>NW_022111312.1:10999956-11054718 GCF_000313985.2 Echinops telfairi
GAAGAGGGAGGGAAAAAAAGAGAAGCTGATACCAAGGGCTCAATTAGAAAGTAAATGTTCAGAAAATGATGATGGCAACATATGTACAAATATGCTTGATACAATTGATGTATGGAATATTATAAGAGCTGGAGGAACCCCCAATAAAATGATAAAAAAAAGACAACTGAGGAGGCATTGATGGGATATTTGATGATCTTAAGAAACAAATCAAAATGACAATGGGATATATATATCACCTCACCCCAGCCTTAAAAGCAAAGTTCTGAGTAACAGAAAAGAACAAATGCTAATGCAAGATTTAAAGACAACAGGGGTACATACTGTTATCTACATGATCTGGCAATAACGGTGATCTACAAATGGATGCATGGATAGACATGCAGGCTGAACAGGTGTGGGAGGGAGAGTGGGGATATATTCATGCACATATACAGGTTTGACGGATATGTCTACATGTATATTTACCTATGCTGCAAATACATCCATGAATGTGGTGAAGCATACGGGGAACAAAGTTATGAAAACTTCTTAGACATTACCAACACTTGTAAGAATGAGTCACCAAACCTAGGAGCTCAGGACCATAGTTGCGAAGGACATCAAGGTCAAAGGGCATAACATAGTCCATAAAGATCATGTTTTACATCTCGCTGTGGTGAATAGTGACTGAGGTCTTAAAACTTGGTGAGTGGCCATCAAAGATATCATTATTGGTTTCTCCCCATCTGTTGGGAAAAAGAGTGAGGAAAACAGGAGACACGTGGAAACAATTAGTCCAAAGGATTAATGGGTCTCTCAAGCATCAGCTGCCATGACCCTGAGACCAGAAGAACCAGCTGGTGCCCGGCTACTACTACCAATGGCTCTTCAAGGGGACACATTAGAAGGTCCTGGATAGAGTGGGAGAAAACTAAAAATCATAAAAAGGCAAGGCTTCCTGGTTGGACAGAGACTAATGGAAACCTTGAGTCTATGACACTTTTAGTTTGGACCTGAACTCATCTTCATAGATCAATTTTCAGCCAAACAATAGACAGGTTTGTAAGAGGAACAATAAAACTAGGGAGGTATATGCTCCTTAGAATAACCAATCATTTGAGATCAAAAGGGCAGCATTGACCCGTGGACAAAGTTCAGAAGGGTTAGGAAAGAATGAATGGAAACAGGACGCACAGGAGGGAGTGGATGATTCCATTCAATGGCATGAAACAAAACGCGTGTGAGTTACTGAATGGAAAACGCTTCTGCTCTGTGAAACCATCAGCCCATTCACAATAAAAAATAGGGGGCGGGGGTGGGAAGAGTTGCTGAAGGTGTTTTTAATTACTATTGAAAAGGAGATTCCTTTATCTTTTAGGGTGATATACTAAAATGTTTATAGGGGAAATGATCCAAGAATGAGGATTATCTTAAAAATAAGCTAGAGTTAGGAGAGAGGTGATTGGGGTGAGTCACAGTAGAAATTGGGCCCATGCGGCTCAGCATGCTCTTCTTTTCACTTCTGCATGTGGGGCCTTTTCTACAGCAAAGAGTCAAGGAGAAGGGAGAGAGGAGGGGGAGAGAAAAAGGTGGGAGGGAGGAAAGAAGGAAGGAAGGAGAAATGATTGTGGGAGGGCACCTGTGCTCGGAGCCAAATTTGACCACCTGAAAGGTATGAGTCTCTGACTAGAACAAGGGTAAGCAAACATCTTCAATGTTTTATTGTGAATTGAGTGAAGGTTTACAGTGCCCTATTCAGCACTTCATACAGATTTTATTTCATGTCATTGATGGCAATCCCCATGATTGATATCACTTCTCCCATCTCCTCCCTGTTTCCATCCCTCCTTCTTCCCTAACCCTTGGGTAAGCGCTACCCTACTTAATCTCAAATGGGTGGTTATTTCAAGGTATGGGCACCTCCCTAGTGGTAAGTTCTCCTATAGACCTGAGCCCAGGTGCAAACTTTTTCTTAAAAGGCCAGGAAATATACAGTTCAAGCTTTTGGACTATAGGGTCTCTGCTGTACCTATTCAGTTCGGCCCTTGTAATTTGAAGGCAGTCACAGACAGGACATAAACAAGTGGGGCCTGATTGTGTTCCAATAAAACGTTTTTTACAAAAATAAGTAAGAATAGGAGTCGGTCCATGGGCTATAGTTTGCCAATTCTTGGTCTAGATTCTAGAGGGAGATCATCTGGGTTCAGTTCTATTACTTCCTAGTTTTATGACTTTAGAAAAGTGGCCAGCTCCTCCTGAGTCAGAGTTGCCTGATCTGTAAAATGGGGACAGTAACTGTGGAGGTCTGTATCACAGGCTTGCTGCCAAGATTCAATGAGCTAATGAATGAATGGGGTTTGGCCGAGCATCATTTGAGCAGGCCGTTGACCAAAGGCAGGGGAGGCTATTAGGGAGTTGGCATACCCTGTTGTGTTCAATGTTCTAATCACTGCTCAGAACAGCATTTTGAACATCTGGCATGTAGCAGATGCCCGATACATATTTTTCAGAATGCTGAATGATTTTTGTTTGCACTCATCAAGTGAGAAAAAAAAAAAACCTGTGAGTGGGAGAGCAGAGTATTTTTTGTTAGCTTTCAAAATATCGGGTCTCCTTACCTTGTGCTCTGAAAAGGGACATTCTGAAAAAGAGATGTCCAAGTTCTACTTCAAACTTGAAGGAGTCAGTTCATGAGACTAACTTTCTAGGAGTTTGTGTGATGGAAAGTTGATTCTGCTACACTGTCAGAAACATTCTAGTGTAAAAACTCATCTTTAAGGGGGGATCCAAAGAGGCTGACCATCACAAAACCTGGTGACCAATGTCACAGAAACAGCAGATTTCTGTTTGGGGGCTTGCTCCTTGGGGACCTGGCCAGCAGGAAGAGGGGGTGGATGGCCATAGGGGGCCAATGTGGAAAGCGGTCATCCAGTATTGGTCAGCACCCTGTTTGGATTGAGAAACTCTCAACCACAGGAGCAGAGCTTCTTGATTTGACTTTCCTTCCACAGAAAATCTGAGCGTGGTGCATGGTGTGTTTGAAACCTAGGTGTAGGCAAATCATGTGGCTGAATGAAATAAGATGGCGTCTACGTCTGGCTTCAAAGGACAAGAACTGGAAGCAACCTATTCTCAAAATCTTGAGATAAATGCTTGTCTACTCAAAACCCCACCTAATTTGATAACGAATCACTCCACAACTCTGATGAGCAAAAACTCGAATGTCTTCAGGTTCTTTGGGAACTCCCACGTAACCAGGTGAAGGGGGAAAGCTGGAGGGAGAGGTAACACTGGGTACTGTGTACACCATTGGAAGGCATTTCAGTTCCACATTTCAAAACATACGAGTTGCCATTTTCAAATGTGCAGTTCAGTGCCATTAATTACACTCCCATTATGCAACCTCCACGACCAATAATTCCCCAAACTTTCCATCACCCCAAACAGAAATTCTGTGCCATGAATAATTTCCCACTCTCCCCTTTCTCATCCCCTGATCACCACTTGTCTGCTTGCTGTCTCTAAGCAGTTGCCTATTCTAGATATTTTGGATATGTGAGACCACACAAGGATAAGTGCAAAAAAACCCCAAACGCATTGGTGCTAGGGTTCCAAATAGTACATGCTTGAGTTTATTGCAAACACAACACGTTGAAACAAATCTCTGTGATTGGCGGATGGGCTGCACACACATTCTCTCAGTAATACATTTGTCTCAGTCTCATTTGGGTGCCTTCCAAAAAAGGATTCCGTCAAGACAGTGGCTTCTGAGGAGATATTTTAAACCAGTGAAATTCAAGACAGGTCAGCTCAGGAAGTTTTGGCAATTGTTTTTCTGGGGGAATGGGCTTCAGTGGAACTTCCAGATTAAGAACAGACGAGGAAGAGGCAGATCCGAAAAATCAGCTCCTGGGAACCTCATGTATAACAGTGGAATGTTGACTCACATAGTGCCAGGTAAGCACCACTCGTTGGAAGACACTCAAAATACAGCTGGGGGAGAGCTACCACCTCAAAATAGAGTTGATCTGAATGAGGTGGATGGAGCAAAGCCCTCGGGATTTTCATTTGCTGATGTGGCATGAACCCCAAATGGGAAAAACAACAACAAAACCCAGCTGAAAACATCCATTAATAATTAGAACGTGAAATATACAAAGTAGGGCTCCAGAGAAATTAGAAGCCATCAACCATGAAATGGAACACATAAAAATTGATATCCTAGGCACTGGTTAGCTGAAATGGACTGCAATGGTCATTTTGAGTAGGATGATCATGTTTTACTAGGCTGGGATGACAAAATCAAAAGGAATGGTATCGTGTTTACTGTCCAAAAAAAAAAAAATTCAAGATCTATCTTGAATTACAATGCTATCTGTGATAGATACTATGTATATTCCTATCAGAAAACCAGTTAATGCAATTATCCAAATGTACACACCAACCACTAAAGCCAAGGATGAAGACATGGAAGAATTCTACCAACTGCTGCAGTTTGAAATTGATCAAACATGCAATCAAGATGTATTGATAATTACTGGTGAAGTACAGCCAGAATGCTTCTTAGAGGCAAGGGCAGCCAAGACTTTCTCTCATGTTCTTGGGACATGTCATCAGGAGAGGTCAGCCCTGGGAGCGGGACATCATGCTTGGTAAAATGGAGGGCTAGTGATAAAGAGGAAGACCCTCCATGCGATGGACTGACATAATGGCTACAACCAGGGGCTCAGACCTAAGACGATTGTGAGGATGGCGCGGAACCCAGTGGGGGGTTTGTTCTGTTGTATATAAGACTGCTGTGAGTCAAAACGGACTCGATGTACCTAACAACAAAAGAACACAAATGTTGGAAACAAAGAAGTGGTGACAGAAGTGGTGCTGGATATAGCATGACAGAATTTTGTACGACCCATGACGTATTAATTGCAAATATGTTTTTCCAACATAAAGCTGTGACTATACAGGAGTCAAACTGACTACATCTGTTTTGAAGATGGCCGAAAAGTGCTGGGCTGCTAGCATCAAGGTCAGCAGTTCACACTCATCAAGTGCTCCTTGGGAGAAAGTTGAAGTTATTTGTTCCCACAGCAACTCACAGCCTCTGAAGCCCTGTATGGGTTCACTGAGAGTCAGAACAGACTCAGCGGCAGTGGGTTTTCTGTGGAGATATCTGAGTCCCTGCTTTCAGTTCTTTTGGTTCCAATTTAAGTTTTAAATTGTCTCTATGCTTTCACACAAAGTCACAAGGAGGGAATCAGAACCCTCCTTCTTCCCCTGGGCAACCCTGTTGACCCTGAGCAATCCTCCTGACACAGCTGACTAGACAATGGTTTCAAGTTAGGCCGCTGGTTCATTTTATACCAGGAATTTGAGTTAGGGACTGTTGATATTGGTATATCTCTATTAAGATGAGTGCCTGTGGAATACACTTGGGAGCTGAAGTGACCATTGTGGGGTTGACCTCTTTCCACCCACTATGGCGGCCACCTAGAGAGGACACAGAATGAGAGAGACAGACAAGTGAGAGGCACTTCACCTTGGTTGTGGGTTGGTCCCCTGGTTCTCTGCCTCACCCTCTGGGAAAACCTGTTGTAATTCTCTTGACTTTGGTGGGATCACTTGCTTCAAACTCCATTTCCACCACTAGGGGAGTGGGATTTTGGACTAACCACCTCACTGATATGCACCCCAGTAAAATAGAAGAGTTACCAGTCCGTCCCTCATAGGACTGTTATGAGTTCTAAATGGCATAATCTGTATATCTGGAAGGTAATCAAAACCCAATTCTGACTCATAGTGACTGATAGTTAAGGTTTTGGGTCAAGTTGGCTGAGCCAGAATTCATAGTGGTTTGCAGTTAAGAACTAACAATCTCTCATGAGGTGGGTGACCCAACACAATGTAATCACCTCCATAATAGGACCTACTATAAGCAGCCCATCAGTTGTAAGATTAGGGTAGGAGGCAACACTCATACTCACATCATAGTCCTGATCCAATCAATTGAAAGACGTTTCCTCAAAAGTGTGGCCTACTTCCAATATAGGCGGACGCTGTAGAAAAGCTGGTTTGCTTTTTTTTCTGGGTCTGAATCTTGCATCTGGCTCATCAACCTCTGGTTCTTTGAACTTGTACCAATGGCTTGCCACACTGCTCTCTGATCCAGGAGGCGTTTGTGGCCTGCCACCTGACCTGCTGATCATGGGTTCGTTTACCTCTGCAGCCAGAAACCTATTGTCTTCCTGTTGATCTTGGGTTCATCAGCTACTGGTGTCAGGAGAAGCCTCCAGTCTAGACATCTGACCCACAGACTTGAAGCTTGCCCAGACTCGGACTTGTTTGCTTCTACAACTGTGCACACCATTTTTTCGATATAAATGTCTTTCTCTTTCTCTATAAGCACCATTGATTTTGCTTCTCTAGAAAACCCAGTCTAAGACAGCACACTATAGGACAGAGTAGAAGTGCCCTATACGGTCTCTAATACTGTGAGTCTTTATGGAAGCAGGCTGCCACATCTTTATCCCGAGGAGCAGTTGCTGGGTTTGAACTGCTGACCTTTCAGTTAGCAGTGAAGCCCCTTAACCACTTCACCACTAGGGTAACCTTATATGGCATGTAGTAGGCATCCTACAAATATTATCACAACTGATATTATAGAAATTACCTTTGGGGAAAGCTACTTGAGAGTCCTACCCAGGTGGTGCCCATGGCTAACATGCTTGGCTATAATAACTGAAAAAAGATAAAAAAAGGGGGTGGTGGTGTACGTTCATCCACAGGTACCTAGGAAGAAAGGACTAGTGATCTACCGAAAAACAAGTCACTGAGAGCCCTTTGGAGCACAGACACCTGGGGCTGCTAGGGAAGGTTTAAGCTAGTTGGGCAAGTCTTTACCTCTAGTAGCCAACTGCCGGGTGCGGTTGCCACTGACACCTCCCACTCAGGGGCTCAAGGGTTACACTAAGGTTAGATCTCTCCCTCCCTTTTATGGTGGAGGATGGCAGCCACAGACTGAGATGCTCCAGACCCCCCTGATTGCCAGGGCAGTCCCTGCCAAGTCGCTGCTCCCCAACCCCATTCACTGCAGAAGCAACACAGGCAAGGCAAACAGATGGCAGGAGGTGTCCTTTTCTCCCCCCTAAATATCAAGGGGGGGGGAGGAGAAGATGAAAGGATTTCCACTGGCTGTGAGATCAAAGAGAAGTGGCCCCTGGAGCTGGTCAGCTTCACGTAAACACTGTCCTTGTGCCGGGACAGGCGAAGGGCCCACCTTGCGATCCCTATCGATGTCTCATTAACTTCTTTTGGTCTCCCGCCATGGCGCATGCCGACTCAAGGTGAGAAAGCGCAACCGGGCTGCGACTACTCAGATTGATAGATGGTGTGCGTTTCTGTGCCGGGTCCGTTTCATGCTCGGTGACTTTGCAGCAAAGCAATTATCACTGTAGAATGCATAATGGCCTAATTAATAACTAATGTCAGGTTGGCCTCTGAGCCATGATTATACCTTAGCAAGCCAATGTTTTTTAAAATTTTTTTATTAAACATTCAGAGAGAAAAATATTATTATAATTGACTGGTTAAATTGTCAAAGTGTCCCTGCCCCGTGGACATGGACATGGTGCAAAGGGTGTTCCACTGATAACTAGCTGTGTGACCTTACTCAGTGGTCATGCCTCTCTGGGCCTGATGAGCCTCCTTGCCTTCTTGTGTTGCTCTGCTAACTGCAAGGTCAGCAGTTCGAAAGCACCAGGTGCTCCGTGAGAGAAAGATGAGGCTTTCTATTCCAGTAAGGAGTTACAGTCTTGGAAACCCACAGGGGCAGTTTTACCCTGTCCTATAGGGTGGCTATGAGATGGAATTGACTCGATGGCAGTGAATTGAAAAAAAACCAAACTTTCTGGAACTACACAAACCCGGGACTCTAAAGTTCTTGTTTCTTGCTATGGACACTAAGCTAAGGTGCTTAATAAACCACAGTGAATATAAGGACTCTGGAGCCAGACTTTTGGGGTGCCAATTAAAAAAAAATCATTTTAGTGGGGGTTTGTACACCTCATCACAATCCATCCATCCATCCATTGTGTCAAGCACATTTGTATGTTTGTTGCCATCATTTTCAAAACATTTTCTTTCTACTTGAGCCCTTGGTATCAACTCCTCGTTTTCCCCCTCCCTCCCTGTCCCCCTTCCTCACGAACCCTTGATAACATAAATTATTACTATTTTTTCATGTCTTACACTGACTGATGTCTCCCTTCATCCACTTTTCTGTTGTCCATCCCCCAGGGAGGGGGTTATATTAGATCGTTGTGATCGGTTCCCCCCTTCTCCCCGACCTTTCCCTTACCCTCCTGCTATCACTACTCTCATTATTGGTCCTGAGGGGTTTATCTGTCCTGAATTCCCTGTGTTTCCAGCTCTGTACCAGTGTATATCCTCTGGTCTAGCCAGATTTTTAAGGTAGAATTGGGATCATGACAGTGGGGGGAGGAAGCATTAGGGAACTAGAGGAAAGCTGTATGTTTAATCGGTGCTATACTGCACCCTGATTGGCTCGTCTTCTCCCGGAGACCCGTCTGTAAGGGGATGTCCAGTTGCCTACAGAGGGGCTTTGGGTCTCCACTCCGAACTCCCCCCCATTCACAATGATATGGATTTTTGTTCTTTGATGCTTGATACCTGACCCTATTGACACCTCGTGATCGCACAAGCTGGTGTGCTTCTTCCATGTGGGCTTTATTGTTTCTTAACTAGATGGTTGCTTGTTTATCTTCAAGCCTTTAAGATCCCAGACGCTGTATCTTTTGATAGCCGGGCACCATCAGCTTTCTTCATCATATTTGCTTATGCACTTGCTTTATCTTTGGCGATTGTGTTGGGAAGGTGAGCATCATGGAATGCTAGTTTAATAGAACAAAGTGTTTTTGCATTGAGGGAGTACTTGAGTAGAGGCCTAATGTCCATGTGCTACCTTAATACTACACCTATAAATATATGCACATAGAGTTATTTTGGGGTTCAAATTTTATCTGCTTCTCACTAGCTGTGTAACTGGGCAAGTTAACCAACCTCCCTGGGTCTCCTTGTCATCTGTAGGGTGCTGATGATAACAGTATCTCCTTTGCACCCACTGCCATGGAGGTGATGCCAATCTACAGGGTTTCTGAGGCTGTCTCATCTTTATCCTGAAGAACGGCTGATGGATTTGAACCACCGACCTTGCGGTTAGCAGCCCAATGTTTGCCAAGAGAGCAACAATCCATACAACTTAACTAATAGACAACAGACAACATTATGTTATACGGAGAACAAAGTTGACAAAGATTTCACTTTTCTTGGATCCACCATCAATTCCCACAAAAGCAGCCACCTGGAAATCAAATGACGTATCACATCAGGACTTCTTTAAGATCTTGAAAAGTGAAGATGCTGCCTAACCCAAGCCATGGTATTTTTAATCACACCCTAGCATCTGAAGGCTGGACAAGGAACAAGGAGGATTGAGGAACTGATGCTTCTGAATTGCGGTGTTGGTAAGGAATATTGAGTAATGCAATATGGATTTCTAGAAGAATGAGTACAAGTGTCTTGGAAGAAGTAGAGTCAGAATTCTCCTTAGAAGCAAGGGTGGGGAGACTTTGTCTTATGTACTTTGGACACGTGCTCAGGAGGGACCAGCCCCTGGGGAGGCCATCATGCCTGGTTGATTGGAAGGCCAGCAAACAAAGAGGAAGCGCCTCCATGAGGTGGGCTGACACAGTGGCTGCAACAGGGGCCTCAATGATAACAATCACGGCAAGGCTGATGTGGGATCGGGAGGGGTTTTGTTCTGTGGTGCACGGGGTTGCTGAGTCGGGACCTACAGCAACTGTTGTATAGTGTGCTCATGAGAAATACTGACCTGGCATCTGTGAAGCCCTCAGAGTGCTGCCTGGCACACAGGGACGACTGCAGGGATGTTTGCCAATCTTATTATGCATCAACACTCGCTTAATAAATATTTATCTAGCCCTATTGTGTGCCAGGCACCATGAGGGACCTGGGAACATAAAGTCCATAAAGCACCTCCTCCTTTCTTTGGTTAAGTGGGAGGGACAAACATTACTGGTATAATAAGGCAAACAAATATGTAATTACATGCTGCGCTTAGCATTGTGGAGGGTCTATGAGAGTGACGGGGTGTCAGGCTGAGTTTGGGGGTCACTGAAGGCCTTCCTGAGACAGTTTGAACACCCAAAGGAGGAAGGTCAGTGCTCCCAGCAAAGGGGAGGGGAGGTTTTGCACCCAGGATGATGGACAATGCCCGCAGACATTTTTGGTTGTCACAACTCGAGTGGTGGCACAACTGGTGTGTGGAAGGAAGCCATGGAAGCAGAAATGCATGGGGCAGCTCCACAATAAAGACTTATCTGGCCCCAAATGTCGTGGGGGGAGGTGGGGGAACGTTCCCAGTTGGACACAACAGGTGGGGGAAGAGGAGCAGAAGAGATGTCCCTGAGGTGGCGAAAGCATGCTTTTGAGGAGGCGCAGAGGATGCACCGTGGGACGAGGATGCAGGTGGGTTGAGGCTGGCAGAGCACACACAGAGGGCTCTGCCCTGGTCAAGACTCCATTCCAGGAACAACTGGATGCTATTGAGGAGGCAGGGAGGCATGCTGGGTAAACAAATCTGGAACCAGGGGCACTCAATTCTGGGATGCCTGAGCTGTTCTTGAGAGAGGCAGAGACAGGAACAGGAGACCCTGAAGGGATCGGAACCTGGAGGATCAGAAAAGCTCGCAGCTCAGGTCAGATTGCGGATCAGTCTTTAAGGACACGTGGGGATTTGCTAGAAGTTTTAAGGTAGAATAGCATTCTGGGAGAAGGACAAAGAAGGTCACAGATGGAGGCGCTGGGGATCCTCATACCACCATCACGTGCCCTCTGGTCCACATAATTCTGGACCACGCAGTCTGGACACAGCGGGAGAGGGTGGACACAGTGATGCCTCCTCATCTCGGAAACAGAACACCATAAAGCATTGCTTTGGGGTTTTTCATTTTGGGAATAATTATTTTTGCAATGATCATGGAAAAGAAAACCAAAATAAATAAAGTACAATAACAGAAAACCACACAATAACTCAAAATCGGTATTTAAAGTGGCAGATACAGACTAGGAACCCAGGTCCCACCCTAGCACATGGGACATAAATACAATCGCCCAGGCACCTGTCTAGGGCCAATGGCAATCGGGCCTCGATCTCTTGGTTCCCAGACCTCATGAAGACTCTTCTCTTCATCTACCCACAGGCCATGGGGTCAAGGGTTGAACCAGTATTCCAAAGGGACTCAGAGTAGAACCAGCTGCCTTCCACTCAGATATGAGCAGAGTAAATGGAATTTCTTGGGGTCCTGGTGGCACTGTTGATTAAGCATTGGTTGGCTAACCAAAGGGCAGTGGTTCAAACTCACAAATCATGCTGAGGGAGAAAAATGAGTTTATCTGTCCTGCAATCATTTATAGCCTTGGACACGGCTATGAGTTGGAATCAAGTTGATAACAGTAAGGGGCTTTCTCTGCCTCCCAGTGCTGTGGTCTTTGCGCCTACTCATCTCTACAGTAGGCTTATTATAGTCCTGGCCTCTGAAGCAGTGAGGATTAAGTAAGTTGATATAGGTGCAGTGTGTAGAAGAATGCTTGGCACATATACACCAAGTGCACAGGACAAAGTGGCTTCTGAGTCCCTGAGTGAGTGTATGGAGCACAAGCCTTGCCCTGCCTGCCCCCATCAACCAACACTTGAATGTGAAGGGGCCTCAGAAGGTAACCCTGGCAGGGTCAGGCCACCCATGTTCACTGTCCTGGCACAGGCATGAGCAGACAAGACCTGGGTTCAAATCCTAACTCTTCTGCTTCCCAGTGATTGGTTCTTGATATCGTAACCTGAATGGTTCCTCTTTGTCAAAGAAACACAGTACTTTCTCTTAGCATTCTCTAGAATATTCCATGGCATTCCACATAGTGGATAACCAGTCCCTGTGTGCTACCAAACAGGTGCTTGAGAAATGGAGACTCCCTCTTACCCCTCCCAGGCCGTCCTCTGCCTGGGTCCTGGCCTGCACTTGTTCTGAGATATAGATTCGGCTGATCGTCATCTTCACTGAGCTCTGCTCTTCTTGGGGTTTATGTGTTTTAATTAAGTGTTATTATGTTGTGCTTCTGCCGGGAGGGACTTCACTGCAGGGCAGTTGTGAGAAATAAATGGGCTCCTGGGTGGGGAGGGAATGAAAGAGGTGGCCTTGGAGGGTGGCAAGGCTGGGGAGGCCGCTGTGCAGGGGCTGTGCAGCAGGGCAGAGGGGAGGGCCTGGGTGCTCAGGCCAACATGCTGGCCTCTTGCCAGCTTTCTGCCCCTCCTAGTTCCACCTCTGAAAATTTGAACATGCTGGTAAGGGGCATTTGCCCCTTCACTGGCTATCCCTTCTACCCATGCTAGGGCTCAAATGTGCCCACTCTATGTGGGTTCACAGGCCACGTCCTCCTGATGGGGTGTCAGTCATAGCCTGACTGCAGTTGGAAGGTCTGCATCTCCACACTAGGTGAGTGTGGCATGCACTGCCTCTGGTGCTGTTGGGTAAGCACTGGGCTGCTGACCACCAGGTCAGTGGTTCAAAACCACCAGCTGTTCTGCAGGTGAACGATGAGACTGTCTGCCACCGTAATGATTTATAGTCCCAGAAATCCTAGCTAGGGTCGCTATGAGCCAGAATCCACTTGGCACTGCTGGCACTTCTATACACTTCTTAGAGCCCCCTCGGGTTTGTGTTTACACAGAGGGTGCCAGTGAATGCTGGGAACACAGGACTCGGTGGGACAGCCCAGGGGAGCAGGGTATGGTTGTGTGCTCTAGGTTAGGCGCAGTGCCAGCAGCACAGGGGAGACCTCGAGGTGGGGATGAGACACCAGCTGCCTGGGAGGGAGGCCTCCAGGAGCCCCAGCTGCAGGGACGGTCGCAGGAGCAAGTCAGCTTCACTGACTCCAGGGACTTGGGTGATCACAGCAAAGGGCCAGGTGTGGAGGTGGGCCTGGACTGTTTGATTCTGCAGAGAACAGGGAGAGGTCGACTCAAAGTCAGCCGGTGATCATACTGAACAATTCTGATGCCCCGTCTCTAGTCTCGTGGAGAGGAGGTACTGTTCCTACCCCCATTGTACAGACAGCGAAACTGAGGGTAAAAAAACAAATTAAAAAAACAAACGAGCGTTACTGAAGAACCTGGCAAAGAAAGGGTGGAGCTGGAACTTGACCTGGGCCTGTGTGAGGATAAGGCTTGTGCTTTTCCTACATGGCAACAGCGGGTGGCTATGCATGAATCCTCTGTGCCCACCCTTGCCCTTGTACCCTGAGCAGCCATCGTGCTTCCAGGTGCACAGTAGGTGATCAACTGCTTCCTGAACATGACTAAATAATGATAAAGTTCACCATCTAGTCTCAGCACCCAGCACAAAGTCTGATGCATAGTAGGTGCTCAGAAGACATCTGTGCTCACATGATGGGTCTTACCTCCCACTGAGTGTCATATCCCCCCGCCCCCCATGGGGAGCCAGCCACCAGTGCTCAGAGACCATCCACCACCAGCCGCAGGAGACAGATACGGGCCTGTGGCCTTATCTCTCTGCCGGGCGGCCCCGCACGGCCTCCAGTAATGCAGTCCATTAAAAGGCTTGTAAATTTTCATACTCGAAAGCTGAACATGGCGCCAGCCCAGACTAATTGTCGTTAAATGTGCGGGAATGTTACAGCCACGTGGAGGGAGCGATCACTCTTCCCAGCTCGGGCCCCCGACGCCGGCCCATTCCTCTGCAGGCGGAAAGCTTACAATGTTCGCACAAGGCCAAAAAGCAATTCGTGTCAAAAAGATCAATAATATAAAAATAAAGCATGAGAATTCTAGTTAAAGGGAATGTCATATAAATATGTGGTTCACGTCCATGATTCCAAGATTAAAAAAATCAATCAATATCGTTCTTTAGATGATGTTATTTCTAATGAGAAATACCCGGAACCACTGCAAATAACTGCCTAACTGGGGGGAAAAAGAGCATTAATAATTTACTTTATAAGGCAGATGATACGAACGAAAGAGGATTGCTGCTGCTTCTTAATTTGGTTGTAATATGGCGTGACAGGCTCAATGACGCTTTGGTGGGCTCTTAGTATTAATTCAGAAGGATGTGCGAGCTCCTTCCAGATTTTACCCCTTTAGTGGAGCTGGGGGCGGGCCCAGGGGCGAGGATTGGTTACCCATGGCTAAGAAGGCTTCCACCAGGGGGCACTGGCTGCCCTCCGGGTGACCCTGTGTGTGTCTGTGCTCCAAGGAGCTTTCAATGGGTGATCGCTGCTTTAGAAAGCAGACTGCCAGTTTTTTTTCCCAAGGTGCCTGTAGGTGGATCCAAACTTCCAGCCTTTCAGATAGTAGCCCAGTTGCGAACCATTTGCACCACCCACCCAGGGACTTCTCTAGATAGAAGGCCTTAGTGGTGATAACATCAAAGAGGAGGGTGTCTGGTGTGCCTGTCTGTGCAGTAGGGAAGGAGGGGGAAGAGCCAACTCAAGCTTTAAGCCGGCAGCCACAGTCGCATCCATTGCACCCTGACTTGGTGCTAAGTCCTGCACTCGCTGCACTGCACCTGAAGTGTTGAGCTCCCAGGCAGGCTGTCTGAAAACAGAGCTCAGCAAAGATGCATCTTAAGGCGGATGATCCCTTCAGGACCAGTGGTGAGAGTGGTGATACTGGGAGGGTGTACAGAGGGTGGGGTGGAGAGGGGGAACCGATTATAAGGATCTACATATAACCTCCTCCCTGGGGGACAGACAACAGAAAAGTGGGTGAAGGGAGATGTCAGACAGTGCAAGATATGACAAAATAATCATTTATAAATTATCAAGGGTTCATGAGGGAGGGGGAGTGGGGAGGGAAGGGGAAAAGTGAGGAGCTGATGCCAGGGGCTTAGGTGGAGAGCAAATGTTTTGAGAATGATGAGGGCAATGAATGTACAATTGTGCTTTACACAATGGATGCATGTATGGATTGTGATAAGAGTTGTATGAGCCCCTAATAAAATGATTTAAAAAAAAAAAGACACAGGGCTGGGGGGTGATGGTGTCCTCTCCAGCCCTATTCATTCTCAGGCCTCCTGTTCAGGCCCTCAGAGAAGCCAACACCTACATTCTCTCCGTCCTCTTGCACCCCAAGTCTCTCGAAGGTTCCGGCCAGCACACATGGTGGAAGGTCTGCATCTCCAGGGAGAGCAGTGGGAACTCAGGCTGGGGGCTGCACCTGTCTGTGCGCATTCCTCACTTGTGCCTGTGATGAGGCTAGCGGCACTGACCTCTCCCTGCTGCTGAAGGAGGAGCCTGAGAGGGGACCAAGGCGGCATTGTTAAATGTAGCATGAGCTCTGCTGCCTGGTGTCCTTCCTGCCTGTGACATCCTCCCTGCCTTGTGCGGGGTGCTGAGGTTCATTGACCTGAGCTGAGAAATGGGTACCCAATTGAAAGGTTGGTGCTACGAGTTTACCCAGAGGTGCCTTGGAAGAAAAGTCTGACAGTTGATTTCAAAAAACGAGCCCTTGAAAACCCTATGGAGAGCAGTTCTACTCTGACATGCTTAGAACCAACTGGTTTCTTCTCAACCAACTGCTATGGAATTTATTTTGACTCATAATGACCCTATAGGGCAGAGCAAAACTGTTACCTGGGTGTTCAAGGCTGTTAATCTTCATGGGAGCAAAAGGACTCATCTCTCTCCAGAAGGGGAGCTGGTGGAGTCAAACTGCTGACCCTGGCAACTGATTTCATTCACTCACTCACTCACTGCTATGGAGTCAATTTGGACTCATAGTGACCCTATAGGGTAGAGTGAAACTGTCCTGTGGATTTCCAAGACTGTAACTCTGTGGGAATAGAAAGCCTCATCTTTCTGCCGAGGAGCGGCTGCTGGTTTTGAACTGCTGACCTTGAAGATAACAGCTCAACAGGTAACAACTATGCCACCAGGACTCCTCTGTCAATTGGCTTAGGGGTTGTTAAAAAAAGCAAACACCCCTGAGTTAGTTTATTGTGCCAACCTCGCACACATGTGGGATTAAATGAAGGGCGGAGGGATAAATGGCTTGGTGAGCCTTGCCTTTCAAGTTCTTGGGTCTCTTGCTTTGTGATGGTTGCACCAGGGTGCAGCTGCCTTAGCAGTTCCCTGCTTCAGCTTGCAAGGCTGACTTCTTGCAAGACATCCCCAAGGAGAAGCCACATGGACCTACCCTGATGAAGCCCTGGGTGCTGGAGCAGCCGTGTGGAGACCCCTGCCAGCGCTGAGATGCTTACACATTCACTGACTCGGCTTTCCTCCTGCAGTCAGCATCGTTGTGTCTGTTTTGTGAGATGGAGGAGGACTTTGTGGACTGGTGTTGGACATATGGGTTAATGGTTAACGTTGGACTTATGGGCTTGGGCAGCACTGGGTTGGGATGTTTTCTTGATGCTCACATAACCTTTACATAAAACTGTCTCTTATACATGAGTTTCTGTAGATTTGTTTCTCTACAGTACCCAGACTAACACAACCCCTAATAAAATGACAAACAACAACAACAGCCCACTGCCATCAACTCCATTCTGTCTCATAGCAAATGTCTAGGTGATAAACCCTGTAGAACAGAACTGCTTCGTGGCACTCCAAGGCTGGAACCAGAGGCAGAATGCAGTGGAGCAACTGGTGGGTTCAAGTCACCAACCTTCCCGTCAGTCGCCCAATGCCTAACCCACTGCACCACCAGGGCTCCATGGGGAGTAGTGTGAGGATGCCATCTTAGCATGTTCCCCAGGGGTGCAGACAAAGCCACGCGCCCTTCCTATGGGCTGGGCTCTGTTACCGGGGATTTTCCAGAACCAACTCATTGGCCCCCTCATTGATCACCCTATCATGTGGGTCCCATTGAAAAGCTGAGAACACTGAGGCTCAGAGAAGTTAAGAGACTTGTCCAGGGACACACAGCTGGGCAGCAGGTGGGCTGGGATGGTAGCCCATGCCATGGTGGCTCCAGGGCCCATATCTGCTGCATCCTTCCTCCCTCTGGGGCTTCTCTCCTCACCTTGCTGCCATCACAACCCTGTCTAATCCCTGGGTATCCTAGAGACTGGGGGAGGGTTGTTCTTATACAGAGAGGTAACCTCAGGGAGGGAGTGCCAGCGAGAGGTTGGTTTGGGCCAGGAGAGAATTATGCAATGAAAGACAGCTGGAAAGCAAATGTTAAAAGCCAAAAATAAAAATAAATAAATATCTAAAGGCAGACTGTCATGAAATTTCCACGTGGCAGGCAGAGCAGGACTCCTGCAGGCAGCGGCCAGAGGGGAGCTCAGAACAAACTGGGGCATCTTAAGGGGCTGGGTGGGTGCTCAGGGCCTGGTGTGGAGGTGTGCAGAGCCTCCACACCCATGAGGAGATCTTCACGGCCACCTCAGGCAGCTTGGCATCAAGAATGTGGGATGACCCTATGCTGTCTTGTCCTCTGTGAGGGCCCCTTCCCCTGTCTCACCCACCAATGTATGTGGGGGGAGCAGGAAGCTGGGAAACCTCAGAGCGGGGAGTCGCTGGTTTAGACTTTGAAGGGAGCAGTGGGCAGCAGCTGAGGTGGGAGGCATGGGGGGCACAGTCCTCTCTCCTGCATCCTCATTGCAAGACCAGGGGCCACCTACCATGAGATTAGCCTCCAAAGTTAAAACTCAAGTCAAATCCTGTCCATCCGCTGCTCTAAATTCTCCCATGGCTCCCATCTCCTTGGAGGTCACAGTCAATCCTTACAACGACTGTCCTGTCTCCTATTACCTTTAAGCAGTAGCAGGAAATCAAACTATGCTGAGTGCCACTCTGGGTCAGTAAAAGGGGCTGTGCCAGCAGCTGACACAGGGTCCACATTTAACAGGGATGGAGGTGACAGGGAGCCCTTCCTTGTCCCCGGGTACCTGTCACCTGAGAGGTGCTGAAAGGAAGAACATTCCAGGCAGAGGTATCAGCAAATGCGTGTGCCCGAGGCTAATCGAGGGGCTGGGCTGAGAATTTCTGTCTCAAGGGCCTTCCTGATACTGCCTCCACCCAAGGAGACCAAGATGCCCATCTTCCTGTGTCCTTTGGTTCTCTCCCTGTTTCCACAGATGCCCTCCTCTCTTGGCCTCAGTTTCCTCATCTATAAGAAGGGGATGATCAAATACCACCTCCCTCATAGTGATGAAATCATAAAGTGATCAATAGGAAGCACGACACACCAGTCACTTCAGGAGACTTCCCTTCCCCAGATGGGGGCCACCTCTACTGCCACACATGGTGATTTACTGACCTTGGTGGCCCCTGACCACCCCTGGGACACAGTAGCCTTCGTTGCCATCTGACCTGGATCTGATCAGCCACCAGGACCCTGGCAGGTGGAATGTGGGGAGAAAAGGAACTCAGCACTCTGTCCACCTGAAAGTGAGGGAGGTTTAGGGTCAGGTGGTGGCGCCTAGGGGTGGGGGAAGGTTCTGGAATGCCTTGACTGCAGCAGGGCACAATGTCTTGAGTCTCTGACCAGGTGGGTATCCTTGAAGCTCACGTACACCGAGGCCAACCAAATATCACCACCTCACTTTCCAGGTGCCACAGTGGAACATTACTGCCTGGGGGAAGACTCTACCTGGCAGCTGGCTGGCCAAGCCATTCACTAGTCCAACCCATGCCCACTGAGGCAGAGGGCCTCACACCTCATGCTAGAGGGCATGCACTCATGCTTTGCCAGGAACCCCCCAACAGAAGCACCAGCAAGACCCTGTTTCCTGCTTTCTTGCTGATTCCTGTCTGCAAGTCAATTTCAGTTCTGTGCTCTTCAACAACTAGGACCTCGGGATCTACCCTCCATGCCTCTAGCTGCTGGGAGCTGTCTCTATGCGCCCAATGCCATCATAGGAAACACAAAGGAGAGGAGACAAAAGTTCACAGTTGTTGACCCTTCTCACCTGGGTCCTTGGAGACCAGCTTGGGAGCTCAGAGGCTATGTGGGTTGTGTGCACATTGACATCTGCCAAGAGGCACCTGTCACCTCCCCATGGAATTAGGAGTGGCAAGAGGCTTTACTCGGGCACAAAGATGGAGCTGAGTAAGTTGGTGTTGGGAGAAAATGCCTTAAAAGGCTAAAATCTGCTGAGGCCAGGAGAGTGGTGAGGGGCTGCAGAAGAAATGAGAGAAGGCAGAGAAGGCAGAGGAGAAGAGGAGCAGAGGAGAGCTGGAGCAAAGGGGAGAAGAGAGAGCAGACACTTTGCACACATGGCAGGTTCTAACTTGCCTATCTGTCTATCGTTGTGTAACCAACCATCCTCATATTCAGGGCTCTAAACAACAAACGTATTATCTTTCATGGCTCTGTGAGCTGACTGGGCTCAGCCGAGCGATCCTCGGTTGGCATCTCCCATGGGGTTTAGCAGATAGTAGCTGAGTCTGTTGTCATCTGCTGGCTTGCCTGGGATGGATGTCCAAGATGGCGTCTGGACTTAAATCTGGTGCCTTGGGGCTCTCCTTGGTCTGTCTCTCCTCCATGTAGTACCTCACGACACTTGCATGCCTCACAAGAGAGCTGGGGTTTGAGAAGCAGGAGGTAGAACTAACAGGCGAGCTGAGGGCTACAGTTGGTTCTGGTATCGTGTCACTTCCATCATTCATGTTCCATTGGCCAAAGTGCTCACATTCAACATGATGGAGAAATAACTACCTCTTGATAGAGCAGAGCAAGGTCACAAGGCTGATGTGCACAATGATTGGATCTTTTGCCATTATCGTCTTGGGGACAGAGCCTCTGAGAGGGGACCAATAAGCCCCCACCAGGCTCTTGAGCCACCTACTGGTCATCATTTCTTCCTTTCTTTTTAACTTTTTTTGTGTGTGTGCGTGTGAATTGGATGAATGCTAACAGAACAGACCTGTTTTCCATTCAACACTTTATACGTGTTTTGTTCCACATCGTTGATTGCAATCCCTACCTTATCTCACCTTCTCCTTTCTTCCCAATCCCTTATGAACTTGGTCCTTGAGTAGATGCTGCCCTTTGGATTGCCAATGGCTTATTATCCTAAGGTGCGCAGATCTGCCTAATGTTGTTGTTCCCCTTACAGACCTAATTTTTTGGCCGAAGAATGAGCCCCGGGGGTGAGTTCCATTCCAGATCTGAATGGTGATTAGCGGCCATTGTCCAAGGGGTTCCATCTCTCTCTAGGTGACCAGTAAGCCTGGTCTCTTCAAGGATTTTGACTTTTCGTCCATATTTTTCGCCCACTCCAACCAGAACCTTATAATGCCCAACCTTTCAGAGCAGTTGATAGTGGTTGTTGATCACTCTTCTGGTCTCAGGGTTGTGGAGACGGATGTCCAGGAGGTCCATTAGTCCCAGGAACTAATTGTTTCCATGTGTCTTGATGTTCATCACTCGCCTTCCCTTCAAAGGAGAGCCAGATAAACTGCACCTTAGATAGCTGCTCACAAGGTTTTAAGCTCTCAGGCCATACTCACCGAAGTGGAGTGTAGAACATTGTCTTTGGGGACTGTGTTACCCTGGCCATCATTTCAATCACAGAGACATTTCTTCAGGGCAGGACAGGGTCTCAGCCATCCTTGGGTGTTTCTCAGCTCTGCACCAAGCCAGGTATACAGTATGAGCTCTAGAGATAGATGGCGGGTGAACCCGCATGGCCTGAGTAGAAGAATGGCCCTGATTTCCTTGGGAAGCCCTTCCAAGGGGGGTAAGGGAGGTCCTCACAAAGACTGGTTTCTCTCTCATATGAAGAGGGATCAGGTAGACGACCAGGTTTCCCGGCATCTAGAACACCAACTGGTATATATTAGGCCCTCAATATACGTTTGTATAATAAACACAAGATTTCATGGACTCAACTAATGATATAATATGCCACTTCATCATTGGCCCCTTGGCCTCCTTTCTAACCCTTCAGAAGTGTGCCATGCCACAGGAGCTGCAGAGAAAGCTCTGGGATGCCTCAAACCACGGCAGGTTATGATATCTGACATCTCTGACCAGGAGAGCAAAGTGTCACCACCACATTTTCCAGGTGGCACAGTGAAGGGTAACTGCCCTGACTAGAGTTATCTTGATTGATTGAGTCATTCACTCATCCAACCAAGGCTGGAGGCTGTGGAGTTGGCGGGCACAGGAACCACCATCAGGAAAGACAGAGAGGGTGGGCAGAGTAAGGGCCTGCCCAGCCTCTTTGCAATCACACTCACTCACATGACATGCTGGCCACTTGACACATGAATCTCACTGATCTTTCTGCCACAGAGGAGGAAGCTGTGACATGGAGGCATGAAGAGACTTGTCAAGGTCATGGGAGCTCCCAGTGTTGGGGTGGGAATCAGACCGTGGCTGCCTGACCCCACACTCTCCTGCTGACCCCTGCGGGGGCGGGGTGTCAGAGCCAAGGTTGCTTGCTGCCTGGTTCACAAGCCGCCATGTTTTGACTGGACCAAGGTGGATGCCTCCATGTGGGGCCAACTCCAGAGGGCTTTCTGCCACTGGGGCCTCATCCAGTTCCTTTGGGGGGAGGAGGAGGGAGAGAAAAACCAACTTGGAGACACGGGCGCTGGCAGCTTCCTGGCTGGGCTAGCACATTCGTCTTAGAAAAGTTTCACCTCCGATTTAGCATAACAAAACTTTTAATTTAGATGTTTTCATCTCTCTCTCCAAGTAAAAATAAGTTTAAAATAATGACTGTAATAAATGAAGGTAATTAATTGTAGTTTGTTCCTTTACTGTCTAGTCAGCTTAATTTTACCTTTTCAACTAATAATGAGAAAATAATTTTTGTGCTCGGAGGGTTAATGATATGTAACTGCGAGAACTGCTAATTGCATGTTGCAATCCATCCATCAACAACCCCATCTGTGCGACTTGATTATGTTTGCTAAATTATTGCTTTGAATTATCTTTCATAAAGCAACTTTTGTAATTAGCGGGGCTTTCGGCTTGCTCTTTTCTCTGTGCGCAAGGATATTCAAACTTTGGCCATTTCAAGCTGTCTCAAGCTGTCGCCATCAAGCCACCTTCTCTGGCTGTCTTTGTTCCCCCTAGCAGGGGAAATCAAACTGTCCTTTATATAATCAAGGCGGGAGGGAAGCTTTCCTGATTCACAGCAGGGCAAACTCACTTCCTCTTCTCCCCTCCCACACACTCTATCACACACACACACACACTATCACACACACACACACACACACAAAGTATATATAATTTTAAAAGATACCCGGTTCTAGCCATACCAAGGCAGCGGGAGGAACAATCTGGTCTAAACCTAAACATGTTAGATTTCAACAAGAAACCTGCTCTGGGGTGCAGAGAGGGTTGGATGGTGGGCTGCTTTCCATGAAAGTGGACGGTGTCTGCCACAAGGGGAGATTTCTGTGCAGTGAATAACATCCACTTGGGACTCCTTGGCTTGAGCCCAGAGCCTGGTGGATTGCAAGAGGGAAGCAACGTAAAGGTTGGGGTACTCAGAAAGACCCTTTCTTTTGGATAAAAGTCCCAAACAGCAAGTTTAGCAATAAGCAGGTTCCGACACACGCAAAACCAAAGCAAAGCAAAGTATCGGAGATTACACCAAGAAGAGGAGTGAGTTAGTTAATTGTGCCAGCCTGGCCGATAATCACATGTGGTGCTGGTTGAAAGGCGGAGGGATAAATGGGTGGTGAAGCCTCGCCTTTCTAGTTCTCGGGTCTCTTGTTTTGTGATGGTTTCATCGGGTGCAGCTGCCTTAGCAGTTCCCTGCTTCAGATGGATTTCCTACAAGACATCCCCAAGGAGAAGCCGCATGGATCTATCCCGATGCAGCCCTGGGTGCTAGAGCAGCCATGTGGAGACCCCTGCCAGTGCTGAGATGCTTACATGTTCACTGACTCAGCTTTCCTCCTGTAGTCGGCATTATTGCCTCTGTTTTGTGAGGTGAAGGACTTTGTGGACTGGTGTTGGGTATGGGTTAATGTTGGACTTGTGGGCTTGGGCAGCATTGGGTTGGGATGTTTTCGTGATGCACATTTTCTTTGCATAAAACTCTCTCTTATATGTGAGTTGCTGTGGATTTGTTTCACCAGAGTACCTAGACTAATACAAGGAGCAACGGAACATCCTGACTTGTCACATGCATAGCGCTACTGGGGATTAACTTTGTTCCTCTTCAATCACCACCATTTGGAGTGGGTCTCATTACGATTTCATTTCACAGCCAATGAAATGGAAGCACAGAGAGGTTAAGTAACTTGCCTATGGTCACACAGTGAGGCTGCAAACCCAGGCTGATCCAGAGTCTAGTACTCCACTCTGCAACTCTCCACGTGCTGGCCATTAAATCAGACCCTTTCCCTGCCTTTTACCTCACTTGCTCCTGAAAAACAACAGAGGGGATCCTTATGCCCATTTAACAGATTGGGACATGGAGGTTCCAAGAGGCTAAGTGAGGCTCTGTCGCACCAAACCCAAAGCCATACAAAAGACCGACTGAGAGAGTGCCACCCCAGGCAACAGGCTCACTGCCCGGCTTTGGGCTGGGCTAAGGGCGGCTGGGGGTTCCTTGTCCGTCCTTCATGGCAGTTGAGAATCTCTTTTCTAAAAAAAAAACACAACGCCTTGAAAACACAACTCCACCCTTGTTTTTGCTCTTCTTCATCCTTGCCTCAGCCCCAGCACCTCACATCCAAATGAATCACTACTAGACGGCACTATAAATAAATAAGCGCACCCATCAGCTTAGTAATAAAAAGATGGGATGAAAAATATGGAAATCAGCGGCATTTGTGCAAACCCGGTTACTGTTTACTTTAAGACGGCCTCATGCGCTTTTGTGGCTCCAAAGGGACAGATTTAAAGGAATGGGGAACTTGGCGGAATGCAGACTTCAAACGCATTCCCACTGGCTAGCCCTAGAAGGCTGGTCCTCCCAGGGCCCCTGGCTGAGCCCCGGAGGAGATGAGAGTGCTTTTCAGAAAAAGGACATCCCTTCTGCTTCCCCTACCTGACCTGCTATGAGTCAAGTCTTTCCCTACCCGGCCTCCTGTGCCAACTGGACAAGTGCATCATCTCAGAGGCCTGGTCGCAAAGTCCAGCAAAGAGATAACCTAAGGGAAGGCTAGTGACACAGTGTGCTGAGGGCCCTGCTCAGCTGCTCCAGAGGAACCGGGGGCTGGACGAATGGGGACAATGTTAGTTTTAGACTCAGAGGGTGGGCTAGTAGAAAGAATTTCAGGGCGGGCTGGTGCCTGTCCTCATCTGCAAGGCTGCCTTAGAGAACCTCACCTAGCAGAAGGCTGAAGGAGAGCAAAGGTCCCACAAGACAAGGCTCTCATTCTGGACATGGGAAACCACGCCTGGAAGGTGAAGGGGGCTGTTCAGGGTCACAGCAGAGCTGCTGCCAGGCGGCGTCCAGTCTAGGTGGAGGGGGCTTTCCTGGGATCCATCAAACAGAGACTATTTTTTGGCATGAAGAAGCCACGACGAACTGATCTGAGGAAATGGGCAGAGCTCACAATAGCAAGTGTCCAGAAGCTGTCGGCTTCCTCTGGCAACTCTGCTGGGATGGGAGAGGGGCCCGGAGGCACTTCTGGGACATGCCGTGGGCCTTGAGTCTTACCTCAGCCTGGAAGCTTTTTAATACAGGAGCCACCATCTCTCTGATTTCCTGAAAAAGAGATCAGCGAAGAGTTCACAAGTGCCAGGTAGGAGACCCCCACGGCCCCTTGCCTGCAGCTCAACACTCTCCCCCAGAGCAGTGTAAGTTTTTTTAATTAAAAAAAAAATCTTAAGAAATAATTTTATCGGGGGCTCCTACAGCTCTTATAACAACCCACACATTGATTGTATCAAGCACAATTGTACATATATTGCCATCATCATTTTCAAAACATTTTCTTTCTATTTGAGCCCTTTCACAAGGGTGTCTTGAGAGACCTGGCCTCCATGGATTTTCCTAAGGGACACACACACACACACACACACACACACACACGGCTCTGAGCCAAATCAGACTGGGAAACATCAAATCAGGTGGATTCTGTCCTGCAGGGCTTTCGGAGTCTTTAACAGGCCAATGACCCTTAGGAAGGGAGTTGACCACAAGCACTCTCTTATGTAAAGTATCTTCTGGAATGGGTGGTCAATCATGGAACTCTCTGGAAAAAGGCTATGCTGGAGGTTTAGCTTGATGTTGCCACTGGCAGCTGGAGAGGTGGCCCCCTTCTCCATGCTCAGCGCCAAGAGACTCCCTTTGGGAATACCTTCCTATCCTCCCAGCCTTTCTCACAAGCTGCTCCTTCTGTGTGTCGCCTGAGAGCCCCAGCGTCCACCTCTTTAGTAAAGGCTGTTCCTTGTGTTGTAGCCGCCTTCAGTTCTGTATGTGTCTCACTAGAATGTGCAGGATTCTAGGGTCTTGATCTGTGCCACCCCGTGGAAGGCCATAGAAGAGCTCCCTGACCATTTGATGAGCTAATGCGAGTGGGCAGGCTTCAGAACAAAGGTCTCCAAGATCCAAATTTCCTGCCTTCTACAAGTGACATAGTGGTCCCCAGCTTTAAGAGAAGTCCTCATTGACTTCCATCCGTTCTCTTCTCCCTCCAGGATGCAAGAGAGGAAGCCTTTTAGGGTCAAGATCCAAAGATCCAAACCCTGAATCCTTTCCCCCTGAGATCTACTTTAGACTCACCCAACCACTGTCAGCCACACGGGCCCCAAGAAATAAATCCCTGTGAAAGAGGAGTTGAGGGACCTTGTGAGGGTGAGGTGAGAGGAAGCAGGGCAGAGAAGCAGGACAGGAACTAGACATGGGAGAAAGAACCTATCTGTTTAGCTAAGGAAGTAAATCTCTAATAGTGAAAATAGACTGTGTTGCTTCTGCCTCTGGAAGACATGCCTCTTCTGGGTCCCAAGTGGCCTACCTCATTGATGCCTATCCTGTAGGGCTTCTCAGAGTGTCGGATACATTGACCTGTAATGGGGTGCTTCCAGAGGGGCATGAGGAGGGTGAGTGCCCTAGGTGAATCTGAGCACAAGGCACTGTGGATATTTGGCTTGAGCAATAGAGAAGGAACTGGATGAGGACCTAGGTCAGAGGTTGTGAAGCTGGGCAGGAAGTGGACATGAGGGAGGCAGGCAAGGAGACCCCATGACAGGTCTCAGGAGGACACTAGTGCTGTCTAAAGGGGGCAGCAGCTACTTAGTGTGAGCCGATGACTGTCACTTGGGCATGGAGAATTTACATTGCAAGACCCACTCATCTGTTAGAAGATATCAGAAATCCTACTTCTTCGGTGAAATTTGAGATGTTAAATGTTGGGCTATTGATTGTGAAGTCTGCAAGGCTTTACAGACCAAACAATACATGTCAGTAAAAAACCTCCAATCAAGATTCAGAAAAGGTGAGTGCTGGAAGGGGCTTTATTCCCCTGGGTTTAAAGATGGGGAGACTGAGGCCCAGGTCGGGGAGCGCCTTGCTTAAGATTGAATTGTGAGTGAGTGGGACAGCTGGCCCTGGGTTTCAGGCTCAAGGCCAATGATGACCATTGCCAGATGCCTAGGGCCCGGACTGCCTCACCCCTGAGACAAGTTGAGCAAAGCCAAGAGTGGGAGGCAAGTTGGGCACTAGCCAGACAAGGTTCTTAAATAAAGCTCGGGCACAGCTCTTGCCATCGGGAGAGTCTAGTTCCAAAAATGAGAATTTTCAGAGGCGCAACTATAATAGGAATGGAAACTTATTCCTCCTAATTACATAATTGTATAATTATGCGGTATTAAAATTATGTAAGCTCAACTTGGAGTCTGAAAACCTGGCCTGGATTTCCTTCATCACCTGGGGCATCCCATGTGGCCTGGGGGCAAAGTCCACTGCATTGGGACTGAGAGAGGAAGTGATGGGGTGGGTGGTGTTGTCCCAATCTGGGGTCATGCCATCCTTGCTTGCCAGAGGAGGAGCTCTAGGGAGACATTTCGCTGCAAGACCAAGCCATGTTCTGTCCTGAGGGGAGGGAGAGATGTTCAGCTTCAGCTCTGGGCTCCAACCAGTGTGTCAATGGATCTTCCTGAAGGCCCGGTGTGCTCAGAAACCCTACTCTCCAAACATACCCTCTCTAAGCCCCCAGTGAGTCCTAGCTAGGTCCCATCCCTCTCTTGCATTGAAGAACCCATGGTATTTATGGCTTGCACCAGAAGGATTTCACAGATAAGAGCCTTAACCCCTTCTGTGATCGTGAGCCCGGTGAACCCTGACTGCTGACCAGCCCCGTGCGCCCCCACTAGCAGGAAAGCCGGCAATTCTGCTGGGCTGGGCAGAGCATGACTCATGGAATGTATGCTATCCATTCACGGACCTCCTGATTCCAGCCCCTATCCCACCATCCTTTGGGGGATTAGGGCATCCAAGCAGGTAGAATAGAGGGCTCAGATGTTCACCCTCTGCGGGCTTGAGACGGACACACAGCTGGCTTTGGAGGAGGACCAAGCTCAAGACCTCTGGCTACGGATGCACTGCATCTCTGCTGAAGTGACATGGAAGCAGAGGGCTGTGTTTTCCCCTTTGGCCTTTATTTCCACTACTTTTTAACTGTGAGAAGAAGGAGGGGGCCTGATGGAGCAGGGAGTGAAATTCATACATTCATCCCATAAAGAACTGAGACATGTCCCTTCTAGCCTCCCTTCTTCCCCTGGTGGGGTGGGGGTGATGCAGTCTCTTACCTCTTGGGGAAAGGCTTCTATCTCTGGAAATCCTTTACAATTAGGGGGAGTTTCTTACATTGTGGGGTACTGGGCACTGTCTGCACCACCCTCACGGCAGCCAGGAGAGACAAAGCTGGTGGCTGCAGCTGCGAGGAGTCCGTAGGAAAGGAAAAATAGGGCCAAGAAGCATGCAGGGGGATGAGAAACTGAACTCCTGAGACAGGGGTGAGGGCGGGAAAGCTGGCAGTGAGCGGAGGGAGTCTGCTGCCACCATCTCCCAGGCGCCAGGGGAAAAGCAAACTAAAATCAAGAACTCTGGACAAATTGCCTCTGTCATCAAGGCCACGCATTTGATTTCGAGATGAGCGTGGGGGAGATGGATGCCTCACAGAGCCCTCAACGATTGCTTTAATGGTGAGGCATCCGGCTCCAACTTTCGACAGCACCGCTGAACGCTGCCACCCCAAGAATCACCCAAGGTTGGAGGGGGGGGGGCTGTAATTCTTCTTGGCGGCTAATTAGCTTCTTTTCTTGTAAGTCACTTATGTCTACGGTTTTCAAAATACAGTTTGAACAGAGAAAAATCTGCATTCCTACTGAGTTAATTCTATAACAGCAAATATACTCTACCTCAGGTACATTTTTCTTAAATTCCCGGCGGAGTTCAATTAAATGTTTATGAGAATGTTCGCTCTCCTCCTGCCGCGCAGACAGCTCAGAAGCGACCGAATTAAGCTCCTTCTGGAACAATATAAAAAAAGAGAGAGAGAGAAAAGAAAAATATTTTTTTCTCCCTCCTTTTCCCTTGTAATCATCATACAAAACAGTGTTCCGAACAAGTTTTCTTAACTTACAAAGCTCAGAAAAGACAGGACATTGACTCTTGGCACAAATGAATAATTTACGAAACTGGGGAAGCAACTGAATAAAAAATCTAGGGCAGCTTTTTTTTTTTGCTCGTTGGAAGTTGGGCCAGATCAATAATCTCCCATAAAGTTGGGTGGAGTGACTTTTTTTTCTTTCCCCTCTTCCTGTCTCTCCACTCCCCACCTCCCTTCCCCAGCCCCACCTCTTAAATTTCCAAAAGGAGTAATGGCATAAGCTTGTCAGTAACTGCCGAAAACATCTCCAAACCATGTCAAAATAGTAAAGTGCGGCATATTGTATGGGCATATTATAGTGCATGAGAGTGCTGCCGACAGCTTTCATATATCAGAGGTGGGAACCGTTCCAACTATGAGTTACTTACACTTAAGGGTTCATAAATACGCCTTTTAAGATATAGATGGCTTTTTAATTTCAGTAGATTTTGGAAAAATGAAGGTGCCAATAAGAAGCAGGCTGACCTTTTGTGTATCCTGTAGTAAATCATCTGAGGCTCACTTCAACGATAAGAAATATTTCTTAGAAGGCTCTCGGATTCAAAAGAGATGGATCGGAAGGCGCTTTGCCTGCCTTGTGTGTGAGGAAGGTGGCAGACCAGGTTTTCACAGGACGTGGAGGGGGTAGGGGTGGAGAGAGGGTGCTGGGGCTGAAAGGGGGATACTCCCGGCTCCCATACACCACAGATGATGTCTGCTGGCTGTGCCTGTATATTTGGTCGCCTTTCTTTCCGCTTTCTTCACTGTAACGCAGGCACTTTCACTCAGGGAGCACAATTCACCATTAGCTGTCATGGATTTCATTTGCATAATTCAAGATATGCTCTGTTTACGTGGTCTGCTGCTTTCTTGCACCATCCTGAGATGGGTTTCTCCCCCACCCCCCGGACCATAATTCGAGCAGCCTTTCTGTATATATCACCCTGTTATATTTGCAGTCATCAAGCTCCATAATCCCCTAAATCTGGTGATGCAATAAATTCCTGCAATCAGATTTATTAAAAACATACACGCAGATGCGGGAGTGTATTTCTAGGGTGAACTCTTTAATCTAACATATGTACGATGAGACCTGGCACCGAGCTGAAAGGGCCTATTTGTCACCGCTAATACACATTCATCTCGCACACACAATAAAACATTTTTACCATTAGGTAATGAAATAAAAGTACTATTAACCCACTGCAAATCCTTTCCCCTCAAAGACACAAAACGAAGGGCAATTGTCTTATATCACGTCTGAGAGAAGGTAAAGCCGCTCAGCGGCAGTTCACCAGGGCGCCCCAAACCCTGTGCCAGTCGGAGATGGTAGAGCGGACCCCAAACTTGGGGTGGGTGCCTCTGTCCTTGGGAGTAGTTTGGAGAAATTGGGGTGGGACTGGAGACTTACCATGAGAGGGAAGTAGGTGGAAGCCGAAACACCACGACTGAAATAGACCAGGTGAGAACAGTCGCGGGGCGCTCTCCACGGTGCTGAAATCCACTCTAGGTGGAACCTAGGGCAGCGTTGCCTTGGACGCATGAACCCCAGGTGTTCCACAGGAGAGCTGAGCTCCATAGGGTTTTCTTGGCTGTCATCTGCATGACAAGCGCTCGCCAGTCCTTTCTCCCACGATACACGTGGGTGGGCCCCATACTGCCAGCCTTCTGGCTAGCGGCAAGGAATGTACTGTTTTACACCCAAGGTACCCAGACTCAAAGGCCAACCACCCCCACCACCCCCAGTCCAAATCCCCAGAGAATTATAAGTCAGGTGAGATACAAGGCCCATGAGAGAGGAGGAGAGTGAAAATGTTTCTGACAGGTTGCCAAGAAGAAAAAAGGGGAGACTTCTGCTTTATCATCACTTAAAAAATAATCACCACTTCCAATGAGGACATAGATCTGCTCTAAGGCGGACGGGTGGGCACCAGCCAGTGGAGGCAGCCAGGGGGACGGGCCCTCCCCTAGCTGGTCATGGCAGAGGGCATGTGCTCCGCTTTCCTGGGCCCTTCCAGTTGGTCTTGACGACAGGGCTGTGATGTTTCACTTTTCTGAAGGATCAACAGCACTGTGTCTTGGGCTGGCATTCACTCTTGTCTGGCTGCCCATGACTCTGACACTAGGTTTTGGGCCCTGGGACATTGTATCCTTCTCCACCCAACAACCAATAGACTCAGTGGGAGCTGGATGCCGACCCCTTGTTTAAAGCATTCAACCCAGGAAAGGGATGCTCAGGCCAGTATTGTCCAGCGGCCAACTGTGCTGTCCCTGTGAACAGACACAGATGCCTGAGACTGGCCTGGCTTCTGACACCTGTACTTCCTTGGCTGCTGACAGGGGCAAATTGGGTAGGCAGGCTCTCTGCTGTAGCTACACTGCACATGGGGCCAAGGTAAGGCATGGGCCTCTGCCCACCAGCAGCCCATCTCTGGGTCCCCAGCACAGCCTTTCTGCTCAGCACCCAGAAGCAGGGACCTCAATGACATGGTTTCCTCATCCCAACTTTGTCCACATCTCTGCTAACCCTTCAAGCTTGAATTCTTACCATGTTTACCATCTTTCATGCAAACAATGTGTTATACCTTTTTCTTTTTGCTAATCACATCACTTCCCCGTGTTATTTTCCTAAGTGTGCTATGCCTATTTGCAACATTTCTGTCGGTATATGGTCCACATATGACTCCTACTGAAAGTAGCAACAGTAGTGGGTTAGTGGGCTTGAACTTCTGACCTTTTGGCTAGCAGCCCAAAGCTTAACCCACTGTGCTACCAGAGTTTCTGAAATAGTAATAATTATATTCTGTTACATATCTATTTATCACAATAAAAAAGTGACCAAATAAACTGTGCCTCATATTTATCAAGAGCCTCCCATATTCTTGGCACTGTGTTAAGCGCCTCACATAATATATCATCTCAGTTCACACATTAATGTGTCCATAAGGCAAGTCATGACATGGCTAAGAAATAAATGACAGTCAGTTCTAATAATTCAGGTGTGGTTTATGTCCTTGGAGAATTAGGAAGGCACATTTCTGACGGCCCCCACTGTCACTGCTTCTGCCCCACCTCCCTATTGGCTGAACTGGTTCAGGGGACCTGTTTTCAACGATGTAAGTAAGGAAAGTGTCATATATAGCACCTCCTCAAGGGTGTGGACTTCTCAGGTCAGTAAAAAGGAAAGGGAAAAAATAACCACAACAAAACAGCTTCAAGTACGTGAATTAAAAAAAAAAAGGATTGACATAAGATTGTAAAGATTATTTTTCTCGCACACGAAAACCTTCAAAACCATGCCCTCCCATCCTGACATCCTGAAAGGCTCTCTGAGCATCAACAAAGCATGAGGAACAGATACAGAATATGCAGCAGCCTTTTAACATGAACACACTGGTCACATGGTCACAATGAGCACGCTGGCGCTGGTGTAGTTTCTGAAAGAACAGCAAGAACTCCTTCAGGAGGCACAAGACAGTGGGCTCTGGGTTTTTGACACAACCCCCCACCCCCGACCCCCACTACCACACACATAGTATGGAGAACCTCTCCTCTCCTATCCAGCGGCCCCAGGGAGCCGTGATTTACACAGGCCAGACTCTGGGCCGGGCCCAGGCTGGGAGGAGACTCATCTGATTAACCAGCCGTCAGCAGCAGACAGACAGCCCGGAGCCCGGCACAGGCCATTCAAATAATGATCATCATAAACAGCCCATTTGCAACTAAAAAGAAATAATTTTAATGAGCTTGAAGCAAATGATAGATGCAGCTGGGGCTCAGGTCAGTGCCCAGAGAGAAAGGCGGCTGGGATAGGGCCAGAGTGGACCAGGGTGCTGCAGGAAGAAGCTGGGGCCAGGAGCTGGGACCCTCACAGACCACCCTCCTAGGAGTGCACACTGCCCAGCAAGTGCCCATCATCTGGACAACATTGTGGTGGTCGTCTTGGATCTTAGACCTCCAGAGCCCTCAGCGTCTCAGAACCTGGGAGTCTTCAAGACTGCATACTTCCTCACTGCCAAGACTTTAACCACCCGTGTGTCTCTGCAGAATTGGTGCCCCATACATATTCTGCCTTGACGCAGTATTTAGCTTTAAATGGACTTCTCTTTTTCCCTATTTGATTGAGATCTGCGAAGCTTTAAGTCCATTTTTAAACTCAGCGAATTTTAGATAACTAATGGTACAGCCACCAGCTACGGAGCCTGGTGACGCTGTGGGACAGGCATTGGGCTGTGAACTGCAAGGTCGGCAGGTCAAACTCATCAGTCACTCCAAGGGAGGAAGATAAACCTGCCTACTCCCATAAGGTTTTACACTCTGGATTTTGAGTTGGCATCGGCTCTATGACAGTGGGTTTGGGTTAATTTTAAGCAACAGCCAGCTCAAGGTACAGAACATTTTGGCATTTTAGAAAGCACCCACTAAGGGTAGCCATTATTACAACCCTGGCACCAAACAGGCAATGAACAAAGTTGTGAGCCAGGTGCTGTGTTCCATAGGGAGAGACACACGTAAGACACAGTGGGGGCATGCATGCTCCCCGATACAGGCTATCTCCAAATGATCCCCTCCCCGCCCCCCGAAGTCAGACATCTCCCCCTCAATACCAACTCCAATAAGAGCTTCTTTCTAGAAAGGATGCAGCAATTATTGAGGGGTAGAGGCTAGGGACGCGATGACTCTGAGAAGAGAAAGAAAGCCTTTCTTAGCATCCCCCTGGCCTATGACATCCACTGCCCTACGGCAAATGGGATACTTCTGCCATCTTCCCTGCTCAGCTTGTTTCATTCCTAGACAGATGAAATTCCTTGCAGGGATCCAAATGCTCCCAGGTTCCCAAATCCAGGCCACCACACACTCTGATCTCTCAGTCTGGCCAACCTCATTCTGTTTTTGCAGTGAATCTAACTCATCCTTTGGGTCTCCTGCTTCAGGAGAGCTTCCTGGATCCAGTCCTCCAATTCCCACAGTCTGGGCTTCTTCCCTATGCCCATTTACCCTTTCTGATACGCACCACCAGACTGCATTTTGAAAGTCTCAGAACCCTTTCTTGAAATGATAGTGGACACATAAGTTCCCCATAGAAAACAACAGAACAGCAGAGTTAATGACTGACTGACTTAGCAGTGAACTCTTAGCCAAAAGGTTGGTGGTTTGCACCAACCCAGAGGCTCCTTGGAAGACAGGCTTTGGAAAGGTCACAGCCCTGAAGATCTTTTTTTTTTTTCTTCCTTTTTTTAAACATTTTATTAGGGGCTCATACAACTGTTATCGCAATCCATACACACATCAATTGTGTAAAGCACATTTGTACATCATTCTCAAAACATTTTCTCTCCACTTAAACCCCCGACATTAGGGCCTCATTTTTCCCCTCCCTCCTCGCTCCCCCCTCCCTCATGAGCCCTTGATAGTTTATAAATTGGTATTTTGCCATATCTTGCCCTGTCCGACATCTCCCTTCACCCACTTTTCGGTTGTCTGTCCCCCAGGGAGGAGGTCACATATAGTTCCTTCCCTGAAGATCTTATGAAGCAGTTCTACTTGGCACACATGGGGCTGCCATGAGTCAGATTCCGCTCGATAGCAACTAACAACATCAACGCTTACGAATACCTATTAGGAGTCAGGCATTGAACTATGCACTTTATGTTGTACATCATGTGGATGAGTGAGAGTTGAGGGTCCAGATCGGGTTTGGAAAACTAGGATGAACAGTGATTCTGAGTTCCAATACAGCCACCAACTCCCAAACAAATACAGAGCTCTGCCTGTACCACTTGTCTGTCAGTATGTAGTGGCTTGTATGTTATGTGATGCTGAAAGCTATGTCACTGGTATTTCAAATGCCAACAGGCTCAGCCAAAGTGAAAGAGGTTTCATTGTACCTTCCAGACTCAGAACAGACCATGGAGAAGGAATCGACTGTCTACGTCAAAGGTAGTAGCCACTGGAAACCTTATACATAGCATCGAAACATTGCCACATACTGACAGCCTAATGAATGCAAGCAGAACATTGCCAGAGACAGTGCCAGAGGACCCCTCAGGCCAGAAGGCACTCAAAATATGACTGAGGAGGACCTGCCTTCCCTAAGTAGAGCTGACCCTGGAGACCTGAATGGAGTAAAATCTGTGGGAGTAAAGCCTTTGGGATCTCCATTTGCTGATGGGGCACAACTCAAAATGAGAAGAAACTGCTGCAAGCATCAGTTAATAATCAGAACTCGGGATGTACGAAATATGAAATCTCAGAAAATTGGAAGTCAAATATGAAATGGAACATGCAAAGGTTAATATCCTAGGCATTAGTGAGCTGAAATGGACTGGCACTGGCCATTTTGAAATATAAAATCATAAGATTTACTGTTCCAGGAAGGACACAATCAAGAGCAATAGCCTTGCATTCACTGTCCAAAAGGACATTTCAAGGTTTATCTTGAAGGACAATGCAGTCTGTGATAGGATTATATATAATTTCCTTCAAGGAAATACAATCAATACAACTATTATTCTAATTTATGCACCAACTATAAAAGCTCGTGATGGAGAAATTGAAGAATTCAACCAACATCTCCAGTTTGAAATTGATCAATCATGCAATCAAAATGTATTGATAATTATTGGCAACTGGAATGCAAAAGCTGGAAACAAAGGTAAGAACAATAGTTGGAAAATAAGATCTTGGTGACAGAAACGCAGCTGGAGATCACATGATAGAATTTTTCAAGGCAATTGATGTCTTTACTGCAAATATCTTTTCAATAACACAAACAACGACTATACAGATGGACTACTCAGAAATCAAATTGACTACATCTGTGGGAAGAGACGATAGAGAAGCTCAGTATCAGCAGCTAAAACCAGGCCAGGGATTGGTTGTGGAACAGACCATCAATTGCTTACATGTAAGTTCAGATTAAAGCTGAAGAAAATGAAAAGCCAAAATATGACCTGGAGTCTATCCCAGCTGAATCTCGAGAACATCTCAAGAACACATGTAATGCAGGAAATACTAATGACAGAAGACCTGAGGAGCTGTGGGAGGACATGGAGAACATCATTCATGAAGAAAGCAAAAAGACTAGAGAGAAAGAAAAGATCAAAGTGATTGTCAGAAAAGACTCGGAAGCTTGCTCTTAATCAAAGCAAGTTTGGCAAATGGAAGAAATGATGAAGTCAAAGAGAAGAACAGGAAATTTCAAAGGATAGCTCAAGAAGACAAAGTAAAATATTATAATGAAATGTATACAACTCTAGAGTTAGAAAAGCAAAAAGGAAGAACACAGCTTATCTTAAAATTAAAGAACTAAAGAAAAATTCAAGCCTTGAGGTGCAATATTGAAAGATTCTATAAGCAAAATACTGAATGATGCAGGAAATTTCAAAAGAAGACAGAAAGAATACGCAGAGTCACTATACCAAAAGAAACTCTTTTACCATTTCAAGAGTTAGCACATGAGCAAGAACTAATGGTACTGAAGCAAGACGTTCAAGCTGCACTGAAAGCATTAGCCCAAAACAAGGCTTCAAGGAATTGATGGGATCCCAATTGAAATGTTTCATCAAGCCAATGAAGCACTGGAAGCACTGACTTGTCTATGCAAGGAAATTTGGAAGATGGCTACTTGGCCAACTGACTGGAAGAGATCCATATTTGTGCTCATTCCAAATAAAGGTAACCCAACAGAATGTTCAAACTATAGAACAATATCATTGATATCACATACAAGTAAAATTTTGTTGAAGATCATCCAACAAAGATTGCAGCAGTACATTGGCAGGGAACTGCCAGAAGTTCAGGTTGGATTCAGAAGAGGATGTGGAACAAGGGATATCATTGCTGATGTCAGATGGATCTTGGCTGAAAGCAGAGAATACCAGAAAGATGTTTTACTAGGGTTTTATTGACTATGACAAGGCATTGTGATTAAGTGGATCATAACAAACTATGGATAATCTTGAGAAGAATGGGAATTCCAGAACACTTGATTGTGGGCTGTTGGAACTTGTACGTGGGTCAAGAGGCACTTTTATAACAAGGAAATACTGCATGGTTTAAATTCAGAAAAGATGTGAGTCAGGGTTGTAATGTCTCACCATACTTGTTCAATCTGTATGCTGAGCAAATAAATAGTGAAGCTGGATTATATGAAGAAGAATGCTGTATCAAAATTGGGGTTAGGTTTATTAACCATCTGCAATACGCCGATGACACAACCTTGCTTGCTGCAAATGAGAACTTGAAGCACTTGTTGATGAAGATTATGGGTTGCAACCTTCAGTGTAAAGAAGTCTAAAACCTTCACTGGGTCAATGGTAATATCATGATAAATGGAGAAAAGGCTGAAGTTTTCAAGGGTTTTTGTCTTGCTTGGGTACACAATCAATGCTCACGGAAGCAACAGTCAAGAGCTCTAAAGATGAGATGCATGAGATAAATCTGTTATACAAGACCTCTTTAGAGATTGAAAAGCAGGGAAGGAGGGGGGGAAATGAGTAGCTGATACCAAAGACTTAAGTGGAAAGCAAATGTTTTGAGAGTACATCCTGCTTAGTAAAGTAGAGGGGGGTGGTGATAAAGAGGCTGTCCTCAATGAGATGGATTGACACAGTGGCTGAAACAATGGGTTCAAGCACAGGAACTATTGTGAGGATGGAGCAAGACTGGATCATGTTTTGTTCTGTAGTATATAGGGTTACTATGGGTCAGAATTTACTCGATATCAGCTAACAACAACAACAACAAAGCACTCACATAACTACACAGAGAAACAATCTGGGACATCCATCCATCCATCCATCCATCCATCCCCACTTACCCTATCTATCTATCCTATACATCCATCCATCCATCCATCCATCCATCCATCCATCCATCCATCCATCCATCTCCACTCTATTAGCCATCTAAATAATTACTGAGCTCCGGTTTTGTGCCAGGCACAGTGTAAGCACTGGTCTATAGATACCACCGACACGGTCCCCATCCTTGAGGCGTTCACAATGCAGTGAAGAGACAGGCAGGTCAGTTCTAACACCATGTGCCTGGGGACAATAAGAGCAAGATGAATAAAATGCATCGAGGACACAGACAGCAGGGTGACTTGCTATGATTGAGAAAAATAAGTCCCCATGATGGGGACATCTACTTGTCAGACAAAAAGGCAGACATCCCAGACAAAGGAATTACTGCCACAGCCTCTAATAGGCCTTCCTGCTCCTATCTTTAGATTTCTTCCCCTTAAGATGTGTCCCTATCAAACACACTACGTATATGATGGGGCTATAAAAAAATTAGTGGAAAAAATCCATTATCTTTCAATTTCCACAACATTTAAAAAGCCCCCTTATAGTCTTCTTATTTATTTCCTAGAAAAAAGCTGCAAAGGGGCAAGCAGGGATTTTGATCTTTTCCACCCCCTCTTATATCCCCAGTGGCTAGAAATGTTCCTAACACAACGTTATTGCTATTAGCTTCTGTCAAGTTGGTCTTCAACTGATGGCAGCCTTGTGCATAACCAAATGAAACTCTGCCAGTGCTGTGCCATGCCTACAATCTTTGCAGATTGGACCACTGTCACCACATGATTAGAACTGACTAATTATCAGAAGTAGTTAACCAGGCCATGATTACTCATGATTCTTAGTATGGACGCAATGCTGACATGTGTTTAGCACCAATCACCCTTGACAGATGTAGGGTGGCTGCACAAGAGGTTCCCTGGCTGGGAATGGAACTCAGGTCTCCACATGGAGGGTGAGACTTCTCTGGGGAACCACCTCTGCCTCCTAGAACACACTAGGCTATGAGTCAGAATTGACGCTATGGCAACAGGTTCTTTAGGCATTCACGAAATATTTGTGGAGTGACTAACTACCGTTAGAGGATATAGGCAGAGACAGGGTCCTCATCAACTTTAAGGGATGAAAAAGGACAAGGCCAGCAATCCCCTATGGCAGGAGTCTCTCATGGCAACCTTATGCACAACCAAGAGAAACTCTGTCAGGTCCTGGGCTGTCCCCGTCACATGTGCACCCAGGGCCTCCCCAGGGCTTTGCTGTCAGCCCCAAGTCAACACCACAGAAAAGGTGACCTCAGGGGAGGCTCTGAGCCAAGGTGTTTGCTCCATCTGTAGTGGGGTCTGCTGGGAGCATTGCCTTTGGATAGGCTGCAGAGGTGCGCTGGGGGTGACCTGGGATGGGAGGGCACATGCAGGCCTTCCAGAAGCAAGGAGACAAAACAAGACGGATGGCTCTGCAGTCTGAGGAGATGGATAACTGAGCCAAGGCTGAGAGACAGCCCGGGTGACCAGGGCCATCCATCACTCCCTGTGCTGTATGTAAATTCCAGATGCCAAAGATGTATTGGGCCAATTATCCAAGGCCGGGGCAAGGGGCGTGTCTATGAGAAACTGTTTCAGCCAGCCAAGCTGAAGAGTAGAAGCCTCTTTGCTTGCTGTGTTCCACCAGCTGGGCTGGTCGGTGGGCAGCTCAAACTTGGACCCCAGTGTCAAGGCTTGGATGTGTGCCCAGAGGCCACCAGTAACTTTGAAGCCATGATTTCCAGAAGGGTGGCAATTTCCTTGACCCCCCTCAGCAGGGTTGGGGGAGTAGTGCCTTCTCTAGGAACACTCGCCAGTCCTCCGGTGGTCCTTGCAAACCATGATTTCACTCAGTTGCTCAACAGAAGGCCAGAGGTTCGAGTCCACCCAGAGGTGCCTTGGAAGAAAGGTCTAGTGATCTCCTTCTCCCAAAACAGAGGGGACAGCCCTGTGAAGCATGAGGGGGGTCACTGTGAGTTGATATCAGCTGGACAGCAGCTGGTTTGAGAGCCAATCTCAGATTCTAGGCAAGTCCCCTTTTCCTTTCCGTGTATACATATTTAGACACAATATTAAGCTTGAGGTTTTGGTCTTGAAAAGGAATCTTGAGGTTGATGGGACAGTATTTGATTGTACCCTGACCTGCTATAAAGTGGAGTTAAGGCCTCATCACCTTTTGAGGTGCTTGCAGGGGCCCAGGGGAGGGTGGTGCCAAGGAACTATGTCATGCGACATAATTGGGACATCATGGGAATGTCTGAGACACAGTGCTCACCTGTTGGTTTGATCCAGCATTTTTTGCCCTCTGCAGCCGCTAACCTGGGTGAAGTCACTGTCACTGTTGGTCTAGACCAGGGGTCCTCAAACTACGGCCCGCGGGCCACATGCGGCCCACCGAAGACAATTATCCGGCCTGCTGGGTGTTTTAGCCCCATTTGTTTTTTACTTCAAAATAAGATATGTGCAGTGTGCATAGGAATTTGTTGATAGTTTTTTTATAAACTATAGTCTGGCCCTTCAATGGGTCTGAGGGACAGTGAACTGGCCCCCTGTTTAAAACATTTGAGGGCCCCTGGTAGACTGTAGGGGCCTCCTCCCTGGCCCCTCTGTAGTCCCTTCCCCACCCAGTGGCCAGAGGTTCCTGTTAAGCCTAAGCCAGATCCTGAACTTCCTCTGCTCACAAGCCTTCCATGTCTCCTGCCTCCCTCAGTGTCCAGTGCACCTTGGCCTCAGGACCCCCTTGATCTATCCACCCCTGTAGCATCATTCCTGCCCCACAGGGTAAAACCCCAGAGGGATGCCACACGCTCCTGGGTGACACTGGGCTGTATTCAGCACACTACTGCCGCAAGGTCTTTGCAAGGTGGTGTCCTTGCCTCTTTGAGCCTCACACTAGCAGTGCCTGCTCACAAACATCTAGCCCCCTGTCCTACTCGAAGGTGCCAATGTGTCCTCTCTCCCTTGCTCGTCCCTCTCTGCTTATGCCTCTCAGAACACTGGTCATGTGAGTCACTTTCTCTGTGCACACTGCCATCTCCCCGAGCCCAGGAGAGCAGAAGGGGCTTTATCTCTCTGGGCCATTGCTGGGTCCTCAATGCTGGGCACATAGTAGGTGCCAGTATTTGTGGAATGGATGCATCCATAAATAAACAAATGAAAGCTTGGCTCTCAACCCTGGTGTCCCTGCCCTCATCCCCCCACCCCCTACCCTTACACACACACACACACACACACACACACACACACACACACACACACACACACACCAGTACTTGCTCTACTTTGGAGCAATCCCCACCCACACTCCCAGGAAGTGTTGGACAGGAAAACAAGACCGCTACTGCTGCCGCCATGGGACCTGGAGGTGGTGTCCTTGAGAGAGGATGCCAATCAAACACCTCATTATCTCGCTGGAGTCACATCTGATCACTTCCTCCTGGCCCTGATTGCTGCCATCTATCCCCGAGTTCCCAGAGCTGAAAACCTCAGGGGCACAGGGAAGATGAGGCAGGAGCATTTCAGGCAGGTGCCGGGTAGGGATCCCCAGTGTGCCCTCTGTGGCACTAATGCATCCAGGCTGCTGGATGAGCTGGACTAAGAGGTGCTCTGTACTTCCTTATGCCCTGCTGTGAAAACGCACTCATCATGTGTTTACTGAGCACCCATTCTGTGCCGTGCACACACCCGGGGCCACAGTGGTGTCTACTGCCCAGAACACAGTAACCGAGGGCCTACTATAGGTTGGCTTCTTGGCTCAGCTCACCTTCTGTGAGCTAGTGTGCACTCCACTCTACAGCAGCTCTTCACACGCCAGACGTTAAATTAGGCTCTCCCTACATTTGCAGGTGGCTCAGAGAGGTCCTAACATTTGGCCAAGGTCACACAGCAAGGCAGGAGCAGAGCTGATCTGGGAACCCTGCCCCACCCTTCTCCACTTCACTGTGATGTTGCTGAAGTTCGCCACACTTTTAACACCTTTCTAGAATCCATTTGGAGCTTTGGGGGCCTGATCTGTCAAATGGGCATAGAGATACGAAGAATCTTTCTGCGTTGTTTTCTGGGTTCGCTGAGACCGAATGCAGGGAAAGGGCCTAATTTAATGTCTGGCGTGTCAAGAGCTGCTGTAGAGTGGAGTGCACACATGACATCGCCCCTGAGTTTGCAGACTAGCTCTACCAGGAGCTAGTTGTGTGACCTTAGGCAAGTTACTTTAAGCTCTCTGTGCCCCCATCGTCAGCTTTAAAGTGGGGTAATAACACTGAGGTAGTGGGTGGACTTCAGACCTCTGCTCATACCATCCCCCAATGTAAGAACACTTTGTTCTAACAAACTGGCATTCTGTGATGCTCACCCTCCGGGCGCAATTGCTGAAGACAAAATGGGTGCATAAGCAAATGTGGTGAAGAAAGTGAATGCCTGACTATCAAAAGATACAGCGTCTGGGGTCTTAAAAGCTTGAAGTTAAACAAGTGGCCATCTAGCAGAGAAGCAACAGTCCGCATGGAAGAAGCATACCATGAGGTGTCATCGGGACCGGGTAACAGGCATCACAAGACCCATAACAAACAAACAAACAAACAAACCATATTATTGAGAATGAGGGGGGGTTGGGGCAGAAACCCAAAGCCCATCTATCGACAATGAGACATCCCCTCACAGAGGGGAACACAGGGAAGGGATGAGTCAACAAGGGCACAGTAAAGGACCGATGAAACACACAATATTCCTCTGGCTCCTTGAGGCTTCCTCACCCCCCACTATCATGACCCCAGTGATCCCCCTCACTTTGGACTAGACCGGAGCATGTGCACAGATGTAAGAGGTTAAGAGCTCACGACACATGCAATCCAGGAGCAGGAATGGGAATAGTGATACCAGAAGGGTAAGGAGAAGGTGGGGAGAGGAGGGGAGGAAGGGGGAACCGAATGCAATGATCAACACATAACCAGACCCCCACCCTCCAGGGGGACAAACAACAGAAACTGTGGGAGAAAGGAGACAGCAGTTGGTGTAAGATATGAAAATAATAATTTATAATTTATCAAGGGTTGGGGGGAGGGAGGAAAAACTGAGGAGCTGATAGCAAGGGCTCAATAGAAAGTAAATGTCTAGAAAAGAATGATGGCAACATATGTACACATATGCGTGATACAAATGATGTATGAATTGTTATGAGTTGTATGAGCCCCCAATAAAATGATCTTTTAATAAAAAAATTTTTAAAAAGAAAAAATATTGAAGAAAATACACCCCCAAAATAAATAAATACTTCACAGCGTTATGATGGAGGAAGAACCAAGCTCATACCCAGGAGGTGATTTTTTGATGGCTGGGCTGAGGAAGGTAGGTGGGAAGGGGGCCTGTGGGAAGTGAGGAGGCTCTAGAAAGTTTATTGGGGCTTACAGGAAACATCTAGAATAGGGAAGGGCACAGAGACAGAGAAAGGATTCGAGGTAGCCAGAGACTGCGGGGCAGGGGAAGCCAGGGAGTGATGGTTTGGGGTTCTTGTTTGGGGGTCTGAAAACGTTTAGGAAGTAACTAGTGGTGACGACTATACAACACTGGGACTGTGATGGACACCGCCGGATTTTATTTACACATGAAAAATGTTACAATTGCAAATTTTATGATGCATATGTTTTACCACAATAACCAAAAGGTTCAGGGGCACGGGGAGGGTGGGGGGGAGGGCCTAAGGGGACAAGTGCCCAGTTTTGATGGGTAAGAATGCATGGAGGGACCTAGGTTCAATCCCCAGCCAATGGATCTCATGTATCAGTTCAGGTTGTGTGCTGCTCAGACTGTGATCAGGTTTCCCAAAATCAGCCGGTTTCACCCCTCTGGGCCACCACGGTCCAACCAGCAACAGCATGGGGCAGTGTTCAGTTCTGCTGTATGTGCGACCACCAGGAACCGGTGGCCACTGATGACTCTGCCCTGGGGAAGGGGACAGCCAAGAGCCTTCCTCGGGCGCTCAGTCAGGGAGAAGAAGGTCTCCCGGCCTGTCCTTGTCCTGAGAAAACCATTAGCAGGGCACGGGCATAGCTTCCGGGGAAGGCATTGGAGCAGGTCAGGCCATGGAAAAAGGCAGAAGCTGGAACCTGGGTGGTGGTTGTGCTGGCCATGGCTAACCGTCTGAAGCACAGGAGAGGCTACTGGGTGATGGAGTGGGTCTGAGGTCTGTGAGGACAAAGGGTGAAGTGAACGAGAGCCAGATGGGGCAGTGGGGTTGAGGAGGGGGCTCACGTTTCTTGGCAGCCATGGGAAGCCCCAGATCCCTGAGTTAACACTCTCAGTTGCTAACAGGATGGAAGGTTGGAAGTTTGAGACCACCCAGGAAGAGGGAGCGAGAGAACTATTTCCTTTGCAGCAATGCCGTTTTCTATCTGCCTGTGTTTTACAAAATCCTAAGCCCCTCAGTGATTTCTCACCGAGCTGAGTTTAGTGACCCAGGCCCCAGGCCACCTGTCTGGCACAGGTAAGAAATTTCAGGGCAGAGGTGCCTACCAGCGGCAGTACCACCCTGCCCCAGCAGTTAGATGCCTAGCCGCGTCTAGCTCCCACACCAGCACAAGCAGGACACTTCGCTCAGCCCCAGGAGGTGTTTATCTCTATCTCTTGAGGTTTCGTGAGTGCCGCTTCCCATTATCAATATAATCTTTGCCCATTTGTGAGAACAAGAGTGACACAGAATAAAAGTGGTGGTAGCCAACAGAGGGGAGCTACCTTCGACTCAGGCTTTCTTGCCGAGTGTGGACATGAACACACACACACACACATACACAGCCTGCAGGGTTGGGTGATCTGAGGGAAAGTCAACCACTGAGCGGGAGAACCAATCAGGTGAGGCTCAAGGTCAGTCTTAGACCAGGGCGAGGGGACCCCCTCAGAGTTGGGGGGGCACTCTGGGGGCTTCAAGGGGAAATGATATTATGGCTAGAATTTGTTGCCCTCTCTCTGAGCCAAGACCGCCTGAGCATTAAGAATTTTCTAGAAACAGCCCCAGAAATCAACTTCCTACAGGAATGCACATCCGTGCCATTTGGTGTGAGCACCTCTGGTTGTTAGGTGCTGTGGCAGCAGGAGGCCAGACTGACCTGTTTCTGGCTAGCCTCCTGGGCCAGCAGCTGAATGAGGGGACAGGGTGGGCTGTGGCCAGTGGGTGCCATTTGAGATATTGGGCTCAGTGAGGCCAAAGGTTCTCCTTCTCCAGAGAAGGCTGCATCTAGATTTTTTTCTCCCTCTAAATCAAAAATTTTAATACGAAAATCTCTTGATTTTTAATGGTTGGCACACACGCAAAAAAATTTAACAATGCAGTTTTTGCCAAACAAAACAGATTTCCTGGGGGATTTGGACCCTGGCCTGCCAGTTTGCAAACTTGAGGCTGGCCTGCTAATTACACGGGTATGTGTTTACATGGCGCCTGGGATATGCCTGGCCCTGAGTGACAACAGCCCCGGGAGGTGGCACTGTCCTTGTCCAAGGAGCAGGGAGGGACAGAGAGGTCAAGTGACTTGGCTTAGGCCACACAGCTGAGGTGGGAGGGCTGGAACCCACCCAGGGCATTTTAACCATGAGGTCACTGTGGAATATGGGATATTCCTGGGGACATTGTTCATACAGATAGTGACTCCTGCCTTTTATTCATTTGTCAACTACAGAGAATGGGGAGAATGCCCAAGATCACGAGCTGTTCAGCACATGGGTTTCCCCTCCTGTCCACTTCCAGAGCTGCCCCAGGTCCAGCTGACCACAGAACAGTGGTTCTCAACCTTCCTAATGCCACGACCCTTTCATACAATACAGTTCCTCATGTTGTCGTGACCCCCCCAACCATAAAATTATTTTCGTTGCTACTTCATAACTGTCATTTGGTGACCCCTGTGAAAGGGTCATTTGACCCCCAAAGGGGTCTCGACCCATAGGTTGAGAACTGCTGCACCTGACCAAGGGAGTCAGCCTCCTCCTGCCCACCACACGTTGGGGGAGTTAGCAATTTGGAGACATGGCCGAGCTGCCAGTGACCATGCATCTTCCACTCCCCAGGCTCCACTGGCGTGGCTGGCCACTGCCCATCGCCCACAATCCCAGATCCCTCCGCCTCCTGGAGGGAACAAGGGACGGTTCACAGCAGAGCGCTCATTACCATTCCCAGGCTGCATTTACCCAGCAGATGTGTGGATCGTTACAATAGCGGGAGAAAATGGAAAGAAATTCCGGAATTTGTTCTCCAAAGATATTCAAATTAGTTAATCAAGGGGCTTATTATTGCCTCCCCCCCCCCCCAGCTATCCATGAGGATAATTGATCAGCTGCTAATAACTGATTACACTTCACAAGTGTTTTCTTAGCCCCATCACCAGCGTGTTTAAAGACATTTTGTAAAGTTCTAATTATTTCAAATTGTTTCGCTCTGGAAAACACCTTGGTACAGTCTGTCAGCAGAGGGCTGGGCACTTCTGTTGAGTCAAAAAGTCTTTGCAGGAGCTGGTCAGGGCTTGGGGTATGTGGGGGTACCCACAGGAAATGAGAATTTTCCAAACCTCATTTTCTCCTGAACTCCTACATCTGTCCTCCCTCCCTTGAATCCATTTTCAAAACGATCACCAGGATGCTTTCCCCCAAGTCATTCCAAACTCCTTAGAACACACTATATCCATCCATCCATCCATCCATCCATCCCATTCACTTACTTCCTCATTTAGCATAGCAGTTCTCAAACTTTATGGTCTCTATATCCTTTTTCCCCTCTTAAAGATTGAGGGCTTTTGTCTAGGTGGGATATGGAGTATTTACCACATTCAAAGTGAAAGCCAAGAAAAAATTTAAAGCACAAGACTACATACCATCAGAGCAATGACATCCTTACATATTATGCAGTTTCCAGAAAATTCTGTCATGCACCTGTGAAAGACTATGAGTAAAAAGAAAAATAACACCATAGCATTATTATGGAAACACTGACATTACTGTGGCCTAGTTGGGCTGCAATCCACAAGATTGGCAGTTTGGAACCACTAGCTGTGCCTTGGGTGAAAGAGGGGCTTCCTACTCCTATAAAGAGTTACAGTCTTGGAATCTCATAGGGGCAGTCCTACCCTGTCCTATAGGGTCACTGTGAGTTGGCACTGGCTATGATTTGGTAGTAAGTTTTGGTTTGGGCCCCTGAAAAGGTCTCAGGGGTCCCTAGGATAACCAGACCGCCCCTGGAAAACTGCTGACTTGACCCATGTGTCAGACCCAATGTAGGATATGACACTGAGTGGGGCGGGTGAGGTTCCCCTTCTGGGGTTGAGGCAGAGGCCAAGGGTCACTGGGGGTTACTCTACCAAAGGCATGGGCATGGCGCTTGCCCAGAAGGCCTCAGGAGCTGATTGGTGATTGGAGGGCAGGGGCATATATGCTGGGGAGAAGAGAGGGCTGTAGCACTGCAGCACTGCAGCAAAGGTGGGGCCAAATCCAGCCTACGTTACTGCCTCACTGTAGACGCTTTGGCTAGTGGCTTCTGCTGAGTGAGCCTGGCTCAAGCAGTCTGGGAGCTGCTGGGAATGAAATGACAGCTTGGTACATAGTGAGTACTCCATTGATGGTCACCATGATCATCACCCTCTTGAGACTCGGCCCCTGCCCTCCAGAGTGTGAAGGCCATCTCCACCCCAGGAACCAACAAGAACGTCATACGATTTGGTCTCACGTACTTTAGACCTGTTATCAGGAGAGACCAGACCCTGGAGAAAGGAAAGTGGAGTGTCAGAAAAGCAAGGCCCTCAATGAGATGTTCCTCAATGAGCGACACAAGTCGCTACAACAATGGCTCAGCCATAGAAATGACTGAGGATTGCCCAGGACTGGGCAGTGTTGCATTCTGTCACATACAGGGTCACTATGTGTTGAAACCAACTCAACAGCACCAAAAAACCAAGTCCCCGGACAAGAACTGTTGAATGATAAAGAACAAGTAATTCTTTAACAAAAGAGGCTGAGACAACTGGATCTTCACAGGCAGAAGAATAAAGCTGGACCTCTGCCTCACATCATCTATGAAAATTAACTCAAATGGATAGAAGAAAACCTAGGGGTAATGCTTCAGGATCTGCGGTCCACACCGCCGGCCCCACCAGCCCCCACCTCCATTTACCATGGATTCTCAGATAAAATACCAACGGCAGGAGAAACTAAAAGAAAACTAGGTACACTGGACTTCATCAAGATAAAAATATTTTGTTTATCAATGGACTTCATCGATATGAAGAGGCAAAAATCAAGATAAAGGTTTTTATGCCAAAAGAAACAGATTTTCATGATTATCAGGGGTGGGAGGGAAAAGGAAGGAAGGGGAAGCCATAGGCAGGAGGGCAAACATGTGCTAACTCAGGTGAAGGAGAGGAAGAGTGTATCCTACAAGAGGGAGAAAAGCAAACATTAGTGGGGGTGGCAGGCTATTGGGAGGTTTGATAAGTTGTTGAAGTTATTGAATATGAGATGATGATCTGGAAACCCCCACCTAACTCACAATAAAAAGTGAACCAACAACTAAAAGTAAAGGGGCAGCCTTCAGAACGAGAAAAGATACTGGTAACCATGTATCTGACCCAGGTTTATATCCAGACTATATAAAGAACTCAAACCAACTAAAAAATGAGCAAGCACCCAAATAGATACTTCTCCACAAAAGACATTAAAACAACCAAAAAGCACATGAAGAGATGTCCAGCCTCATTCACTTACTTGCTCACTGCCATTGAGTTGATGCTGACTCATATGGACCCTATAGGACAGGGTAGAACTGCCTCTGAGAGTTTCTGAGACTAACTCTTTATGGGAATAGAAAGTTCCATCTTTCTCCCTTGGAATAGCTGTATGGTTTCAAACTGCTGACCTCGAAGCTACCAGCCCAACATGTAACCACTACACCACCAAGGCTCCTAAGTTATCTGGGAAATACACATTAATGCACAGATACCTCTGTGTCCCCATCAAAAAAAACGGGTAAAATGAAAAAGACATAGTACCAGGGGTTAGTGAAGATATGGAGCATTTGGAACTCTCATACACTTCTGGTGGGCAGGTCAGTCGGCATCTGGGTAAACTTGGCAGTGTCTGCTAAAGCTGAGCCTATGCCTTCTTGTGGCATCTTCCCAGGAGAAATAGGCTCATCAAAATATAGTCTTGCTGTGCAAAGCCTGAGGAGCCCTGGTGATGTGGTTACGAGTTGGGCTGCGATCCGAAAGGCCAGCAGTTTGTAAGCACCAGCCAGTTCCGGGGGAGAAAGACTCCTATCAAGAATTACAGCCTTGCAGCTCACAGGGGCAATTCTACCCTGCCCTATAGAGTCACTTATCGACTCGATGGCAAGAAGTTTAATTCTGAGGATTTTTTGTCCTAGGCCAAGCAGCACAGGCATCACCCAGAAACATATGAGAAATGCATCCTAGATCTTTAGTTGGGATGTTTATCCTAACAGGGCTCTTAGGTGATGAAGTCTTTGGGTGGCACAATGGTGCGTGGCACAATGGTTTACACACTTGGCTAATATCCCAAAGGCTGGCCGCTCACATCCAACTTGAGATCTTTGAAAGAGAAGCCTTGGAAAGCCTGATCGAGTACAGCTCTCCTCTTACACACGGGGCCATTGTGAGTCAGAATCAACTCGATGGCAACAACATCCACAACAGAGAGGTGATTAATGAGTCCATTAAAGGATGGGAAGCACTGGTCCAGTAGGCTCAGAGAAGCACTAATCATAATAGGCCCGAACTGGAAACAGCCCAACTGCCCATTAACAGTAGAATGGATAAATAAATTTGTGATCTATTTACCCAATGGAATATGATGGTAGGGCAACAATCATGAATGAATGACAACAACACTCAGATATTGATACATCGTACAAGATGCCAGATGCAAAAGAGCACACGCTGCGTGATTCCACGCCTGTCAAGCACAAAATGGGGAAGATGGGTCTGCACTGTTAGATGTCAGGAACTGAATGGCTGTGTTTGGGAGGTGGGGGGTAGGGATAACTGAAGGGCTGGGGAGAATGGATGCTCTTGGGTGGCTAGAGATAGTCTGACTCTTGACCTGGGTGTGGTTGATAACTCTATGATAATTGGTGTCCTTTTCTGAATGGATGTTTGACCTCAGTACTCAGCTTACTAACAAAAAGTATTTCTAGCACGAGAATTCAAGAGCAGAGGAGAGATGAAGAGGGAAGGGGATTATTGGGGTGGATGGAGTGGCAGGGAGGCAGGGCTGGCTCTTAGCCTTCTGTCCAAAATACTCTTGAATCTTTGTCTTATGCAGCCCCTCTCCTCCAGTCATCGGCTCTGCTACAGCACCCATGGGTACTTTCACAACATGAATCGACCCCATTACTCCCTGGCCTAAAATGCTTCAGGACTTCTATCACTCTTAGGGCTAAAGCCAGGGTCCCTCGAAGGCCAGTGAGCTGAGCCTGGTCTGGCTCTGCCCAGCTCTCAGTCCTTAATTCCTCCTCTACCTTCAGTTCCAGCACTTGGCAGCCTCAGGGCCTTTGCATCTTCTGCGGACTTTGCCTGGACCTCCCATAATTGCACACCCCCAAGGCTTCCCTGGCCTCTGTGCCTAAGTGGAGTCCTCCGCTCTTGGTCCGTCTTGCCCTGCAGCTCCCTGCAGGCTAGATGGACAGGTCTATTTGCTTGCTTCTTGCAATCTTCCCTCTAATCCCTGATGGCAGGCAGGGTCCAGTTTGTCTTGTTCTCAGCTGTGCCCCAGCCCATCACACAGCCTGGCACACATGGTGCCTCCCCAATCCTTTCCTACGACTTCACCACTCTCTCTCCGATCTCATGGCGTGGGTACTTTTCACTAGTCACATAGCTCTGAAGCCTCATCAAGGAGAGGGCAGGCTCAAGCGGTGTTCTGCCTCTCTAGAGCATCTGCCCAGGTACCAGGCAGCCCTGGTAAAGGAGAAGAAAGGCTTGGGCAGTGTTCTGCCAGCATGACACTAGTCCAGGGTACCAGGCAGCAGAGAGGGAGATGCTCCTTGACACTAGTCCAGGGTACCAGGCACGATGCTCCTTGACAGAGGCGTTCTAGCTAGTGAGCAGGAAAAAATGAAGGAAGCAGACCACTAGGCTTTGTAGATTCTTGTAATCTAGTGGAGGGACTGGCATTGGGCTGGAGTTCCAGTGTACACCGTGCCACAACAGTGAAGGGGCCCTGACAACTGAGTCACCCGATCCTCATGACACGTGGTCATTCTGTGGAACACATCCTCAACAGCACCGAGTGCAGGCAGCCACAGTTCCACCAGCTTCATGGACAGGGAGGACTGGGAGCACTTGGGGAGTGTCCACATATCAGCACACCTTGTCTTCACAGTGACTGTCAGCTTGTCACATGGCTCCATTCACTTCTCACAACAAGCCTGGGAGCTGACAGTATTGGCTGGAAGCGGAAGCACAGAGAGGTCAAGTCACTTGCCTGAAGACACACAGGTAACTAATGGCAAAGCTGGCATTTAACCCCAGATTGCCTAGCCCATGCTCATAAACACAACTTCTGATGCCATTGGACTGAGTTCAAAGACCAGCCTTGAACAGTTAGTTACTAGGGAAGCAAGTGGCCCAGGCTCTCGCTGGGCCTGCACCCTTCACAGCAGTCTATTTTACTGCTGCATCAACAGGGGGTTCACAGGGAGGGTATGGCTGTATGGGGCCACACAGCCAGGACAGTAGTCTAGGTTTCTGGTCTTGTCTCCCCATACCTCCTTTTACCACTGTCAGTTCCCACCCAGATGGCTTCTGGGAGCTAAGCCCAGTGGTGAAGCAGTCACTAACTAGCCTGCATTACCTCGACAGGTGGCCAGTTCCTGGACTTCTGGCCAGAGCCCTGTGTTGGCAGGCTCTGCTCAGATGACTGGCTGACTGCCCCTGAGCTGACCCACTGTCTGGTCAGACAGGCCAACTCCCACCCATATCTCTACCTTAAGAAGAGGGAAGAGGATGTGGAGAGGTCTCATAGTCAAAGACCTAACGGGCCTGGAGAAGTGAGCCTTTACTGAACAGGGCAGCTGGTGTGTCTGGCTGGCTGGAGGAGATCTGCTGGGTGGTGCCAGGTGAGCCAGGAGGACAGATGGAGGGACGCCCTGCAGGACTTTCCTTGGGATGATGGGATCCACGACACGGATCTGGATAGAGGAAGGGGAGGGCCTGACTGGGTCCCACCACCAGCTTCATGGACAGGGAGGACTGGGAGCACTTGGGGAGTGTCCACATGCCAGCACACCTTGTCTTCACAGTGACTGTCACCATCTCTACCTTCCAAGAAGAAATGAAGTCCCACAGATGGCAGGTGATTCCTGGAAGGTCACATAGCAAACCCAGGGGCTCTGGCTCCAAACTCCCCCACTGGGAGCCTCCTTGTAGTGTGGAAGCTCACCTCATCTCCCCAGCAACCATGCTCATTCCCATGCAGCCTCTGCCCTGCATTCTGCCAGGAACATGCTGGAGGTCTCTGTGTGAAAGCACCAGGAAGCCCTCTATCACTGCTCAGTCACTGCACAGGCCCGGACAAGACCCCTGTGTACCGTTCTGGGAGCCTTTACCCTTCCTGACAGTGTCCTCAGGGCCCCTCTCCCATCCTGGGACATCTCTTCCGAGGGCAGGGCCTGGTCTCCAAAAGGAAGACTGGGTCCCCCAAAGTGTCATCTGATTGCACAGAGGGCAACCCTGGGATAATGGATGTGTGTGTGGGGAAGAGAGAGAGAGAGAGAGCGCGCAAAACAAGAGTGAAAGGGAGCCAGCAAACAAGAGAGGGAGAGAGGGATTCAGAGACAGGGAGAGACAAGACGGCAGGGAGGAGAAGGCAAGGAAGGGCAGAGCATGAGGGATAGGGAAGAGAATGGAAAGACTGAGAAAGAAAGAAGACAGTGAGAGAGAGAGAGAGAGAGAGAGAGACAAGAGCGTGTGAGAAAGAACACAGCCCAGAGGCCCCCATCCCCCCAGCAAGCAGCAGGTCGATCCAGCCCCTCCAGCCCCACCTTGTCCCTCTGGACCTGGCTGGTGACCTGGCCCCATTATGGAGTCCTGACCGCAGAAACCAGGCCTCTGGAGAGGGATCCATTACGGAGCCTTCCAAGGCTAATGGGTTCAGGGGCCACCCTGAATGTGGCATGTCCCCAGGGTGGCTCAGGGCCCAGACTGTCATAAATAGCCCCTCATGGCTGGTAGCAACAAGCGCTAAGCAACATGGGTAGACACAGCCAGGTTAGGCTTCCCCTGCATCCTGTCAGACTCCAGTCTACACCAGCATAACTAGGGGTGGCGTCATCCAGTGTGGCAACTCCTGGTGCCCCCCCCCAACTGTGGGCCCCTCCCCTACCAGACCATTCAGACTCCTCAGTGATGCTTGTTATCAATTATAACCAGAGATTAACATGTGACAAATATGTAAATCACAGGGATACTAGGAGCCCTGGTGGTGCAGTGATTAATCCACTCAGCTGCTGACAGATGGGTTTGGATCCCCCAGCTGCTCTGCAGGAGAAAGATGAGGCAGTCTGCTTCCCTAAAGATGACATCCTGGAAGCCTTATGGAGCGGTTCTACTCTGTCTTATAGGGTTGACGTGAGTTGGAACCACCTTGATGGCAATGGGTTTGCTGTTTTAAGTTTTATATGAATACCAACCATAAGATTATTTGATAAAGTCTTTCGACACTGAATTACAACATTATCCGTAAACTGACTGAAGTCTGTGGCAGTTACATAATCTGGTGTCAATTTGAGGATTAAGAGCAAAGGGGTGGAGTCTAGCCTGTCAATCAGGTGATAGCCAATGAGGCCTCTGTTTGGGCATGGCCTTCTCCTGAGGATTCTAGGAACTCCTGTATTCCTCTATGGAGGCGGGAAACGCTCTCTCTCTCTCTCTCTCTCTGCTCACTCCCTGAGAGACTCTCTACTGACAAGACACATGAAACTATGCTGATGGCAGCGAGAGCCCTGGACTAGGAGAAGCCACGTGGAGACCCACTGGATCCACAAGACTTACCACCCACTGGGCCTGTGATCTTCCTGCATTCAGCGTCATTGTATGTTTATCGTGAGTCTGAAGAAGACTATAGATTGGTATTAGACATATGGACCAGGATGTTTTCTCAATTTTCTCAATATTCAACTGCTCTTGTATATAAAGCTCTTTCTTATACACATGAGTATTTATGAATTTGTTTCTCTAGTCTATCCAGACTAACACAAAGTTCTGTTTTGTTTCCCCACCCCCCCTGTATTTTAATTACGGTTTCATTCTCAAAAGAGTTATTGGTACAGGTTCACAAATACCAATGATCACATATACAGCAGATGAAACACCAGAAGACTTGACAAAATCGGTGCCTCCATGAACACTGGCAGCAAGGAAACAACTTATAGTGGGTGCAGATGAAAACATGCAATTCAATGCGATATTGCAATTGGGTGACAGTGACAGCACTGACGTGAGCTCATTAAAAGGTTCAAAAGGTAACTAGCATAGCGTTTTAGCCTTGTAGGTGTACTGTTATCAGTAAGTTGAACTTACCAAAATTGTACGAGCCACAAGGATATTGTTATTAGAAATGTTACATTTCTACTGAAAGACTGCACATACATTTTATAGATATTCACTTTAAGGTCACCCAGCCAGGTATAAGGGATAGTATTTGTTTTCAGATTTGACCCTTAGAATCCAAGCTCTTTCCCTTAGACCAGTGTTTTCCAAAGTGAGCGACACTGCCCCCTGGAGGCACTGGGACCATGGGAGTGGGTGTTTTACAACAGCAGATACCTACACTTTATGGCAGGAACTTTGGTGGTGTAGTGGTTACAAGTTGGGCTGCCATCTGCAAGGCCAGCAGTTCAAAACCACTAGCCCCTCCTCAGGAGAAAGATGGAGCTTTCTATTACTGTACCATAAACAGTCACAGTCTCAGAAACCCAGAAGGGTTGGCATCGACTTGAAGGCAGTGAGCGAGAGACATACACCCTTTATCCCGCAATATGGGCTATAGCACAAAAGCTTTTAAATAGGAGGGTGTTGAATAATTATTTTTCTGAAAAGGGGACAGTCATCCAAATAAGTTTGAGAACCTATGCATTAAAAAAGTGTTTCAGAGTAGTCAAATGTTTATATTGCTAAAGTACCATGTGCATATGATTAAAAATGACAACAGCACAAAAAGATTTAGCATTATAACATTTTTCCTTTTAAAAAGTTTTTTTTAAATCATTTTATTAGGGACTCATACAACTCTTATCATAACCCATACACACATCAATTGTGTAAAGCGCATTTGTACATTCATTG
>NW_022111312.1:11055748-11067255 GCF_000313985.2 Echinops telfairi
AAAAAAAATTTTAAAAAGAAAATAGTGATTCAGAATCTCCTAAAAAAAAAAGGAAAGAAAGAAACTAGGAAACAGGGTAGAGTGGAAAGAATGCTATTACATCACAGGGATGGCAATCAATGGCACAGAACGAAATGTGTAGGAACTGTTGAACGGAATACTATGTAAACCCTGTGAACTTTCACACAATTCTCAACAAAAATGTCAAAGAATAAAGAGTATTTCTTCAGTATGATTACAGACTCAAAGGAGTCCTGGTAGTGTAGTGGATTATGCATTGAGCATAATCACAAGGTTTAAACCCAGCAGCCACTTCTTGGGAGAGAGATGAGCTTTTCTGTGCCCATGAAGATTTACAGCCTCAGAAACACACAGAGGCAGTTCTACTCTGTCCTATAGGGCAGGGTTGCTATGAGTTGTAATTAACCAACCCAATGGCAGTGAGTTTGGTTTCTGATTACATACACAATCCTGCAACAACAATAATAACAATAATCTATGAGTGGATATATAGATAGAGATGCAGGCTAAACAAATGTGGAAAGGCAGTTGGGACTATACTCATAAATAGGTTTGACAGAGAATATTTCCTCATATGTATTTATATGTACTGCAAATATACCCATGAGTATAATTAGACACGCAGGGAGAAAAGTTATAAAAAATTCTTAGCCTTAACAACACCTTGAGGGAGTGAGTTGCTGGGCCTAAGGGTTCAGAATCATAGTCTCAGGGTGACATCAAGGTCAGCTGGCACAGCATAGTCCACAAAGACAGCGTTCTCCATTCTACTTTGTTGAGTTATACATTCTACGTTAGCTACTAGGGTCGCAAAAGCTCCTGAGCAGCCGTCTAAGATGCAAGTCTCACCTCTTCCCATATGGCGCAAAGGGGAAGAAAGGGAGGAAGCAAAGCAAGGAAGCAAAGAAAGAAAACCAAGGAGAACAATTAGTCCAGAAAACTAATGGACTGTGTAAACCCGAGCCTCTATGGCTCTGAGACCAGAAGAATTAGATAATACCCAGCTAACTACCACAGACAACTACTCTAAAAGGGGTCCAAATAGAACAGAACTCAAAATCATATAAAAGCCCAGGTGTACTGGTCTGACAGGACGATGGCCTTCCGATACCTTTCAAGCCTGGAACTGAACTTACCCCTCTGGTTCAACTTCCAGACAAACAACAGGTCTACAAGGTCAACAATAATACTAATACATCTAAGAGGGATGTACCCCTTAGAACAATTAGTCATATGGGATCAAAAGGGGAGCAGTCATCCTGTGATAAAGCTCCGAAGGCAGGAAGAGACAGGGAAGAAAGACGGAACGGAAACAGGAAACACCGGATGAAGTGGGGAGAGCACTGCTCCACTGTGGGGATTGCAATCAATGTCGCAAACAAAATGTGTAGGAATTGTTCAATGCAAAACTAATTTGCTCTATCAACTTTCACCCAAATCACAATAAGAAGCTGGGGTGGGGGAGGGGGAAAGACTTCTTTCTCCAGAGGTATCCACCATATTAGTCTCTGTCCTTTCAAAGACATTCCATTTGTATTCAAGAGGATACGTGAGTGTATTTTCTTTTCCTTCCTCTGTCCTACTCACTATATACCGTGTTTGTGTGTATATATATAAATATATATTATATAAACATATAGATACACATATACACACTATATATACACACACACACACACAACACACACACACCATATCCTCAAAAAACAAATTCACTGCTATTTAGTCTATGTATAGAATCGCTCCCATGAGTTTCTGAGACTGTTAACAGGAGTAGAAAGTCTTGCGTTTCTCCCTTGGAGGGGCTGGTGGTTTTGAACTGTTGACCCTGTGGATCGCAGCCCAACATATAACCACTAAACCACCGGGGCCTGTTTTTTATCAGGCCATAAAAGCGCCTTCTTGTTCACAGCTGCAGAGGATTTGTCTGTGTGGCTGTGCCTTGTTTTCTGTATCTGGTCCCCACCGCCCTTGGCACAGTTGGGTTACTTCTCAGCCCCCCACTCCCACCCCACTTGTGGGCACTTAGGTCAGTCCCAGGCTTTGCTCTGACTATCACTGCTGTATCTATTCATCTTGGGGGCCATGAGTGGGCGTATCTACAGGATAACAGGGCCTGTCGCAGGGTAGGAGTATTTGTATGTTTGATGGATCTTTCCAACTTGTCCTCTGAGGGGTTGCTTTAACTATGCCATTCTCATGTAAGAGCTACATGAGGGGTTGCCTTTCTCCTCAAAGGCAGAAGAGATCCTCATGATTATAAGACGTTTGGATGTCAGGGATGTGAAAGGGTACAGGAGACGAAACATGGGCAATTGGAGTGTGTCCAGACAAGGGTGACAAGGGGTGACAAGGATGATGTTGAGTCTCTTCAGGCAGGGTCATGTGACACCTCTTTGCCCTGGCCCAAATGAGTCTGCTAGTCACAAATGCCAGTTAGGGATGCTAGGTGTCCCTGGATGCCCTGAGACCAGTAAGCACTGCCAGGCACGCTCTCATTTTGTCCTTACAGTCATTTCAAGAAGAAGGTAGCAAAGAAGGATGATACGAAAAGTCCTTTGCCAAAGGTCATAAGAGCAAAGAAGTGATTGGCCCTGAGATTCGAACCAAGGTCTACCCTGGCTTCAGGATTTGACCTTTAAACCATGAGTTATGTGGGCTGGAGCGGACCCTGCTTTTCAAAAGGCCGGTCCTGCTCATTGAGGCTGCTAAGATCTTAACCTTTCAGTTCCCTCTTTCTCCATTGGAGAGCTGGCCTGGCCCCATTCATCTCTGGCTATTCAGGAACTTAGGTGAGTCCACATAGAATGCTCAGGAATGATTTTTTTTCATCCATCTATCCAACCATCCATCCATTCATTCAACACACATATATTGACCATTCTCCTTTGGTTAGATTCCAGAAACCAACCTGAGTTTGATTTCCAGGCTCACCAGTTCTTAGCTGAGTGACCCTGGCAAATCACTCAATTGTCTCTGAGCCTTTGTTTCCGCATCTATCAAGCAAATATAATTAGCACCAGACTCTGAAGATGACTGGTGGATGGAATCAGGAAAGTGCTTATAGAAATGTTAGGCCCAGTCAGTTAACAAATGGTAAAGTCATTGATAATTGCTGAAGCAGATTGAGCTTTTCCCTGCCCTCAGGAAGCTTGGTGTCTCCTCTACCAGCTCCCCTGGAGTGCTCTCACATGGGTATTTTAATGCCTGACCCAGGGTGGACGCAAGGCTCCCTCCTCTCCAGCCCATCGTGTCAGGGATCGTAGGACTCAGCCACCCCACAGACGTTCTCTCATTTACAGCTGTTCCACCATCAAGGACATGGGGGCTAATGGCTCTGAGGCAAGAGAATTACAGGAGTGGAGAGCGTCAGGATGATGAATGAGTGAGCCCCCTGCCAGGAGCCCAGCAGCCAGGCCATGTGCAAGAGGGAATGCCTGATTCGTCCACACCTCCAGGTACCTGGAGCCCGCTCTGCAGGTGATTTAGTGCCAAGGGGTCCCAAGTGCAGTCTCGTTTGGAGGAATTAATTATTGCAAGTGGCGATGACCTTGGCGCTCCAGCTGTTTGGATGCTCCTCCCCTTTGGGATGGGGACCAGTGCCTGGGTAGGTCCTGCCTGCTGTGGACAGGAGTATGGAGCACAAAGAGCTTAAGAGGCGATCCAGAGGGCTAGCGGGGTTTAGGCACACCCTTCCCCCATCCCCACACATGCTAATACATTTTGAATCAAGTCTTCTGGGTCCACCACAAGCCCATTTAACTCCTCTCTCCCCAGGATTACAGTACCCCACCAGACAGAATCCAGTGAGCCGGTTGGTGCTTACACCCCCACTCCCAACCCCCCTGAATCCAGGGATCTCTCCTGCCAACCACGCAGTTCATCCAGCTGTAGATATCATGAGGAAGCGGCAGACAAAGAGAGCGATTTAATAACTGGAAATAAGACTAAGGATACAGATAGTTTAATTTTGTTTTGTATTGCATCTAATTGCAATCAACAGCAGACATCTGACACAGTGACAGCCTCAGCAAAATTGCTGATGAGAGAACAGAATCTTTGTCTAAAAATAATCAGACATTCTGTGCACCACTGTTTGTTATAATGGTAATCGATGCTGGAGGCTTTGAATTCCATCAATGTATAGATCTGCGCGAGCGGCCCGGCTATGGGGCGCGGCGTGGAGGCTGGGCGGGCGGGCAGGCGGTGCTGGGGCCCGGTGTGTGATTAAGATAAGCTCCGACTCCTTTCAGACATTCCTTATCAGCCTCTAATTCTCCAGCAGGTAGAGATGCTCACAACGGTTAAAGATTAGTGCAGCTTCTCAGACGCCAAATTTGAGGGTATTGATCAATAAATCAAATCAGGCCAATCAATCGCCCAATCAGGAGAGTCTAGCCGGTGCATTATCGCTGGCGCCTTCAAACCAAGGCTTTTCATGGGTTTCATCAAAACAGCCTCACCTTGGCTTCCCGCCAGCTGCTGGCTTGCCTAATAGACTCCACAGCCGAGAGGGGCTCCGGCCCAGCGGAAGAGCAATAAATTTCTCATCAAACAGCCGATGGAGAAACAAGATGAACATCTGTTTTGCTGCAATGAAACTCCTGTGTTCTTCAGAACGCGCAAACCGCCTCTGACAGACCACCCCAAAGGCGGCTTCCCTGGCACGCGGAGGCCCCGCAGAATATTCCACCCGTTATTTCAATCAGGTAATTTAAGGAGACTTCTGCATTCTTCTCTCTGCAGCCTCCGGAGCTCGGCAAAGACCGTTCTGGCGCAGTCGATAATAAATGCCATCCTGGGACCCTGTAGTATGAAGGCAATTTTATGATACCCATTATGTGGCAATGTAACTTCATTAAAAGCTGTTTATTCCCTCTAAGCATTTTAAGCACTTTCCCTCACCCATAAAGGAGGAGCCGGGGAGGTGATTTTACAGAATGGGGTCTGGTCCGTCTTTTTCTTTCAAGAACACCAAGGAGCCCCGCCTAGGTGCCTTCTTGTTGGCTGGGAGGAGTCTGAATTCCCCAGAATCCAGGAAGGCTGTGTGAAGAAGGACTGGGGTCTCCCCAGCGATGGGCCACGTCAGCTGCAGACACATGCCACCAGTCCCTCTTGGGTCCTTTGTTCAGATCCTATCAGGCAAGTTGAAGACAGCCTGGAAGATGACCACAGGGAATGTGCCCAGCACAGCCTGGCTTTCCCAGGCCAGGGCTCCCTCTGCTCCTCTCTTGGCTTTCCCATGTCCAGAGAGGCCACAGCGTGGCTGAGTTTGAAAGCCCACCGTCCCCCTGGCAGGGATTGTTGGCGGCTAATGGCTCACTTGGCCCAAGACTTGAATGTCACATGTCATGGCTTCTCCAGTGGAGGTGTGCAGAGAGCTGCTCTGTCCCAGGGTCCGCCCCTCTGTGAAGGGTCTCTTTTCGGCATAAGATGAGGTAGGAGATGGCACTGTGGGCTTCTTGGAAGCAGAGGTGGGAGAAAGGATGGAGGTGGATGATCTGCCATGAAGAGCAGGCTGGGAGCCCCAGAGAGAACATGGACAGCACCCGTCTGTGCCTCAGAGACCCCATCTGTTCCAGGGGTGGATGGAATCCACTTCCAGACCTATATGAGGCTGGGAGATGGTGCCGCACAGTCAAGGCCCATTGAGGGGTCCCGAGGAGTCTGCCCCCCACCTGGAGTCAGAAGGTCAAGGTCAAGCACGGCTGGGTCAGAGGGTGATGGGCCAGTGCTAAGCCCAGTGGACTAGTCTGAGTGGCCTTGGGAGTGAGAGCACATGGGAGTCTGGGGTGGTGTTGGTGTTGATAATACCAGGTAGAGGGGAAAGCTGGAGGGCATTACAGCTCCCTGACAGTCACTCCCATGAGACATGAAGCTCTGGAGACTTCGACTCTGCACCATCTGACATGCTTAGGCCTCGAAACAACCAAGACCCACTTCCACTGCGTGGATCCCCATTCAAAGGGACTCTAGAGGACAGAGTGGAACTGCTCCATAGGGTGGGGCTGCGAGTCAGTGGGTGGGCTGACTGAAAGGTCAGAGGTTCAAATGCACTAGCAGATCCTCAGGTGAAAGATGAAGCTTGCCTGCTCCCTTTAACGATTCACAGTCTCAGAGACCCTGCCGAGGCTTGCTGTGAGCCAGAACCTCCTCAAGGGTAGCAGATTTTTAAGGTCTATGGACGCACACTGCCCCCATCTTTCTGCTGGGTTCTTTAACCACTGTGCCACCAGGCTTCCTCCCAACACCACCTGCAGTGGTATAATTATGATCCCCACTTTGCAGATCGAGGGACTGATGCCCCAGGACTTCAATTCCACATTGCCAAGGTCACCCACTGGCCAGTCAGCAGACTCCCCATGCTAACTCACTAAGGGGCTTGCTGGGGGCGGGCCTGAAGCAAGTCTGTGCCTCTTGCAGGCACATGCTTGACAAGGTCAGGGGTGCCAGGTCACCTCCAGGATGAGTATAATCCAGATGTCCATTCTACAGATGAGGAAGCTGAGAGTCAGAAAGGGGAAGTCATTGACCCCATGGGGGCTGTTTGCATGTCCCAGAGACATCCCTGGAGCTCTGTGATGATGAGGGGCCACATGCCTCTTCACCAGCTTCCAGTATTCCCCTTCCAGTATGTTCTCCGTACCACTGAGGAAACCTTCCGAATGCAAAGATCCCACATGGCTCTGCGCAAGGGGTCCCCACAAGGTCCTGCCCAGGGTGTGTCAGTAGAACCCTCGGGCTTCCCTCTGTGCTGACCACCAGTTTCCTTGATGTCCTTCTTGGTCTCAGAGTCTGGACATTTCTCTGAGCCTGGTAAATGCCCACTCATCCTCCAATTCAGCTCTGACTCCTTTCCTCCGGGAAAAACCTGGGACCCATAGTTCCACCCCGCACCCCTCCAGGAAAGTCCTGGAATCCTCAGCCCCCTGTGCCCTCCCAAGAAGGTCCTCGGACCCACAGCCCCATAAGTTAGGCTCACCTGGATGGCATCTGGCTGTGAAGGGAAGAGGGTCATGTAGCCACTCTGGAGCCAAGGAAGCCATGGAGAAGACAAACCCTGTTGGCGGGCTGGGCTTGTCAAACTGAGAGCAAATTATAAACCTGCCAGGCTGAGAGGCTGTCTGCCAAAATACAGATCTGTGCAGGGTCTCCAAGCTGAGAGGCCACTGCACATCGGATTCATCATCCACTCCCGCCAAGATGTGCTGTCCAGATAGCGGGGCAAGATTTATGACACTGGCTGGTTCTTAAAATGGAAGAGAGAAGAAGAGGCGATTCTGGCAAAGCCTCAGGCCGTTAATGTGATGAGAGTCACAGGCAATAGGTCATCTTCCAAACCCTTGCTCTGCATGCACAGCCCATGCTGAGATCCCTGGGGCCTCTAGGGAAGCTGATGCTGGGCCCAGTCTTCTCACCTGAACCTGCAGCGTGAGCTTGGGCCACTGCCTCTCGTTCCTTGAGTCTGGGCTTCTCTGTAGACATAAGCCACCACAACAGTGATAACAGCTATGCTGAAACTCTCTCAAAACAAATGGCCCTCAAGGTGGCCCGCATGAGTCAGGGAAGAACTGTGTTCCAGAAGATTTCCAAAGGCTAATTTTCTGGAAGTGGATTGCCAGGTGTTCTTTTGAGGCACCCCAGGTGGGCTCGAACACCCCATCTTTCAGTTAGCAGCCAAGTGCCTTCATCTTTGCACCACCCAGAGACAAAAACAAGTTGTAATTTATGGATCTATTGCTTATGCCAATAACTGGTGACTCTGTTTATACCCATTGTTCAGATGCAAAAACAGATACTCAGAGAAGTGTGGTCCTCAGACCATCTGTTGCAAAGCCAGAGTGCTCCCGCCAGCTCCAATCAGGTTCCTTCCTGGTCTCTCTCCTCTGAGAAAAGTCAGCTCTGCCTGGTTGGAAGAAAGTGACCACACGCCTTCAGACTCCTTGCTTCTGTTCTCCAAATGGAGATTGTAGTGAGTAAGCCCTGGCCCCTTCCCAGTGTGGTTGCAGTCTGCCTCTGGCTCTCTGACATGGCTGCAGAGAAAGTGGGCAGGTTTCTTGGGGATGCCGGCAGAGTTAGCTTGTGGCAGGTAACAGGTGCCCTGCTTCCAGCAGGCACCATGCTTTGGAGGCAAAACCATGGAGATCATCCTGGTGTGCCAGAAGGGATAGGGATAGGGGCAGGAGAGCAGCTCAGGTCTGGCTAAAGGAATCTAGGGTGGTGTTAGGGGTCGAATTGTGTCCCGCCACAAAGATAGGTTGAAGTCCTAGCCCCCAGCACCTGTCAGTGTGACCTTATCTGGAAATAGGGTCTTTGCAGCACATGTTTTCATTAACATGAGTCCATACTGGAGTAGGGCAATGTCCTTCTGAGAAGAGACCCTGAGACGCAGAAGGAAAATGACCAGGTACAGGCACAGGGTGGGGTGATGTTGCCACAAGCTCAGGGACACTTGGGCCACTGGAAGCCTCAAAAGGCAAGGAAGGATCTCCCTGCAGACCTACACAGAGCAAGGCCTACAACACCATAAATCCAGACTCCTAGCCTCTAGACTCCTGCATTTCTGGTTTCTCTCAGACACCCCACTTGTGGTTCTTTGTGACAGCAGCCCTAGAAAACCCATGGAGATGAAGAAGACCCCAAACAGGGGCTCTCACTCAGGTATGAGGCTAGCCTTTTGGGGGACACTTGGCAACATCTAGAGATACTTAGGGGCATTACTGGCCCAGGATGCTGCTAAAGCCACACAATAAAGAACTGTCAATCCCACGTGCCAATGGTTTGAGGTTGAGAAATCCAGCTCTAGGCAGTGCGGGAAGAAGACTTGTTGGGGGGAGGAGCATCCTCACACTGTTGATGGAGAGGAACACACATCTGTGAGCAAAGGCCAGCAGAAGGAGGTCCTCCGTCTATTCTTGCACAAACTGGTCAGCTGATGGGTTCTGTGGAGAGGCATTCAAGGCTGGACCAGGGATGGGGGTGGGCTGGGCTGGAAACAGTGGTCTTTCATGTCCTAGCCAAACTAGCCAGTGGCAATTCTGGTTGCAAAGGTCCCCCAAGAGAATAACCACAAAGTGGAAGGTCCTTTCCAGAACCTTCCGTGAGTGCTTATCATTTTATCCTGCCAGCAATCCTACGATGTGAGCTTGGTGGTTTTCCCTGATTTTATAGGCCGGGAAACGGGCGCTCTAGGAAGTACTGTTACTGAGGTACTTTGTTACTGAGGTTACAAAGTCACTGGGTGTGGAAGTCAGGACTTGAATCCTAGTCTAAGGTGACCAGACGTCCCGCTTTTGGCGGGACAGTCCCGATTTTTAACAAGTTATCCCGCGTCCCTCAGCATTTCAAAAAGTCCCGATTTTTGGAAAGAATGCACGACAAGCTAGGGTATAGGGTTTTCCGCTGCCATGTGGCTATTTCGCCAGGATATGAGTTTTATCAATGGTGTCCCGCTGGTGTCCTGCTTTACCAATGTTAAAAATCTGGTCACCTTACCCTAGTCCTTCTGATTCCAGCACTGGTTCAAAAGCCATCGATTTTTCTGCCTTCTTAAAGCACGGTTGGCAGCCCAGGGTTGGGGTAGGGGATGCTCCAGCCCACGTGTCCCTGCTCTGACCCGGCACTTGAGACTTAAGTTCAGCAGTTCGGCACAAAATCATGTTGAACAAGTTACCCAGCCCCCTGCTTCTATGTTTTGTCTTTAAAGAAAACAAGCCACCACAATCAAGAGTGAAAAGGCGCCGTTCCCAGCGTACACTTGAATTGATGTCCCTGGCCATTCAGTAACGTGGATAAAAGAAAACTCCCTTCATTAATAAGCCCTCCTGTTAATGAGCACAATTAATTGCCAGAGGAGGCAGCCCCTGCTTGCAGCAAAGGTTACATATGTGGAGAAATAAGCTTTGGTTGTGAACCCACTGTGAGGCTGCCTGTGACCCAGGATGCAGCCTACAAAGAGCCCAGGGAGCACTCGGAGTGCTGGGTGTTGCTCAGACAGGTAGGGTGCACCTTGACCATTTCCCGTTGGCTGGGAAAGGCCTGGATTTCAACATCGGCCATGTGCTTCTTGCCCCTTGGATGAAGCTTTCTAATGACTGCACAGCATCCCGGGGAGTGGGTAAGGTGTGTGCGAGGGCGGGGAGGGGAACCCTAAATGTTTAATATTCGATAAATGTGTCAATTTTACATACAGAGGCAAATGGGTCTTTATTGAGGAATTGGTAAATTTCCTCAGAGAAAAGTAAGTGCATTTTAGCCTTCAAGGAGTCCCAGCTGAATAGAAATGGAATGTGATTTGTGATAAAACTCAGCTGCTCTATAAAAGACGTTAAATAAATGTTGCTGTTTCACCAGGGATATACAAAATTGATTGCATTATAGACTGATTCTAAGATGCTGCATCCCGGTACGGCCCCCTCAGCTTCCGCGTGTGTGGGAAGCTGCTTTCAGAGACAATTTAGACGACGTTGCAAGTCCCCTTCCTCATGCTGTGGCAGAATTTTCTGGAAATGCATCACTCCCCACACCCCACACCCCCGCCGCCCCACCAATCCCCACATTTTGTTTGAGGTGAAAACAGAAAACTGCTGAGGTGTGAGCATTTTCTGTTTCCACTGAAGACTCTTGGTCGGCTGGCCCTGCCATCTTGGGGAATGCTGTGCATATGGCTTCCAGGGAGGGGCACCCAGCTCCCTTTGCCTGCTCACTAGAGGGCGGCTGAGGCCTGGCTGGGAAGCCCCACCCCACCCCCACCCTCACCCCACCGTTTCCTCAGCTTGCTGGGTGGGCCCAAGACTGTCGCAGAGCCTCCGTTTCCCCCTATGTGAAATGGCTAAGTGCCACTTCTCTCCCAGAGTATTTGGCCAATGGAATAATAGAATGCTGGTAAAATGCTACATGCTCACCAGCAGCTAATTATAATGAGGGGGTCACTGTGCAGAAGCCCACTTGGCATTGAACAAAAGCCGGTGGCTTGAGCCTCCCTGCTACTGTACAGATGCCACCTGGGAGATTCCAAGGGGGTGGTTCTGCTCTGTCCTCCAGGGACATATGAGCCGGAACTGACCTGACAGCACACAACCACCATTTATTTATTGGAGGAGCCTTATGGTGGAGTCCACCTGATGAAGCGGAGTTCTGCTCAGACACAGGTGGAGTCCAAGGCAGCTGGGCCAGGTTGGTGGCAATGGGCATGGAGCTGAAAGCAGGACATGTGTGAGTCCAGAAACACTCTCTCCGCCCCTCCCCAACCCAACCCGCTCCCTGTTTCCAGAAAGCTTTCTGATTAGCTCAGGTCCAATGTGGACCCTGGCTCACCACGATTGGGGGGACAGGAAGGTACCCGTTTCCACGTACAGTTTATCTAATCAGGGATAGGCAGGGTTGTGTGCTGCCTTAAGGAACCAATACTGCGGATGTTGGCACATGGCTCCTTCAGTCAAGGAACTGGGTTTCTGGATGGACCCAAACTAATCAGAAAAGCTTTC
>NW_022111312.1:11067355-11112184 GCF_000313985.2 Echinops telfairi
AAGGGGGGAGGGAGGGTTGAGGGAGTTTTCCTAGACCCAAACATGTTCATACATCTCCTTGCCCACAGCCACCAACCTGGCTGAGCCACTGCTGATTCCACCTGGATGCCCAAAATACCTGCTCGTGGGGTTCCCAGCTCCCCATTATTCTTCCACCATCCCATGTTCCCCTGGCAGCCAGACACAGACTTCTTTCAAGATACAAACCAGAGACCGACAGGTTCCTGCTTACCACACCTTTAGCTGCCCCCTATCAGGTAGTGTCCTCACCCCAGCTCAGCCACCCCTGCTGCCTCATCTCCCACATGTCCTCACTCTGCTCCAGCGCTCCTGGCCCTTCCTGCAGACTGCCAGCTCCTCCCAGCTCAGTGCCGGTGCCCTGCAGCTCTTGCCACCTGAATGCCCTCTTCATTGTCCAGCTCGGTGGTTCCCAAGGCATGGCCCCTGGGCCAGCAGCTTCCATCACCTGGGGACTTGACAGAAAGGCTGGATCTCTGGCCCCAGCCTAGACCTGCAGAGTTGCAGGATTCTGGGGGTTGGTGTTTCAGTGACTTTTCCACGGATGCACCCTTGAGTCTGAAAGCCTCCAGCCTAGCTTAGTGCCACCCTTCTGCCAACCCTTTAGTGCAGACAGGGCTTCTTCAAGGCTAACGCCCCAGGATAAGGTCAGGGTCTGCTCTCACACACACCCAGTCCCTCTCCTTACTATGTGGATGGAATCACCAACTGTCTGAGTAAGGCCAGCTGCTCCATCCATGAGGGCAGCACGCCTGAACCCCAGTGCCCAACCAAACCTGGCAAGGACAGGGTAGCCGTCACAACTGAGTGAAAAAACCAGCAAGCTCTGGTAGCACTAGCACTGGTGCTCATGAAGGAAGGGCACCCCAGGATTCCCCCTTCTCTGGAGAACATCCCCATCTGGTCTCTAAGGATTACTCCAGCCGGCTGGAAAGCAGCAGCAGGAGGCCCCACCACCCCAAGAAGAATAGCAAGCTTCTCCTCTGGCCTAACATCGATTAGCTGTGCAGACAGTGTCCACAGAAAAACCAAGTCCAAAACCATGGCCAGCAGGAAATTTCCTCTTCGGCCCAATCTCGGGTGGAGAGGCCGAGGCTGTGCTACATATAACCCAGAAGCTTCTTGATGCTCTGAGGAAGTTTACTGGGCTCTTCTTGGCACTAACAGGCTCAAAGGGAAATAATTTCTCTTTCTATAACTCGAAGCAATTAGATTCTCCTGAAGCGGGCACCTGGCTTGCTGTTGCTCGCCTTACTTACGCTTTCCAAATGCTATCAGTTCTGGAAAGATCAATTGTTACTGAAAAGTCGAAGGACGCTCACCGGTTCTTTGCATTGATTGGGCTGAAGAGCCTCAGGTTCTTCTTGGACTATGGATATCCATGGAGGGGGGCAGGGAGGAGGAAGACGCAGTGGGCAGAGAGCTTTGCCCGGGATGGGGAGACTGAGCCCATGCCCCCAAGTCCCCTTCCAAACAATGCCATGTCCATATAGAAAAATGGCAGCGGCCCTGGCCAGCACCCCAAGCAGCCACGACGATATAATTGGCTTGTTCCCATTTCATCTTTGATCAGTAGGATCTGGAGTTTTCCACAGCTCGTTCGGCCCAAACCTCCCTGGCAGCCAGAACCTAGCAGGTTGTTAAAATGCCCGAGAGTTCTGCCTCACTAATGGGTGGCTTGTTCCCTCAACCCTGCTGATTTTTTAAATAAACCTAAATTCCAATAATTGTTTAATGTTTATTTTTATTTAGTTCTGGTTCAGATGCTCTGCATGTCTCCCTGACAGAAATTGACATCTGGCTCGTGGTGAGTTTTATTAAAACACGCCCACACTCCTGCACCCCATGAGCCGCACACCCCTTGGGGAGGATTCCTTGGCCTAGTGGAGGCGGGGTGGAGGGGAGGCGCTGTGCCTGCTCTCTCCTGGCCCCCCCTGGGGAGGCAGAAAGGGACCCAACCAAACATCCACCCAGGAGCCCTGTTCTTCACTTGGGCCATAGACCAAGGTGATGTTGGACTTCTCCTTGTGGCACTACATGCTGGCTCTCGATTCCTCAGAGAGGGCATCCCGAGTTCCCACCCTCCGTCAGACCACTCACTGCCTGTGGGTCCTGCTGAGGTCTCCCTGCACAGGACAGAACCCAGGAGACTGGCCTGACGCTTCCCAACCTCCTCCAATATATGCCTCGCTCAACTTGCTGTCCGCACGTCCTGGACAAACAGGTGATGCTGAGTGTTAAGGTCAAGTTTGGAGAGCCTGTTCTTTTGAAGGTCACCTGTACCACGCATCTACAAAATGCAACACACCATACTAAGCTGTTTGAGCAACCGCCCTTCCAAACCACTGGTTAGAAGGGGGCAGGATGAGTGCCTGTGCCAAGGCCCAGCTCCAGACTGTCCCAGCCTCTCTCTGTATTCCGTCCATCTCACTGGGGCTGCTTCAGCTGCTGCTTTGTACCAACAAGTCATCAAACCAAGCAACCCAGGGTCAACCCTAGGGTGTCTCCAGCCCCTGTCCCTTCCTTCTGATCTCAATGCCATCACCTACCGCAGAGAGGCCCAGGAGTGGTGCTCACAGTTAGGTGCCTGGCTACACACTGAAAGTTTGGCGGTTCAATCCATCCACAGTTCAATCTAGGTACTCCCCAAAGAGCACAATCCTGGAAGCTTGTAGGGACCCTGAAGCACACAGGGTCCCAGGAGTCAGAATCAACTTGGTGGCAACTGTTGTTATTTTTAAATCCTGGTTTAGATACCTCAGTGGGGCGATAGTAGATCCCTATGACTGCCTCTTCTGACAAGATCCCCCAACCTCGGCAAGACATACTGACCCCCCCTGCCACTTCCTGCTAGAGATTTCACCCAGGGACCTGTCTCCTGGGTGAAGCCCACCCTATTGATGCTGCTGCCACTCTGCCCTCACCTTCCTCAGCCCCTCCTTGGCCCTCACAGCCACCACCCGGCAGGTGCAGCAGGCCAGAGGCCCCTGACCCAGGGCGAGACGACCTGCTCTTTTCAGTTTTTCAATACAGTGAATGTCAGAGGGTGCTAAATATCCTCTTCCCACTGGGGACAGGGAGGCCTGGAGTCCGTGAGGCCTTTCTGCAGAGGGGCTGTGAAAGGAAGTCAGATCTCGTCAGTAAGCAGAAAATTCAAGCTCGCCTCTGGCTCTGGCTGCTATGTGTCCTGGGTGAGTGACCTCAGCCCATCCTCTTGAGCATGATACTGGCGTTGCTGGTGGTACCAGTTCCCATCAACCCCTACTCCCGGTGGCCTAGAGATTTTAGCAGCTGAGTGTAGGGAAGTGGCTGGCCAGGCCTTTCTTTTTGGGCCCCTCTGCATAGGCTCACGCTGCTGGCCTTACAGACAACAGCTGAGTGTTGACCCCCTGCACCTCCCAGGGGCTCCAATGGCCACATTACCACCACCGTGCCACCAGGCACTGCTACTGTGGGAATCTCTTTTCTTGGAGGGATGCACCTCAAGTTCTACCTTCTCGTGCTCTTCCCATTAGGGCAATCGAGCTCCCCTGAACCTGGAATCCGCTCTGTCCACAGCGGGTTGCTGGGGACAGTCTTGAGCAGGCCCCCTGTTCTCCTCGTAGGTCGTTGGGGGCCACCCCTGTGGCCACTGGGCCACGCTGTCCACCACCAGCTGTGCCCATGGAACCAACTTTCTGTGCTTCATCCACACACTGGTAATTGTCTCCATACATACGGCTGTGTACCCAGGGTCTATTATCAGCTAATGAGTAAATAATATTCTGTTCTAAATCCAAAAGCACTATTATATACCAGAGGGGGACTAATGAACATTTTAAGACCCCTTTAATCATATATTAACGTGACGTGGAGCACAGGCTGTGGAGCCCATATGGTAACTGCCCCCGAATGAGGAGGCATCTTCTTTCTCAGCAAAAACCATCAAGGGGAAAGTGAGGGAGACCTCTGTCCTGGGGCCTGGCTCACCATGAGGATGAGGAGGAGCTGGGGCTAGACGAAAACACCCAACACAGATCTGCTGTCTTTGAGTTACAAGAGTGCTGGTGTACCTGCCCCTCTTCCCCTGGGGTGTGGAGGGGAGAAGGGGTGGGGTCTGGGCATGGGATACGGCCTCAACTCACTGTAGAATTGTGACGAGGGGCTTCTGCACATTTCAGAAAAGTTCAAGAACCTGACCCAAATGTCTCCCATTGATCCAGCATGTCATATTAGCAACTTAGCTTCTTATTAGTCACTTACCACCGAGTCATAGTAATATTGTTTTCCCTAATACAATGCAAGAGTCTTCTCAGATTAGCAACGTTCTCATCACATTAGTGAAAACAACGGCTAATACAATACAGTACTCATGTGACACCGGCTGATGGGAAATTGCTAACACAAGCCGACTCTCTGCTCAACATCTGCACAGGGCGTTTATCTGTTTCTAGGGCCACTGGGTCCCCTCTACTGTCTGATTGTCAGTGAGGCCTGGATGTGGAGGGAGGTTCCCCTTGGAAGCAACTGCCTTTCCTCAGATTGGAGAGCAGAGATGCTGAGAGGGGCCCTGAGAGGGGGTGCCGGGATGGCCAAGGTGGGCAAGGTCCTGTTCCCAAGAACACTTGCACAGAATACAGGCTCTTGCCCTAAACACCCAAGCGGTCTTGGGAACTGGGGGAGATTGGGAGGGTGTTCTCTTATGCTTTCTGGGACCCAGATCTCCATCACACACACATCACTGGTGTGATGAGGCAGGACCAGCATTGCACAGGTCAATTCATTGCCTGTGGGTGTGGCAGAGCCAGCAGGGTATGAGGCACCAGCAAACTGAGGAGGCCACCTTGTGTGGACTAGGCCATGGGTGGGGGTGGGAGCATGCTCTTACCAAAGGGATTAAGGGAAACCCCACTCAAGTGAGGGTGGCTGTGGGCTGGTAGGTGGAGTTCAAATTCCATCTCTGCTGTGTCCTGGCTGGGAGATCTTAGGCATGCAATTTAATCTCGGTGCCTCCATTTCCTCCTCTGTGCAAAGAGGGTGGAACAGGCCCTGCCTAGCAGGGTTTCAGAGGGGAGTAAAAGAGAGGGGTTGCTGGGGCCAGCAGACTCATGACACCCCCATATACAACAGAAGGGACCTGGGCCATCTTCGTGAACAGTGGCAGGACTGAGGCCATGTGGCAGATGCCAAGGTAGTCCATCTCACTGAGGGTTTCTCTCATTTTCACTACCCTCCACTTTACCCAACAAGCGGTGCTTTTCTAGTGGTTGGTCATTCCCGATGACGTGTCAGGCGAAGGATTGCCATCCTTCCCTTCAGACTAAGGCAGGCTATGAGGAAAGTCCTGGCAGTCTATTTCCCCACATTAGCCAAGGTAACTCTCATAGCCCAGAGCAGACTCTTCAATGAGATGGAAATGAAAAAAGCGACCACAATGAGGACAGATGTAGGACTGTGCCTGGCAGCTGGCAAATCTTCCCAGAGACGAAGCAGTGAAGATTGCAGACTCCAAGGAGATTCTGCTGTGCTGTCAGCCACCTGGTCCAACTTCTGAATGAATTCTGGGTGAGGCATGATGGGAAATGAAAATGGTGAGCCTGATTCCATGATGTTCACCTTCCCAACACGATTGCTGAAGACAAAGCAGGTGCATAAGCAAATGTGGTGAAGAAAGCTGATGGTGTCTTGCTACCAAAAGAAAAAGCGTCTGAGGTCTTAAAGGCTTGAAGATAAACAAGCGGCCATCTTAGCTCAGAAGCAACAAAGCCCACATGGAAGAAGCACACCAGCCTGAGTGATCATGAGGTGTCGATGGGATCAGGAATCAGGCATCAAAGAACAAAAAATAATATCTTTGTGAATGAAGAGGAGTGCAGAGTGGAGACCCAAAGCCCATCAGTAGGCAACGGGACACCCCTTTACAGAAGGGTCACAGGGAAGAGATGAGCCAGTCAGGGTGCAGTGTAGAAACAATGAAACATACAACTTTCCTCTAGTTCTTTAATACCTTCCCCCCTCCCCCCGACTATCATGATCCCAATTCTACCTTACAAATCCAGCTAGACTGGAACATGTACACGAGTACAGATAAGAGCTGGAAACACAGCGAATCGAGGACAGATGAACCCCTCAGGACCAATAATGAGAGTAGTGATACCAGGAAGGAAAGAGGAAGGTGGGGGGAGAAAAGGGGAACCTATTACAATGATCTACATATAACCCCCTCCCTGGGTGATGACCAACAGGAAAGTGGGTGAAGGGAGACATCGGACAGCGTAAGACATGAAAAAACAATTTACAAATTATCGAGTTCATGAGGGAGGGAGGGTGAGGGAGGGAAGGGAAAAATGAGCTGATACTAAGCACTCAAGTAGAAAGAAAATGTTTTGATAACAATGATGACAACAAATGTACAAATATGCTTGACACAATGGATGGATGGATGGATTGATTGTGATAAGAGTTGTATGCACCCCCAATAAAATGATTTAAAAAGAAAAAAATAAGACAGTGGTGAACCTGGTTTAGTCCCTGCCTTTGAGAAGCACGCTGCCTACTTGCGGAGATGAGTCACAGGACTAGGAGGCGGCAATCATATCACTAGAGGATATGAAGCCAAACCAAGGAGTCTGAAGTCCATCCTGAAGGAGATTGGGCACAGTGAAAGCCAAAGGCCCCAAATGTTGTGCTGTTGAGGGAACAGAGGGTGGGGGTGGCAAGTGGATGGGAGGCAAAGCTTTGCTGCTGCCAAACCAGCTGCCATCCCTGAAGCTTCTGAAATCTCAGCAGAAAGCAAGGTGCAGGGACAGGCAACCGGCGTGAGCACCCAGGAAGCAGAGGGCATGACTGCTCAGTGACAGCCCTCCAGCTCTCTGCCAGCCTGTCTGGAAGACTGGCAGAGCCCCCACCCGCCCGCCTCACCACGCTCCATTCCAAGCCATCCTAGGCAAGCCTGCCGAATAATTCCCACCATCTCCAACCGGCATGCCACGTGGCAGTCAAGTGCCGGCTGCCAGGAGGCGAACAGCCAAAATTCACTTCCAACCAAGATGTCCCCTTGCCAAGCAGAACACACCACACCGGCACATGTCCCACAATCAGACCAGCAGATGACGCCCACAGGACTTGCTGCCTTGCCCACTGCCCTCCCTGATCCTCCCATGGAAGATTCGGGGTGGGAGTGGAGGGTCATCCATACCACAAAGACTCCAATACCTGCTCTCTTCACCTTTAACCTCCATGGAGCCCCTGATGAGTGCATGCATGGGTGCTGAAGTAGAAATGTGAGAATTTAAAACCTGGCTCCTCAGCTGAGCAGCTGTGTTAACTGGGGGAAGTCACTGAGCACCCAGCACCCTAGTGTGCATCCACACGTAAGTGAATAACAGTGTCTATGGCACAGTTACAGCTGTTGGGAGGGTTAAATGTGATGGTGTACGAAAAGTACTTTAGAATGTTTGCCGGTGCTTTATGGATTATGCAAAAGCATTCGACAGTGTGGATCCTTAACAAATTATAGGCAACATTGCAAGAATGGGAATACCAGAATACTTAATTGTGCTCATGTGGAACCTGTACATAGACCAAGAGGCAGTCATCTGAACAGAACAAAACCAAACCCCAAACCAAAGCCATTGGTGGATTTGAACTGCTGACTTTGCAGTAAGCAGCCCAACAAGTAACCCACTGCTCTAAAATCAGGAAAGGCGTGTGTCAGGGTTGTATTCTCTTGCCATATTTATTCAACCTGTACATAAGCACATAATCTGAGAAGATGGCCTATATGAAGGAAATTGTAGCATCAAGACTGGAGGAAAATTCATTAACAACCTATCATGCAGAAAACTCAACCTTGATTACTGAAAGCAAAGAGAACTTGAAGCATTTATTGATGAAGATCAAAGACTACAGCTTTAGTATGGATTACACTTAAACAGCTAGAAAACAAAAACACTCACAATGGGGTCAATAAGTAACATCACTGATAAATGAAGTACAGATGGAAGTCATTGGGCATTTCATTTTTCTTGGCTCAACAGTCAGTTCCCAGTCACTCTCCCATGGAGAGTAAAACGACTTATTGCACTGGGGAAATCTTACGCAAAAGATCTCTTTAAAGAGTTTAAAAGAGAAGCTATCACTTTGAGGACCTCGGTGAGCCTGGCCCAAGCAATGGCAATTTCAATCACCTATGTAGAAGAGGATTAAGGAAGATGGAAGAACAATGCCTTTGAATTAGGGTGCTGGTGAAGAATAGTAAAGATATCATAGGCCATCAGAAGAAGAGTCAAATCTGTCCTGGAAGAAGTACATTCAGAAAGGTCCGTAGAATTAAGAATGGCTTTGGACATGTCATCAGAAAGGAACAATCTTTGGAGAATGACATCGTTCTTTGTAAAGTATAGGTTCAGCAAAAAAGGAAATGCCTTTCAAGGAGATGGATTGACACTGTGGCTACAACAATGGGCTCAAACAAAGGAATGACTGTGAGGATGGTGCAAGCTTGGGTGGCATTTCGTTCTATTGTACACAGGGCTGCTATGAGTCCAAACCCATTTGACAGCACCTAACAACGGCAGCAGGAGCCCTGGTGGCCTAGTGGCTATGGTTGGGCTGATAACTACAAAGCTGGCAGTTCAAAACCACCAGCTACTCTGAGGGAAAAAGACATAGAGAGATAAGAGCCTCGGAAACTCACGGGGGCATTTCTACCTCATTCTATAGGGTCGCTATGAGTCAGCATTGACTCACAGCAATGAGTTTTGGTTTTGGAACAACAGCAACCACCACCAAGCACTGGGCAATTTAAATACATTATGCCATTTAACCAGTAGTGCAGCTAAATGTTTAACAGCCAGCTCCCTGGAGAAAAAGAGCAAGTTCATATCTGTAGCATTTCCATGGTGATAAGTATTCCCCCCTGGGTCAATGTCAGCAACGTCAGGTTCCCAAGGTGACATGACTGAACTTGGAGTTGGGAAAAGAAGAGATACTAAGCCACTGTTGGGTTACCCCTAACCACACCCATAGTGAAATTACAAGCTTCGTTTTTGGACCTCTGAACCAATTATTTGATTTTCCATTATGTCTATGGGAAAAATATGTTCAGTTCTTAAACTTTTCGGTGTTCAAACATGAATTTGGAACTAATGAGCTCAACAACAGAGGTAGATTCTGATGCAGAGCAACCAGGTTGGACAGAGGGCAACTGCTCCGTAGGGCTTCACAAGCTGTCAATCTTTACAGAAGCAGACTGCCTCATCTTTCTCCCACGGAGGGGGTATCAAACATCGGACCTTAGTCCATTGCCACCAGGGCTCCTTTGAACTGGGACAGGCCTATGTTATTCAGGATTCTTGAGGATGCAAATGACAGAACCCCAACTCAATGTAGTTTAAACATAAAAAGCACCAGCCACACGCTTGTATATCTGCACAGTGTAGGGGCAACTTCAGGCATGGCTGGATCGAGCAACTCAAATACTCACAGGGTTTGGTTTCAGCTTCCCTCTAAGCTGCCCTCTTCCTCTCCTACCACACTGGCTTCCCCTAGTAATCTTGGAATAGCTGCTGGTCCCTGGCTCCCATCCTCCCAGGAGGAGCACTATTCTCCCCCCAAGGCTAATACGGAAGCCACAGGTTAGTTGTGTGGCACACAATCATGCCTGCTCATTTACATGCTTTCTATAGCTGTTTTCCTGCCATGGCACATGGAGACTGTGTAGAGAATATAAAATAGTTACTATCAGGGCCTTTACAGAAAGTGTCTACCAACCCCTATTTTCCAAACTCATTGTCATCAAGCCAATTCCGATTCATAGTGACTCTATAGGACACGGTAGAACTGCCCAAGTGAGTTTCCAAGACTAACTCTTTATGAGAGTAGCAAGCCCATCTTTCTCCTGAGGAGAGGCTGGTAGTTTCAAACTGCTGACCTTGCACCAACAAGTAACGACTATGCCACCAGGGTTCCTCAATCCTCATTCTTGGTGACAATAATAATAATATTTAACCGACATGCACTGAGTATGTGCTGTCTGCCAGGCCCAGTAGTAAGCATACTTTTGCTTCTTACAAGAATCCAACAAGATGGGAAACTGAGGCATAGAGATGTTAAAAGAGTTCACATTCAAGGTCATGCAGGTAGTAAGCAGCAGAGGTGGCATTCAACCCAGTAGTGTGGTTCCAAGTCCTGTGCTGGCAGCAGCTCTGCTAGTCCACCTGGCTCCTGTGCAAGCTCCAGTGGTAGGTTGCTAAACCAGGCCAGCTCCAAGAAAACACACACACACACACACACTCTAACCACAGCAAGTCAGGGCTCTCACACAGAGCTCCCTCTGCCCGATTCACATTGGGAGGCTGCTCTGAGAAGCCCCCAGACTCTGGTGTTTCTTAGTTTGCACGGCCTTGCCTGGGCAGTCCATGGGGACAAGTCCCACTCTGTGCCCTTGGCCGGCCATTAGAACACTTCATGCTGTAGGGACATGGAGCTTGACTGACCATGACTACCAGCAGAGGGCTGGCAGCCTGGAGCACACCCCACACCAGACAGAGTTCCACAGGCCTGGGTTCAAATCATGATGCTGCTGCTGGTCAACTGTATGGCTTTCAGCAAGGCACGTCCTCTCTCTGGGCCTTAGTTTATGGCTCAGTAAAATGGGTTCACACAGTGAAGGGTAGCTATGACTCTAAAAGGTAGCTCCAATACCAGTGGGTGCCAAGAAGTGTCACTCACCACTGTCCCTTCTAGTGGGAGGGAGTGTGATGGCCCTCAGGCTTGCTGCTGAGCATGAACAGAGGGAAGGGCTCAGGCACCATCCAGGCATGCACCAATTATTACTGTGCAATGAAAGACAGGGGTTCCTGTTTGAGCAAAAGGGTTACCTCTGGGGAGGTAACCCAGTATCCCAGGGCCTCAAAGCTGGGGGACTAGCCCTGCAAAAAAAAACCCCACCCCCACAGCTCCATGGGCATGGCTGGCTGCTGTGGTTCTGGCTTGGTTTTGGCCAGCTCCCCAGAGGCAATGTCCCTTAGTGTCCAGAGAGGTGACTTGGCTCTTCTGAAATGCCCTTCTAGTGATTAAAGCTCTGGCCCGAGGCCCAGGCCTATGAGGGCCGGACAAGGTAAGGTCCTCAGAGGATCTCAGCAGTCTGGCTTCCAGCCCACAGATCTGAGTACCAGCTGTACAGCCCCATCATGTCCCCTGGAAGGTAGCAGGCCGTCGTAGTGTTCCAGAGTGCCAGCCTGCTCTTGCTGCTCCCCCTTAAGGAACCCCTTCCAAAGACTCAGCCAGGGCCTGGAGGTCTCATTGTTGACTCCATTCACTACCAGGGCTCAGTCAGCAGCAGGCAACTGCCCCTGCCCAGTCTTCTCCAGCCATCCCTACTCCCTGTGGCACAATTCTGGAGGCAAACCCCAACTGTGTCTCCCTGGGGGCCTCTGCCCTGTGTAACCTGCACCATGTCTGCCGATCCCAAACCAACATCCCAACACATGCCATATATACCCATAGGCGAAGATGCACACGCAACCCACATTACACACAGACAAACAGGTGAAAAGGCATAGACACGCCATGTTACAGAACACAAACATCCAGATATCCAGAGCTAAGTGTACGCACACAGACCCAGGAACACACCCAGATACCCATAGAGATTTTCTCTTTCAAACACACACACACAGTGACACAGATACATACCACACATGCAAACACACACACACACACACACACACACACACACACACACCATACATAAACAAGCTGATACAGACACACACCTCACAAACACACAGCCAATGGAGGACTGCTAATCACAAGAGCAGCTGTTTACATCTACCAGCTCTGGAGAAGAAAAAGAAGGCTTTCTGCACCTATAAAGATTTATAGCCTTGGAAACTCAAAGGAGAAGTGGTTCTCAGGTATGACTGATAATTTGTGACTCTTGAATTCTATTTGTTTCCAAACTTACTAACTGTGCCTCCCTTTCCCCAGTACACTGCTCACCCCAGCAGGCCTGGAAACCTTCTTTTATTTATGGCTGCTGACCGAGCACCCACTAGACACTCAACAAGTATCAAAGAGAGTAATAACCCCTTATTATCATGTATAAAAAAGGAGCCCTGGTGGTATAGTGGTTACATGTTTGGCTGCTAACCACATGGTCAGCAGTTCAAAGCCACCATGCCATGGGAGAAAGACAAGGTTTTCTATTCCCCTAAAGAGTTAGTATCTCAGAAACCCCCAGGAGAAAGATATGGATTTCTACTCCCTTAAAGAGTTATAATCTCACTCTTCTTTAATATAATCCTGGAAGTCTTAGCCAGAGCTATAAGACATCAAAAAAATATTAAAGGCATCCACATTGGCACCAAAGAAACAAAATTATCTTTATTTGAAGATGATATAATCCTATATACAGAAAAGCTCAAAGATTCAATTGAAAAATTGCTGGAACTAATTGAAAAAAATTGGCAATGTAGCAAGATATAAGCTCAACATACAGAAATCAGTTGGATTCTTGTATATTAAAGAAGAGGACACTAACAAGGAAAAGAACAAGACTATTTACAATAACTAACTAAAGAGAAAATACATGGGAATAAATCTTGCCAGAGAGACAAAAGACTTATACAAAGAAAACGTCAAAATACTTCTACAAGAAACTAAAAGCAACCTAAATGAATGGAAAACTAAATATAGTGAAAATGTCGATATTGTCAAAAACATTTTATAAATTCAGAGCAATTCTGATCTAAATCCCAGCACAATTCTTCAAAGAAATGAAAAAAACTAATCAACCTCTTTATATGAAAGAAAAGAAACCTAGGATAAACAAAACATTACTTAAAAAACAAATAAAACTAAGGTAGGAGGCCTTTCACTTATAGATTTTAAAACTTACTATATAGCCACAGTAATCTAAACAGCTTGGTATTTGTATAACTGTAGATACAAAGACCAATGGATTAGAATTGAGAGCTCAGAAATACAACCAAGTATCTACAGGCACCTGATCTTTGATAAAGGACTAAAACACATTAAGTGAGGAGGAGACAGTTTTTTCAATAAATGGTGCTTGAAAATTGGATTTCCACAGATGGATGAAACAGGACCTCACACCATGTACAAAAATGAACTCAAGATGGATTAAAGATCTAAATATAAACCCTAGAACCATAAAGACCATCAATAGGGAAAAAAAGGGGGGGGGTAAGCTTAAGGGCTCTAATACATGGCATAATACACTACTGAACATAACAAAAAATATTCACACTATAGGAGACAAAATAGAGGGCTGGGACTGCCAAAAAATACAATATTTGTACACAACAAAAAGACTTCACCAAAAGGGTACAAAGAGAACCCATGGATAGGGAAAAATATTTAGCAATGAATTTTCAGATATAGGGCTAATTTCAAAAATCTCTAACACATTAATAAGAACAATATAAATAACCCAATTAAAAAATGAGCACAAGACATAAGCAGACGATTTACTAAAGATGACATCCAGGTGGCCAACAATCATATGAAGAAATGTTCAAGTTCATAAGCCATCAGAGAAATACAAATGAAAACAACAATGAAACATCACCTCACACCTATACTCCTTACAAAGTTAAAAAAAGAAAGAAAGAATAGATACTGGAGAGGATTTGCAGAGGCTGGAAGGCTCATACATTGTTGGTAGGATTGTAGGACTGCATACCATAATGGAAATCAGTATGGAGCTTCCTTCAACAAATGCAAATACAAAGACCACATGATCCTGCAATGCCTCTGCTTGGTATACAAACTAAAGAGATAAAGAACAAAGGGTAGGGGATGGAGGGGGGAAAAAATGAGGAGATGATACCAAGGGCTCAAGTAGAAAGAAAGTGTTTTGAAGATGATGATGACAGCATATGTACAAATGTGTTTGATACAATGGATGGATGGATGGTATGGACTGTGATAAGAGCTGTACGAGCCCCCAACAAAAATGATTAAAAAATAAAGAAAGAACAAAGCACGAACAGACATATGTACACTTATATTTATCGCAGCAATTTCTATAATAGCAAAAAATGGAAACACTCAAAATCACTGTCTATACAGGAACACAAACTGGTACATTCATACAACAGAACATTCCATTCATACAATGGAATATTACACATCCTTAAAAAACAAATTCAAACACCTTAAGACGTGGACAAAAAAAGAGAATATTATGCTCAGTAAAGTTATGATTACAAAGGAAAAAGAAAGAAAAATGATTTTCAAAGGATAAGACTTTAAAGATAAGGTCAAGGTTGATAGGGGTTGGGGGAGAGGGAAGGGACAGGAAAGTAAGATAGAAGGCAGGGAGGGTGGGAAAAAGAGAAAAGAAAAAAAAAGACCACCTATACAGGGGGTTTAATGGTTAATGGGATACTGTCACTAATTTATGTTTTAGATTCAACAAACAAAAGGAAAATACATAAATAAAAACAACTAATAAATAAAGTTGCATTTTTAAGAGAGAGAGAGAGAAGGGTCACAGCCTCAAAAACCCTCCAGACTCTTTATCCATCAGATCTAAACATTGGTCTGAGAAGTTATAAAAGGAGGAAAAGTAAAACTGCGACATTTATGTTGGTTTCCAAAAGAAGAAAAAGAAATTAAGGGACCTAAATGAGAAATTTTGTTCATAGATTGGGAGGCTTACGATGGCAACACTCCCTTCTAAAAAGAGCTACAGTCTCAGAAACCCATAAGGGCAATTCTACCCTGTCCTCTAGGGTCACTGGGTGCTGAGATCAACTCACTGGCAGTACGTTTGGTGTGGTTTATCAAGTATAAGAAGGCAATGTCAAGTGCATGCTTGCCTGTGGGTTCAAAGGACACACGAGAAATGAGGCACACAGTGTGAGTGGGCTGGATGTGCCCATGGTTTGAAGCTGGACCATTCACTTAATGGTCTTTCATGTCTGAATGCTGAAAGGTCACCTTGATATTGCTTACAGGAAAACACATTGAAAAAAATATATGATATATTAATGGCTGTTCTCCAAAACAGGGCCAGCCCCAGCCCCCGAGGTACTGTTCCCACCTCTCCTGGTTGGAGGCTGGGGTTGAGGACCGGGAGCAGCACAGCACCTCTCCAGGCCTCAGGGAAACACAGGCTCATGGGAGACTTGCAGCAGTATCCCAATCTCTTGGTGGCTAGACTGTTCATCTATCAAGGTGAAGCCTGGTTGGGGCCAGGTGTCAGTCCTGATGTTACTCTGGTGGCTCTGGGGACTTTGGCTCAGAGAAAGTTTTGGTTTTTTTAAAAAAGATTCTTCCCAGAAAAGAAACTACACTGGCTGGCCCATGATCACAAAGGTGGTCTCCATGTTACTCCCTCACCACCACCATGACTACCTTTGTAAAACAGAAAGTTATGCATTACAGGTACAGCCCTGTCCAATGCCATAATCTCATAAAACTTCGGTTCTGCTGAAGGACTTCCAAAAAAAAAAAATCCCTCTCAAGTTTCACAGGTCCCTCTGGATGGCTGTCTTCTCACACTCTGTGTTGCTGCCATGCCAGTTCAATCCCTCTCCAAGTCCCGTCCCCTCCCCAGTGGCAGGCTGTCTTACTGCTGCCTCACTCAGAGGAAACACACAACTGCAAGGGTCTGACTGTGACTGGCCTTCGAAAAGACAGCAGTTTGGAAGACAACACCTGCTAACAAGCAAAAGCCAAAAGTGTTGCCAGCTGGTCGTCTGCTATATTAGGTGTCCCGAGCCCCGCTGCCACCCTAGCGGCCCTCCTATTCACAGGGGAGTGGGGAAGAGATTGTCTCTGATCTTCTGTTTTCCCCTGACATAATTGTAAAGGGTGTTTCTATTACCTGAGCTATTGATGGCCACCTGCGCTTTCCTTTGGACCCATCCTATGCTGAGGTAGGCCTTCCAGAATCCTGCCAGTTCTTTCTGCATCTATGTGTGTGGTGGGGATAGGGGTTGGAGGGTTGGGGGGGGGGGATTGCTCTGATGTTCACATCTTCTGGGGGGCCTAGCTGCTTATTACTGGTTCTAGGATGGTCTTAGGCTGGGACAACGTGGTACCTTACTACCTGTGCCTGGCTGGTCTTTTAGTTTAAAGTCTCCAGGAACAACTATATATTCTCCTACAAGTGACCTTTTGGAATATGCACAGTGTTGCTAAAGCCACAAGTTCCCATCCCTGGGTGACCCTTGGCTCCACCCCCACCCCATCCCCAACTCCCTCCCCTCAGCCTCAAATGACTTACAAGGCAGAGATGGCAAATGTGTAGCATGCATATGGCCACTGCCACCTCCCACATCCATGGCAGACATTGTCATGGTCACCCATGCCTGCCCCACAGTCCAACCCATCACTAAATTCGATCTGTTGGACCTCTGAAGTAGAGCCCAAACAATCATTACCCATCTCAGGTTGTTTAGACACCTGCAATAGCCTTGACTCTGGTCATCCAGCTTCCCCTCCTGCCTCATTTCCATCAATTCTCCACACACCACCTGGGGTGATCTTTCTACAGCTTTAATCTTTTAAAAGCATAAACCAGACTCTAGCACTTCTCTATTGAAAATCCTCCAGTGGCCTCCCATTGTGACTAGAATCGGGCCCCAACTCCATCTTGTGGCTGATGAGCCCTGTGGGAGCTGACCTTGCTCACATCTACTCCCGGCCTCTCTAGCTGGAATGAGAGCTCCTTTGGGGAGGAATTCCTCCTACTAAATCATGGCTGGGCTCCCAGTGCCTAGAACCATGGCTGGATCACAGAGGGTGCTCCACAATGTCGGAGGAGTAAATAGACTCTTTCTTCTGACCCGGAGTGTGATCTAAGACTCCTCAGCATGGTGCTCCAGGAAGCTACTGCTGAACTCTCTGTACTAGCATGCAAGGCACAGCCAACTTTCAGATCCTGTCCTGACACTAGCTGGTCTACCATCTCCAGCTACTTTGGAAGAAAGCAGTATATATATAAATGCATTTTGCTTGCATTTACTTGGCCAGTTAACTTTTATTATAGATACATTTGCTCCTTATTACAGCAAAGGGCTCGGGAAGGCTGAGGTTTGGGCCTGACAGAGCTAACAGAGACGCTCAAGTTTTAGATATTTGATGGCAAGGACCATGGGGAGCCTGTGAGGAGCTGTTTGGACCAGTGCATCAGTGAGGCTGTCACTGCAGAGAAAGATGTTCAGGAAAGTCAGGTCGCTGTGAAGTCACCATGATGCATAGAAGAAGAGTTCAGGAAAATCTCAACTAGTGGAAAGCTCAGGAGTCTAAGAATTGGAGGGCCCATTGGGATAGAGAGAAGAAATATTCCAAAGCTGGGAGCCCAGAAGGGGGTGCGTTCTGGGCTGGCTGACTGGTTTCTCTGCTCAGGGACATCTTGGAGCACAAGATGAAATATCTTGATGCTCCTGTCAGGTTTCTTAGTGAGTGAGGATAAGGGCAAGAGGAAAGGGGATGGAGAGAGAGAAGGGTAATTAGTGCTATTAATTACATCTCAACCACCGCCTCCATTTCTGCCCCGGGATTAAAGAAACATTCATTTGGAACGACTATTAAGGTCTTAAATTCAATGCTTCACGAATCAGGGCCATGGAATGAAAATTCTTTCTCTGTGGGGACCAGGAGGCAGGCAGCAGAGAATTTTCTATCCTGGTTGCTGCAGCCCAGCTGGAAAAGCCAGGGTTTGTGAGCAAGCAAGGACGGCTCGCCAGTCATTGTTGCTGGCTGGGTCTTTTTGTTGTTGTTGTTTGGCTTTTTTTTTAAGCTGTTTCAGGCGGAGACGTGTTCCAAATGTATAATCTAATGTGCTATAAAAGTCACTAATGTGATTATACTTTTATATCATATTAGAGAAAATGAATACTAATTCAATACCGAACGCTAATTTGGTAGAACCACAAATTGCTGAGAGGCTGCAAAAGATTTGCTGGGCTGAACTTTCCGGGCCGGTGAGCAAGAGTGAGCACAGGGGTGCTTTCAGGACTGGGTGCTTGGGTTCCATGAACCAGGTGACCAGGGATGTCTGGGTCTGTTATCTCCTGGGTGGCAAACAGATGCTAGGGTGGTTCCCCTGGGAACACACATGCTGTCACCTTACTGGGGCCTTCCCAGTGCTCAGAAGCATGTCTCTGAATGAAAAGGAAAGCAAATGCACTTGGATATTTGAGCGAAATGAATCAACTGAGCCTCAACGGACAGCCAGCGTCCTCTAGTCCAACCGAGGCTGGGAAGAGTTGGGCTTCTCAGAAGTGTTACGCAGGAAGCAATATCAACAGCCAACATCACTACTGGGTGGGTCATACCCTAAAGCCTTTTCTTACATTCACTCATTCAACCTTTGAGATGACCTGATGTTGTAGGAACAGCTTTAATACCTATCTCAGAGAAGTGAAGTGGTGTCCTCAAGGTCACACAGCTATTGAGGAAGAGAGCTGCTGAGTTATTTCTTAGTCACTCTGCTCAGTGGCTTCCAGGTCAATCGGTGATTTAGACAACTGCAATTCACCAGCATCACATCATGTTAGCTCTGAGGTGACCCTTGGGGTAGGTGTTATTGTTCCCATTATACCGACGGAAAAACTGTAGGCCAATGTCACATGACACAAAGAAAACATCAGAGCCAGGATTCAACCCAAGGCTGGCCAGCTCCAGAGCCAAGCCCTGTAGCCACTGTGCTCCACAGTCTCTGAGCCCTTTCTAAGCCACGGTCCCAGCTTGCCTCTCCCTCAGCAAACTGAGGTTCAACAACCCACTCTCCCGCTGGCCTCCTAGCATTTGGGGAAGATTCTGTTTTCTGGGATCTCTCTTGCAGGATCCCATGCTCCTTGCTTGCCTGCCCTTCCATCTCTTGGGGCATAAAGCCCCATCTTATTTTCAAGACTCCCCTGCGTGCCCCCATCATGACCACAATGCGGGGCCAGAATTATGACTCCTTGTCTCGCCTTCATAAATAATACTTTGTAATCTCCTCATCTGGAGGCATGGATAAATTATTCCTTGGCGTCAAGGTTACAGTGATCACCAAGGTGGCCCGCTGGCCTTCCTTGAAAGCGGGGATGAAAATAAGACTCTGATTACTTGGAGGGCGCCAGGTGGAGGGGGAGCCCGTGGCCCTGGCTTCTGTCTCGTGGCTGTGCGACAATCAGATGCAAGAGAACACACGGCTCTGATTGGAAGGCCTGGTGCGGCAAACGTGTCTGATGTTGACATCACTCAGGCTGGATGGAGAGGGCCTCCTGATTACGCTGCAAGTGGCCCCACTTTCTCAGTTCCTTTGCTGAGACGACCCCCCCACCCCAGACAACTCTGCCATGACTACCTCCTGCCCACATCCCACACTCTTAACAAGCCTGTTTTTTTTTTTCGTTTCTAAAACACATTTCCATGAGAAAACATAGGTAAGAATGTGTTGTCACTTTTGCAGTGAAAGTACACAATTCCGTGTCACTGCTGATACCGTGTGCGATTCTCACCACTATGTCCCAGAGCTCTTCATCCCGCCAACAGGAACTCAGGGCTTTGTAAGGTAAAACAACCCCATCCCACCTTGATCATCACTAATAACTCTGGTCCCCAGGCACTTGCTATCCTAGATATCTCATGTAAGTGGCATTGGTCATACACTATGCATTTTTGTGAGTCTGGCTTCCCAGTGCCTCTGTGGCGCAGCATATGTCGGCAAACAGCATTGCGCTGTAGGTGAGGCAGACTGGGCCGTCGGTGACATATCAGAAGTTAGTCTGTGATCTGAATGATATACTCAGAGTCTTTGAGTGGCACTTGGCTGATACCTGAAAGGTCGGTGGTTCAAACCTACCTTGGAAAACAGGTCTGGCCATCTGCTTCCAAAAAGTCCTAGCCTTATAAACCTGATGAAGCAGGTCTACTCTGCAAACATTGAGCTGCTGTGGGTCAGAAAGGATGTGACAGCAACTAACACAATTACATTTTGGCACGTGGTCTCTCCCACTGGAACAGAAGCTCCAAGAGGCAGACATTTAATGTCTTGGTCACCACTGTATTTTCAGCAACTAGGAAAGTGTCTAAGGAGCCCTGGTGGTGCTGTGGTATAAGTATCATGCTGTTAATCACACAGCAGTTCAAACCCATCAGGCGCTGCTCAGCAGAAAGATGAGACGGTCTGTGCCAGAAAAGATTTAAAGTCTTGGAAACATAATATATAGGAGGCACTATGAGTTGGAATTGCCTCAATGGTTTTGGACAGTGCTAATATGTTGGCTTACCGTTGTAAGGTTCCCAACCATCAGATATACACCACCCGCCCTGCCATTCACAACCCCAAGGTCACACCATTTCTCCGTCTGCTTACGTTTCAGGGGGCCAGGCCTGGGCCACAGCAGCTTGTTTCCACTCAGGAATGACAGGTGTCAGGACAAACGCCTCCCTCCCCACAGAACCCCCAGGGCTGCCAGGGCCACCTGTGCCCGACCACCTCGGACACACACACACACACACACACACACACACACACTGTTCTGGCCCCCATGGATGTCTGCTTTAACAGCAGAATCAAGCACTGCAAACAGGTGGCCACAGACATGTTCAGTTTGGCTGGAAGAGGGTGTGCATTTTTCCCCCTTTAAAAATGGATGGTTTTACACAAAAGTCTTGATTTCCAGGATCGTGCGAGAATTATAAAGTCTTGCAGCACCCAGCCTACGCAACACTGGGTTAGAGAGGCAGGGCTGCTGTCCCTCAAGAGGGGCACATGTCCTCCAGTTTGTCATGTCTGTCTGAAGCCCCGTGTCTAGCCACCTCAGCCAGGTCCAACCTCCTGGGATTTCAGCCCTTCTTGAAGCCTCTGCATCAGGGCCTACATCATCTGTAGCCACATCAATGGCTGGGCACAAGCAAACCTCCCCTAAGGTGCATACCTGGGTCTTTGCCTGCCTCCTCAAACCATAGGTGCTCAGTAAACACTGCTCACCAAACAACTGAACAAAGGGCAACAGGAAGTCCTCACCAACTACTGTGAAGCAGCTGATGAAACGGTCAGACACATCACGAACACCACCAGCACCGAGAGCCGGGGATAGGCACGGTCCGCCCCTCATGCAGGCCCCACCACAGGCCCACAGGCCTCCGAGAGATGACGCCAGGCCCCAGCTCCCCGCAGCCGCCTGCCCTCCACGCATCCAAGGAGGCGCCCAATCCTTACTGCCCTCGGAAATCCGGAAGAAACAGCGAATTCTCCCTGTCAGTTCTGTATATCACTTTGAGATATATACCATATTAGCAGAAAGAACTGAATTATATTGCATTCATGATGCAATTAAACACTTCACTAGGAATCAATGTAAAACTGATGAGGCCTGAAAGTAGTGCATATGGCTTAGAACATTATAAAACATTACCTTCACTCAAATCCTTTTCAGTAGCAATTTAAATCTTCTTACAGTTACTGCTGCCAATGGTAAACCATCTACTGATTCATAACAGTGCATGGTAACGAATGAATTTTTTTAAAAATTTATTCAACTACTAAATTACCCATGAAACCGGAATAGCTGACAGGAGTAATCTGAATTATTATTAGCTCTGCAAGTATTCTGCATTAGCCAATTTAAAACCACGGTTCGCAGGCAGGAACCAGTTAGTACAGCCGGAGTGGTAAATGACTGCAATAGTTCTTCATTTCACTGCCGCTTACATTTAAAGGTCAAGAGATAAAAATTACATATGACTCCAAACACCGGCAGGGTGTTTATCTTTTCCTAGGAATCGGGTTAGTCGTAAACTTTAAAAAACATTTGAGATGCAATTGTACAAACTCAAAGCCCTTTAGAATATTTCAAAATCAGGAGTGTGTGTGTGTGTGTGTGTGTGTGTGTGTAAGAGAGAGAGAGAGAGAGAGAGAGGTGTTCTTATCCCACCTCTCTTGCACCGAGGGCACAGCCCTGTAGTTCCTCCGTTATCTCCATGGCTTACCACCTGCCCCCACAACCCACTCCCACCCTCAGCCCCTTCTCAGTTTGTGCACCTATCTCAAAGCCACGAGAGGAGGAAATCATAGACATGGGAAGACTTCTCCTCAACCAGAGGTCATTTGGTCCATCCCTCTCTGCCTTCTGCCCACCCCCTACCTCCCCCGACCCATCCACACTCTCTTGGCTGTTGTCCCCCCCCGCCCAACAACAACAACAAAAAGCCCAAGGGAAAAAAATACAATGAGAGGAATAAATAAAGGAGCCACTTTCTTCAGGAGCCGGATCTTATCAACGCCTGACTGAACATGGCCCATAAAACACCAGCCTCATTTCTTTACCCGGCTTTGGCGAGCTAGGCACATGGGCTTTGAGAGCTGCAGAAGGAGGGGCTAAGCAAGTTCAAAGGCACGATTCCTTTCTTTCTTTTTTTTAATGACTCCCTTTTTGAAAAAAGAGATTCATTTTCTGGAGAGAGGATTATTTTTTTTCATAACCACAAAGTTAATATATGCTCATTATAAAAAAATTCAAATGACAGAAAGCACACAAGGAAAAAGTTGGCAGCTGCATCTTGCTACTTTGCATTCAGCCATTAAACAAATGTTGATTGAGCACCTACTATGTGCCAGGACCTTGGTGGTTCAGTGCCTGAAGTCTTGCCACCCATGTGGGAGACCTGCATTCGATTCCCAGCCAGTGCACCCCATCCACAGGCCTCACCTGCCTATCTGTTAATGGAGGCATGAGTACCCTGGTTGAACAGGTTTTGGCAGGGCTTCTACACTAAGATGGACTAGGAAGAATGGCTTGATCTTTTTAAAATTATTTTATTGGGGGCTTGTACAACTCATCACAATCCACATGTCCATCCATTGTGTCAAGCACATTTGTACATTTGTTGCCATCATCGTTCTCAAAACATTTGCTTTCTACTTGGGCCCTTGTTATCAGTTCATTTTTCCCCTCCCTCTCCACCTCACCTTCTTCATGAACCCTTGATAATTTATAAATTATTATGATTTTGTCATGTCTCACACTGTCGACGTCTCCCTTCACCCACTTTTCTGTTGTCTGTCTCCCAGGAAAGGGGTTATATATAGATCCTTGTAATCGGTTTCCCCTTTCTACCCCACCTTCCCTCCACCCTCTGGTACCACCACTCTCACCACTGGTCCTGAGGGGTTCATCTGTCCTGGATTCCCTGTGTTTCCAGTTCCTATCTGTACCAGTGTACATCCTCTAGTCTAGCCGGATTTGTAAGGTAGAATTGGGATCATGATAGTGGGGATGGGGAGGAAACATTTAGCAACTAGAGGAAAGTTGTGTTTCATCGTTGCTACACTGCAACCTGACTGGCTTGTCTCCTCCCATAGACCCTTCTGTAAGGGGATGTCCAGTTGCCTACAGATGGGCTTTGGGTCTCCACTCCATACTCCCCCTTATACACAATAATATGATTTTTTGTTCTTTGATGCCTAATACCTGATCCCATCGACACCTCGACACCTCGTGACCACACAGGCTGGTGTGCTTCTTCCATGTGGGTTTTGTTGCTTCTGAGCTAGATGGCCGCTTGTTTACCTTCAAGCCTTTAAGACCCCAGACGCTTTATCTTTTGGTTTCTTCACCACAGGAGGTTACTTTTTCAATCACTTCACATGCATGTGAAAGTTGGACACTGAATAAGGAAGACTAAAGAAGAATTAATGTGCTTGTATTGTGTTGCTGGCATAGAAGACTGGAAGTACCATGGACTGCTAAAAGAGCTGTCTATGAAGAAGTGCAACCAGAATGTGCATTCGAGGCAAAGATCGTGAGACTTTGTCTCATATAAATGTGGACATGTTGTCAGGAAGGACCAGTCCCTGGAGAAGGACATCATGCTTGGTAAAGTAGAGGGTAACTGAAAAAGCAAAAGAGATGGATTGATATCGATGGGTTCAAACATATGAACCATTGTGAGGATGGTGTCGGGCTGGGTAATGTGAGTCGCTATGAGTGGGAACCGACTTGATGGCACCCAACAACAACATCCAACCCACTGCCATACAGTCCACTCAGACGCATCACAACCCCATGGGTTTCTGAGGCTGTACATCTAGACAGGGGCAGACAGTCTCCTCTTTCTTCCACAGAGCAGCTAGTGAAACTGAAGGATGACTTTGTGTTTAGCAGCTCAATGCTCACCCAGCAGCGCCACCGTGGCTCCTTAGACAGGTCTATTTGGGAAATAATAACATTGGAGAGGTTATATGCATCTTAGAATAATCAAGCCATTGAGAGCAAAAGGGCAGCATTGACCTTTGTGAGCAAGCTCAGAGGGTTAGGAAATAAGGAGGCATGGAAACAGGAAACACAGGGAGGAAGTGGGACAGGGGAGGGGACACTGAGGGGATCACAATGGAAGAGTTGAATCAGAATGTGTATGGATAGTTGAATGGAAAACTGATGATCTTCTCTGTAAAGCTTCACCTGATTCACATGAAAAGATTAAAAAAAAATGAAATATAAAGAAAGCCCTGTGGGGCCCCACAGGTCAGTCTGTAACAGGTGGTGAGGATGGAGTAGGACTGGACAGTGTCTCATCCCAGTGAGCATGGAGAGGGACCAAGCTCAAGGGCAATTAACACCCCTACCCCCTCTTCCAGGGCCCTGGACTCTCACAGGTCAGTGAGCAAAACCTGTGGAACACACCCTTTTGGGCTTTCCTCACCCTATCAACAAACCCGTCCACCAACAGGTAAGCTGCTCTCAAATATGGGATCACATTCTCCCCCTTGCTTGAGTCACCCCCTTGCTTGAGTCACCCAACAAGGTGTTCCTGGCTCCTTGAATGGCTGTCTACAATTCCACAGTGTTGGGGCCAGGTCTTACTCAGGGCCGGGATAGGACTTGTTTGCTCAGATAAACCTTCTGACAGATGAGAATAGCATTTAAGCTCCAGGGAGTGGGGGCCCAGGCTTCCCTCCAAAAGGGAGGCTTGCAGATGTCAGGGCATCTGAAGGGTCAGGAGGTCGGGAGATGGGGGGCGCTCCTTCAAACAGGCAGAGGGTCTTCATGACCCCTCTTCTCTCCAATGCTCTCTTGGGCACAGCCCTGGTTCACCTGAACCGGTGAGTCTTTGGGATGTGAGTTCCCACCAACAAGCAGCAGCAAGGAAATCTGTCAGTTGGGGGTTAGGGCGCCCATTTCAATAAGAATGTGCTTTGCCAGGAGTCTCCTTCAAATTATCGTTGTTAGTCAGGGGCACAGTGCTTACCCCGCCCCCCTCCCACCCCAACAGACACCAGACATTTGGCAATGTCTGGAGATATTCTGAATCAACAGAGCTTGTCATCCAGTGGGATAGAAGTTCGAGATGCTGCTAACACCCTATAGTGCACAGGACAGTCCCTCCAAACCAAGACTTATTGGACCTCAAAATACCAATAGTGCCAAGATTAGGAGACCCTGCTTTCCCTCAAGTCTGGGAGGCCAGGGTGGTGTAGCTGAGGGAGTAGGTCTTGGATAGAGACAGATCTGTGTTCAAAGGCTCCATCCAGTCACTTACTGATGTTAATAGTATGTACTACTCAGTTTCGGCTTTGGATTACATGAGATAACTGATGCCGCAATGTGGCGGCACTACTTATTATTACTAGTTGGCGTCCAAACAGAAGCAGTATGACGGGGTACCCATAAAAACCCAGAATCCTCTCCCCCAGCTATATACTTAACTTTTTTTTTTAAAAAACAAAACAACCTTATCCTCTTCAAAGTACTCTCCATTACACTTAATACATTTGTCAAGTATGTGATTCCATTCTTGGAAACATCTTTCAAACTCATCTGTATGAATGGCTGACAGCTTCCCTCACTTTTTTCTTCACCTCTTCTATGTCATCAAATCACTATCGTTTCGTGTCCCTCTTCCTTCAAGGAAACAAAAAGAAGTCACAGGCAGAGAGGTCAGGTGAGTCAGGTGTGTGGGGCAAAAGAAGCATGCTGCTTTTTGCTCCAAACTGGCGAATGTGAGATGGCTGCATGAACAGGTGCATTGTCAGGGTGGCAAAACCAGTCCTTCATCTGTCACAAATCAGGCCTTTTTTGTCACACACTGTTATGCTATCGTTTCAGAACCTCTAAATAGAAAGCTTGATTAACAGTCTGACCTGGTGGAACGAACTCCAAATACACTATGAGTCAACATTTTTGTCCATTCAGGAAGTTGAGATGGAAGTCCAGAACAAGGTTGGTCATCAATCAACATTTCACCATTTTTGAAATGAGAAAACCACTTGTACACTTGAGTTTTTCCCATCGCACTTACATGTCCTTGTAAGCTGTGTTCAATATCACAACAGTTTCTGCGGCATTTTTCCTGAGCAGGAAACAAAATTTCACAGCTGCACGTTGTTTTCCCAAATCGGCCATCACAAAACACAAGCTTTGAGTGAAACTGCTTTTACAAAAAAATTCACTGTGACCAGAGAGATCATTCCCAGGCGATGCCACTGGGTGCACTAACTCAGAGCAAGTTGGTCTATGCTCACGAGAGGATCATGGATACTGTGAAAGCTCTGCCTAGGAGGGAGGTGGGGGGAGGAGGAAAAAATGAGGAGCTGATACCAAGGGCTCAAGCAGAAAGAAAAAGTTTTGAAAATGATGATAGCAACAAATGTACAAATGTGCTTGACACAATGGATGGATGTATGGATTGTGATAAGAGTTGTACGAGCCCCGATAAAATGATTTTTAAAAGAAAAGAAAAAAGAAATTTCCAAGGGTTAGAAAGTTCAAACTAAATGAACAAATCTTGGGCAAGTCCTCAAAAAGGAAAGAAAGCAAGCTCTGCCCAGCAGAGCTTTTTTTCTATTTTTTTGGGGGGTGGGGGATAACCCCTCATATTTTCACCAGAGAAAGCTGAAGGACCTGGCCAACAAATCAGGCCCTGTGTTTGGGGCCCTGCACCATGCAAGTCCTCACTTACGAAGCTCTGCTGGGCGCATAACCTTCTTGGGTGCATCGATCTGTCTGTCTCTACCTTTGGCTGAAGCAGCCAGGGGCCTGCTTTGGGGGCCATTGGCCACAAAGCCAAGTGAGTCAATCCAGGGGGCATAGATAGCAGCATTTTGTGTGTGTGTGCTGCTCTGAGCTGGCTGCCATCCCAGATGGGTGGAACTGATGCTGTGACCCTTGTACCCGCATGACCAGGCCAGTGATCCGCCAGATCTGGGTTTAAGCTCCAGCAGAGACTAAGCATACACAGCAACCAGTAGGTTGTAATCACATCCTGGGCACTCCGAAAATAATTTCACACCATCAGCTCATCTAACTCACTTGTCAGCTATTATGATTAACTCATTTTGCAGAAGGGAGTCTCTGGGAGGATGAAACAACTGTATGATGGTCACACAAATTGTCAGTGATGCAGCTGGGGTTCAAACCCAGGAGGAGTCTGACCCTAGAATCCAAACCCTGGCTATCACGGCACTGGGCTTGGTACTGACTCATTCTGACTTGGCTCATTCTTCTGCAAAATGGGATCAGAACAGAATACACTCAGGACAAACATTACATATTGGTCATCCCAAAGCTATCACAACCCCCCTTTTCTTATTTTTTTCTATCACAGAAACTGACAATTGGAAGGACTAGATTTCCCAGCCCTGGGATAGTTATGGACAAGGAGATGAAAACTGAAGGCTCGGAGGAAGGTTTCTCTTTTCTAATGAAAAGGCAAAAACCTCACTGGCAGAAAACCTTTGACCCTCTGGCCCTTTGACCTCCCCTCTCATTCCTGCCTGGGCTATAGACACGAGACCTGCAGGAGGAACAGCCATTGTGCAGCTAAGAAGATGACAGCCAACATCCCATGATGGCCGAATGGAATGACAAAGGATTGCCTACCTCTGAGCTTTGAGGCATAAAAAAAAGAGACCCAGGAGTTTAAATCACAATTGCTAGGATTTCCTGTTCTTTGCAGCCGAATGCATTCCTAACAGAAACAAAGCTCTAGCAGGTTGGCAAGAACGACATTGTACCCAGATGGTGGCACAGAAAGACAAGAAGGTTCGCCTACCTCTGATCTTGGTCATCCGAGGAAGAGAAACTCTGATGAGTTTCAGCCAGTTCCATCGGTTTTCAGCTAGTTGCAGTTGACTATCTATATTCCTAATATACACAGGACCTCAGAGGACACTCTAGGGGCACTGGCTGGCACCCACAAGGGCAGAGGGTTTAAACAGAGTAAGGGAAAATGGTATGCTAAGACACAGGAAGAAGCTAAACAAAATCTGGACAAACATTACAGGAGATCAAAGACCTGCTCAGGTCCTTCTACCTTGACAACCTCAAGGAAGGTGGCTGGAGAGGTTCAAAGGATAAATGTTCATGATTCCGAAGACCTCTCAGGAGAGCTGGAAGTCAACCCCAAGGTCGGGAGGAGAGATTTAAGAAGATGGAGGGCAGGACCCTCCTCTCACACCATTCTTTCCTGTGACCCCAACAGAAGACTCTACTCTGTTAGTCCCAGGGGAAAGGAGGTGGGATGGGCCAAGCTACCCACCACAGGGAAAAGTACAGGTAGAGAGTCCCGAAGCCCAGCTTCACGGCAGCCCCGCTCAGTGACAGCTGATAGGTGCTGCCACAGCTCACGCATCCCCTGTAAGCGGGCGATGATCCTAACCCAGATCTTTGGAGGACCCGGAAATGTCAACCTCAACTGCTGCCTTTGACATACCCACCCTGGGAAAGGAGGGTGGTGGTAGCTATGGAAAGAAAGGGCAGAGGACCTGCTACTTCATCTCTCTAGGCATGCATTCACCCATCGTAGCGGCACTCAGGAACTTCAAGTTGGGACAGGATGGAGATGTGATCCCAGGACAGCTCAGTGAAAGTCAGAAGCAGGATGTGCTGAGCTTCTGTGCAGGCAGGTGAGTGGTCAGGGAATGCTCTCAGTAAGAAGTGCCATTTGAGTGTGGAGTTAATCTGCTAAGAAGAGTATTGTAGGTGGAGAGAAAAGAAAAAGCAGTCGTGGCAAGGCCCCAGTGGGGACAAAACAGAAAAGCTCAGGAAAAAAAAAGGGTGAGGAGTGGCAGGGTGGGCACCTGGAGTACTGAAATGCTGAGACAGAAGCAAATGAGGTCATTTCAAGATACCTTTAGGCCTTTCAAGATGCCCAGTGGGAAGCTGGTAAGTCAGCTATTCATTAAGGTTTTATTAAGAGCTTTCTGTGTCCCAAGCACTGCTCTGAGCATAATGGGGTGGAGAGAGGGAGTCATCAGGGCCCAGCCCTGGACTGCCAGGACCACACGTTCCCACAGGGCTCTAAAAATGATGCGGGCACCAGGAAGTGGAGCATTCCTAGGAGCAAGCAGGTCTCAGAGATGTGGGTCAGGGAAGTCTTCAGTGGGGCAACAGCCATGTCAGAGTTGAACCTCAATGCTGAGTCAACAAACTCCATGGAGGATGCCAAGCAAGAACCAGGGAAGTGCCAAGTGACTTTGGGCAGCCACTAGTCAGTGCCCAGCCCAACAGGATGAAACTCCCAAGAGGGAAGTCATAAGAGATTACTGAGAGAGCAGAAAACTGAGTCCCATGAGTACCGGGTAAGAATCTGTGCATGGACCCCACAGCCCAGAGCCCTTCGCCAAGCACGAAGGCAAGGGAGCAGCCACGCGCGCGTGCGCGCGCGTGCACACCTATGGAGAAGGCCTCGGGAGCCCAGGCCTCCAGAAGAAGAAGTGGGCTCCAACTTGGAAAAGAGGCATTGTCTCTTTAAGTGAGCATAACACTGCATCATCCTTTCTCTTCCTATTTTGGGTTTTATTAGCAAAGCAGTACAATGTTTATACTAGTGGGTATTACATTTGCCAGAACAATTACAGTATGACAAATGGTACATCAATGTAATCCATCAACCTCGCCAAGACAGGAATCCTTTACTCGGGACTGCCATTAATTCTGCACTCCCCGTCTCTGGGGTCCTGGGCCCGTGTCGCCATGACAACGCAGATGACGCCTGGTGCGAATGCCAGGGCTCCATGAAAGATGGGCACCTCTTTGGTGCGCTGGAATTTAACCTCCGACACCCGCAGATCTGTCTACATTGAGCAAGAAATGAGACCTTGAGGCTGGAAATACACAGGGCACTTGGGGAGTGGGAAGGTCTTTTTTTCTTATTCAGGGTGCAGCTCCTTCCTTGACACAAGGCAGCCATGGGGGTCTGCCTGACTCAGGAGTACCATTAGGCAGGGCCGTGTGAGTCTCGGTGACAATGAAAGCTTTTAAAGAAAGGGCATCAGGGACTTGGGACTGAGCATTTGGAGGGAAGAGAGAAGGAGGGAAGTCATTTGGGGATCTATTCAGGAATCCCCACACCACCCCACCCTCCAAGACACTGAGAAAGCAAATATCTCTCCAGGCACGCAGAGAAGTGCGGATTTGATACACAAGGCACCGAGCGAGCTCCCTTCTACAGCAGCTCTGCTCCCCCCAAATTGATGGGTAACTCTTGGCCTCAACCTCAGCATACTTCCCCGGCGGCAGCCAAGTCCCAGCAGGCCGGGTGGGGTTGCACAGCCCTCAGGCGAGGCGAGGCTGCAGACATCAGTTGCAAATTCACCAGGAGTTGCAGGCCTCCTCGCCTCATCCCAACCGGCAAATTATGTGCCGGCAGCGGCTTTATAAAATATGAAACGGCTGCTGTCAGTTTTTCCATCAGTTCTACATATTTTGCTGTTAACAAAAGGAACCGATAACCACTGCTCATAAGGAAAAACAAGAATAAAATCAAAGGCCCCTAATGGAGACAATCTCCAAAGTGCAACAGCACAAGCCCATTTCTTTCTTTTTTTCTTCCTTCCCCCTTCCCTGACGAATCAATCTGGCTATGGTCCAAGGATATGGGCAGACAGACGGAGCTACCTCACCTGTTTTATTAAGCCATTACCAGAATAATTTTATTCCCATTTATAATGTTCAATACATGGTCTGAAGACTTCTAATATAGTAATTAGATGGAACACTAGATAGATGGATTAAATGGGGACGATGTTTTATGCCATCGCACACTGCTTTGCAATATCCCGCCTTGCTCCCAAGATCCCAAGATGGGAGCGTATGTGTGTATAAATGCATCCCTCTGGCTTGGGGTGGGAGGGCTGTCCTTTGCATGTGGCTCCGCTTAGCATGATCCTTCGTATTTGGCCATCTGACGGAAATTTATGAATCCGGGATAAAGCTCACCAGGAAATCCATTCTACATTCCAGCCACCTGGCCCCAAGTGGGGCCAGCCTGAGAGAGTTCCAGAGGCTTTCCCCACCCTCCTTCATCAGGATCACCAACTCCACCTGGGTGGAGTGCTTGCTGTGCTAGGCGAGGCACGCAGACCTTGGCCTTGGGAGTTCAAGGGCACAGACTTGGAAATTGTAGAGTATGCTTCAAACTCCCTCTCGGCCACATACTGTGTGACCTGGGGGAAAGTTACTGAACCTCTCTGAGCCTCAGTTTCTCTCACCTGTAACCTGGGGATAATATTAGTACCTCACCTATTCTTAGCTTATTCTTAGGTGCTTAGATACACAGATGATGCTTTGCATGGGACCAAAGATAAAAGTTAGTCATCTTTATTATCATTTTGTTTACCCCAAGATGATGGCATGGTCCACCCTCATTTTACATATAGGGAGACTGAGGCTTGCAGAAGGGAAATACTTCACCCCAGTGTGATGAGGTTGAATTGAAGCTCCCCTAGTACTCTACAAGGTGCATACTGATATTTCCATCTTTCAAATGAGGAAATGGGGGCTCGGAGAGATTCAGTGATTTACCCAAGGTTGCACAGCTGGGTCAGAGTTGGGATGTGAAACCCAGTCTGTCTGATTTCACCATTATCTTTGTCGGGACAAAGGAACACTGGTGGTATCATGGGTTACATGGTGAGCTGCTAACTTGCAGGGTCACAGGTTCAAAGCCACCAGCTGTTACACAGGAGAAAGCTGAGTCTCTCTGTTCCCGTGACAATTTACAGCCTCAGGAACACTAAGAGATAGTTCTATTCTGTCCTATGGGGTTGGTACAAGTCAGAATCAATTCAATGGCCGTGGGACTTGCTGTTATCTTGTTGGCCATGATAGAGAAGGCCCCGAAGGAAAAGGAACCCATTGGCTGGGTCCTAGAAAAACATTATCCGAAGGCTCTGTGCCAGAAACAACCATCTTAGGTAACCACCACCTCAACCACAATGACCATTATTTCGGAACACAAGCCCATTTTTCAGCCAACTTAGACAGCTTAGGGACCTTTTTTGTGGGCTGTTGGGGGGGTCTCCTGGGGAGGAGAATTTTACTAACTGCCCAGTCTCACTGGGTAGACTAGTCCTTCTGAAGTCTAACTTGGCTGTTTCTTGCTCCGCTCAGATCTCACCTCCTTCAGAGAAATATCTGTGGGGAGTAAGCTAACCTAACCCACTGCTGTGTGGAGTTTCTGAGACAGTGACTCTTTACAGAATCAGACAATCTCATCTTTCTCCTCAGAACAGCTGACAGGTTTGCACTGGTGACCTCCTACTGGGCAGCCCAACACTTAACCTACTGGACCACCAGGGTCCTTCTTTCAGAGGTTGTGAGCCAACTCCATGCAGCTCACCAAAGGAACCTTCCACTGTAGCTGGAGGAGCAAACTGAGAGCCAGAGGTGGGGAGTGAAAGGGTGGCCACACTTGTGCCCAACTCCAGCATGTTTCTCAGGCTCTCGGATCTCCTCACCTGGATGGGAGGTAACTTGGCTGGACCCCTACAACTCCACCACTGCTCCCTAAGCTGGGCTGGAAGGAGGCCTATAGCTAAGCAAGGACACCGGCACCATCAAGGAGGCTGTCTGAGCCCAGGCTCTGTGCTTGGGGGCTGCCCTGGGAGATCCTGGGCTGGCAGCCAGTTTCTCTCGGCCTCAGTTTCCATGCCTGCAAGTCAGCCATTGTCCCAGCACTCATGGGGGAGGGCTGTTTGCACAGAAGGAATAAAAGCACAGCTCAGTGCCTGGCATATGATAAAAACTCAAATCAAACCCACTGGGCTTTCCATTTGTTTTCTGTAAATCATTGCAGAAGCAGACTGCCCCCATCTTTCTCCTGAGCAGTCACCTTCTGGTTAGCAGTCAAGTGCTTTAACCACTGGACCACCAGGTTGTGCCCAGCAGTTGTTGGTTTGTGGCACCAACCCTGCTAAGCACTCTCCTACTCCCCAAACTCCACCCCTTCTCCTCCCACAAAGCAGGCACCAGCAGAAACTGCTGGTTAGGTTCCCTAGAAGCACAGCCCGGGACAGGTGTTTCTCCAGGGGTGACCCCAAGAGAGACCTTACGAGAGGGAGGTGGCAGGGTAAGGTGGAGTGTGACTTCTCAGGACCAGGACCAGCCAGCTCCTGGGGGTTGGGAATGACCTAGAGAAGGGGCAGCTGTGAGGATCACCACTCCCAGCATGGTTGGAGGGCGGGGCGGGGCAGTGCATCATCTGGTGCAGGGCTCTGGGAAAGCCTCCGACTGCATCCTCAGAGCTTGAGATGGGTGGCAGCAGCAGGGATAGGAGCTCCTTGCCTAACTGAATAGAGGGCAGTGGTCCATCTCCTGAGACGGAGACTCTGGGGCTGCTCTGGGGAACTGAGGCTCAGAAAGATTGTGCAGCCTGGCCATAGTCACACAGCATTTCACTCTGTGTGCCACCGAGCCGGGGACCTTTACAATAGTGACAGGCTGGCAGGCCCCTCTCTGCTGTCCTCCTCCACCCGCCCCCACAGAGCTGCACCTCTCCTTGCTGGCTCCCCAGTGCCTGGGTGCTGGATGGGAACAGTGACACCTTGTCAAACAGGCTTTTGATAAATGCAAATCTCTCTTAATTTGAATTTAATTATCAATGAAGTGAGCGCCTCCCAGCTCGCTTCTCCCCGTCAGAAATTGGCAGCTACATCTGTGCGCGGGGCGAGACTGGCATCTGCTGGTCCCCATGCCCAGCCCCTCCTGTCGGCGGGTCTGGCAGTGGCTGCTGCTGGGGGAGGGGCACGGGGGTCCCGACAGCTGGAGCCCCACCCCACAGATTTCTATAACTCAGGCCAGAACCTTTCACACAGCTGACCCATACTGCCCTTTTTCAGATCCTCAGACAGGTTAAGATGTTTGCTGGAGGCGCCACAGCGGGAATAGACCCAGGTGAGGGAACTATTGTGGTTGCAATCTGCTCCTACCTCACTTAGGGGGACAAGTAAGTCCTCACCAGGGTGTGAGACCAGCGCAGGCCCCGTCTTTCCTCCGTCCACACCAAGAGCAACGGCCACCCCAGCACATCCTTTCTAACCACAGTCAAATACACACAACAGAGGGTGATCATTTTAGCCATTTCAAGTGCCTATTGCCAACGAAGGCAAGCAAAGTGGGGCACAGCCATTTGAGGGGATAGTCGTTGTAGATGTCATCATTAATTGCTATCCTGGGCACAACAGAGGAAAACACTGCCCAGTTCCTGCCACGTCCTCACGCTTGTTCCTATGCTTGAGAAGGACGTGGAGGAAGCAGCAGCTGAAACCTTCATGCACAGCTTCGAAGCAAGGGAACGATATTTGGCATAGAAAAGAAGGAAGCACCGGTCCAGGCTACATCGCTGACTCGTAAAGAAACCAGGATGCCAATCGGAGGAAGGCTGGTCCAGGGGACATAGTGGACAGCTGTTTCTATGGAATTCACAGAAGGGCAAACCCAGAGGGACAAGTGGGGGTTCACAGTTATCTGGGGAGGATTGCTTAATGGGGTCAGGTCAGGGGGTGGGGGTGGGAAGCGATAGAAATGTTTTGAATGCGGGTGGAGGCAGTGGGTGCACAACATGGTGCAGGTACCCAATGTCATGGAACGGTGCACGCTCCAATGGCTGATTTTGTGTTACGGGAATCTCAACTCAATGAAAACAAAAGTGTTAGTTCTGGAGTTTGAAATGCCTGGGTTCTGATGTTTGCCCCCTAAGTGAGCTTCACCCTCTGAGTCTCAGTTTCCTCCACTGTAAAAGGGGAGCAGGAGAGCTCCGCCTCCTCAGGGTTTTCCGGAGGGGAGTCCCAGGGTCACTTGCCGGGGTTGCTCAGCTTTGTCAATTTATATCCCTCCCTTCAGGCCTGAGTCAGCCCAGGCTGGGAGCTTAAGGCAGCATCTGAAACCCAAGATGGAAGGGGACATTTCCTGCCCATGAAATTAAAGATGGGGAGACATCCGCCTGGGAAGAAAAAAAAGCTACAACTATCAGTCAGTGTGTTAACCTTCCTGGGCTTCTGCGGCAAGTTTCCTTCTTTTATAATCATGATTTTAAAAGAAGAGCCATGGGTGGGGCTAGGTGGGGGCCCGCTCCCAACCCACTTTGAAGTCCCCTGTCCGCACTGTCTTGGGTCCCCCTATGGAACCACAGCAGCCGCCTGGGATGCACCAGCGACTGCTTGTCCCTGGATGTTATTTATCGCTCATGTAAATTGGCAGCTCTCCCTTGGTGGAGAACTTTTTCCCTGACTTGTTTCTTTCCAGAAGATCCCAGACTGGGGGGCCAGCCTCACAGACGCCAACAGAACAATCTTCTTTCAACAGCATTAATTATCTGTATGGCTTTCCATAACAACAAACGAGAAGAAAAAAAGAGAGAGAGAGAGAGAGAGAAAACTCTTGACCCCACTGCTGGCCAATGTTTAAGGAGCCGGGAGAGGGAAACCCTTTTATCTTCGCATCTCCCAGAGCAGTTGGGCTTGATGAAACTTCCCTCCCGTCAGCCCCTCCTTTCTATTCCGAACTTTCCAGGCTGATTAATTCTCCTCAGCTCAGTAAAGGGCTGTATACTCCTGAGTGTTGACTTGATTTTCTTCTATAAAAACATCCTCGCAAGAAATTAAATCAGCTTAGCCCATCCTTGCTCCCAGAATCACTTGTAAAGGGTCTTATTCTTCAATAATGGAAGGGGGGGGTAGGAATTAAAAGATTTGTAAGGGAGGGTGTGGGTGGAGGGGCAAGAATATGGAAAATGGAATATGAGTTGAGAAGATTTCTTTATTTTAAATTAAAGTTAAGGATTAAAGGCATCAGACTTTCAAGAGTTACTGTGAAAGGCTTTTTAGCAGTCCCTAGTGGATGGGCTGTAATCTTCCCTGTAAATGGTTATATCAGACCACTGAGTGTTCTAGGCAGCCGCCCAGGCTTCCAACAGGACTACTGTGGTGGTGGCAGTGAGGAGGGAGGGGCGCGGGGGTTAGAGATGGAGTTGATATTAGCTGTGGAAACACATTGCTTTGTTTCTGAGGGGCCTGTAGTGCCCTGAGAAGCACATACGTTTTAAAAATGGGCAGAAGGGGTTCACCCAGGGGCCCCACTGATTTGCCAAGACAAGACCTAACTCGAATACCCCTCGATGTAAGGGGAGCTAGATTCACACGTCTTTCATGATTTATAGTTTAATCTATCCTGTTATAATTCAGAGCATCTGGAAATCCAGCCTCTCTCAACAGATCAACTAACAGAGACAGTAAGTGAGGCAGGAGGGGAAGTTACTGTGTGTAGGGCAGTCTCTGAGTGCTTGGCTGTGAACTGAAAGGCTAGTAGGTTGAGTTCACCAGGAGGTGCCTCTGAGGAAAGGCCTGGTAATTCTCCCCCAAAAATCAGCTACAGGAAACCCTGTGGAGAACAGTCTCACTCTGATGCGGACTGGAGCCATGTGTTAGACTAGATTCAACATCAGCTGGTTTCTAACTGGTTGTTAGGATATATGTTCACCTCATCAGTTGCCTCCCAGTTCAGCCTCCTATGTCTCATAAATCTAAAATTTGACCAGCTTCACCACTACCCTGGGTGAGCTCTATTGGGTGATGATGTTTCAGGGTATCTGCGCAATGGCTCCTGAAGAAGCCCTGGTGGAGGGTTAAGCATTGGGCTGTTAACCAAAAGATCAGCATTTCAAACCCTCCAGCCGCTCTTTGGGAGGAAAATGAGACTGTTCCTGTAAAGATTTATAGTCTCAGAAATCCTATACAGGATCTCTGTGAGTTGGAATCCACTTGATAGCAGTGGGCTTTGGTTTGGTGCAAGAGATCAGTTTCACATGAAATCAATATGGTATGACCCACCCCCACTATAAGATACCAGGTTGGTTTTTAAAATAAGGTGGGTTAACCAGCTTTGCTCAGGTCTGAAATAAACCATGTTGCTGCAGCCCCAAGTGAAAACCTTAATCGCTGGGTGGGAACCTGCAGCTGGGCTGGGGGTGGGGGTGGGTAAGAAACCAGAACCCACTGCACTGGGCCTCCGGGGCAGCAGGACCCCTTGGGCCGTTCTCAGTATGACTTGGTTTTTGTGCAGTTCCGGAGACAGGAGTAAGTGTACTAAAATCAAAAGTGACAATGACCCGACTTGCAAAGCAACATAATCCTCTCCTAGGAAGCAAAAACACGTTTCCCACATTTATCTCAAATTGCAAATCAAAGCAGATCTCCACAGAGTTTCCCTGAGCTAATCTCCAGCAGCCGGGGACTTTAAAGAGGTTTAAATCAGACCAGATTTTGTGTGTGGTCACTCCCTTCCTTACTCCCCAGGACTCTAGAGAGGAAGTGTCAAAGGAGATCAACACAGACGGAAAGGCACCCTCTGTGCCCTAGGTAGAAATGGGGTGGGGGTGAAAGCTAGACTTCCCTCTATTTGCAAGTCTTGCACCATCCAACCTGGGTCCGTGGGTCTGGGGTGACCCAGGCCAAGAAGATCTCCAGGGCTATCTGGTGGCGTGATGTCCACTGCAGACACCAAACTGCACATGGTTGGTTTTGAGTGGAAGGCAACATGATTTAACTCACAGTTTATGGAGCTGGAGTGAGCCCTTCAGAGGCACACGTGGATCATACCTAAACCCTAGCGTGCCATCCTTTCTCCCACTTAGTCAGCATGTGTTTCTTGGGCACCTGCTACATGCCAGACAACATCCAAGATCAAAGCACTGGGACCTACATCAATGTATGCACGGGTGGAGAAGGTTCCTGTCCCTATGGAGATCAGAGGAGCACTGCCAAGCAAGTAACTTCTCTACTGTGTGTGTGTGTGTGTGTGTGTGTGTGTGTAGGGGGGAGGGGGCTGTGGGGCTCCCAGGGGTGATAAATGCTACTCCGTGAGGGCAATGGTATTTCATGGGAGGTGGTTCCTGTCTCTCCAGGGGGAGACTCAGGTTCCATTCCGAGCCAGTGGGCCTCTCCCACAGCCACCACCCATCTGTCAGTAGTGGTTGCGTGTTGTGATGCTGAACAGGTTTCAGACTGAGACATGCTAGGAAGAATGGTCTGGTGATTTACTTCTGAAAATGGGATCCTGAGTGCCTGGGGGATCAGGACCATAGTCTTGGGTAGGTGGGGGGAGGGGGTATTGCTCCAAGTTCTAATGGCATAACACAGTTCACAATGACAATGTTCTACAGTCTTCTAGTGTTGACTGAGGTCTTAAAAGCAGTCTTTTACCATCCAGCAGAAAGAACGGTGATGAAAGTCAAAAGACATGGGCACAATGAGTCCAGTGGAGTGATGGCTCACACAAATATCAATCGTCACAACCCTGAGACCAGAAGAACTAGATGATGTCCACGACCCCTATCAACGGCTCTGAAAAGGATCACATTAGAAGGTTTGGGACAGAGTGGGAGGCAAAAATTCAAAATTGTTAGACACCAGGCTTGGCTTACTGGTCGGAAATAGACAGCTGTGACTCTTCAGGTGTGGAACTGTAGCAGCATAATCAAGCATTCAAGATCAAAAGGGCAGCAATTACACAAGAACAAAGCTCAGAGGGTTAGAGAGTAGGAACAGAAACAGGAAACACGGGAAAAGTTAGAATATGTGATGGTACAGAGAGGGTCTTACTTACGAATGGATGAGTTGAAACAAAACATGGATGAATATTGACTGTATACCTGAGGATCTACTTGCCAACCTCATTCACCATACAAAGTCTTAGGAAAAAAAGAAAATCAACCAGCTCAAATCCTATGGATCACAATGGCCTGATAAGTCTCTAGTCCTGGGAATGGCGCAGGATTCAACATGCCATGTTCCAGGGTGCCGTGCTGAGGGTCACCACAAGCCAGTGGCCAATTTGACAGTAGCTAATAATAATGATGATGCTACTGATTTATAAATTTGTTCATCCAGCAAATATTTGCTAAATGAAGCCAAAGGGTCAGACACTACCAGACCAGGAGAACAAGCTGAGGGAATCCTTGCCTTCCAAGAACTTCCAGTCTAGCGATGGTTGGGTGCAAACAACATCTCAAAATAAGGAGAAGAGTTTCAAATGTATAAAGAATTTGAGGTTAAGAGTGACATTCTACAGACCTCTTTTAAGCAACTCAGTCAGCCAGCTCAGTGGAGATATTCACATAGATTGTGTGCACTGATTCTGGGAGGGGAAACACCCACCATCCCTGCACAGAAATAGTCGCTATTTAAAGAAACACTAAAGGCAAGGGTTAGCCAAGCATAACCAAATACAGCTCAACCATTTTGTAAATAAAGTTTTTATTGGAAACCGAGACAAACTCATTCTTTATGTATTGTCTAGGGCTGCTTGTGTAATCCAGGGGCAAAGACTGCATGGGACACAAAGTCAAAAATATTTAGTATCTGATCCCCACAGAAAGATTGTTGACCTCTGCCCTACAGTGTTCTCTGTAGCAGGTTGCTGGACAAACTGTGAAAGCTTTCTTTGAATTAAACCACCAAGCTCCTGATCTACTTCCTTTGTTAACTCAAGGGTTTTTTGTTTTGTTTTAGCTCATTTGGGTTTGCTTAGAGGTTTGCCTCCCAACTTTAGTTATAGGTGGGCAATTGTTTGTTTCATTTTTAATCTTGTTGCTCAAGCCACACCTCAGACATATTACAACAGATCCTCAAGGCAGGGTATCCTGGAATCAGTATCCTTTTTGGTTTTTTGTTTGTTTGTTTGTTTTAAGAGCTCTCAGGAGATTCCATTGGGCAGTCACGGTCAAAGACCAATAACTTAAAGGAAGAACATGAGCCGATATTAAGTTTTCAAGGATGAATGCTGAAAGTTCATCCAGCAGCCTCAGAGAAGCTGGCCTGGATCTAGAACCAGCTGCATCCTCTGGGAGGGCCAGGTGGTCCTGGACTGAGGCTGACTGTGAAGCCTATTAGTGCAAGTGGTGGATGTCCAACAGTGGTGTGCTGTTGTTTAACAACTGGCTTTCTAGGGCAGCGGTTCTCAACCTTCCTCATGCCATGACCCTTTCACATAGTTCCTCATGTGGAGATGACACCCCCAACCATAACATTATTTTTGTTGCAACTTCATCACTGTAATTTTGCTACTGCTATGAATCGGGTGACCACCCCAACGGGTTTGCGACCTGCAGGTTGAGAACCACTGTTCTAGGGATTTTTAAAAAAGAGAGCCCTGACTTGTATTGCTTGCCAATTTCTGTGGCGTAAATACTCTCGCCATGGTCAATTTCAACATACTAACAAGAATTCACTGGATGCCGACTGAGAAATAGATGTGCTGCTCACACCATTATCTAATATTTCCACCATACAAATACACTGGATGAGAAGAATCTAAAGAGCCTATGATAGTAAAATACAGTGAAAAAATTAGGAAGTGATGAGTTGTGAGTGTTACTTTTAAAAAATCGAATGTCTCTAAATATAAGTTTATGTCATTTAATTTTTAATAATGTCTGTGATTAATAAATGGCTTGGAAAATTCCTGGGTGTTTAGTAATCAGTTCTAGCATGGTACTAACTCCAGGGACTCAGAAGGGCAGGGATTGGACTCAGACATCCAGGGACCATCTTTCACCTGCACAGCAAACTAAAGTGGGAAGGAGGTTGGCAATTATCAAGTCACTGAAAAGGAAGGTGTCCCAGCTTTAAGAGAGCAATACTGGAGGAAGGTAGAGAAAGTGGGTCTTGCTGCCTTTTAGCTGGTGATCCTGAGCATTTCAGCTGGCTTCCCTGAGTCTCAGATATCTATTAAATGGGATTGTTATCATTTGAATTGCACAAGTAAAGACAGGCTGGGTATAAATACCAGCTCTACCACTTCCTAAATGTGTGACCCTGGGCACAGGCTGACTCTCTGAACCTCAGTTTCTCATCTGAAAAATGGAGATTATTTATAGCATCTACCCATGGGGGTCACTTGTGAGCTCAAATGTTATGTTCACTCTCAATATTATCTTACAGGACTATTGTAGGATCTGATTCCTACTTGTTTAATGGGTGTTTGTGAAGGTCGTTAATGGTTTTGGCCAAAATGGTTTCTGGCTCTTCCTCTTTCATGCACAAAGCAGGATTACACTTTTTGGTTCCCTATGCCGGAGTGAAATCATATGACTAACTTTGGCCAAGAAATGAAAATAGAAATGATCTATTACTTCCAGGATGGTATGTTGTATTGTTGGCGAGACCCTAAAGCTCACTATCCTTCTAGCATGGTGACTGGCAATGTTAGAATTGGTGGCTGCTTTAACACCCTAGGTCCCCCTGAGTTACAACAGAGAGCAAAGCCCACCACCCAGGAAGTATATACATGTAATGTATATGTGTTTAGTGGTTATGCGGGGGTGGGGGTGGGGGGTGGGGGTGGTGGAGGTAAGAAACATGCCTTTGGTGAGCTAAGCTATTGAAATGTAGGGGTCTTTTATTACATCAGTATAATGTAGCCTATACTAACTCACACATTGTTAAAGAAATGGAAAATGCTACTATTCATTCTTCAACATTCTACAAGCCACACATTAAAATATCCCACCCTTTCCTCAAAATAGATCATATAGTGCTAAGAGGAAAATTTTAAGTAGTATTGACTCATTGGAAAGTAGAAGAAAATATAACTGGTACTGGTAGTCTCTGACATCCAATGTATGATTACAACAAATTGCACGTTCCCCCCTCCCTCTCAATGCAACAGCTATGATTCAACCTATGGATCAAGATAAAACCACCACTTTCAAGGCATATTACCTATGGACTAGGTTTGCCCAGGCAATAGCTGCAATAGTTGGAGGCATGGTAATATGATGTGATTTCTGGTAGACTTATAGTATATTCTTCAGCATATCCAGATCATTGCATCTTCCTGGGAAATAGTTTTTGGTGTTTTCTTTTTAATTAAAAGATCATTTTACTGGGGGCTCTTACAGCTCTTATAACAATCCATACATCAATTGTAACAGGCATATTTTGCATATGTTGCCATCATTATTTTCTAAACATTTACTTTCTATTTGAACCCTTGGTATCGGCTGTTCTTTTTTCCCTCCCTCCTCCCCTCCTCCCCTCATGACCCCATGGTAAATTATAAATTATTATATTCAGAAATAGTTCTTTTTAAAAGGGGGATTTGGAACAAACTGCAAAGTTGTGTGAACACACTACAAGCATCTCATAAAGATAATATGATAAATTAAAAGTGTTCAAAAGGAAACATGTCACTTTGAGGAATAAGGTGTACCTGACCCATGTCATGTATTTTCAATTGCCTCATAAGTATGTGAAAGCTGGACAATGAATGAGGAAAACTTCTGATGAAATGTCCAAAGGGACCTTTCAAGTCCTATTCTGAAGTGCAATGCTGCTGTGATAAGATAATGTCTAGCCGCATACAAGGAAAGCCAATCAATACAACTATTATTATATAATTTATGCACCAACTATTAAACCCAGTGATGCAGAAGTTGAAGATGTTCTATGAACATCTTCAGTCAGAAATTGGTCAAACATGCAATCATGAGGCATTGTAATTATTGACGATTGGGATGCAAAATTTGGTAACAAAGAGGTAGGAATAGTAGTTGGAAAATACGGTCTTGGTGATAGAAACAACGCTAAAGATCAAATGACAGAATTTTGAAAGACCAATGACCTGTTCATAGCAAATATCTTTTCCAACAACACAAATGGTGACTAGATATGAAATCAAATTGATTATACCTGGAAGAGGCAATGGATAAGCTCAAGATCAGCTGCTAAAACTAGGCCAGGAGCTGGCTGTGGAACAGATTATCGATTGCTCACATGTAAGCTCAGATCGAAGTGAAAGAAAATGCAAACAAGTCCACGAGAGCAAACATACAACCTTGAGTCTGTCCCACCCAAATTTCTAGAGCATCTCAAGAACAGATTTGATGCATTAAACACTAATGGCAGAGGACCTGATGAGCTATGGGATGACATTAAGAACATCATACCTTAAAAAAAAACAACATCATCATGAAGAAAGAGATCATCAAAAAGACAGAAAAGAAAGATCAAAGTGGATCTCAGAAAAAACTCTAAAATTTCCTCTTAATTGTAGTCATTAAGGCAAATGGAAGAAATGAAGTCAAAGTGCTAAACAGAAAATTTCAAAAAGCAGCTCAAGAAGACAAAGTAAAATAGTATAATAAAATCTGCAAAGACCTAAATTTAGAAAACCAAAAAGGAAGTACACTTTCAGCATATCTTGAACTGAAAGAACTAAATAAAATTTCGAGCCTCAAGTTACAACATTGAAAGATTTGATAGGAAAAATACTGAATGAATGATGCAGGAAGCATCAAGAGAAGATGGAAAGAATACAGTCACTGACCCAAAAAGTCAACATTCAACCATTTCAAGAGGTAGCATATGAGCAAGAACCAATGGTACTGAAGGAAGAAGTCTAAGCTGCACTGAAAGCATTAGCCATGAAATTGATGGAATACAAATGGAAATGTTTCAACAAACCGATGAAGCAATAGAAGCACTTACTCGTCTATGCCAGGAAATTTAGAAGACAACTACATGGCCAACTGACTGGAAGAGATCCATATTTGTACACATTCCAAAGAAAGGTGACTCAACAGAATGCTCAAATTATAGGACAATATAATTGATATCACATGCAAATAAAATTTTGCTGAAGATCATCCAACAATGGTTGCAGCAGTACATTGACAAGGCGCAGCCAGAGGTTCAGGCTGGATTTAGAAGGAAGTGGAACACGGAATATCATTGTTGATATCAGATGCATTTTGGCTGAAAGCAGAGAACACCAGAAAGATGTTTACTTGTGATTTGTTGACTAGGCAAGGCATTGGACTATGTGACTCATAACAAACCATGAGAAGAATGGGAATTCCAGAACATTTCATTGTGCTCATGCTGAACCTGTACATGGATGAAGAGGGTGTTGTGTGAACTGAACAGGGAATACTGCATCATTTCAAATCAGGAGAGGCGTATCTTAGAGTTGTATCCTCTCACCATACTTATTCAATCCGTACACTAAGCAAATTTGGGAGGTGGTGAAAAGTTGGTGACCGGTAGAGAGCCTCAAGTCGCCTCTGACTCACAGCAACCCTATGTACAACAGAAACACTGCCTGGTCCTGTGCCACCCTCACAATCATTGCTGAATTTTAGCTCATTGTTATAGCCACTGGGCCAATTCATTTTACTGGAGATCTTCCTCTTTTTCCAGTCTGTGTGTGAAGCAAGTAATTTGAGAAGCTGGACTGTATGAAGAAGAAGATGGCATCAGGATTTTTGATGGCTTCTAATTTTCCTAGATTCATACTTCATACATTTAACATTCATATTCTTCTCATTTTGAGTCAAACCCCATCAGCTAATGAAGGTCACGAAAGCTTCACTCTATTCATGTCATGAAAGTCTACTAATTTTTTATTTTTTCAGTGTGATGATAGTCTTTGTAAAAAAAGATTATTTTATTGGAGGCTCATACAATTCTTATCACAATCCATCCATCCATCCATTATGTTAAGCACATAAGTACATTCGTTGCCCTCCTCATTCTCAAAACATTTTCCTTCTACTCTAGTCCCTAATATCAGCTGCCCATTT
>NW_022111312.1:11112284-11121946 GCF_000313985.2 Echinops telfairi
GTCAAGCACATATGTACATTTGTTGCCTTCATCATTCTCAAAACATTTGCCTTCTACTTTAACCTTTAATAACGGCTGCTCATTTTCCCCCCTCCCTCCCCACTCCCTCTCCCTCATGAACCCTTCATAATTCATAAATTATTATTATGTTGACATATGTTACACTGTCCGACATTTCCCCCCGCCCTCTTCTCTGCTGTCCATCCCCCAGGGAGGAGGCTAAACGTAGATTCTTGTAATCGGTTCCCCCTTCTCCCCCACATTCCCTCCACTCACTCTACTCTAAGGAGGCAGCTCTTCCCCAGTCTTATTTTGAGTGGCTTCCAACACGAGAGGCTCATCTTCTGGCACTATAATAAACAATATTCCCCTGCTATTCATAGGTTTCCAGTGGCTAATTTCTTAGAAGTGGATTAGCCTATTCCTTCTTGCTAGTCTGTTCTTAGCTCCTCTGAAAAGGTGACCAGATTTTAACATTGGTAAGTGGGACACCATTGATAAAACTCATATCTTAGCGAAATAGCCACATGGCAGCCGAAAACCGTATACCCTAGCTTGTCGTGCATTCTTTCCAAAAATCGGGACTGTCCCACCAAAAGCGGGACGTCTGGTCACCTTACTGAAACCTGTCCACCACAAGTGACCATGCTGGTATTTGAAATACCAGTGACATAGATTCCAGCATCAGAGCAACACACCAGCAAACATAGTATGGCAAACAAGATAAGTGGTGGACTAAGATGTTACATTGACATATATGAAGAAAAAAAGGAAAGGACAATACAGATACAATTTTTAATAATTTTCCGACTGAAATTGCCATCCCTATTCCCAGAGATAATCCAGAGGATCCAGAACTTTCCAAGAATGGAGTTATAGCCTCAACTGAGAAAATGCCAACTTTGTTCAACTCCTCTTCATTGTTGGAGTACATTTTTATGATTTGTATATTTTTAACCTGTCAAACACCTCATAACATGGACAAATTTGGAAGATCTTATGCTCAGAATAGTCAATCAATCTCATAAAGGCAATTAACACTTGTCCCTTTATGTTGACTTCTGAGCAAAATGCAGAATGAAAATTGTATCCATATCCAAGTAAAATCCACAAATTAAAAAATCAGTTAACAACAAAATACCCCTAAACCACCAACTCCTTACACTTTACAGAAAAGAAAAAAATGTAAGCTCATATTTTCATCACTTTGTCCTCACTGCTTCTCAAGCATTTTGCAGGATTTGGCATTTTCTAATTATAAGTCTAATCCAATCAAGATTCTGCCAATGGTTTTTAAAATGCTCTGACGGATGCCACAAAAGCAACACCTTTCCAACCCCTACTCCCACCTAAATAAATCACATCAGTTATAACATTACCCCCAAATTCTCTGTACATGTACAATTTCTTTTTTTTTTTTAAATCACAGTGACACATATCTACCTGCCAAGTGAATAGGTGATCTCAACAGATACTGCATGTCAGCAGGAAGTAAGCCTTAGGCAGAAGGCCAAGAAAGAGGTGGAAGAATCAGGCCTCAGTTTCTCCTTAGCAAGCAGAGAAGCAAGGTATGAACTAAACTGTAAATTACAACAGCCAGTAACCTGCAGGTCTATAGCAAAACAAAACAAAACAAAAAACAGCGGACATCCATTCACTGATTTATTCATTTATAAAACTTTATTGAGAATCTATGGTGTGTCAGTCTCCCCAGGGCACTGGGGAAACAGCAATAAACAAGGTGGAGCTTGTCCTTACCCTTCTGGAACTTGTGGTTCCATGGGAGAGAAAGACACAAAACAGATAATCACACCAGTAATTATTTCAATTATGATTTGTGCCGATATGTAAGAAGGGGCACAGAAGCTATGTGATCTAGTCAGACGCCAGAGCAGGCTTCCTTGAAATGATACTAAACTGACACCTAAAAAACGAGTAAGCGTGAACCAGGTAAAGAGTAGGGGAAGAAAATGGAGACATACTATATGTTCACCGAGTGGAGGACTCATTATTGCTAAAAATTTTTATTCTTCCCCAATTAACTTATAGATTCAATGCAACTCCAATCAGGAGTACTTTTTGTTTGTTCTTTTGTAGAAATTGGAAATCTGTTTTTTAAGTTGATAAGAAATGCAAAGGACAAATTATATTAAAAACAAGACGTGTACTGGAGGACTTATTCTGTTTGATTTCAAAATGTACTGTGAAGCTACAGTAACCAGTGTATAATGGTACAGGTGTAAGGATAGACTATTGATCAATCAAAGTCAGAAATAAACTCAGTTTCTCATTTGCATCCTCACCACCACCACCACCACCACTTACCCGAGGCACCAAGACAATCTGAATGGAAATGGAAAACCTTTTTAGCAAATGGCTTTGGGACAACTGGATAACCATATAGGAAAAAAATGAACATCAACCCTTGCCTCACACCACACACAAAAATGAATTCAAGACAGATCACAGATCTAAATGTAAATGCTAAAGCAGCAAAGCTTCTACAATAAAATATGGGAGAATATGCTTGTGATTTGGAGATAGGAAAACATTTCTTAGGCTAGATGTAGGAAGAAAAGTGTCCACTCTAGACAGAGGGCACAACTTGAAGAAGAAAGGAGCGTGGACTTTTGAGGGGCAAAAAGGCACGCAGGACTAGAGTATGGTGAGTGAGGAGGAGCGTAACAGAGTTGAAACTTTGCACCATTGCAGCCAGTATTTTGTTTATCCATAGAAATTGAAAAGCAGTTTCTAAAATTGATATGCAATAATCTTTACTAAAAAACCCTTCAGTTTAAGAAAATAAAAAGACAAGTTACAGACTGAGAGAAAATGTTTGCAACACATATAACTGACAGAAGACTCCAGAATACACAGAGAACTCTCAAAATTCAAGACTTAAAAAAAGCAAACAACGTGGGCACAATTAAAGAGACTTCCTAGACAGATCCAAACTCGTGGGATTGGGTTTTACAGGGTTGAATTGTTTAGGACAACAGTCTAATGGGATGCCTTAGTCAACTGGCATAACATAGTTCATAAAGTTGATAACGCTACACAAGCGAGTAGTGCCTAGGGTCTTAAAAGGCCATCTAAGATACATACATCGGTCTCTACAGTTCTGTTCATTCTGCTGTACATAGTGTTGCTCTGAGTTGGAGCCAAACACACCTAACAACAGCAATTTATCTGGAGTGAAAAGAGAAAGAAGGAAACCAAAGACCCATTGAAGAAACTAGTCCACGGACCTAATAACCTCTTTGTAACCTGAGGCCCAAACTGTCCCCGGTTACCACTGCCTACCACTCTGACCAGGGACAAAAAGAAGGTCCCAGTTAGAAAGGGAGAAAAATGTAGAGTAAAAGTTAAATTCATAAAATAGGACAGATTTACTGGATGGACATAGACTGTACACACCTCCAAGACTAAGACACCCTTTTAACCTGAAACTAAAACCACTCCTGGAGGCCCCCTTTTAGCCAAATGACAAGATTTTAAAATACACAATACCACCCATGAGTTTCCCTTAAACATGGGGATTATATGAGGCCAAAAGCAAAAGATGAGAAAGCAAGAAGGGGGGTTGGGGGGTGGCGGTTAGATCAACGGTGAAAACTATAACCAACATCAAGGTATAATATCTGTATAAAGACTGTTTAATGGAAACCCAAATCACTGTGTAAGCTTTCACCTAAACAGAAAATAAAATACTGAACAAACAACTCAATTAAAAGATGGGCTAAATACCTGAACAAAGAAATCACAAAAACAGACATAGACAGATGACGAGCACAGGAAAGGATGCTCACATTATTAGTCTTCAAGGAAGTGCAAATGAAGCCATAATATGATACCACTACACACCTATGAACCAAAAAACAAACCAGTCACCATCAATTCAGACTAACGACCCCAAAGGACAGACTAGAGCTGCCCACAGGGTTTGTTTGTGGAAGCAAACTGCTATATCTTTCTCCCATGGTGTGGTTATAGGTTCACACCATCAGTCTTAACCACTGAGCCAGCAGGCCTCCTCACACACCTATTAGGATGGCTAAAATAGAAAGGAAAAAAGGAACTGACACTAACAAGTGCTGGGTAGCACGTGGAGCACCTGGAACACTTGTACAGTTTGTAGAATTGTAAATTCATATAGCCAGTTTAGAAAAAAAGTTTGACAGTTTCTTAAATATTTAAATATCCACTTAACCAAAAAAAAATTAAGAAGTTCCACTTTTAGGCTTAAAGAGATAAAAACTATGGTCACATAAAAAACCTGTATAAAAATGTTTCTAGCAATTTTATTCATAACTACCCCAAACTGCAAACAGTGCAAACACCCTTCAACTGTTGAACAGATAAATAAATGGATATAAACACATTGGAAGCCCACTCAACAATAAAAAAGAACAACAGATACACCAACGTGGATGAATCTCAAATGCATTGTGCTCAATGAGAGAAGCTATGGCTCCTCACTGCATGATTCCATTGCATTTGGGAAAAGGCAAAGCTATAGAGTAGAGAATACCTCAGTAGTTGCCAGGTGCAGGGGACAGGGGAAAGGCAGAGTATAAATGAGCAGTACAAAGGGGTTTGGAGAGGTGATGGCATTGTTCTACACTCTGCCAGCAAACTCACAGAACTATGTACAGCACCCCTATTCCTCCCTACCCCTCTTTTTTTTAAACTGTATATAAACAAGGCACCAAACCTGCACTGGCCACCTCTCCCTCTCCTTATAAGCATATCACTAAGTGCCCCCACAATCTCAAAACACCTTTCCAAGCTCCTCCCCAGCGATCAATCTCTGTCCAATCAAGCTCCTTGACCGTGCTCTGCTACAGGTAGCAGGAGGTTCAGGGCCCAGGACCATCGACTTTCATTCATGGTGTTCTCTCTGCTTTCCCTTCCCTTCCCTTCGACCCTAGCTAGTTTCTTAGATTCGGGGATGGCCAGACTTCATCTCATGTACTTTGGGCATGTTATCAGGAGGGACTAGTCCCTGGGTAAGGATACCATACTTGGCAGAGTACAGAGTTAGCAAAAAAAAAAAAAGAGGAAGACGTTCAATGAGAAGGATTAATGCTCACCAAAATTCACTGCCATTGAGTTGATTCCCACTCATAGTAACCCTTTAAGACAGAGTAGAACTGCCTCTGTGGTATTCAAGACTGTAAGTCTTTACAGGAACACAAAACCTTATCTTTCCTTCACAGAGCAGTGGGTTTGAACCACCGAACTTGTGGTTAGCAGCCCAACATATAGTTCTCTATGCTACCCGAGTTCCTTGGATTGATACAGTGGCTGCAATAATGGGCTAAAAGGTAACAATTGTGAGGGTGGCACAGGATGGGGCAGTGTTTTGTTCGGTTGTGCATTAGAACTGACTCAATGGCATCTAATGACAGCAGCAATAGCTCCTGGGTTCCTCATGGGAGTAGGCTGTCCAAAGTAGCTCTGAGGAGTCAACTGATGCTGTCCGATGCCCCAGGGCCTGGTGGCCAAGCTCCATCTGGGATAAAAGCAGTCCACATTCAGAAAGGGTAGTTCTATGGAAAAGACAGGAGAGCCAGGGCTTGTGTAGCCAGCTGAAAAACAGACTTTCCTAACAAGGCTTCCTTTAGCATAAAGAAAACAGCAGGTGGGAAACTCTTGGGAGATGAAACTCAAGACAGAGAACAGCTCTTTAGGAGGAAGTATTCAGCTGCTGGCTTTCAAGGACCTGCCCCGATACACAGCTTGTCCTGAGTGTCCCCATGGCCATGGGCTCCAGGGGGCTGAGGGGAATTCCTTTCCCCAGTTCCAGTGGGTTAATGAAACACTCAAGATCCAGAACACTGCTTAAGAGAGATTCTTAAGCCGTCGCTCTGTAAGTTAGAAATAAAGAGTGGGGGTTTTGGCATCATGCAATTAATGTGGAAAACATTGATTTCTGCACTGTAAGAAGCTGGTTCATTAATTCCAGATGCTCCAAATAGTCAAACTATGCCTCGGCTGATTTTAAAATTCCTTTCTGCAGTAGCCTCTATTACCCAACCACTGCTGCCACCCCCCACCCACCCCCCACCCCCACAGACTGCTTCTTGCTTCCAAAATATTTACAGCACCTGCTCACTTCCCACTCACATGGTTAAACTCACGAAACTGCTTCAAGTTCAAGTAGACGTCCTTTCCTGGAGCGCTAGGTCAGCTGACCATCGACCTCGGCCATCTCCATCTAACCCTGGAAATATCTGTATTGGCTTAGTGGGATATTCCTCCCAGCACCAGGGCAACTTTCCTGGATTAGATTTTTCTACCATTTTTAGGAGATAAGGACTCAACAGGGGTTTCCTGAGAAATATAACTGGGGGTTCTTCTAGGAGACAGAGAGCAAGGAATGCTTCCAGGGAGAGCTGGTTCCCTTTGGAGAACTCAGCTTCAAGTTGAGAGCTTTGTTTTTTTTTTGTTTATTTCAAGGTCAATTTTCCTTTGGGGAAATTAACAGACGTAGCAAGACTAAATTCTGCAATTGCAGTACAGAGAGGCCAAGGAACTGGCCAACTAAGATGTTGGGGTTTCTTGTTGTTTGACAGAGCTTCCTACTCTAAGTGCATCTGCTTACAGCAGAATCAGCAATACCTGCAAGTCTGTGAGAAACGGAGACTCATGGACCCCACCCCAACCAGAATCTACATTCCCACAAGGACCCTGGGCGGTCAGTGCGGTGTGTACCCCAAAGATGGAGAAGGGCAGGCTCAGAAGGATGTTTCTGAGAGCTGGCCCTGAGGAACAATCAATGCCAACTCTGCTGAGAGATTAAGACAAATGCCTTCTGACGGCTTGCCCCCTGCTTGAACACCAGATCTGCCACCCTGAGACAAAAACATAACACAACAGAGCCTCCAATTGAGGCTACTAGTCTAGATGAATGGCCACTGGCCCAGTCAGAGTGGTGGCACCTTTCAGAAAAGGCAAACCCACGAAGCCCTCGGGGTTAGTCCAAGTGGAACCCCCGAACTGCCAGCATCAGCCTCACCTTCAAATTTGTTAGAAAGGCCAAACTTCAGGACACTTTGGCTTACAAACTTTTTTAATTGTGAAGAAATACATAAAACAAAATGTTGGCCATTTCAAAATTGTTTCACACGGTCACCCTGATGTAGAATCATCACCACGACACATCATTAATTTTTGCCACAGCTCTTAACAGAAACTCAATCCTCCTTCAGCAATGCCTTCCCATCCCCTCAAGAACCCGCCCCGGGGAACCACTTGGCTTCTAGACATCTTAGTTTCCTAGTGCTGCTGTAACAGAAATACCACAAGTGGGTGGCTTTTGCAACTTTATTTCCATAAAGCTCAGGGGCTACAAGTTCAAAATCAAGGCACTGGCTCTAGGAGAAAGATCTCTCTCTATATCCACTCCGGGAGGAGAAGGGGAGCAGGTGGGCAGATCCTCGTCTCAGCTCCTCTTAGATTCTTCTCAGCGATCTTTAGAGATCACCACGTGGGATCTTCCTTATCTTTCTCCTACTCTACTCACTCTCTCTATGCCTACTCAGCTCTTTTTGGAGCTCAAACATGGTTTCAGTGTAAAACACACCCTACACCGATATGCACACCTGACCCAAGTCATAGTATTTTCAATAGCCCCATAGGCATGTGGACATTGAACACTGAATAAGGAAGACTGAAGGTGAATCAGTGCATTTGAATTACGGTGCTGGCAAGGAATACTGAAGTACCATGACTGACAAAAGAACAAGCAAAACTGTCTTGGAAGAGATATAGCCAGAATGCTCCTTAGAAGGGAGTATAGTGAGACTTCATCTCATGTACTTTGGATATGTTATCAGAAGATACTCACTCACTGCCATGGAGTCAATGCTGACTCACAGTGACCCCTTGTGGGTTTCTGAAACTGTAACTGTTTACAGGAGTAGCAAGTCCAGTCTTTCTCCTGCGGAGCTGCTGATGGTTTCGATCTGCCAACCATGCGGATCGCAGCCCTACAAGTAACCACTACACCATCAAAGCTCAACTTGGGAGGTTCTAGTCCCTGGAGAAAGACATCATGTTGGTAAAGTAGAGGGCCATCAAAAAAGATGAGGATCCTCAATGAGAGGACACAGTGGCTGCAACAATGGGCTCAAAAATGACCACAACTGTGAGGATGGCATATGGACTGGGCAGTGTTTTGTTCTGTTATGTATGACATTACTGTAAGTTAGAGCTAACTGGAAGGCACCTAACAACAACACAACACACGGATACAGTCTCATCAGTATAACCAAAAAAGCCTATTTCCAAATGGAATCGCATCCACTGAGATAAGAGTTATGATCCAACCCATAACAATATGCATTTGCCTATTCTAGTGTTTCATATATGCGAAATGACACAAGGTTGATCTGACTCAGTTCACGTAGTGTAGCGGTTCAGGGTTCAGCTATGCATCAGGCTTCATGGGATCATGCATCAGATCTTCAATCCTCTTACGGTTGAGTAATACTCCATTGTGTGTATATAGCATGTTTTATCACTCACTCATCTGTTGATGCAATTGGTTGTTGTCACCTTTTGGCTATTGTGACTATGCTCTGATGAACACAAATCTGTTTGATTCCATGATGAAAAAACTGGGGTGTATATGTAGGACTGGAATTGCTGGTTCAAATGGTTTAACTTTATGAGGAAATGCCACCTTGGTTTCCATGGCAGTTGAACCATTTAGCAATCCCACCAGCAAGGGATGATGATGCCAGTTTCTCTCTAGATTATTTTATTTTGTTTTATTTTCTGTCTTATTACGAAGTAAATTGTGTAGATTAGAAAGCATTTAGAAATTTCACAAAACATAGGACGAACATGGAAATTCCATATAGTACCATCACCCAGAGAAACCATCTACTTTTCTCTGCATTAAACATTTTTAACAAAAATGGTATCTTTGTCTGTAAGTTTTAGAAAGTGCTTTCTTCCCTTACCTATATTTTGTGAATATTTTACACCAAATTAAATCTTATTCTACGGTACCATTTGAATAACTATATATTCCATTTTAAAAATCAGTGTCAATTTATTTCCTTAGTCCTCTATTTGAGAGCTTTTAGATTGTCCAAAGTTTACTAAAATCTAAGACAAAGTTCCTTAAAGAAAAGATACTTTTTAAAAATGCTTTAGACTGGACTTTTTAAAAAATTTAATCATTTTATTGGGGGCTTGTACAACTCTTTATCACAATCCATACATACATCCATTGTGTCAAGCACATTTGTACATGTGTTGCCATCATCATTCTCAAAACATTTGCTTTCTACTTGAGCCCCAGGTATCAGCTCATTTTTTTCTCCTGCCTCCCTTTTCCTCCCTCCCCCATGAACCCTCGATAATTTATAAATTATTATTATTTTGTCATATCTTACACTGTCTGACATCTCCCTTCACCCACTTTTCTATTGTCCATCCCCCAGGGAGGAGGTTATATGTAGATCCTTATAATCGATTCCCCCTTTCCACTCCACCCTCCCTCCACCCTCCCGGTATCATCACTCTCAGCACTGATCCTAAAGGGATCATCTGCCCAGGATTCCCTGTTTCCAGTTTGTATCTGTACCAGTGTACATTCTCTGGTCTAGCCAGATTTGTAAGGTAGAATTGGGATCATGATAGTGGGG
>NW_022111312.1:11123231-11128494 GCF_000313985.2 Echinops telfairi
AACATTTGTACATTTGTTGCCATCATCACTTTCAAAACATTTTCTTTCTACTTGAGTCCTTGGTCCCAGCTCCTCATTTATTCCCCTCCCTCCTCCACCCTCCCTCCATCACAAACCCTTGATAATTTAAAAAGTGTTATTATTTTTCATGTCTTAAACTGATTGATGTCTCCCTTCATCCACTTTTCTATTGTCCATCCCCCAGGAAGGGGTTATATGTAGATCACTGGGATCGGTTTCCCCTCCCCCACCACACCTTACCCTTACCCTTCTGGTATCACTACTCTTATTGTTGGTCCTGAGGGGCTTTTCTGTCCTGGATTCCCTGTGTTTCCAGCTCTTATCTGTACTAGTGTACATTCTCTGGCCTAGCCAGATTTGTAAGGTAGAATTGGGATCATGACATTGGTGGGAAGGAAGCATTAAAGAACTAGAGGAAAGTTGAAAGTTTTATCACTGCTATACTGCACCCTGACTGGCTCATCTTTTCCTTGTGATCTTTCTGTAAGGCGATGCCCAATTGTCTACAGATGGGCTTTGGGTCTCCACTCTGCACTCCCCTGCATTCGCATTGATATGATTTTTTTGTTCTGGGTCTTTGATAACTGATACCTGAACCCATTGACACCTCATGATCACACAGGCTGGTGTGCTTCTTCCATGTGGACTTTGTTGCTTTTCAGCTAGATGGTTGTTTGTCTGTCTTCAAGCCTTTAAGACCCCAGATGCTATATCTTTTGATAGCAGGGCACCATCAGCTTTCTTCACTACATTTGCTATGCACCTACTTTGTCTTCAGCGATTGTGTCGGGAAGGTGAGTGTCACAGAAAGCCAGGTTTAGAATAGTGTTCTTGCGTTGAGAGCGTACTTGAGTAGAGGCCCTATGTCTGTCTGCTACCTTGATACTTAACATATAAATATATGTACATAGATCTATTTCCCTATTGTTATATATAAATATATTTACCTATGTGCATGCCTGTATTTAGACCTCTATAAATGCCCTTTGCCTCCTAGTTCTTTCCTCTATTTCCTTTTATTTTCCTCTTGTCCCATTATTTGACTATTATATTCGGCCTTCATTCGGGTTTCGGTAATTCCTATTGGTTACATTGCCTTTGATCAACCCCTACCAGGCATCCTACGCCCTCCTCACCATCAATTATAGATCACTTGCTGTTCCCTTGTCCCTGGGTTTGTTAACACCCACTTCCTTTCCCCACCTCCCCTCTCTCATGTCCCCTCTCCTTCCTGATTCTTATGCACACTCAAGTTTGAGAGCCAGTGGTTGAGGTCACTTGCTAAGAAGGTTTCCACAGAAATGGAAATCTGAAGCTCACTTTCACACATTATAGCTAGCTAGCAGGTTACTGCGATGGATTCTTTCATCTGAACTTCAGCTCACCCATTTCTTCATCCAACATGGGCCTTAAACCCCTACCAATGAGTCTCTTTGGCAAGACTCAATGAAGGGGCCCAACTCCTCCCTTCATCTGAACCCTATCATCTGTCCCCACTCTTTTAATTCTTAAGATCAGCTTCATTATCCAAGAGAAATTCAAGGAGGAAAATACTTTTGAATGAGAGGGTTCCCCACATTGCTCTTTCCCAGCTATCGTGAATTGAATTATGGCCCCTACCAATATGTGCCAATTTGTCTAGGCCACGATTCCCAGTATTATATGGCTGTTCTCCGTTTTGTGATCTTATGTAATTATCCTCCATTTTGTGGTGTCATAAATCCTAAACTCTATATGTAAATGAGGCAGGATCAGGGTAGGTAGCATCTAAATGACAGCATTATAAGAGGGCATAAGTCAAATCTCACCTTTACTCAAGTCACTGCCCTTAATCAAGTCATGCCCTTACTTAAATCCCATCCCTGCTTGAATCATACCTTTTATCTTTACCTACTCACTGCCATCGAGTTGATGCTGACTCATGGGCACCCCATAAGAGATAAAAAGAGAGACAAGAGAGCAGAAAAAGAGGTCGGGAGGAACCTCAGCATCACTAAGAAAGAGCCAGGAATGAAGTACACCCTTTGGACCCAGGGTGTCTGTGCTGAGAATCCTCTAGAACCCGGCGAAGACTGACATCAAGACACATAGAGCTCTCCAAGGAACACCAGGCCCACAGATGTTGAAACTGGGATCTACCTTTGACCCACTGTCCTTCAAAGCTGACGGAGAGAGAAAGCCTCCTCTAGACCTGGCACCCCGAGTTCAGGCATCTGGCCTCCTAAAGCATCGAGAGAATAACTGTCTGTTTGTTAAAGCCATCCCCTTGTGGTATTTCTGTTATAGCAGCACCAGAGAACTCAGACATTAGCCTTCTCAGTTATCCCATGACTGCAACAAAGATTTCATGAACCAAATACCATCCGGCTGCAATTGTCATTTCAGGAATCGCACCATTTTAATGAATGCCAAAACTGTTTTTTCACTTGATAGCGCCTGACAAGCTCAACAATCACAGATTAGAGGGAAACTTCTTGCTTTTCAACAAAGGTTAATAAATAGTGACAGCATTAAGTCTATTCTGATTAACTATGCTGAAAGATATTATTGCTGTTTGTAACATGAAATCATTATTGGATTAAGCACAGCATATAAAAATGAAATGTGAGTTTTAATCTCAAACACAGGCATGCGAGTTGCTCGGATAAAGATAGGGGTATCACTTGGAGGCCCATATTAATTTTTAAGTTGATTTGGTGCAGGGATATTACTCGTCATTTGTCTGACCTGGATTGGATGGGTAAGGAAAGGTCCCGTAGAAAATTCCCTTGCTGTTGTCCCCAGAGGATGCTAAAGAGTCACTCAGCAGTGACCATTCCATTTCTAAGCTGTATCACAAAGCTTCTCAACTGTCACTGCCATTGAGTGGATGCCTATTCATAGTGACGCCCTTGTGGTGCCCCCTGTGTGTCAGAGTAGAACTGCGCTCCACAAGGCTCTCACTGGCTGATTTTGGGGAAGTAGATCACTGGCTCTTTCTTCTGAGGTGCCTCTGAGTGGACTTTTAAACCATTGAAGGACTCCAAATGGTTCCTAAAACCATACCCATCACCACTGAGTCGATTCCAACCCACAGTGACCCTACAGGGCAGAACTGCGCCGTAGGGTTTCCGAGACTGTATTTTTTATAGAACAGACAATCTCCACTTTCTTCTGCAGAGTGGCTGGTGGGTGTGCTTCGACCTTACAGTTAGCAGCCAATGCTTAGTCCACTGCGCCACCAAAGAAATTTGGGAAAGGATGGAGACATTTGGTATACCAGTTCAAATTCCCTGCTCAACTTCCTTCCCTGTCTCCCAAATCTCCCACTGGCTCGGGAACATTGAAAATGGCCCCTGCTGCATGTTTCCAGATGTTTCTACTGTGATTCACTCAGCTGCCACACTAAACTCTCTAAATACTGTTCCGCGGTACAAGGTGCCTGAGCTCCATTGAGCATTGGGAGCTGATGTGAAAGGCTTCCATAGGCCAGAGACAGGGGAGCCCGGGCAGTAATGAGGATTCTGCCATTCCTGGAGACACTTGACTTCAGAGTAACCAAATAATTGATGAGCAGTGCTTTCACAGTATAAAAAGTCTCCAGCTTAGACAGAGAGAAGGAAGTATAGAATCAACACTTGAACATGTTGCAACCCTTAATGAATTAATGGGGCCGGCCATGATTCTCAGTGGGCACAAAGCACAAAGCCAGTGAGGAGTTGATGGGGAGCTTGACAATGGATGGATGGGGTTGGCAGGTCCTCAGCTCACCGATCAATCTCAGCATCACACAGAGACAACAAGACCTGGGAGCTTCCAGATGGAAGAATATGCTGTCACCCGTGATGGGGTCTTGCCAACAATACCCAACCACCAACTGACCGAGCCAGTGTGCAGGAGTGTGTTGAATGACATCACGCTTCATCAAGAGAAAGGGAGAGAGGACAAAGTAGGACTAAGACAGAGAGGAGCAGAAAGGAGTAAACAGAGAGAAGGGGGAGGAAGATGTAGAGAGAAGGAGAGAAATAGAGAGAGAGAGGCAGGGAGGGAGACAGAGGCAGAGAAAAAGGGTCAATGGTGGGAGGGACATAGAAAAGAGGATGAAGAGAGATTCATTATGTTAATCTCTATACTGCTGATACGTTTAATGAAGGTTTTAAGAGAAATGAGTCCGTAAGCATTTACTGATGAATACTATAAGCAGGGCACGGATCTTCAGTGGTGAACAAAACAGTGACATTTGCCCTTGGGAAGCTAAGACAACACGGTCTACTGCTCCCCTACAATGAATCCAAACCTGTTGGTGGCTCCCCACTGCTGAAAGAAAAGACTAACCCCCTTCCCATAGTCCACGAGGCCCTTGTGTAATGGGCCTCTGCCACCTTCTGGCCTTCTCCTCCTAGACCAGGGGTCCTCAAACTTTTTAAACAGGGGGCCAGTTCACTGTCCCTCAGACCCATGGGAGGGCTGGACTATAGTTTAAAAAAAAAACTATGAACAAATTCCTATTCACACTGCACATATCTTATTTTGAAGTAAAAAAACAAATGGGGCAAAAACACCTGGCGGGCCGGATAAATGTCCTCGGCGGGCCACATGTGGCCTGCAGGCAATAGTTGGAGGACCCCTGTCCTAGACTATGTCCTCCAGTTTCTGCCCATCCCACCCACCGGCTTTCTCCCACTTCCTACCTCAGCCTCTTCTGCTCAGGCCCAAAGCCTTCCTTCATCCTCTGGGGATTCAGCCTCATCCAAAACAAATCAAACCTACTGCTGTGAAGTCTCATGGAAGGAGACACCATGGGTTATTGCCCCAAGGGGAGGTGTGTGTTAGTCTGGGTACGTTAGAGAAACAAATCCACAGAAACTCATGTATAAAAGAATTTTTTATATAAAGGTTAAGTGCACAAGCTGGTGTGCTTCTTCCATGTGGACTTTGTTGCTTCTGAGCTAGATGGCCACTTGTTTACCTTCAAGTCTTTAAGACCCTAGACAGTTATATCTTTTGATAGCCAGGCACCATCAGCTTTCTTCACCACATTTGCTTATGCACTCATTTGTCTTCAGCGATCGTATCAGGGAGGTGAGCACACAAAGATATGATTTTTTGTTCTTTGATGCCTGATAACTGATCCTTTTAGCATCTCATGATCACACAGGTGGGTGTGCTTCTTCCATGTGGGCTTTGTTGCTTCTGAGCTAGATGGCTGCTTGTTTACCTTCAAGTCTTTAAGACCCCCAGATGCTATAACTTTTGATAGCTG
>NW_022111312.1:11129202-11140556 GCF_000313985.2 Echinops telfairi
CTAGACCAGAGAATGTACACTGGTACAGATACGAACTGGAAACAGGGAATCCAGGACACATGCATATGAGATAATTGAAAATAACATGGTTTGGGTCAGGCACACCTTAGTCCTCAAAGTAACATCCTTGCTTTTCAACACTTGATCTGTTGACTGTGCTTCCACGAGCATTGATTGTAGATCCAAATGAGACAAAATCCTTGACAACTTCAATATTTTCTCCTTTTATCCTGATGTTAGCTATTAGTCCAGTTGTGAGGATTTTTGTTATCTTTACATTGAGTTGTAATCCATATTAAAGGCTGCTTATGCTAACAATGTGATTTACAATGAATTCGACTGTTTTCTTGTGCCTGGAGCTTTGGGCCAGCATGACCTTGGGGTAGGAATGGGAGTGCTAACTCCAATAAAAACTCTAGGCTCTCAGAGTGAGCTTCCCTGGTTGACAATATCCCCTATGCTTTGCCACACACATCATTGCTAAGAGAATTAAGCACTGTTCCTCTTAACTCCACAGAGGACAATTGGAAGCTCGTGCCTGGCTTCTCCTGGACTCTGCCCTATCACCTCTTCCCTCTGCTGATTAGAATCTGGATTCTTTCTCTGCTCCCAACCACAAGAGCTATAATAGCTTCTGAATTCTCTGAGTCCTTCTATCAAAACAATGAGCCTGAGGGTAGTCTTGGGGATTCCTAACATAATAGCCCCTGGGATAAAATATGAATCCATGTGTTTATCCTGAGATAATAAGTACGTAGATAAATAAATGAGGGAGCAGGGAAAGTGTTTCCTTATAACAGAATGTGTCCACTAAAAGTAGCTTTATGGGGCAGATCAGTTGCAAAGGCTTCGTTAAAGTGTTAAAGAGCAAAGATGTCACTTTGATCACTAAAGTGTACCTGATCCAAGCCATGGTATCTTCATATTCATGTGAAAGCTGGAGAATGAATAAGGAAGACCAGAGAAGAATGGATACCTTTGAATTATGGTGTTGGCGAATAATATTGAAAGTACCGTGCATGGGCTGGCAGAGGAATGAACACATCTGTCTAGGAAGAAGTACAGTCAGAATCTTTATAGAAGTAAGGATGGCGAGACTTTGTTTCATGTACTTTGGGCATGTTATTGGGAGAGACCTGTCCCTGGAGAAAGACAGCTTGCTTGGTTAAAAAAAAAAAAAAGCGCACTAAAAGGGAGATCCTTTATGTGATGCACTGACACCATGGCTTCACCAATGGACCCAACAGCAGACCAGAAAAAGGGCAAGTGGTGAACTTGAGTGAGGTCAGTAGATCATAGTATTTTTATTAGTGTTGATTTCCTGATTCTACCATTGTTCTGTCACTATATTAGATCTTAAATTTTCAGGAATCTGGGTGAAGGGAATATGGAGAAGTCTTTATTTTTTTTGCAACTCTGTAATTTTGAAATTATTTCAAAATGAAAATTTTAAACATAAAAATGTACAGAAATTGAATGTGAAGCCTTCCCTAACCACCCTCCCTTGGTGGTTCCTTCCACTATCTTATTTCATAAAACTTATCGGTAGATTCACCTGTGGTGTCTTTGCTAATTGCAGTCACTCTCCCTATACCGTGAGCTCTCCTTACACATCATTTCCTCTCTACCATCCTATTATTTGCTGAGGTGAGTTTTTTATTTTTATTTATAATTCCATATTCATCTGTATGTAGCCCATTTACCTGCCCATTCAGTATATATCTCAAGGCACAGGCCTGAAAGGTACAACGCTAGATGTTGTAAACTTAGCTATCTTCACGATCAGATGCAATCTCCACAGGGCAGAGTCCACTCTTTATGTCCTGCCATTTCCAGTGCCAGTCACATAATTGACACTCAAAAAATGCCCAAGGAATGAATAAATGAATAAATGGTGCCATACCACAACATCTACTCCAGCACCCATGGCAGACATAGCTAATTGATCCCAGAACTCTTTCCAACTGAATGCAATCCCATAAACATGAGATGTGTGACCAAAACACATAAAAGGAGCCTTGGTTAATATCTTTCTTAGAGATGAAAAAAATGAAGGGCAAACAAACAAACAAAATCCCCAAACAAAACAGGAAGTTGTTGTCTTGGAGCCTTTGCAGCAGAACCTGGTCTCTGGGCACCCAGTCCTGGGCAGACCCTACTATCCCACAAGGTAGGGGAAATCTCTGTATCAGATGCCAAGTTTTAAGCAATTGCTGGGCTTCATTGGAGCTCAATTCAATCTCCTACCAGGCCCCCCTGGGAAGCCTCTCTACCAGTTCTCTCCAAATTAGGGTGACCACCAGGACGAGCATCTACAGGGCAGGAACAGGAACAGCCCAAACAGGGCTTCTGTGCCTACATCTCTAAGAGCATAAGGAACTGAAGTGAAAGCAGTCTCCTGAGCTAAGGAGTCCTATTTGAGACTTAATTCTGCTCTGACCCCAGACTCCTCTTGATACAACGAGGAGTGGAATTTGCTCAGCAGAATTTGCTCATCGATTTACTTGGAGGTTGGCACTGAGTTACAGCTGGCTTTATAGTCACTTGTATTTTGTTCCTTGGGTTTCTGAGTGTATCAGCACAATGTAACACTTACCGCTCAACTACTGATGCAGGAATGGGAAGTCCCTAGCTCTCTGAATGGCCAGTGAGTCCCAGCTCCTCTCTAGGTCTCAGTTTCCCTATCTGCAAATCAAAGGGGTTGGGTGAGCCAGGAAACATTCAAGTGCAGCTGTTTAAAGTCGGGCATTCCTGGGTTCAGATCCCACCTCAGCCACTTTCTTAGAGACCTTTGGCAGGTGTCTGACCTCTCTGCCTCAGTTTCCCCATATCCTGTAAGGACCAGTGCAGGATGGGGCTGGTACCAAAAACCAAACCAAGCGCACTGCCAGAGAGTCAATTAGACTCATACCGATCCTTTGTAGGGTTTTCTGAGGCTGTAGATCGTTAAAGGAACAGATAGCCTCATCTATCTTTCACAGAGATGCTGATGGGTTTGAACCACCAACGTGTGGTTTGCAGCCCAGTGCCCAACCCACAGTGTCACCAGGGCTCCTTAAATGTTTGACAGATGGTGGCTACTACTACTAAGACCACTTTCATGCCATACCTTCTATAACTGTTGACATCTGCATGACACAGGCTGAACACCTATGAGGCGGGAGGGCGCTTGACAAGGATTCCTGGTAGTGTGTGGACCATGCACATAGTGTCTGTTCAGGTGAGTTCCCCAGGAATAGAGACCCCCCCCATTGCCTTGGACATGCCTGTATCCGGGGACACTTCACAGCCAATATTTCCAGCTTGCTAAAAGCTTCTGGACCTCCTTGCCTTTCTCATGGCACTCCCTGGCTCCAAGGGAGTCTGTGATAACTGCATTTACTCACTTCCATCTGTGTGTGTGTGTGTGTGTGTGTGTGTTTCCAGTTCCTCACTGCATGTGCAAGTCCCACACCACACTCAATATCCAGCACTCTCCCACCTCCAAAAGCAGGCATGTTCCCTGCCAGGCCAGATGCCTCCTCCATAATTCCCTACCTCCCTGAGCTGGAGGCCTGGGAAATCGGGGGTGAGGGTGGAATGTTGGGGGGGGGTCTTCCCAGGGCTAGGCCATAGTGCCCAGATGCTCCTCTGGGCAACAAAGGCGCCCAGCTGGAAGCACAGGAAGGAGAGTGCTTAGTGGCATTGGCAGGACACGCTCACCTGATCAAATGAGGTGGGGAATTTGGGGAGAAGGATGTTTGTAAAAAAAAAAAAAAAAAGTCTTCTTGGGGGAGAACATTTCAGCGCCTGAGAGTTCTGACAACTCGTGTCATGTGAACAGGTTGGAGAGGCCTATGGGTCTCACTGGGTGCTGGGTAGGGGTCAGAATGGAGCGCCTGGCAGATGTTCCACAGAGCCTGTTTGCTCATCTGAAAATGGGGAGAGAAGTGTGCTTCAGGTGAGATGATGATATGAGTAAACACTTGGCCCAGCGCCTGGCACATAGCTGGTGCTCCAAACAGGAGGATGGTGTCTAGAGTGTAGTTGCTGCTGATGAGGTTACTTTGTGTTGAAGGTGGTGTCCCGTGATGGCTCTGCCCCAGCACATCACCCATCACGTTGTCTACCCAGCAGCCCTGAGGAGAAGCTATGAGCTAAAAGTAACACCATCACTGCAGTTCTCCCCACTTTGCAGATAAGAAAAGTGAGTCACAGAGAGGGGAAGCCACTTACAAGAAGTCACCTAGCCAGAAGGTGACAAAGGCAGCTACAAACTCAGGTCTTCATGACTCACAAGTCTCCAGTGTGCTGGGAAGAGTAGGCTAAAGAGGTAGTAATTTGCATTGCCCAGCTTCCTAGGGTTGTGAATTACAACCATGGAGGGAGAGGCAGATTGGTGTGTGATTGTACATGTATGTGTGCGAGTGGACACACGCATGCACGCACACACACACACACACACACACACACATGCTCCCCACAGTAGCCCTCTCCTGAATCTCACCACATCTCCCGTTGGCTGAGTCACCTCCTCCAGTCAGCCCCTTCCTGGGAGGAGCAGAGAAATCAATACCCATTGCCGATCAACTCGGTTATCAAATCAAACAGCATCGGCCCCCGAGGCCCCAGCCGAACATTCCAAAACCCCTAAACCCCATTTCATTACAGTTAAACGAACATCTCCTTTTAATCACCCCCAAATATTCTGAGGAAACAGAAATAAATAAGACTGCCAGGGAGAGAAGCAGATGGCGCATGTTTGCAGGCAAGGGCCCCAGGAGCAGGGTAGGGGGTGGGGGTGGTGACGGGTCCTTTTCTGCCAGACCCTGGACCCAGCCCCCACCCCACCCACCCCCAGACCTTCACTGTAGCATCTGGGTCCTTATTTCTTTATTATGATGACCTTTATATCACCTGAAATGAAGCAGGTGAAAATAAACAATTCAGTGGCACTTCATACATTGCCAATGTTGTGCCAGCACCAGCCCCATCTTGTTTCAAAACAGCATAGTCTCTCTAAAAGGACCTCTGCCCTCATCCAGCATCTGTAGCCCTCGCCCTTCCCCAGCCTGGGGACCACCAGTGGGCACTGCTTTTCCCCTGCTTAGAGGCCATCGGAATGCCCTCTGTGGTGAAATGTCCATTTAAATCCTTTGTCCATTGGAAAATGTTCTTTTTGTTGTTTGAAACCACCTCTGCCATTTTGTAAAAGGCTGTCTCTAGTTGAGTTTCTCTCACACACAACCAAAGGGTAACCCAGGTTTCCTGCCTGCCACAGGTTCCCAGAAAGTCGTCTCAAGACCCACTGCTCACCATTTGTCTCTCCCTTTCATTTGGCCCCACAGGGCGTCACCCCATACCCGCACTCAGCACAGAAGGAGCCATGGAATGAATGAATGAGTAAATGAATGAATGAGCAAATGAAGTTCTCCCTACAACTGATGTACACACATGTCCCTCAGGGTCATACTCTCGGAGTCAAATGTATACCGTTTCCTACCAGCTTTGATTCACCAGGCAGGCCAGAACCCCAGGGGATTAACCCAAGGAGGTGTCCCAGGCACCCCCAGGGGGCCTTACTGATACCCCAGTGGAGATCTTCTTCCTGTAGTGGGAAGTCATCCCCCTTAGCTATCGTGGGTTCAGGAACACGATCCTTCCACCCAACAAGCATTTACTGAGCAACTATTGCACACTAGATCTTTTGCTCAGAACATCAGAAAGGTTACAGGACTGGGCCCTCGGGCAAAAACCCAAGGCGCTTCCATCCCTCGCAGTGGAAAGAAGGGACCCCTTGCCACATGGGAGGCTAAGGCCTCCCTCCATAATGAGTGCTGCTTTCTCTTCTGAGGGCAATCACAACAAAACGGTTTTCTCCTACTAAAAATAACCCCGCACCAGAGACACTGAGGTGCCCTGGTGTTACAGTGGCTTAAGCGTTAGGTCAAGGCCACCAGCCACTCCTCAGGAAAAAGATGTGACATTCTGCTTCTGTAAACATTAAAGCCTCGGGCACTCTACAGAGCAGTCTTATTCTGTCTCACAGGGTTGGTCGGGGTGAAATCAGCTCGACAGCAGTGGGTTAGGTTTGGTTTTTATAGACATCACAGCATCAACTTCAAGCTCATCTGATAGACTGGCAAAAAAGATGTAAAACAACAGTCAAGGCAGCAACAATCACCTTTTTTTTTTTGAGCACTTACTATGTGCCAGACTAAATGCTTTAACAACACTGTCCCTAACAATGCTTGCTACAACACTATGGGGTGTTCAGAGAGGTTAGGTAAGTTGCTCAAAACCACCCAGCAAAGGGAGGAAACACCCATATTTGGACTACTCCCAAACCTCTCCTGGACTCAGCTTCCTTCTCTGTCAAATAGGAATACGTTGGCTTCCTTCTTGCATGAGGACGAGAGGAGACACCTGCGTGGGAAATGTTCAACTCATGGCTGGTCGGCACCAAGGATTTCATCTGCACGGAGTGAGGTGGGTTGGGTGGGGGTGGAGGTGGGGAATTAGGTGGCTCCAGTCTCACGGGAAACACCACCCTGTTTTCTGTCTGTTGCTAATGCTGAGGGCAAGGGTGGTCAGTGGCTTTTGACAAGGGCACAAAACAGGTTGTTGTTGTTGTTGTTGTTTTGGGGGGGGTGTACAGCCACCACAGCTGGATCTGACAGGGTCTGCCAGTGCGGGAGGGCTGCCAGGTGGCTCACTCTCCGGCTGGCTCCCACCCAGTATCTGAACCTGAGCCTATGTCCACCTCACCAAGGGGTTGGAGGACAGATGAGCATGGCATTCATCATAGTGTGTGGGCCCCAGCCCATGCTGGCCTCCCACCCCAGAACCCAAGCCACAGTGCCCAGTCACTGCCACCGGGTGCCTGGCATCGAGCAGGTATGGTGGCACAGAGAGGGTGGGGTCTGCATTATGAATTAAACAGAAAAGGATAAAACTGTATGCTGACAGACATTTTAATCCAGGTTCGAGCGTTCCAGAAATAACACTAAAAGCTCACACCCTACAGCACTTACTCTAACCTTTTATGTAAAGTAAGGAATTTAACCTTAGCAACACCCCAAACAGTTGGTCCTATTATTAGCCCTTTTTTATAGGAAGGAAGAGGAGGCGCCAGTGAAATGACTTGCCCTAGCTCTTGCACAGCGAGGAACCGCTGGCTCCAGGATTTGGGCTCCAGAAAGCCCCCGCCCCAGGGAAATGAATGAGTACAGTAAGACAGCCCTGCGGTCAGCAGACAAGACTCCCATTGTGCAGGTGAAGAGACTGAGGCACCAAGCAGCTCAACAGGTGTCTCAGGCCACACAGCACTGCAGCCTGGCTCCAGTACCTGGTTTCTACTCAGCCACCCCATTCTGCTGACAAGTCCCCATGATGGGAAGTGAGCCCGACAGGCCAGGATCATGATGTGGGTACAGAGCCCTGAAGAGAAGCTACCAGGTCACCTGCAGAGTGTGGGTTGTCTACTTCAGGGGTGAGACTGTGGCCAGACCACACCCAGTAGGTGGCAGGGTTCAGGGCATTATAGTGAGGCCCTTTGGGAGCCCTGCCCATCACTAGGACTGTGGCCAGAGCTGAGGTACCTCCCCCTGCTCAGATCAGGGTTTCCCATTATCTGGAGGCAGGTGCAACTTGAAGAAGTACATTAAACCCACTGCCGGGAGTTGATTCTGATTCCCAGGGCTCCTAGAGAACAGAGTGGAGCTGGCCTCTGGGGTGTCCAAGGCTGCCATCTTTATGCAGATGACAGTCTCATCTTTCTCCCACAGAGCCACTGGTGACTTTGATCTGCCAGCCTTTTCGTTAGCAGCCGAGAGCTTTCACAACTGTGCAAGGGCTTCTCCAAAACCACATTACATATCATTAAATAAGCTTATATTTTAAAAGCAGACCCCCTTAAAAAACAACAACAAAACCCACCTGTTGTTTTTTATCATCCAAACGACAGAATGTAAAGCTTAGCAAAAGCTCTCAGACTGGAGAGGAATGGGTTAACAAATGGCTACCGCTGTCTGAGACTCTCTCAGCCAGGTCAAGAAGAGTAGGGTCCAGGTGGGAGCCTTGTTCTTAGCAGGCTGAGATATCCGAGAAGGGTCTGCGAGGGCTGCCTGAGCCCCTTCCACACAGGCTCACAGCCACTCACCCTTGTAGTAGGTGCTCTCACACACAGCACATAGCATGCTTGCACAGGCTGCATACATGCTCACATACACACACCCTCACATGCAGAAGACATACTCACATGTATGATACACTCACACACATGCAAGACACATTTAACACCCCCACACACCAAGTGCACTCAGCATATGCAATATCAGTTCAACACACACACACACAGTATCCACTCAACACGTACAACACACAGTCAACATGCTCTCACATATCCCTGTACTCGATGTATATACATCACACACCGAATATGCTCTCTCATGCACCGCATGCTCTACATAAAACACAACATGCTCACACACACACAACATATTATACATATACATACACTCATACTCATGTTCTCACCTATTCAAGCGTGCTTGGGTGTCCTCACCCACACAGAACCACCCCCCTAGTCACATGGTAGTGCCCCTCCCGGAATCCTCACATGCAGCCACACACTGACGGGAAAAGACCCACGGGGCTCCACAGAAACAGACCCTGACCCGCAAACAGCCCTAACCCAAGGACGCCTCCCACAGTCAGATGCAGATAGACCCACAAGCACATACAGAGCAAACAGCAGACCCATGCCCAAACCTGCACACGACCAACTCCAACAGCCATGATCCAGAGAGCCATGTGGGCCCCCATGGACCAGACACCCAGCACCCACTCCTGCTTTCACTCCTCCACGTCATCTCCCCCAAACCCATGCTGCCCATACCTGGGGGATGAGGTCCCTCAGTCGCTGGATGCTCACCCAGAATGCTGCCACCCTCTCACCGAAGACCCCAAGGCCCAGGAGTGTTCAGACACAGGTGCTCCGCTAAACCCCCCAGCCCAGCCTGGCAGCCAGAGCCACTCGGAGGGCCTGTCAGCAGCACTGCCAGCAAATAAAAAGCGAATGTGCAAAAATAAAACCGAAAGGCTGCGATAAACCAGTCCCCTTCCCACAGGACTCCGCACTGACGCAGGTTCTGCTCTCTGCAATAAACATTTTCATTCTAATTTTAAAAGACATTAGCATTACCTCCTCGGCTCTCGATCCAGCCAGACAGTCCCTCGACTCCTGGGCCACCATGCTGGGCAGTGAGGGGCAAAGGATCCCAGAGCCTTAACCCTACCCAACAGGGATGGACCCTGGGGCCTGCCAGCCACCTGGATGTAATTTTACATCACATGTAAATAATTTGGATGGTTAGTGAGATGGGGAGCCCCAAATCTGGCTCAGAGAGCCTGGATGAGATGCTCCATCTCTCCTAATTGGGATCTCTACAGGATCCCCATCCTGCAAGCTGACAGGAAGGTCTGCCAGACCTGTGGGGGCTTGGCCTGCACGGAGCGCTCTCCTCCACCTGACCATGAATCCTGCCCGCACACTCCCATCTCACCTCACCACTCCAGCTGGACCCCAGTATTGGACTTGCCAAGGATTTAGGGGACAAGACAAATCGAATCCCTGTCTGGGAATGGAAGGTGAGCTATTTTAGGGGGTCAGAGGCCTAGACTCTATGGATGTGGTATAGCCCCAGCTCTGGCCACACCTGACCTCCCTGGAAGGTGATTTACTCTGAGCCTCTTCCCACACTGTTCCCCTCTACCTGGCCGTGCCACCAGCACTGCAGGATCACACAGTGCACCTGGCTGGGAGCCCAGGGTTGCCAGCTCAAATGGCTCCCTCCTTACTCCACCCCCAGGCTGCGCTGAACCTCTCTAGTTCCCCTGTCCCAATCTTGGACCCCACATTCTGCATAGTTCTTTCTAGATTGCTTTTAATGGTGCCCTGAGGGCCTCAAGCTGTCTGGCCCAGTCCCTGTTCCAGGGCTCACTCAGCAGCCTGCACTAGGTATGTGGCTGCTAGCTGGCTGGCTGGCTAAAGCCAACAAATGAACGAAGGAGCAAGGGATGGGGGGATCAAATGGCTCATACCTAAAGGCTCTCATTTGAATCCCAATTGTTCCCCCACCCCTACCCCTAGGCTCACAAGAAAGAACTTTGAGAAAGAGGAGGGACAGGCATATAAGGCCAGGCCCATGGAGGGAAGCAGACCTGCTCACAGGCCCTGCTCCTGGTGAGTGGTGCAGGTGGTTCTTGTGCCGTCCCACCTCCTCACACATCACTGTTATGCTCTGAGATGCTGCAGACCCAGAGCCCAGACTGAACTGGGTGGGAGCAAGGTCTGCAGGTGGCCCACAGCTGCTTCAGTGCCCACCTACCGCCCGCCCTCATTCCGCCCTTACCCTCACAGTCCTCCTCCTCTTTACACTAGCCAGGGTGCTCCTTGTGTTCATTGACACTTGGGTTTAACCACTCCATGGCTTCCTGAGCTCTCAGAAGAAACTTCTAACCCCTCACCTGGAGCCTCCAGGAAAAGTCTAAGGTCTTGGTGGTGCCCAGGAGGCCTGCCCCAACCTGATGTCCACCAGTGGTTTCAAGCACACCTCCATCCCTGAGACAGAGATGTGCAGATCCCTGGGGTCCCCACTCTCACCCCTAGCGCCAGGGCCCACACTGTTCCCTGTGCCTGGCAAACTCATCCTTCATGGCCTGGTAGGGGATCCCTTGGCAGCTCCTGGCTCAGCCTCTGCAGATTGTGGCACCCCTGCTGGGAAGCCCACTACGCTGCCTGACCACCAGTGGTTTCCTCTCTGGATGAGCCCCCAGAGGGCAGGAGGCCCATCTTCTTTCTCTGGACTCCCAGGCCCACTGGGAGAAATCACAGTTGCAATTACTGTCAGCTCCCTCTGCTACCCGCGGCCTTTTGCTCCAAGCACTCTGCTCGGTGGTTTCTAACAAATAAAACCAAAAAGAATGATCCAAGCTCTTTTGGTTACCAACTTCCTGTAGCCATCGTAGACTTTGGACTCTGACCCGGAGGTCTGGGGGGTGGGGGGGTGGGGGGAGGTGTCCTTTTGTGAGCACTGGGGCAGGGGGCTCCCTCAGACAAGAACAGGAAACTAATGATGATGGAGCTTGTCTGCAGCCTCAGATGATAAAACGTTTTATCCAAAATAGGCACCTGAGCACCCAGGACCCTACCCTGACACTCAGTCTGGGGCAGCACGGTTCTCACTCTAAGCCCACCCTTGTGGTCTCAGGCGGCCTGTGTGGATCTGCAGGCTACATGATCTAATTGACCTTCTGGAAACATCTGGAACAGAGCTCCTGTTGAAACTCGTGTGTGTGTGTGTGTGTGTGTG
>NW_022111312.1:11140781-11168811 GCF_000313985.2 Echinops telfairi
GCCAGAACCTTTGCAGGGGTGGGAGATGGGGGATTAGGGAGCGCTCTCTCCCCACAACTCGGAGCTTCCTCCATTTGAAGAGAGGGGCGCCCCAGGGCAGAAGGCTGCAGTAACAGCTGCAGTGGAAAGTGTGGTCAGAGGAGGGAGTTGGGGGGTGGGCTATGTGACCTCCAGCAAAGGACTTCACCTTTCTGGACCTGTTTCCACATGTGTAAGAAGTGTCCAACATAGAGCCTAGTCTCCCGCCTCTGCTCCACCCATGTGGGCCATTATGTGACAAATCCAACTGGATCCTTGAGAGAGGGGGAGGTAAGGATGGAGGGAGTAGGGAACACATGGAGACTCCACTAGGGCAGTTAGGGGGGACTCCTCACCAGCCTCACAAAAGGGAGCAGCCAGCACCGCTGACCCCCGTGCTGCCCTTAGCCTGCCCACCTTGTCCCATAGTGGGTCTATTTTAGATGCCTCGTGACACTGCTATGTGCACTAGACAAGACTGGGGTTTGTCCTCCGGATGACGGGCCACTGCTCACCCAGGAGCCCCTGACCCGCTACCAACCCATCTGCTGTGCAGACGTGAGACTTTGCTGGCCCTGAGCCCTGGCGGAAGGCAGCTCAGATGCATGCAGGGCAGACTCAGGCGCCAAGGAGATCTGCAGGGTGCACATTGTGCCAGGCACTTTATGGCACACCCCACTGACTTCACCCACTAGAGCTGCTGTGGCACCCTGAAAGGGGGTGACAGTGTGTCAAGCAGAAAAGTCCCTGGGACCGCAGAGTGAAAAGAATAACCCCACAGGGGTGACAGCCCAGAACTCGATCCCAAGCTTCTCTGCCTTAAAACCCCTGCCCTCCCTGCCGCCCTGTTCCCTCCTCCGAACGGCAGGGATGAGACCGCGGTGAGGTGACGGTCCCTGTGCTCCTTCTGCTGCTTCTCAAGAAGACAGGCACTCAGGGGCAATGAAGGGCAAGAAAAGGATCAGAGAGGAGTTCACAACAAGTAGAGTGTGTCTTCTCTCAGCAATCGGGGGCCCTCTTGCCCCATACCCCCAGCCATGCAGGTTACACAAGACAGAGCCACATAGAATGTCCCATCTAATGGGGCAAGGGTGACGCTGAACAACTGCATATACCGTTTCTATTGCTTACACTATGATGTCCCCACAGACTGGATAGATTGACATCTCAGTTCCCTAGCCCCCAGCAAAGTCCCCCCCATACACACACACACACACAAACCCCCTACATAACCTCAGCTCTAGGCTACAGCAAAAGTTACTCACCTGGCCAGGAAGGCAGGCTGCGGGCTCAGCCCTCACCTCCTGGGCGGCCCCTGACTGGTCCACTTGCAGACCCAGCAAGGCAGCCAGCTATTCAGACCAGGCCTAGCCACAGCCCTGCTTTCCCTCTTTCATGCGGCACTCGGCACTATTGATTCTGCCACTGTAACCGCCAGGATAATTTTGCTTAGCTTCAAATACCTGGCTCTCATGAATTCATCGGCCAGAAGGTTACAGAGCTTCCTCTAAAACATGGGGGAAAGATTAAGCGTGCTTATGGTTCATAATACACTGCACCCTGTCCGTCAGGCTGCCGGGCTGCTGTCGGGAGTTCACGATTAGACAGTCATTTAAAGAGCCTCACAAGGCTGCCGGGGAAAGTGTAGCTATGCATTTTCCCCCTCCTTGCTGGCATGAACGACTCTAGATAAACATCAATTCGCTCCTGCGGATCACAGTCACAGTAAATAAATTTTTCAGGAAGCTCAAGATCCACACAAAGACTCCGCCAAGCTCCCATTTCACAAAACATCAATGTTTGGCCTCCAAGAAATAAAAGCTCTAAGGTGTCCATTGCTAGGGCAAAATTATCAATTGTCACTTTAAAAGGAGAGAGGAGGAGGAAGGGGTATTTTTTCTTGGGGGGTTGTCTGACAGCTACTTCATCTGAAGACCAACCACTATGACACAACACCCCACCACCACCACACACACACACACTGCAAAGCCCAAGGGTGTGTGGGGGGGTGCCACTCCCAAACTGGTCCTTCACGGGGCAGCTGGACCACGGGGCAGGGCTGGAAAGCATCACTCAAAGCAGGGGTTCTGATCGAGTTCTGAAACCCCAGTGACTCAGGTCCCGGGTTATTTTTACTTTCTCAAAATGCTTTTTTTTTTTTCCCCCACCACTTTTAGAAGTGGCAGACGAGGCTTGTCTATTATAAAATATTTGTTGCAAACACACACACTCTCTCTCTCTTTCACGGCACCCTGCACACAATTGCTGTCTGTAAAAATCTCAGCTCTCCATGGTGCAAGAGGCGCAGGATGGGGAGCTGAGATGGCCCTGCCCCCAGGTGAGCTGGCTTATGTAACCTTCCACAGCACACAAGCACAACTCCATGGTCTGAGGGTCCTGTGAACCGGGAACCCAGAGAGCATGTCATCACACTGATGGGGAAACTGAGGTCCGGGGAGGGGCACCTCAGGGAAGGAGAGAGAGCTCAGAGCAGTGTACCTGGGTAACCCTGCGTGTGAATCTCAGCTCCACTTCTGTCCACCGTGTGGCCATGGGCTAGTCATTTAAATCTGCCTGAGTCTCAGTGGGAGTTCACCTGTATAATGGGGATGGTGGCAGTCTCCCTCCCCCACAGGGCCCTGGTGACATGTAGCTTCTGAATTCCCATCTGTAGTTGGCTTTATTGTTAAAAGGACAGGTGCCCAATTGCTGGCAGGACTCAGGGCTGGGTTTGGAGCTGGCAGATCCCACCTGATTTTTGCCCTGTGGTTTCAGCGCCCGGCCCCCTCCCGCTCAGAGGCTCCATCTGTACTAGGAAACCTGGCTCGTCGGCCCCTAGGATGGAGAACTCTGAGATGCTGAACCACCACCTCCTATGGAAGGAAGATGTTCTTAACTCCAGTCACAGAGAGGGGCCCAGAGACCAGGGAGAAGAGGGCTAAGACCACTGCCTGGGCTCAGCTATACTCAGAGCCTCGGCTCCCCCACCTCCTGGCTCACAGCAAAGACTCAGAAAGCCTCAGTTCTCCAATCAGGGGCACACTGAGCACTCACACTGAGGTCCGTCCTTCCCTCTTCCCCAAGGTTGGAGAGCCACCCCACACCCTCTCCCCACAGAGGGATTCCCCCAAGGCCTGCTGAGAAGGCTTCACACCAGTTTTCTACAGGAGCGCCTCTGCAAAAGCACCTGGACCTGAAAACAGCACTTGCCTGGGATTTTCAAAGGTTCCAGGCTGGGTGGGGTGAGACAGTGCAATAGCCATGCCAGGTGGGCACGCAGGATCTGGTGACCTCAATGGCCCCATCTGGGCAGTCATTGTCCTGTCCACCAGCATGGGGCATGGCCAGCAGGGACTCTGGCCATGGTGGAGATCGACACAGCCTGCTGCAGATCAGCGGTTACTTGACCTTTGCCAGTGGTGACCCACCTGTGTGATCTGCAGGCCTTCGTGGAAGGGCCTGGCTGAGTCAGGAAAGCCACCTTGGCGGCAGCATCCAGGCTGTGAATCTCACTCCCCTCCCCTGAGGGGAACAAGGAGGCCAAGCTCCCAGAGCTGGCTGCCTCTGTCAGGCGCCTCTCTACACCAGGCACTAGACTGCCCTGGCTGCTGTGGGCTGGCCAACTCCTATTGGCCACCCTTTGGGGCGGGTCTACTGAGTGCCCCATTACTCAAATGTGGAAACTGAGGCTGCAGGAGTTTGAAGTTCCTCACCAAGGTGCCCTTTAGCTAGGACATGGGAGCATGTCTGTGGCACTCCATTGCCGTGTACTGGACTCGTCACAATTAGAGGAGATGGCACAGGAGGCACACAGTAGGTGCTCCATAAATGCGCGTCTGCTTTGGAGCCTGTTGTTTGGTGATAAGCCGTTCCTTGGAGGGACAGGAGAAAGAAAAGAGGGGGACAGGAGAGGACAGAAAGAGAGTGAACCACAAGCTGAAGAAAGAAAAACAGCAGCTGATCAGGTTGGGGTGCATTTGAAATAAGAGCACAGGGGTCTCTCTGTAGCACCAAAGCCCACTCCCCACCCCAGGAATGTTGGTGGCCTCAGGTGGGGTGGAGGAGCTCTGTTTGCACCAAGATGTTTGACCCTCACCATTGTGCCAAGAGTTGGGGGAGGTTACCCTGGCTCCCCATTTTGTAGACAATGAGACCGAGGCACAGAGATCACAAGGAAAACCTGTCCTGCACCCACAATGTTTTACACAAGCCCCCTTCTCGGTCAGTCTACGGCCACACGGCGCCATTATGCTCCACAAAAATGCCACAGCAGTCACTGGGGACCTCTGGGGCTCCCCTCCACACGGTTTCTCTATGCAGGGCTGCCTGCATCCCTCCCCGCACAAATCCCTTCAAAATCCAGGCTCTTTCCAGCCACATTAAGCATGCACGCTGCCCAATCGCACACATCTGCACCTCTCACCTCTGAGACCTTGCACTTGCTGTTCCCTGTCCCTGGAACACCCTTCCACCACCTCCCTCCACCTCCAGTTCTCAGCACAGGTGTTGCCTCACACAGGGAACTTATGCAGCCCAGGCAACCCTGCTCTGGGAATCAACAGCCACTGTGGCCTTGGGTCCAGGAGACAGAAGGCCCCAGGAGTCACGCCAAAGCAGGTAATTCAAGCAGGGGGCTCAGCTTCCCTGCACATCCCCTGCTCAGCACTCTGGGCTGGCAGCCGGTGGGTCGCAGAGCTCCATTTACAGAACGTGCACTCTGCCAGCACCTGCTGCTTTTCTCTTAGAGCGGCTGGAGACAGCAGGCAGGGTGTGTTTCCTTTCCTGAGGTCGGGAAGCGTTGGGTCACAGCTTCCTGGTGCCCTGTCTGCCGTTCTGGCCACTCCTACAGGTGCAGTCATTAGCAGTGGGGCCCCAGAGGCTTCGCCCACTGCATCGTGGGCGCACACAGACCCATGCACAGTTTCAGGCCTGCTCTGCTTGCAGAGCCTGCACAGAATACCGGGGAGAACGTGGGACTGGGCACTGGGCTCTTTGCCTTTACAGCTCGGGAGGCCCTGAGCTCTGAGTCTCTGCCTCGGCATCTATAAACCAGGGGCACTCACCCACCATTGCACACAGCTTGGTGAGCACTTGAGCAGATGAGGTTCAGAACTTACTAAGTGCAACATGAGCTTATTATTACTACTGCTGTTCTGAGAGGAAGCTGGCCTCACCCTCTAGGAAACCACCTGCTCTATGGAGTCCTAGGAGAAATGAATATTAGACACATGTCCAAATATCGACCCCTCCCTTCCATGGACACCACTGAGGTCTCTGCTCTGGGTCCCTCAGTTGTTGGCTGGGAGATGCTGTTAGCAGAGGCTGAAGCCCATGCCCTTTCAGGCCGGGTTCAGGCATCAGTGGCTAGCTGGGAGGAGCCACCAGTACCTCTGGATGAAGGGTGTGAGCAGGAAGAGTCAGGGTTCCAGAGCCTCCTCCAGCCCCATTCAGAGATGAGAAAAGATGCCACATCAGGTGGCTCTAACCCAGTGGTTCTCAACTTTCCTAATGCCGCACTCTTTAATACAGTTCCTCATGTTGTGGTAACCCCCAATCATAAAATTATTTTTGTTGCTACTTCATAACTGTAATATTGCTACTGTTATGAATCAGGAGACCCCTGTGAAAAGCTCGTTTGACACCCAAAGGGGTCACAACCCCCAGGTTGAAAACCACTGCTAACCCAAGCTCTGTCTTTTACAGGGAACATGACCATCAATTAGATACTCAGCCACTCTGCCCCTTCCTTTCTTCCTCCATTAAAAGCTCCACTATGTACAAGAAGTGTGACTGTCAGTTAAATACCAGCTACTCTGGCCCTCAGTCTCTTCTTCTGTGAATGGACATAGCCTTCTCTGTTCTGTAGATATCCTACAGCTCACATGAGAAGGCTGGTAATAATTCTCTATAATGTGTTAGCCAATATATTCTTCATCATTACTTGCCAATTACTTGCCAAGGCCACAGTCTCCATGATCTGCAGATCAAGGACTCAATCTATCATGCCTGGACTTGGTCTACTGTCTACCACATCCCGGGCAGAGGGTGATATGAGCCACGTGTTACACAAAATGATCTGTGACCATTGCCACAGACCCTGAGAACTAGAAGGAGCACAGAGGATATCAGCCCTACTCCCCCATTGCCACAGGGAGCAGCCCCCCAGTCTCTTTGCCTCGCTGTACCTCTGTCTTGCTGCTTGTAAATGGGAACACCAATACCCAATACTGCACACCCAGAAGGTATAGGAGGTGGGGACGGGGGTCTCCGTGCCTCCTGAGGTCCAGGCTCACTCAGGAGGAGCCACAGGGGAAACCCAGACCCAGGCCCAGGCCCAGGCTCCGCAGTCTCAGCATCAGCCACCATCTGCTTCAGACATCCTCACAGCATGCCCACGCACTCCATCAGAGCCACAGTCAATGAGTGCTTGGGAGTGCCTCGAGCTTCCTGCTCTGCCCAGTCTCCACACCTGGGGACTCAGGCCGCTTCCACACCTGGGAGCTGCATGTCTCCTTCCCTGTGGAAGGGCAAAACCCCAGTCATGTGCTTCATCCACACAGTCGCTGGGAAGACCGGAGCTAATGGCACGTAGTAGGAGTTCTGTGTAACATTTTAAATATTTAATGAAGTGCTTGCAGTCCTTCACCTTTCTTTTCTCTGTTAACATTAATTTAAACTTTCCATTTGCGGGGACGGTACAGTTGCTGAAACAGGGAGGTGCCCGGGGCGGGCATCTTGGAAAACATCCTGCCAAAACTCTAGGAAGGTGAGTGCCCCCAACCAGGATATGGCCTCAGGTTCTGCCCAGTTACGAAGCAGCCCGTCCCACTCAGCCCCTCGTGTTGTCTTTTCATAAGACAGCCTCTCCTCCCCATCCCTGGGCAGGCACCCATTCACCACTTCTGCAACCTTGTCCTCTCAAGAATGCAATACCCAATTGCAGCCATACACTGAAGTAGAAACTCTGGGGGTGGCTTTTTCACTCCCCAACCTAATTCTGTCACGATTCGGTGAGTTTGTAGCGTGGACCGAGAATATATTCTTTTTTCTCGTCGAGTAGTGAGCCACGGCATGGATGTGCCATGACAGTCTAACCTCCCCCTGTGGAAGGACACCAGGACAGCCTCAGAAGATTCAGACACCGGTGTTGTTGTGTGACACTAAGTTCTCGTTTCTCCAGGAGACAGCGCTTGGTTTGTAAACTTGCACAGGCATCTAGTTTCATTCATTTATTTCTTCATTCAACACGTGTTGATGGAGCACCTACTATATGTCTCGGCATGGAGGAAGCAGCGGTGAACCAAGGCAGGCTAAAATGAAATGGAGTCATGAAACAGATGGCTTACAGCAAATTCCACACAGAGTGAAGAGCGTTCTCTGACGGAAGATAAAATTAGTCGTCGCTCCTGTAAGCTGAGTCACGTGCTGAGTGCTGAGGGACATTTTCTCAAGGAAATGCATTACCTTTGAGTTAAACCCGGGGCACCTCTGGATGAGGGGACACATCACCGGGCTGGGGAGCTGCGTGGGAGGGGTCATTTCACTCCGGGTGTTTTCTCTGGGAAGGCGCTAGTGAGAGTGGAACGAGCCAGCCATGCTTCCATTTCCTAGGTTTTCTGAAGCATCCTTGCTCGGTGCCCTTTTTTTCTTTCTTTTTTTTGTTTGGGGGGGGGGGTTTAACCTTGTCTGGGGTCATTCTAAGAACTTCCTGTCTCCTTTGATAACAGCAGCATGACCCTCGTTTTACTGGAGATGCAGCCTATCACAGGACATCCCGTAGCTAGGTAGGCCCTCAAACCCTTTAGGACAGAGGAAGTGGATTTGATGGCCTAAAGAGCATGCGCTCCTCCTCTGGATAAACATCCTTCTCTCGATGGCAGCACACCTCATTAAAGGCCCTGAATGGTGACCGCTTCCAATATAAATTGGACAGTTCCTCATTAACTATGAAAGACCTAAATGTTGATCGCCTCAATCGATAGCTTCTAAGCTCTCAACATTTCAAAAAGAGAGAATCCGATCAGCGGAACCAGTTTCCCTCTGTCAACATAGTCCCCTCCTGGACTTGCTGCAGGCCATGTGGGCCCAGGCATTGGGGGCTGACGACTTTGTCCATCAATGAAATCAACACCATCTTACATCCCAAACTCCTGACACCCTGTTGCTTTCATGGCAATAACAATGCCAACCATGACATCATAGGAATGTGTAACTTCTTGCTGGTGGTGCTAGGGGCTGTGGAGTTAATTGTGACTCACAGTGAAGGGACAGGAAAGATGAAAGATTCCAGGTAGGGTTGCTTGGGCTATAATCTTTACAGAATCTTGGGGGAATGCCCTAGAATTGATATGGTAATGATTGTATGATTCTCCTTGATATGATTGAATAATTGAATTGTATGATATGTAAATTATATGCCAATAAAATTGTTTAAAAATAAGCCTTTACAGAATCTTTACATCACATAGCTAGATTTTTTTTCTCCTGTGGACCCCTTTAGTGGGTTCTTCAAAAGGGCAACCACTCAGATAGCAGCCAAGCATGTAACTATTTTGCCACTAGAGCTTCTTACTGAGCCTCTAATGCCACCATGATAATTGGAGAAAAGACTGCAGTTGTAAAGGATTTAATTTTACTTGGATCCACAATCCAAGTAAATGGATTGATGCTCATGGAAGCAGCAACCAAGAAATCAAAAGACACATTGCATTGTGTAAATCCACTGCACAAAATCTTTTAGTGTTGAAGAGCAAGGAAGTCATTATGTAGACAAAGGTACACCAGACCCACACCCCGGTCTTTCCAGTCACCTAAGATGCCTGTGAAAGCTCTACAGTCAATAAGGAAAACCAAAGAATTGATGCCTTTGAATTACTGCGTTGGCAATGTATGGATTGTGGTAAGAATTATACGAGCCCCCAAAAAAGTGATAAAAAAAAAAAAAAAGAATTACTGTGTTGGTGAAGAATACTGAAAGAACCATGGACTACCAGTAGGGTGGAAAAAAATCTGTCTTGAAAGAAATACAGACAGAATACTCCTTAGAAACAAGTTTGGTGTGACTTCATCTCACATGCTTTGAACATGTTAAAAGGCATGACCTGGAGAAAGATACCAAGGCTTGATAAAATTGAGGGCTAGCGTAAAAGATGAAGATCTTTGACCAGATGGATGGGCAGTGACTGCAACAAGGGGCTCAAACAAAACAATGGTTGTGAAGATGGTACAGGAGCGGGCAGTGTTTTGTTCGGTTGCACCCGGGTCACTGTGAGGCAGAACCTACTCCACAGCACCTAACAGCAACAGCAACGTCCCCGTCTTCTGGAAGCGCAGAGAGCTTGCTATTTCTTGCTGGTAGGCTTGGCATCTGTGAGTGATCACTGTGGCTGTTATTAGAGTGGCCAGACTTGCCACTACATTGCTTCCAGGCAAACTGGAAGGGATGTTAGAATTAGGGAGCTAGATCGGATTGGGTATTTGGAAGAGTCTCTGCTTCTCCACCAGCTGCTTCAGTTCCTGATCCCTGGCCTCACACCATTCAAAACATCTCTCAATGCAATACCAGGCTGAGAAGGCTCCCCACCAATGTCCATCCATGCCATAATCCACTGGAACCTGCCCTGGATAGGCCTTCCCTAGGGTTCCCAAACACACCCCAGACCCAAGTAAATGGCTCAATATCCAACGATAAATTGGTTGGAAGCCAAAGAGTGCTACTTAAGAGTAAATGAGAAGAATGTGCTCTGCTATAAAAGGCTTCCCTGAGGAGATGGGAATGGAGCTGAAGGAACCAGTCAGGAGAAGTACAGCTTAGGCAAAGGCAACAACATGTGCAAGGGCCCTGAGCATAGTCCAGCAAAAAATAATTCAGATTCTAAAAGCAATGAAAGATTTCCTCTGATCTTGCCTCCTCCCATTCTCTCGCTCCCTCACCAGGCTCCACCCACAGGGGCTTCTATAATGTTCCTCAACCTGTCCCAGCCCATTCCCATTCCAAGGAACACCTGGAACATCCTTCCACACCCCCACTACCATGGCTTACTCCAGGGGTGCTGATGAATATTTAACAGCCAGCTCTCTGAACAGGGATGTGGGGGGTACTTCTAGTCCATGGCATTTGCCCATCTCCGTGGTATAAGCGCAAGTTTTCCTACCATCTACTGATGTGTGTGATATCACTGGACAAGGAGATGGGATGAAGTGTGTACAGTCAGCTCTCCGGACCCAGTCTGAGCCAACTCCAGACACTACCAATGAGTTCCCTCGTGTCATGCTGGTCTTTAAAGGTCACCTTTCCTACGCTTTCATTCAGTTGCCATCCTCGTCACACCTGATAGTCCATGTCTTTCTTCCTTCACTACCTGGCTCCCCCTGACTAGAAGGTCAGCTCCATGAAGGCAGGGCTTCTGCCAGGCTCCCTTACGGTTGTATCACGAGTGCCTACATAACGCTTGGCTCATAGTAGATGCTCAATAGACACTAGGGGAACAATGGAAGGCTGGTGGGGCTGGTGAACACAAAGGCTGGCCCAGGCTCAGCCTACAGGTCTGGTAGGCCCTTTTCCTCTCACCTGTAGTAGAAACTTCTGGAAAGGGGGCAGCATAACAGATTTGTGTTTTAAGGAAACTCCTTTGGGTGCTGGGTAGGAGATGCAAGCAGATTGGAGCAGGGCAAAAGGTGAAGCCAGGAGCCCCGGCAGGAGGCTATTATGATCGTCCAGGGGGCAGTAAGTGGGGACACATTGATATTCTTGAGACACAACTGAGAGGAAGAGCCACCAGGTCTTGATGTGGGAGGGGTGTGCAGAGCCCTTGGGCCTCAAGACCTTCACAAATCCCCATACGCATCAGGGCCTCTCCAGATGGGAGGGCAAGGGGAGCCTAGGGGCCTGAGTGACAGAGGGCTTGGCGGGCCAGCTGCCAACCCATCCTCCACGTGGCTTCTCATTATACAGCGCTGCCGCTGTCGCGAAGCCTTCACAGCCACTCTCAGACCGTTTTGCTTTTAAAATAGAAGTTTCCTGTGAAATTGCAAATAATTCATCGCTGAGAGTCCTTAAAACGTTCACAGGTATTTAAAATGCTATATAATCAAGTTCGCAAAAATATAAAGTGTAAGCGTTAAAATACTTTAATGTTCTAATTAAAACAGGCCACTTATGCCCTCCCTCTGCCTCCTGTTTACTATTTCCGTAATAGCCTGTGGTCCGATCTAGAAAAAAAAATTTTTTTAATTAGGTTTTTTTCTTTTAAAGAAAGTAAGTGAAGTTGGCTCTCTTCAGTGGGGCTCAAACTCTCGACATATCCACAGGTTAGCAACTGCTACAGCGGGTAGGGTGTCTGGGCCCCTCTATCTGCTGCCCTGGAAATGAATGGGCTGGGCAGCAAATGGAGGAAGAGGGGACAGGAAGCCTTTTGTGTAAGCCAGGAGAGAAACACTGACTTGTAACTGTCCAAGATGAGCCATCCCTGTCCCCAAAACAGAGCCCAGGGCGGGTCCCAGTGCACAGTACCCTGTTCAAACCCCAAACGAGACCAAACCCATTGCTATACAATCATTTCTGAGCCAGAGACCTATCCCAGAGGGTTTCTTTCCAAGGCTGTACATCTTGAGGTAGCAGGTTGCCCCATCTTTCTTGCATAGAGTGGCTCTTGGGTTTGAGTCAATGACCTTTTGATTCACAGCGAGTATATCCACCTGTGCAAACCCAGGCCAGGCTCCTTTGGTAACCCCGAGGGACAGGTCTCCTCTGTCCTATAGGGTCACTGGATCAGAGTCAGCTGGGATGACAGGGGTTCAATCTTTTTGGAAGCAGGCAGCCATGTCTCTCTCCTGGTGAGCAGCTGAGTGCTTAACCACTGCACCACCAGGGCTCCTTAAGTGTTCAAGGAATGCTGAATTCATTCATACTCTTCTTCCTCCACAAGTTTCACATCCCCCAGAGCAAGCAATTCTAGGCATTGGCCATTGGTTTGGAAGGGCCTGTGTCCCTTGGGTTTTCCTTACCCTGTGATTTGCTGCTTTTCCCTTCTCGCCTGCACCCCTTCATCACAAGGTGTCCACAGGTGCCCGCAATGTGGGTGCATCCCTGCTGTGTGATACACACACACACACCCCAGGGTGACATGCTACCCAGATGCTCCCAACTATCCTTCCAGGGGACATCCATGCTCTTTTGCAGCCAGTTTCTTTCAAATGATAAAATAACTGTTGGAGGGCAGGGAGGGAGGGAGGAAAATGAGGAGCTGATACCAAGGGCTCAGGTAGAAAGAAAATGTTTTGAGAATGATGATGGCAACAAATGTACAAATGTGCTTGACACAATGGATGGATGTATGGATTGCGATGACTTGTATGAGCCCCCAATAAAATGATTTTAAAATAATAATAATACACTCTCCAACACAAAGACTTACAATTCTCCTTAAAAGAAACACATTGATAAGTTTCCTCTAATGCTGCCCACCAAGAAGAGAGCAAAACAAAACAGGCCTGGACCCAACTCTCGAGGGATATAGAAGCTGACATCTGTGCACACCAAGTCCCGAGCTTGAGGGCGGCTTCCCCAGAAGTTCCGGCCCAGCACTGCTGGCCTGCCCTCCTCTCAGGCAGAGTGGCATCTTGTGGTTCTGTAAAAAAGTCCCAGGCACAGCGATGCCATTGTTGGCAGGTGAACGCATACCAGAACACACTGGAAGGTTCTAGAGACATGGGCAGGGCAGTCAACTAATCTGCCTTCACTCTGTCTTTGGGCTACACAATGGACAGTGACTGACTACTGTCACAGCTCCAAACCCCTGTAGCCACTAAATTCGGTGCTTTGCAGCTGATTCCAATTCATAGCAACCCTGCAGGAACAGAGTAAAACGGCCTCATAGGGTTTCTGAGGCTGTAAACCTTAACACTAGCAGACTGCTTTTTCTTGCTCCTGTGGAGCGGCAGGTGGGTTTGAACCCCTGATGCTTTGGTTTGTGAGTATTTAACCACTGTGCCAATAGGACTCCTTTAGGTGGGCTCTCTTCCTGTGCCTTATCAACTATCCTGTTTCTGTCATGCTTATGGGCCACCAGCATAAGACTCTCCTTCTTGTGGGTGACAGCATCTGGCAGGAGGCAGAGGCAGTTTCTGTTGCTTATAACTACGCCCTGCTGGGTTGGTTTGCCCACTCTTCAGTTGTCTCTAGACTAGGCTGGGGCTCTGGACAAAGGCTCATCAGTGGTGGCTGGGACTGGAAGGGGAGATGGAGCTACTGTTTGAAAGCTGTAGAGTTTCTATTTGGAGCCATGAATAGTCTGCAAAAGAGTGGAGATGGTTCACAACATGGTGTCACTAAATATCACACAGAAAAATGGATAAAATGGAAACTTTTTTTCTATAGTCATTTACCACAATAAGGTTATTTTATAAAAATGTGTTGAATAATGGATACTGAGTGGAATAAAAAACAAACAAACATAAGGCTGGCCTGCCCACTTGGAGTCCTACAAGGCCCAGGCCTAGACTAGAGAGCAAACCTCTGTCCCACAGGGTAGGCCCACACTTCTCTGTCCACAACCAGCATCCAGTTGTCCCCGTTGCTCACTGTGGCTTGTGCCCCCAAGGTGTCCCGGCTGTTGCCCTGTGACAATCACTATCAGTGGGCCTTTCATTCCTCACATATATGTCTAAGTATAAACATGAATTTATATAAATAAAAACCAAATGAGCTTTGGAAGAATTCAAGACACTCTTGAAAGAGCTGGAATCTCGGGGGTAGGGACTTCCTAATCTTGTCTGGACACTTCCAGAGGACAAAAAACCCAAACCAAACCCATTGCCACCGAGTCAGTTTTGACTCAGTGTGAACAGAACTATAACTCCACCTTAGAGTTTCTGAAACAGTACATCTTTACAGGACAGGCATCATATCTTTCTCCTGTGGAGCAGCTGGTGGACTCGAACCAACAACCACCTTTCTATTAGAAGCCCCATGCTTACCTCATTTTGTCGCCCCGAGTGGACAGTAGCAAGAGGAACCCAGTGGAGCAGTGCCACCATCACTGCAGTTGCCCATCAGGATAGCTGATGGGGTGGCGAAGATTGTCCCTGGGTCCCACCCGCCACTCCACTTTCAGAATGCTCCCATAGCCACGCACTCATTCACAGTCATTGAGTAGATTTTGACTCACAAAGATCTGATAGGACAGAGTAGAGCTACTCTGTGGGTTTCCAAGACAGGAACTGCCTCGTCTTTCCCCCTCAAACCATGAAGGAGTGGGGCACACCAACACAGGAGGACAGTACACGAAAAGCCCTGGAGTGTGCTCTGCACTTGCTCACAGAACAGGGGAAGGCCAAACACGACTCTCTCTCCTTTTCTAGGAGAACAGAAGTGACTTGTCCAAGGCCACAAGGCAAGCAAGGAGATGAGCCATGACCAGAACCCGCTAGAGCAAGTGACTCCACTGAGATCCCTCACGTGTCACATCTGGATCCAGGTGCTTGTCACCATGGAGAGCTCAGAAGTTCAGGGTCCTTCTCCCTGTCCCAAAGCCAAGGCAGAGACAACAAGCCATGGGAACACTCTTGGAGACACACACACACACACACGTCTGCACAGGCCTTTTTGTCTCTGGACAAGAGCAGGTGTGAGAACACCGCTGAGGGATGTGCAACGATTAAACTAATAAATAAAGCTGCCTGGTCGATGGTTCTTGGGAGCAGAGCACTGGAGAATGAGAAATCACTACTCGTGCAGGAAAGTTTGCCTCCTCCAAGACCCAGCAAACCCACCAAAGTGGACAAGGAAACCATGGAGAGCTGGGGACATGGGGGATCTGGGTGGGCGAAGGGGCTGTATCTCTACTGTGTATCAGCTTTGTGGTCATGAGCAAGTGGCTGCCCCTTTCTAAACCTTATCTATAAAATGGGCTGGCAAGGCCAGTCCTTGCTGCGAATGTGCACCGCCCATGGTGTGAAAAGTTTTTACTGGACAGCATGCACCTGAGTTGTAAATCCAGGTGCTACTATAGGGTTTGGAAAAGAAAGTCATGGCCCCACTCACCAGAAGCTCCCTTCCCAAGGGCAACCACTGTGGGCAGCTTCTTATGAATCATTCTAGAAAGTCCGATACCAAAAATTATTTAAGTGCAAAGAGCACTTTATCTGTGGTCACCAGTTTGTAACAACAAGACTGAGGTCCCAAGTCTCCACATCTATCTGATCCCAAAGCCCACACCACTAACTTCTGTGTTAGGCTGTTCCAGCTCTTTCTGTTAGAGGAAAAGTCCAGAAGTGCAGTGCACAGACAGATGATTCTCTGCCACAAAGAAACCCTTCATTCCTAAGGGACCACCTCCCGGCACGCTTGCTGCCACAGCTATCCCCAGTTACCACTTCCTTTTCCTGAGGCACCTGGTGAAAGGCCAGCATCCCCTATCTGCCCACTGCTGCCCCCCTCCATGCTGCCAGTCCCTGTCCCCACCCTCTAGGGTGGCTGCAGTAGACCTCTCAGTGGTCTCCCAGCCCGCGAGGCCCCTCTCTTCAGAGTGGTCTTACCCAGTGCAAAGCTTCCCCTGGCTCCCATGGGGCCATCAGAGAAGCCCTGGCTCCTCCCCTGCCTGCTCTGATCCGCTGACCTGAGCCTCCTCTCCCATTGCCCCCTCCCTTGTTATATGTATCCATCCACCTGCCAGAAAAAGAAAACAAACGCGATCTGCAAGTTCACTCCCCCTGGCCACCTGATGTTATGTGGGTCCTCAGAGGTGTTATAGGACAGCCTCAAGATAAGACAAAATAACAATTTATAAATTATCAAGGGCTCATGAGGGAGGGGGAGGGGAAGGGAGGGGGAAAATGAGGACCTAATGCCAGGGGCTTAAGTGGAGAGGAAATGTTTTGAGAATGATGAGGGAAATGAATGTACAAATGCGCTTTACACAATTGATGTATGTACGGATTGTGATAAGAGTTGTATGAGTCACTAATAAAATGACTTTTTTTAAAGAAAGTTTAAAAATATTCATGAAAAAATTAAACAATACCTGGCCAAAAACAATAAAACTATCATTTAAGATTTAAAAAAAAAAAAAAAAAGGACAGCCTCTGGGCCTCCTGTCAACTACCTTACCTATTACACTGGAATGAGGTGTTCTTGAGAGTATCCAGGCACGCAAACATTACAACACATTCAACTGCTACACTAAAGAGTAGGAGAAACCATGGACGAAAAACCTGGCAGTCTGCTTCCAAACCATCAGCCCTGAGAACCCCTGGTATGCTGTTCCCCCTGACACACACGGGATCCCTGGGAGTCAGAAGTGACTCCACAGCAGTTGGTTTGGCTTCTTGCATCTTCTAAGCTTTCTGGTAACACCCGTGAAGCTTCCTCAAGACAGACTTTGTTCTTTCCTTGCAGTCTGGCTCTTGCACTTGAATATAAGCTCTCAGAGGGCAGGACCCTTGCATCTCACTGGCAGTGTCATGCCTAAGGCCTAGTATGGTACCTGGCAGCCAGTGGGGGCCCACATGTTTGTTGAATGAATAAATAACATGCCGAAGCAACACTCCCAGCCTTTCTGTGTGTCCCATCCACTCAGTCACCCATTTCCACACTGCTGTCTTGGAAATCTCAGAGGGAAGACCTGAAGTGCCTTTGCCACCCCAGGTCCCGCCTGAGCTCCTTTATCTCTTCCGCACTCCTTTCCCATTACATTAAGCAAAATTTCTTCATTGGCAAATAAATGCTTTTCCCATCAATAACCGCGGATGACTAAATCAGACCTTTAGCGGCTGTTCTTATCTCTTAAACAGACCCATGGATTTCCCAACTAATCAGAAGGTGAATCAAACGCTGCCATTTGAGGTGGAGATAATCTGGTCAATTTCTTGCAGGAGGAGGGATCTGGGTGGGAATTTGCGTATGGCCCTCAAAAAACAAACACTCTTGTAAATAAAGCCGCCTCCATCCTGTCTCCACAATGCAACTCTTATTGAGTGAGTCAGGTGTTTGGCTGATTAAAAATTGATCCATTTCAAAATCTAATCAACAGAATAGGATTCTTTCATACGTTATCAAGAGAGCTGCTGACATCGAAAACCAAACCTGTTATTAACCCATGAACTCCGGTGACCCACTCCTTGCCATTCCAAGGGGCTGTAAATTATTCAGCGGTCCAAGGGTGGGACCAGCAGGCCTGATGGATTTAGACCAGGGCGGCAGTCCAGGTCGGTGGCATGGCCCCGTTGGTCCCCAGAGGCTGGGGTCTAAGACAGCCGGGGTCTGAGTGTCATGACTGTGAATACATTACTTTGCCCACCAGAGGCCTCTCTCAACTCCCTAGAGCAGGGTGGGCAGGCTGGTGTGGGTCTCAGGGGCTTCGGGGTTTGGCTATGATCTTATTTCTAATTCCCAAGTTAATCAATTATTTTCCTTGAACTCTAGAAAAGGAAAAGATAAATAAAGGCGAGGAGGGGCATGTCTGCATTCTGCAAACAGTTAGGAACAGGTAATACAGTGAGTCCACACAGTTCACCTCCTGGGGCTGCACACTCTGTTGCAATGGAACTGCTTAAATAGGAGATGGGGGGTGGGGGTGGGAATCATGAGAAGTGAACAACAGGCTTTCTCACCAACTTCTAGACTCTCTGACCTTGAAGTAAGGCCCCGTTAAGAGTCATATCTTATAAAATCAAGAGCAGAGTAAATAAAGGGTTTTTGTTTTTTAAGGGTGTGTTATCTCACACACACACACACACACACACATATCCAAGTTTCCATCCTGCTAAGCAAGCAGAAAATCCAAAAGCAGCCAGGCTGCACTTGCCATTATTATTTGGGGGCTTGTGTTCACCAGCTGACCCGATCTGCAGAGCGGACTTAGGCGGGAAGGATGTAGGGGTCCCAGGAAGGGCTGCAGGAAGAAGAGGCACTCAAAGGAGCTGGGGGAGGAGTGGGCTGGGATGAACCACTTCCTTATTCTGAGCATCGGGGAGCCTCCAGAAGAGTGTACAGTCAGTCTCCAGCTCCTGGGAACAACTACTGGGAAAACCACTGAGGTTTTGTGAACTCTGCAGCTGCAGAGAGTTCAAATCCTGCCTCGGCCACTTCCTAGCTGCAGGGAATTCCAGCAGATGACACAACTTCTCTCAGCCTCGGCTTCCTCATGCATTAAATGGGGATCAAAAGGCATCTATGTAGTTCCCATTCTCTAGGTTCTTCAATGTGGTGGATGGGACCTGGGAATTAACATGTGCCCAACAAACAACAGCTGTTGTTGGGGTAATTAATATTATTATTGCTATTGCTATGTCAAGTGTTCTGCACTTTTAAGTAAGAGGAAGTCAGTGGAGAATTAGGTTCTTCCTTAACTGCACACTCCCAGCCCCAGAATGCCTGGTCTTTACGACAACCCACCTCTCCAAAATGACATACAGGACATGTGGTCCAGCATGAAAGCCACACTCCTGGGTTCAAATCCCGGCTCTGCCACTTACTCACTATGTGACCTTGGAGAAACTAATCTGCTTCCTCAAACCCTCTGTTTTCTCTGCTTTTAAATGGGATGATAAAAATGGGACCTACTTGATGAAAATATGCCTGACAGTAAGGTCTCAATGCTGGTGATGACAAACATAATCATTATTATTATTCTGACTCCATTTCCCATTTGATCAAATGAAAACAACTTGGCTCATTTACTAGGGAGGGTTAAACATCTCAGGGACCTCTTGCTAGGTAACCTTGTGATGATCACACCACCACCCTGAACCCTGGCTTCCTCCCACAATGGGCCAAGGCCTGGCTGGCTTGGTCACTATCCTGGCCCCTAGTCTGGAACAGTGCCTGGCCTACAATAAGCACATATATTTCTTTGCTAAATGAATTCTCCTCCAGAAAACACCAGCGCCTAATACAAGCAGGCTAAGTGTTAGGCTGCTAACGGCAGGGTCCGAGGTTCAAATCTACCAGCCACTCCATGCGAGAAAGCTGGGGCTGTCTGCTCCCATAGAGATGTGTAGCCTTAGAAACCCTAGGGAGCAGTTCCACCACACCCTGTAGGGTTGCAGTGAGTTGGAAGTGACAGCAAATGGACATTAAAAGATGGTGAGCATCTCCCACACTAGATACAAATGCTGCCCAAGCCAAGAAGCCCTAGGTCCCAAGGGGAAGCCACAGGCCCACCACATCTAAACTTTGGCTCCACCACAGGAAGCCCGACTCCCCATCCAGCAAACTCTTAAAGACTACCAAGGCTCTTTTAAATAAGAACTTAGGTGTCAGTCTATAGGCCCTCTGGTCTCTCATCAAAGCCAAACCACCCTATGAAGGCCCCATCCTGGTCATATTGACCCTGCTTGCCATTTCTCAGCTATTCTGCTCAGTCAGGGTCAGCCTGCTCAGCTGACCACAGCCTAACTGATCCAGGGTTGCCTGGCAGTGCTGGGATTTAAAAGAAATAGGATCTGCCCCCACCTCCAAGTCAAGAGCAAGTTGTTCCTACAGGCACACCAGGGGCTGGCATGGCCATCTCTGGCCCCAGACCCAGACCTTCTGGTTCCAGAAGGTTCCCGAGGATGAAATGAATGAACTATGGGTCCTCGAGACCAGCACTTCTGAGTGCCCATCCCTTGGCCAAGATCAAGCTTACCTCCCGGCAGCAGGAAAGTCTCATGCTGGCCAGCCAGTTGCTCTCAGGAAGCCTCGGCTGGGCCTGAGGGATGCTGTGGCCCCCACTGTGCTGTATGCCCAAAGCTGTAGGGTGTTTGGCAGCAGGACTGGTGAGCCAGCCCCTCCGCACCGCTGGCTGGCGTCGGCTGTTTACCCGCTACCTGTTTTCCTCCTGACAGGCCTTCCAAGAACTCCAGACAGAAATCAATGCCACTGGTCCACGGGCCCACAACCCCCACCTCTCTTCCTGCTGCCAAAGTCCAGCTACTGGTTCCTGCCAGGCCCGACAGCCCAGGGCTGAAGACCCCAGCAGAGACAGCACCAGCCAGGCCAGGCCAGGCCAGGCTGGGGGCCCTTTTGTTTTAGCCACCCATGAGAGCCGGCCTGGCAGGGAGGAGGGAGGAAAGTTTCCCTATCCCACTGCCACCCACCCATCACCAAGATGGTACCTGCCCACATCCCCGGCATTTCCCACCTTTAAGAGTTTAGCTTAAAATCTCACCTCAAAATCACCTGGACTCTGGTAACAATCTGAGTCTCCACCAAGCCCCAGGGGATGGGGCTCCCCAAGGTCCCAGGTAACTCAAATGAGCGGTCTGCTTCTAAATGATAATGTGTCCGCAAGGATTCAGTTCCCCGGATGTTTATCAGGGTCTTCTCAGAGAAGGAAGATCAGAATTAAAGGGTTCATCAAGTGCAAGACAGGCACCCAGGTAAATGTGACTTCTGATAAACAACTTAGATAAATAATAGATAGCTAGATAGATAGATCATTCTCCAGCTATTGCTTGGGACACACTTATACTAAAAAATTGTTGCTGTTTATATACAATTCAAACGGGGAGGGGGGGGGCCTCTGTGGTCTTTTCTTTTTAAATAAAATCTGCCAATGGACACCAAAGAATGTCTGACCTAAAATCACTGTTTGTCCACATTCGAGAATAGAGTATGACCATTAAAACCAGTAACAGCATACAATGTGACACTTGGCTTTGCACCAGATCCTGCTCCCTGAGCCTGTCAGATCTCAGCTCAGGGTCATCTTCCCTCTGACCGGCAGGTGCAAACACTATGAGTGTCTCTGTCCTGTGGCTGAGGAACTGGAGCCCAGACATGAGCAGTCACCCAGCTAGAAAGTAGCAGAGCCCAGAGCTCAGTGCAGATGCCACACCTGTCTATGTGAAGAAGAATCTCGGAAGAAGAGATGAAGGCACAGATAACTAGACTCACGGTGTCCAATGTTCAGTGAAATAATGTTTACAGCGTGGTTCCATCACTATAACTTGTATGTGTAAACCAGGCAAACATGGCTTTAAAATGACTAGAAGGTCACGCACAGCTGGTGAAAGCGTACACTTTTGCTTGGCAACATCTGCTCGAGATAAACATGTGCTTGCCTCTGACCCAGCAATTCCATTCTCCCAGAGATGCCCGCGGTTTCCAAGCACGGATGACTGCCTCGCTCCAAGCAAGGGTGGTGGTCAGTCTCTCGAAACATTTTTGTTTGTCACAACTTGGTGGGGTGTGTGTGCGTTACTGTCTCCAGTAGGTAGAGGCCAGGGGTGCTGCTGCTAAACACCCTACACTCCACAGGACAGAGCCCATGGTGAAGTCATCAGGCTGTCCAGAGTGCTACGATTGACATACAGCACATGCCAAGTACATAAGGAGATTCCCTTGCAGAGGGGTCTCGGGGAGGAGACGAGCCAGTCAGGGTGCGATGTAACAACGATGAGAAATACAACTTTCCTCTAGTTCCTAAATGTTTCCTCCCCGCTCCCACTTCCATGACTCGAATTCGACCTTGCAAGTCTGGCTAGACCAGAGGGTGTACGCTGGTACAGATAGGAACTGGAAATACAGGGAATCCAGGGCGGATGAGCCCTACAGGACCAGTGGTGTGAGTGGCGAAACAGGGAGGGTAAAGGGAAAATGGGTAGGAAAGAGGGAACCGATTACAAGGAACTATATGTGACCTCCTCCCTGGGGGACGGACAACAGAAAAGTGGGTGAAGGGAGACGTCGGACAGGGCAAGATATGACAAAATACCAATTTATAAACTATCAAGGGCTCATGAGGGAGGGGGGAGCGGGGAGGGAGGGGAAAAATGAGGACCTAATGTCGGGGGTTTAAGTGGAGAGAAAATGTTTTGAGAATGATGTACAAATGCGCTTTACACAATTGATGTGTGTATGGATTGCGATAACAGTTGTATGAGCCCTAATAAAATGTTTAAAAAAGGGGGGGGGCTGCAAAGATTTCCAAGAAAAATTGCATTGTCTTTGAACCCCATTTTTCACTGTCAGCAGTTCGAAACTACCAGCCAGCTCTGCCAGAGAAAGACAGGGTTTTATACTCCTGCAAACAGTTACAGTCTCGGAAAGTCACAAGGGCAGTTCTATCCTGTCCTATAGGGTTGCTGTGAGTCCAGTCGACATCAACTCGATGGCAGTGATTTTTTAGGAACTCTTTGAAGGCCCTTCATGTACCTGTCACATACCCAAGAAAACTATGTGTACCACGGGACACTCCTCCAGCCACGTTCCGATTGGAAAGCACCCAGGTGTCCATCAGCAGGAGAGTAGATGTGTGGATGGAGGCACACTCACAAAACAGTACAAACCAGCAATGAGGATGGATGCGCTGCATCTGCACGCAACACACACTAGTCCCACGAGCATAGTGTTGGCCAAGTAATTCAGAGACAAAAGAATACAACGTGTGTTTCCATGTACATCAAGTTCAAAACCATGCAATGCAGTCTGTGTGGTTAAAACAAGGCTGGCAATCACCCTTGGTAGGTGGGGCTGGCAGGGACCAACAGGGGCCAGGGAAGGGGGACTGAGATTCTACTTCTTGACCTGGGTGAAACTTACACCAAGCATATTGTTTGTGACAGTTCATCCAGCGGTACACTTAGGATCTGGGCCTCTTTCCGTATGTTTGTCACAATTGGACAGAAGGTCTGAGGAAACTCTGATAGAGATGTATGTCAAGCATGGGTGGGATTTAGTTCCCTCTTTTTGCTTATCTGTACTTCCTGCAGTGGCCACGATTGAACAGGCCTTACTGTTTTAATGAATGAGGAGTCTGACAGCAAATGCACTGATTCATTTATCAAAAGTCTGCTGGCCTTGCAACCCAGGGGCCATTGGAGAGGGGATTAGAGGCTCTGCTCTCACGGAGCTCATAATCTTTGGGGAGGTAAGAAGAGGATGTGAATAAAACCAGGGTCTGATAACTGGCAAGCCCAAGGGCCACTGCCAGTCGGCTACCAGGCATTTCATGGGTCCAGCCCAGGGAACAGGCCAGGCTATTCAGCCCTTCCCCACACTTGCTCTTGCTTTATGCCTAGCTAGCTCCACTCATTCATAGCAACTGATGCCATGCCTCCATGGAGCTGGACACAGAGAGGGAGCGAGCTATACGAGATGGCCGGACTAGCGGAAAGGTGACTTGCTCTTGATAAAAACAAACAAACTCGGAGAGAGATGTGGACAAACCACTGCTCTATAAATAAAAATAGCTGTGGCTAGTCTTGAAGTGGAGGGGATGCCAACTAGGAAGACAAAAAGAGGTGATACCCACATTGGGTTTTGACAGGTGAAGAGGAGTCTGATGGTTGGATCAAGTGTGGACAGCTATTGTGGGTAGGGAGAACAGCTTGAAGGCGGGAAAGCACACTCCCTCCTCAAGGCTGCACTGACTTCAACATGGCTGGTGGAGGAGCTGTGGGGGCTAGGGCAGCCAGGGCAAATGTGGGAAAGTAACATTTCTTGAGTATCTACTATGAGCTGGGGTGCTATGCAGAGAAATACTTTACCTATATTTATTGTCTTCACTAAATCCAACAACCCCATTTTACAGATGCAAAAGCTGAAGTTCCTAGTGGGAACAGGATTGGCTCAGTGAAGGTGGCTGGGCTGGAACTGAACCCATGACAACCAAGTCTGAACGTAAAGTCATTTATATTCACTGTCAGATCCCACCTCCCACAGAACAGCCCTGGGACATTGCCATCACTCCTCTCTTCTCCCTGGGGTTGGCCTGGAGCCCCCAGACCCCAGGAGGTGCTGAGTGGGAGCAGGAAAGACAGAGCAGGTGGGCTGCAGTCACTGCTACAGGGACCCCTGGGAACACAGCAAGAAGTGCCAGATGATCAGTCCAATGATGCCTTTAATCTCTTCAGAAAATGGATGCTATTCCAGAGTCCCCAAAGAGCCCCAAGGTTGGGCTGAAGGCTTTCTGGAGAACAACTCCCTGCTGCAGTCACCTGGGTGACACCTGACACTTCACCACAGCACTCACTGACAAGGACAGAGACCAGCAGGCCTCCCCGGCTTTTCATGCAGTGCCATTCATCTGCAGGAAGCACGTCTCCCATGTGCTGTGGGAGTTATTTTGGTTCCAGGCAGTCAACCCCAAAGCATAGTGAAGTAACAGGAAGGGGCAGGGGGTGGGAAGCAATTCTGGCTAAAGGAGAAAAAGTGATCATTTGGGTACATTGTACACGAGATAATATTTTTTGAGAGTCTTTTCTGAGATCAAAGATCAGGGGAGAGAGAGCAGCTTAAGATCATTGAGAAAGAAGAGCTAGGAGTGGATGTGGGGGCCTTGGACTGGGACTTAGACCCAGGGAAAGACTGATGGCCAGACACATGGAGATCTCCAGGGAGCGCTGGGCCTGCAGATGCTGAAAGGAGACAAGGGCCTGCCCCCAGATCCGACACAGAAGGCAAGCTTCCTCTAGCTGGCACCCTAAATTTGGATTTTTAGCTTCCCAAACTGTGAGAGAATAAATTTGTTTGTTAAAGCAAAAAAAAAAAAAGAGATAAAAGGAGAGAACTGTGCTCACTGTCATCAGGTGCAGTGGGCTTGGAATATGCAGGAGACTTTCCAGGTATCTATGGGCACTTTTCAAAGATGGGCTAAATCCATAGCCAAGGAGCAGACCTCCAGGGGAGTGGGTAGGAGAGGGACTCCTGCTGGGAAGGAGTGAAACTGAGACACCTCCCACCTACCCAAGAACAAGAAAGCCCATATCTGCTCAAATGTCTGCATGGGACTATTTCTCTGGGTGATTTATTGACCTAAAGGTGGCCTGGGCACTGCTCAGCCCCTCTCCAAAGGCTCCTGTGGTGGAGGATACTTGAACTCCCACAGGCAGTGGGGTTCTGCCCAGGGTTGTGTCCCAGCACACCCTATGGCCTTCCTCTGCTCCCTCATCCTCAACATGACCTTTATCAAACAATGAAGCACAAGCTGCATCGACTGAAAGGCCATCCCCAGGCCATCGGGCAGGAGTGACGTGTGTGTGTGTGGGGGGGGGGGGGGGGGGGGGGGGGGGGGGGGGGGGGGGGGCGGTGCACGTGCTCGCCCTTTACCTCTGTTGAAATCTGAGCATACCTACTGGAGTAGTCAAGAGCTTTCAGAACCTTCTAGGGAGAGAGGTGACAAACTCTAGGGGAAGTTTCTGATTTAAGAAGAAGAAGAGGAGGAGGAAGAAGAAGGAAGAGAAGAAGTTGGCCTCAGAGACAATTAAACAAGAGTTCTTTCGCTCTCCATACCCTGGCTTAGTCTCTCCTTATAGGCTGGTGACCCTCTGTCCCCATGAGGTTGTCTTTAACTCAATCTAAGCAACCCCAGCCTGCCTGCCTTTGTGCCTTCCTTGGCTAGAGAAAGAACAGAGATTCCCCTCTCTGCTTAATTGGAAAAATCCCCCAAAAGATATGACTGGCTCAGTTTAAGTGATATGACGTTCCTTTAGACTATTGAATAGAGTCAAGGGAATGGAGTTATCCTTATCACTGGCAGCTCTCCTTCATCCCTGGGTTGCACCACACAGCTGAGGGAGGTGGGAAGAAGCATGAAGAAACTATCCAGGAAGGGTAGGGAGCAGGGGAAAAAATGAACAAATAATGAAAAAGCCTATTGCCATTGAGTTGATTCTGCTTCACAGGGACCTTAGATGATAGACTAGACCTATGCCATAGGGTTTCCAAGACTATAAATCTTGACAGGATCAGACAGCCAAAGAGCAACTGGTGAATTTGAACTGCCCACCCTGCAGATACCAGCCCAATGAATAACCCATTTAGTCACCAGGGCTTCCAAAAAATGTCTGCTGCAGGCAGTGAGCAATGGCCCCTGCCTTACTGTCTGTCTGGTTTCACCATTCAGAGAGTGCCTGAGGATCTGCCCTCTTCCCCTGCCATCTTCTCCAAGGCCATTAACACAAGAAGGGAACTCACCTTAGCCATTCAAGTCACACACAAGGATGTCCACTGAGGGCTCAGCTCAAGCAGGCTCAACCAAATGCCTGTCAGGTTGTTGGATGCTACAGCAACCCTGTCAACCAGACTTTACAGTTGAGGATGGTGGAGCTCAGAGAGGTGCAGGCCCTCACCCAATACCACACAGCCTATAAGGGGCAGAGTCCAGATGGGAACCTGATTCCAGTGGACTTCAAAACCAGTGCTCTTAACCTTGACCCCATTCTGACTCCAAGAGAAAACACTTAAAGGAGTAGAGTTCCTTTCTGCTGAGATAGAAGAAGCTCCCCTAGTACTCTGATCAAGGGGTGGTGTCCTCAAGCACAGGCACTTGTCACTTAAAACAAAGCTGAGCCCCATCATCCTTAACCCAGAAGCCCAGTGCCAGTACGAACTCAGCAAAAGCTGGCCGAACTAAATTCAATCCCTGGGCAGAGAGATCCCCAGAAGATGTTTGGCTTCTGGTGCCTATAATTGACAAAATGAGTTCTGACCACAGGCTAAGTGACACGTGTCACCAAAGAAGCAGAGGCTGTCAGACATTTTAAAGCAAGAGGCTTTCTGCATCTATTAAAATGGTAGACAGGATAACCTGAAACTGCTCGCACTACAGACACCCAGAAACGCTGGATAAAATATACCAACATCCCTTTCAATATCTAGGTCAGGTTCACTAAGAGAGTAAGACATTCCCAAAGGCTGAAGCAGAAGAGGAAACCCATGCCAAATACGTGCATGGATGCTTCAGTGCCTTCAGCAAGAAAGGGGTGGGATGGGTACCCACCTAGGTAACTAAGAGGGCTTCACACTCGTGAACATAGGTGGGGGTGGTGGGGTGGGGGTGTCGGAACACCTCTCTCCACTAATATAGGAAGATGAGGTTGTTTCACCTTGCCTTTAAATCGTAAAACCCCAAAGCAGCCGTCCCTGAGGTTCCCTAGCTATTGGTCTTCCTTAGGTGGGTCTACAGTTCAATTGCATAGACCATTGGAATCTGGAAACCTCCAAACCAGTTCTCACACTGGTTTCCCGATTCAGCAGGACTGGGGTGAGGCCCAGACATCTGCATGTCTAACAAGTTCCCAGGGAAGGCAGGTGCTACTGGAGCCAGGACCACACTTTGAGACCTAATGCTCTCAGCCAAGACATTAAAATTAAAAAATCATTCGCCTGGAATGGAGCAATACCCCTGGACATGAAGCAAAAGCAAATATAAGATCTGTCTAGAAGAGGGTGAGCCTCAGGCCAAATCTAGCCACATCCATTTGCTTACTTGCAATGAACTGCTGCTTTTGCACAAACAGCAGCAGTACTGAATTGTGTCAGGGACAGTAGCCTTCAAAGCCATAAATATTTATTCTCTGGTTTTTTACACGCAGTTTCTGCTCTCGAGTCAACCCAGGCCACACAAAATTCCCAGAGATACAATCCAATGGAAGATGAGCTCTCAATCCAAAATTGTAAGACACATGGGAAAGCAATGTGCCCTGTATGAGAACACAAGTCCAAAGATGAGCTGCAAAAACTTCAGATCAAAAAATTATTATATAAGGACTATAAACCAACACTAAGAGACAGATTCTTAGGTTGCCAACCAAGAAAAATGATGATGATGATGATGATGATGATGATATTTATTTACCGAAGGCTTACTATGTTCCAAGCATTGGGCTAAACGCTTTACATAGACCAGTCCTTTCCAGGTGAGGAACTAGAGGTCAGTATGTATAAGACTAAGTAAGGCTCAGAGATAGGCTCACTTTCCCAACTTTACACAGAAAATGTGAGACAGAGCCCAGATAAAATCCAGGCCTAGAGCTGAACCCCAGTTATACAATGTTACAAAGTCTGTGCTTCATTTCTATCCCCTGGGAGAGGGCACTCATGCATTGGGGATACATTTCAAGAATCCAACAACCTCCTGAAAATGTGTGCAAAATGCTATGTGTCTGCTTCCTTAAAAAGCTAGGTACAGAAATACCCCATGGTCTAGCAATCCCACTCCCAGGTATATGAGGGGGTACACCCCCCCGCTCCAAAGGCTCCTGTGGTGGAGTATACTTGAACTCCCACAGGCAGTGGGGTTCTGCC
>NW_022111312.1:11169152-11190884 GCF_000313985.2 Echinops telfairi
ATCTGTCAACTTCCCGAACGGACAAAAATGTTGACAAAATTTGTGTGTTTGTGCTGGAAGACCAACAAGGGACCATCGAAGTGATGGGTAAGTTATCTGGACTATCTTGGAGCTCAGTTTAGTGAATTTTAACGAAGATTTGGGAATGAGAAAGGTCCCTGTGAAATTTGTGCCTTGGGTTCTGACTGACCAGGAAAAAGAGCACCAAGAGGAAGCATGCTGTGCTTGGAAAGAACAGCTCCGAAGTGACCCAGACTTTTTTCCCCAAGGTCATTATTGGTGAGGAGACAGTTCTATTCTTACGACCCCAATGACAAACATCAATCAAGCCAGTGGAAGACGCCATCTTACCTTGCCCAAAAAAGGCTCATCAAGTGAAATCAAAGATCAAGACGATGCTCATTTGGTTTTTGGATGTGAGGGAGATAGTGCGTTTGGAGTTCATTCCACCAGGTCAGACTGTTAATCAAGCTTTCTATTTAGAGGTTCTGAAAAGACTGTGTAACATTGTGCAACAAAAAAAGGCCTGATTTGTGGCAGACGGGGACTGGTTTTGCCACCATGACAATCCACCTTCTCACACAGCCATATCAGTGCGCCTGTTTTTTTGGCAATAAAACAGCATGCCTCTCTTGCCCCACACACCTTACTCACCTGACCTTGCTCCATATGACTTCTTTTTGTTTCTGCAAACACAGAGGGACATGAAAGGACAACAATTTGAGGATGTAGAAGAGGTGACGAAAAAAAATGAGGAAGGTGCTGTCAACCATCCAAACAGATGAATTTGAAAAATGTTTCCAAGAATGGAATCACAGATTTGACTTATGAATGGAGAGTACTTTGAAGGTAATAAGGTTGTCTTGTAAAAAAAAAAAAATACATAGCTTTGACCAAAAAATTCCAGTTTTCTTTGCTACCCCCTTGTATATCCTAGAGAAAAAAGAGCAGTGATATGAATAGACGCTTTCACTGCAGCATTATTCATAAATGGCAAGAAGATAGTAACCATCGGAGTATCCATCAGCATATACATAGATTTTTTAAAATGTGATACATACTACAATGTACAATAGTACAATCCATACTGCAACGGAATACTACATATTAAAGAATAATGACGAGTCCAAGAAAATTCTTATAAAATGAATGAATCTGGAAGACATTATGCTGAATTAAGTAAGTCAATCATAAAATGACAAACATCGTATAATACCACCTTTGATAATCACTTTCTAGGTAGTACAAAAACCAACCCCCTTGCCATTGATTGGATTCCAACTCATAATAACCTCATACAAGGTTTTTAAGGCTGTAAATCAATGGAGCAGATGGTGGGTTTGAAATACCAACCTTGAGTTTAGCAGTACAACACTTACCAAACAGGGCAATCAGTCAAAATTTGTCAATTCTGGGCAAGGCAATACATAATATTGGGGGGTGTCAGCACAACATGACCAAGGTGAATGAAGGCACTGAGATGTACACCAGAGTAATGGACAGCTACAGCAAATGCTGTGAAATGTACAATTCTGGAGGTGGCATACGACCAAGAAAGAAGTCAAGCTGCACTGAAAGCACTGGTGAAAAACCAGTCTCCAGAAATTGACAGAACACCAAACCAAAGTAGCATTGGGGACAATCATGCTTCCATGCCAAGAGTCAAGGTAGTTGACTCCTTGGCCACTGACAGAAAGAGATCCATAGTTTAGTCCATTCCAAAGAAAGATGATTCAACATAATGAAGAAATTATCAGAGTACCACGAATATCACATGCAAGTAAAGGTTTGCTGAAGATAAATTTTAAAATGGTTGCAGCTATGCAAGCCAGATTCCAAAAGAACAAGGGATATTGTATGGCTTAAAAATCAGAAAAGTTATGCATCAAGGTTATATCCTTTCACTATTCCTATTCAATGTATGCTAAGCGAATGATCGGCGAAGCTGGACCACATGAAGACTGCAGCATTAGGACTGGCAGAAGGCTCCTTAACAATTTCCGTACGCAGATGGAACAGCCTAACTTGCTGAAAACAAAGAGGACTTGAAGCACTCAGTAATGAAGATCAAAGACTACAGTCTTCAGTGTGGATTACAGGTCATCAGAGAGAAAGCAAAAATCCTCAAAACTGGACCAATAAGCAACATCATGCTAAATGGATAAGAGATTAAAGTTGTCAAGGATCTCATGTTACTAGAATTCATAATCAGCACTCATGGAAGGAGTAGTCAAGAAATGAAATAACATTTCATTTGGGTAAATCAGCTGCAAAAAAGTTCTCTTTAAAGTGTTAGAGCAAAAAAAGTTGCTTTGAGGACTAGGTATCCCTGGATCTTTTCAATCACCTCATATGCATATGAAACCTGGACAATAAATAAGAACTAAAAATTGAAATTTGTTGTTGGTGAGGGATACTGAATATTACATAGACTGGCAGGAAAATAAACAAATCTGTCTAGAAAGAAATACAGTCAAAATGCTCATTAGAAGTCAGGATGGTATGATTTGGTCTCACATATGTTAGGCATGTTTTCAAGAGGGGCCAGTCCCTGGAGAAGAACATCATGCTTGTAAAGTAGAGGGTCCAAGGAAAGAAAACCTTCAACAAGACAGACTGACACAATGGCTCAAACATATAATGGTCAGGATGGTGCAGGACCAGGTAGTGTTTCATTCTATTGTGCATGTGGGCACTAGGAGCCAGAATCAACTCAAGGGCACCTACCAACAACAACACACAATTCTTTACAACAGCAAAGCAACCCAAACTGTGTGAGTGGTTACAGAGGTAGATATGTATGCCAAATAGGTGTGGGAGGGCCTATAAGGTACAGTTGTGGGCGCTGCTATAGACATACTTGTATATGCTGCATATATAAGTCAGCCAATAGGGGCACAATGATGGAAATGTCTTGCACATGTCCAAACATCTCCTGGGACTGAGTTACTGGCCTTGAAGGCTAAGGACTAACTTCTCAGGGGACATCTAGGTCCATTGGCAAAACATAGTTTGTAAAGACAATGTTCTTCTACCTCCTAATTTGATGAGTAACACTTGCCAGTAGCCATCTAAGATACAGCTATGGTTCTCTTCCATTCTGGAGCAAAGCAAAGGAGAGTGAAGAGAAACACATGAAGCACAGTCTCCTCTAGTCCAAAAGGAAAAATAAATGGTGCCTGACTTCCGCACTACCAATCCTTCTGACCAGATATGTAATAAGAGATCTCAGTTAGAATGGGAGACAACGTAGAACAGAACTCAGATTCATAAAAAAAAGACCAGACTTGCTGAAAGAATTGGAGGAACCCCCAAGACTCTAGCTCGTAGATGCCCTTTTAGCCTGGAACTGAAGCCACTCCCTGAGGTCACCTGTGAGCCAAATAATAGATTGACCTATAATATAAATGAGATGCATGAGGAATGCACTCCTTAGAACAATCAATGACAGGAAACCAAATTGGTAAGATGAGAAGGCAGGGAGCAGGAAAACTGGATGATGGTATTGGGGAAGGAGCTTGCTGAGACATTGTGAGGACAGCAACCAGTGTCATGGAGCCCACATGTGTAAGCATTGTTGAGTGGAAAATTAATTTGCTATGAAACACAATCAAATGTTTAGAAAGAAAAGGCTGTGTTTATATAACATGTCTTAAGAGGTCCATGGTTTTCATCAGATTTTCCAAGTCTAAGATTCTGGAGCTAGGCAGATCCAAGCACAAACTTCTCTTGGCCAATGGTAACTGCCATTTCTTGCACACAAAACACGGCCCCATTTAAACTTTGAAAGTGTGAGTTTGTTTAAATCCCACAACAACATTCTAGGACGGCATCACTTTTATCCTCCCCATTGTACAGATGAGAAAACCAAGCAGAGAGGGATTAAGTGGACATCATGTGTGGTACAGTGAATAGCCAGGGGAAAAAGAGGAAGACCCTCGGTGAGATGGGCTGACCCGGGTGCTGCAACAATGGCTAAAGCACAGCAACAACTGTGAGGATGGTGCAGCTGTGAGTCAGAACAGACTCGATGGCTACTAACAGTCACCACCACCACCTGAACGAACAAGGTCCCCAGAGTCAAATCCACTCCCTTAGCCTCCTGGCACAGGGCCCTACCACCCCATGTGGCCAGGAACCAATCCTGCCAATGTGAGGGAATGTGAGGGGCCCTCCATCCTGATTCCAAGACACAGTCTCTTTCCCAATCCCAACCACCATGCCAAGAGAATATCTCCAAGGCCAGGGAGGATGCTCTCTCCCCACCTCTGCCAGTGACAGCCCGGATGCCACCTACCTGCTTGAATGGTGTCTGGCCTATCACCAGCATAAACACACATTTCCCCAATTTTTCAGAATGAACAATATTTACTCAACAGCCCCAAATGGGTCATATGGAACTATTAAACCCCATTGCCTCAGTCTGCAGCTCAGAGACTGGTAATGAATCAGTATTTTGGAGCGGTTACGATGCTAATAAGAATATGTGAGATGCAGACCATCGCTGTGCAGGAGCTGCCACCAAATCCCCTGGACACCCTGCCTCCCACCAGCTCATTCCAGAACAGCCAACCAGAGAGCAGCCTGCCTGAGCCTTAGGGAGCACCCCCTGCCCCCTGCAAGTGGCATAGAGCAAATGAGGAGCAGAGCCACACTGTTTTTTCAGGTGCCAGCCTTCTCGAGGCCTGAGGACGGGCAATGGTTGCTCCTCCAACAACCCCAAAGACCCAGAGCCTTCTATGCAGCCCGGGCCTGAATTGAAGCACAGTATTTCTCATACACAGATGCACTCTCTTGGGTGGGCAGGCATGCCCCCTGCTCGAGCACACACAGACACACCAAGATTGGAGCAAAAAAATACTTGTTCCCTCAGGCTGCGCCCTAGAGCAATACTGGATTTATTTTGGGGAGGTTTTTTTGTTTTTGTTTTTTTGAGCACTATCTCTTTTTCACAAGGCCCTAGATAAACAATGAGTGGCAGAAAAAAAGCATACATTTCCTTGAGGTAAGACCCACCTCTTCCCATCTGTCCAGGTCAATCCTGTCCCTGCTGTGACATCTCCATCTGGCCCCCCCACCTCCCTCCACCAGCCTCTTTCAATCCCCCCACCCCATCTTCCAGCTCCATTCCATCCCTTCCCTCTGTGGGTTGTCTGCAGACCTGGGAATGGCATGGGAACTTATCTGACCACTTCCCCCACCCTGGGCTCTAGGCCCCCAAAGTCCCACCAATCCTCCTCCTCATCCCCACAGGTTTCCGAGTTGCAATTCCTCTCTGTTCAGGAGAAGGACCTCATCGTGGTTGGCCCTCCCCAGCCACACCCAGCCCCCTCGGCCCAGGACCCTGTGCTCCAGCCACACTAGGCACCCTGCACCTCATGGAGTAAGTAAGCAGGCCTCTCAGCCCAGGTCCTTTGCATGTGATGCTACAGCTTCTGTCAGGTCTACTGAGCCCCCTCTTTACCTGGCTAACTCTGGGATCCCCCTTCACCGGATTCCCAACTAAACCTGGTCGCCTTTATACAGTCTTATTGTTCTCAGCTAATCTCCTCTACAGCCCTTGGCAGGGTTTGCCATTTTACATCTGTGTGATTATTTGATTAAGGTTGGTCTCTTAAGGAATCTTATTTCTAAGCACCGTGGAGACCAGTAGCGGGCCAAGAGGGCAGGGAGCCTGCCTACCTCCACCACCACCACACCCACAGGCCCGGACCTCGCACAGGAGGTGCTAGACAAGCATTCAGTGAACGAATGAGTGCTTGAGGGACTGAATGAATAAGTGCCCCCTCACTGAAGCCCCTCCCGACTCCTCATCCTCAAGCATTGGCTGGCTGCCTCCCTCCAGTTAGTCCAGCAGTTTCCCAGACCTTTTCCTGCATGGCCTCATTTCATCTATTACACCATGTTCACGTGGTGAACAAACACCAGATAAATATATAATCACAATTAAATGCTCATGGACCCTCAAACAAGGAGGCCTGGAGACCTCCCCTTGGTTTAGATGTGTGTGTGTGTGTGTGTGTGTGTGTGTGTGTGTGTTTGCACCCACGCACGCACGCACGCACGCACACACACACCCACTCCAAAAAACAAACCAAACTCGCAGTCATCAAATCGATTCCATCTCACAGCAATTCTATAGGACACAGTAGGACTGCCCCCATGGGTTTCTAAGACAGTAACTCTTTACAGGAGCAGAAAGCCTCATCTTTCTCCCTCAGAGCAGTTTGGAGTTTCAAACTGATGACCTTTAAGTTAGCAGTCCAACACTTAGCCACTACAAAAGGCCTCCTAATATGCACCCACAAATATCAACAGTACTACACAAGAGTCCCCAACTGGAACGTCACACCAGTGCAGGCTGAGAAGCAGTCACAGTCATTCCAACAGGATTAAATGAGCAGGCACTGGATACTGGTGTCCCTGAGTGGTACAAGCCAAAGAGGGTTGGAGGTTTGAGTTCACCCAGAGGTACCTAGGAAGAAAGGCCTGACCATCTACTTCAGGAAAATCAGCCACTCAAACCCTATGGGGTGCAGCCCTACTCTAACACACATGGGTTTCCGAGAATTGGAGTTGACTTGAATCACAATTGGTTTTCTGTTGCTGCTGTGTTTAACTGTACACTCGGCTCTGACTACAGTCCAGAAAGGGAAGATGAATCGCATTTTGACAAGACTCACTCTGGGGGAGGCCACAGGAGGCCCATTTCACAGCACAGGCTGGGGCACTAGCTGAAGTCTCAGCAAGGTCGAGCTCAAACCCAGGTCGGCCTCACTCTAAAGCCTGGTTTTTGGTCACGTTCTTAGCCAGGAGGCCCTTCTTTCTCCCTCACTGCTGAGAATCTGCCCTTTCAAATAAGTCTGAATACATCAAGCCAGAGGGACAGGTTTTTCTTCACAGCAGCGTTTTAAAAGGAAAAAGAAAAGAAAACACATCAAGATGCCCAGCACCAGGGCTGACTGAAGAGACAGAGCCATTGACTTCTGACAGAAAAGGTGTGATGAAGAGATGGTGCTTCGGAAAGATGGTGCACACAATGGTGATGCAGGGGGAAGGAAGCCACTGGAATAACAACAGGACCGTGGTCCCAGCATCGTCATGCCCTGGTTTTCAAAACCTTCCAATGATGTGGCCACCTGACTTTCAAACCACAAAGTATTTACATCCCTTTTTCCTTCCAGCTGTGGAATTCCCTGATATGCCGCCCTTCCCACCCACTCTCCTAATGCTTGCCTCGGTATCTCTTTGTTCCCCAACAATCCACAGCCAAAACAGCCAGGAAGTCGGGGTACTGTGCACACAGATATCCAGGGGACATGGGTCAGGGGCACAGGCTTGTCCTTCCTCCAAATGGCTGGCTGAGAAGGCAGCTTCAAGCCCATACACACATGCCTCACGGTGGGCAGAACCCTTACACCAAGCACAGGAAGGAGCTACAGAGTGCCCGGAGATCCTTGGTGGCATGGAGAAGTGGCAGCTGTCACTTTGAACTTCCTTTCTGAAGGTTCCCTCCTCCTTCTAGGAGGGATAGTGTCTTTGTTGCTAATAGCCAGAATCCTCCAACTTTTGGGAACCCCGTGTACAATCCCAAGAGAACGTCACCCAGTCCCAGGCCATCTTAACGATCATGGGTCGATGAGTTCATGTTGAGGCTCTTGAGTAATGCCTTCCAGCCCACCCACCTGCACTCTATCAGACAATCTTCTGTTGTGGCAAAGGGCTGTCACTGACCAATTTTCAGGAGCAGATTGCCAGGCTTTTCTTCCTGGTTATATTCAGGAAGCTGTGTTGAAACGTGTCCCTCAGGTGACCCTGACAGAGAGTGCTCACAATGGACTCAGAAAACCAATCGAAGTCTGGACTTCATCCTGAAAGCCACTGGAACATTTTCAGTGAAGAAGTCATAACCCGATTCCACTTTTAAAATAAATTTCACTCAAGGCAGCACTTAGAGTCAGTGACTCAAGAGTTTGAGCCTCAAGCAAGAATGCTGCTATGTGACCTAACATAAGTCCCTGCCACCTCTGACGAAGACTTTCAGGTCTGGTACAGACTTCCACAGCCTGCCAGCAAGATCTCATGAGCCAAGGTTGGAGGCCCTGGGTTCACATCCCAGGCTTCACCTCTCTGAGCCTCAAGCTCACCCATCTGAGAAATGGGGGTAAGACTCTCCCTACCACCTGAAACAGTTCCTGTGCTGGCTCTTCTCCGTGGTGTGTGTGTGTGTGTGTGTGTGTGTAAAGGGGCTGGGGTGGGAGAAGGAGCATGGAGACCCAGGGCCCACAGGTCAGTCTGCCCTTTGTGAGTAGGTATGGTTTGTGAGCCCCACCAGTGATTTTACGCTGCTTTCCTATGCTTACAGATGCAAAGGATGCTCTTAAAGGCAGATCTTGAAAAGCTGGGAGATCAGCTCACCCTGCCTGCTAGCTGCCTCCTGAATGCCCCTGAAGGGAGGAAGGAGCCCCACCTGTCAGCCTCAGCTCAGAGTCCCAGCCTCTACCTCCTCTTAGGCCAGCTACGAGATCACCCCAAGGTGAGGAGTATCCCAGAGCTGAGGACCCCAAATCTAGGCGGGCAGAGGAGGAAGGCCACCTTCTAGCACAGAAGCTCCTTCTGCTCCCCACACCAAGCCAGGACCTCCCCACTTCCTCCAGTCTCTAACAATGGTTCTCAACCTGTGGGTCTCGACCCCTTTGGGGGTTGAAAGACCCTTTCACAGGGGTCGCCCGATTCATAGCAATAGCAAAATGACAGTGATGAAGTAGCAACAAAAATAATGTTATGGTTGGGGGGATCATCACAACATGAGGAACTGTATTAAAGGTCCGCGGCAGTAGGAAGGTTAAGAACCACTCTTAGAGTCTAAGGAGTTTTATTTTAGGCAGAAATCCCATCTCCTCACTTCACCCAGCAGCCTCTGTGCGGTCCAGCCCTGCCATCCTCTCCTGCACCCCTCGGATCGAGGAAGCTAGAACCTGCTGGGAATCATTGGCCCTATTTGTCGAACGGGGAAAACTGAGAAGCAGTCAGTGGCCCAACCCCCTCCTTAGCTCTCTTTGCCTGAAATTGTTAGGTGGCTAGGATAGGGACAGGGGTTGTCCCTCCCATGCCTGCACAAGGCCCCCTACAGGAGTTGGGAAGAAAAAGCAGGCGAGCATTAGCCACCCACAGACTCTAACTGGGCATGCTCCAATTCGGCCTCCCCTGCCCTACCCCCTTCCAAGTCAGATGGGCGTTAGACCTGGGTGGCCCAAACTAGGCCCAGGTAGGCTTAAGTCAGCCCATGGGGTCAACCAATACCATCAACCACACCTTCCCACAGAGTCTCTTCTCACTCTTTTGACCCCACTCGCAGTCAGTAACAGATCGGAGAGGATTCTCTCCTCTCTTTTACCCTGCTCTTGCTCTCACTCAGCCAAGTCACCGCAATCCCTCTGGAGTCAGGTCATCATGTGTGGGTGTGCAGTCCCATGAAGTGACCCGTGTTCAGTGGTGAGCCCCAGCACGGTTTTCGCACAGTTTGGCACACTCCCTGAAATAGTGTGTACTCTTTTGAGACTATAAAACCTGAAACTTCTTCCGTCCTTTATAAAAACCCACTTGAATCACAAACCAGGCTTCAGCATGAATTCTTTCTCATGAGAAGCCAAGAACCAAGGTACTACCCACACAAGAAACCTAACGGAATTATCTCGACAGGGAGCCTCTGGTCTTATCAGAGATGTTGGGGGCCAACACCCAGCATGGTGAGGGTGGGGTCAGTACAGTGGAAGGTCTGTGACCAAGCTGAATTCCGGACAGGGAAAGTGGCCCTCCTCCCCTCTGCCCTAGAAAGCCTGCAAGGGGCCCAGAAACTCTGCTCAGATGCCAGTGTGGCCACTTATCTGCAAAGGTACAGAAAAATGTCCCTTCGGCTCCACCCTCCCTGCAGCTGGGAAGGCCTTCTATTGTACCTGAGATTTGAGAACTATGCATACAATCTCTTTCCTACCTCCCTCACTCTCTCCTCTTTCTCTCCCCTGTTGTCTCCCTTCCTCCCAGCCAGGGAAGTGGGGAGAAAAAAAGTCTCCCAAGATCCTCAATTTAAAGTAAAGTCAGATCTTTTTCCCTCCCCTTCCTCACTCCCTAGTAATCACAGTTGTGTGAAGCTGACGCTCTACACAAGGAAGAGAGAGGCACCCTTAGAGAGGGTACAATCAGACAACTTTTAAGATCATGGAGCATTAGACCATTCCCAACTGGGTTTACTAATCAAACAGTCAAATCCTTCATAACCCGCCGATCCCTACAGGGCAATTAAATCCTTCCCCTTTAAAACACTTGCCACACTGTCTGGGGACAGAAAGAAAAATTTGCAAAATTCATTTGATAAATTAGCCAGGGACAAGAAAGGAGTGAATCAAGCTTTGTTCTTTTCATTTTTTTTAATTACGGAATTCACAATGCCTGAATAATGTTTAATAAGAACTATAAAAATTCCTAACAGTATTACAACACAACACAAAAGAATTAACCTGGTTACCGTGAAAAATTGCATATTTAATTAAGAACAGAGAGTTCAAAACTATCCAGAGATTTCAAAAGTGCTGTTGCCTGAGGGGCCAAATTACATGCTTCCAGGGCTGCTAACGGAGTTAAAGCGTTCAGTCATTACCCAGGCGTCCCCATTAAGTGACTCTGGGCAGATGACATCAAATTCATTTCAAAAGCACCAGGAACTGAAGCATTCACTTGGGTAGTTTAAGGGAAAGCAACTATCCTGCTGATACAAATCAGACCCCTTGTTGATAAAGGCAATAATTAAAGAATAATGTTAATTAGCTGCTTTTATTTGAAGAAAAGTACGGTAGCTGGAGTGCTTCCAGGCTGTTGAGGTGGGAGTCGTTCTTTCTGGAAGATGAGGGGGCTGCTGGTGGGAGTGGGGAGCCTGGGGCCCAGAGGAAGAGAAAAAGATGGCAGAGGCTGAGGCAGAGAACAACATAACAAGGGCCCTGGCTCAGCCTCCCTGAGGTTTTCTCCACATGCTGGAATTGACCTGTTTACCCCAAGTCCTTTTAGGGACCAACTTGAGGAAGATGGTGCAGTCTTGGGCACTATCACCATCAGGTTCCTCCCAATATGGCGAACCTAGACCTCCTTGTTCAGCCACTTCTCGTCACACCCACTATCCCTCATGCAGACATCTCTGTCATACTCACTGTCCTCACACAACTTCCTATCACCACTTGGCCATTTCCTGTCGCACTCATTATCCTCACACCATCTCCTGTCATACCCACTGACATACTACACACACGTTCTCTCTCCACACAACCTCAACACATCCACTCCCTACTCAGCCACTTCCTCTCACACAAATTCCCTGCTCAGTCACTTCGTAACATGCCCAATGCTCTCACAGTCTCAAGCAATCACCCTTGCATTACACCACCACCACCTCGGCTCTTACTGCAGCAGATTGTTGCTTTGTTTTTTCCCAAAGACAGCCACCACCATATCTCTCATCACACACACTGTTCTTATAGTGTTACCTTGATGTTCCTCCCATTCAGCAATGGTGTCTAGGGCCCTTTTGTAACTGCCTCAACCAGCAGAGGACATTTGAGTGACACTATGCACCAGGCAGTGTCACTAATAATGAAAATGCCATTCACTCCACATTGCTCCTTCAGGATGCTCACTCTTGGGAGTCCAGCTACCATATTGTGAGGATGGCCAAAGGAGCCCATCCAGGAGCTAGTACGTGCCCTGGTGGATGGCTAAGGTTTCAGTCGACATCGAGTATCCACCACCAGTCATGTATGATATCAAATGACCCATAGACTTTGAAATTTTCCCAACTGAAGCCCCAGATACCAGGGAGTAGGGACAAGCCATTCCATGAGCTGAACTCATTTCTAATTCCTGACTCACAAAATCTATATGTATACTGAACCAATTGTTTTACCCCACCACATTTTGGGGGTCATTTGTTACAGAACAAGAAATAACTGATATGTTTACACACACACACTCACTAACTCAGTCCACCAGCAACTGAGACGCCTGCCCAGAGTGGTGATTGGGCCCCAGTAGAACTAGGCTCAGATGCACCCAGCTCCCACCAAAATGGTTTTCTTCTTCTTAGTCAGGTGCTTAATTAGTATGATCCATTGATATATTCCACATAAACAATTTATGCTCTGGCTGAAACCCACTTGCCAACAAGGTGGACAGGCCAGCCCTGACGCACTCCAGGGACCATCCGAGAGCAGTGAGGCATCTGGATGGCTCTGGGAGTGCATGGGCGGCAGGGATGCCATCTTTGGACAGCCCACCTTGGCCTCCAAGTGGGTTTCTTGCCTCCCCTCTCTGGGGAGACAGAAGGTCTCAGCAGGCCTCACCCACCATGAGACATCAAGATGCTCTGTTCAGTTCTGCTCTGAGATTTTTATTTTTTTTTCCAGAGATGAATTTCACAAAGTAGGCCATGAGCCATGGGACCAACCCCTAGCTGCTGGAGGCTGAGAAGGCCGCTGAGAGGGAGCCTTTCAGAGAGGCTACCAAGCTGCTGGCCCACGCGAGCCCATGTCCCTGCCCCAGATGTGAAGAGAACAGGTCTGACCCCTCCCCCTGATATCTCCTGCAAAGTGACCAGCTATCACCCTGGTCCCTGAGGTGCCCTCATCCCAGAGGCTTCTCCAGGCTCACTCCCAGACATTATGGTTGCCAGCCAGCGCTGTCCACTGTGAATCCATCGTGGAATTGAAACGTCACATCAAGCCAATACAATGTAATCCTGCCTGGATAGATAATGCCCCTTCCCAATCAAGCATGCGTAGTTAGTTCTGCTGTGAGGAGGACAGGAAGAACAGGAGGCAGGACAGCCTACAGACACAAACTCCATTCTCTGTGTGTGACTCTGGGCAAATCACTAACTTCTCTGTGCCTCAGCTTCCTCCTTTGCAAAATGGAGAAACATTAACAACGTCTGCCAGAGATGCTGACAAAAGGCAATGGATGCACCACAGGCTGCCAGAAGAACAAGCAACTCCAGCTGAGAGGACATGCAGCCAGAATGCTCCTGAGAAGTGAGGCTTCACCTCCTATACTTGGGATGTGTTATTATAATGAGGGAATAGTCCCTAGACGGGGACATCCTGCTTGGAAAAGAGTGGGAGAAAAAAGGGAAGACCCTCCAGGAGTTGGGCTGACAGATTGGGGCCAACAATGGATTCAAGCCTGGCAACAATGATGAGGCAGGTGCAAGACCGGGTAGTGGTTCCCTCTGTGATATATGGGGTCACTGTGTGTCAGGAGTGCCAGTCAGCACTGACCACCACCCTCCTCCACCACCACCACTGGGCATCAGGAGAACTCCATGAAGCAACTGACAGTACTGGAAGCACTGGCTTTGGGTGTCCAGGGTCACCCTCAACAGGGGCTTGCAAAATCACAAATGGCTGTGAAAACTTCCCATTGTCTGGAGCCCCACAGTGAGACTAGTGAAGACAGACTGACCCTGGAGGGAGGGTGCAGACTCACACGTGGGGAGGCAGCACTGGGTCATGAGAGAAAGGGGCTCAGTGAGGTGGGCAAACAGGCAAACCCACACCCTGTGAACCAGGTGAGTTCCACAGCTGCCCTGCAGGAAGGGCAGGCCCCAGGGAGAAACTAGTAATTTTCATTTTTGACCTGAAGGTTCCCAGATTCAGGGGTTGGTGAGTTCACTGAAAAGGCCTAGACGAGTGTGAATTGAACAACTCGAAGGTGACTGGCTCTGGCTTGAGAGTCTCACCGGGACAGTCACCACCCCAGATCCTGTAGCTACGATGCAGATAATGAGCTCACCGGTGCGGATAATGAGCTCACCATCAGATGGGGAGGCCAACAACGAACTGGAGAGGCACCTGGGAGAAAGCTACCCAAGTCATGGAAGCCCAAGCAGAAGACAGAAGGGACCCAGCCAGTGTGGAATTAGGGGAGGAGGGCTGGGGCAAGCAAGGCACAAGGGGAACTGCAGAGGGAAGCACAGGTGCAAGCACTGAGCAACGTGAGGGAGGGTGGCAGTTTGAAGGGTACATGAGATGGCTGGGTGTGGACAAAGAGAAAAAAGCTGACTAACCAGAAACTTCGGGCTAAATTGCATCTGTGCAGGGAAGTGCGGGGGAGGGGGGGTCTTCAGGAAGCCCCTGGCTTCCTCTGGGCACAAGTGGGTGAGCATGCACAGGGCTCGGAAGGCCCCAGAAGACGCTGAAGGGGACCCCTTGAGGGCAGAGCCTCTCTGAGTCATATGCCTCTATGCCACAGCCAGAGGAAACGGGCAGTAAGCTTGGGAGCCGGCAACTAGAGTGCTCCAACCCTGCATGTGGATGATCTTACATCCCCCCACTAAAGCCTTATGACGTGTCAATTATTGTTACCCTCATTTCACAGATGTGGAAACTGAGGCATGATCCAAGAGGGCAGGGGCCCAGCAGCTGGCAATAACAGGGTCAACATGAGGTCTTTCCCTCAAAGGAAATCACATTGGGATGTGGGAGAAGAAATACAGTGGGAGCAGAGGCCAGGTCTGAAGAGGCTGCACCCACCATTGGCCCCAACTTACCCCTCATCATCTCCACCACAGCAGGATCAATACTCAGGAGGGGAAGACACATTTAGCTTTGGGGAAATCATTTAATGCTACATCAAAGTACTCAGTAGCAAGGGTGCACAGAGACACAGCAGGACACACCCATGGAGATGGACACACCCATGTGCAGACACAGCTGGGTACACGTGTGAAGGCGCACACACAGGTGCAGATGACATACAGCACACATTCAAATGTCTCACAAAATAGACATACACATACAACATACACACAGAAACACACTAAGAACCTCACACAAGGTCAATGCCACCACAAATGGACACACAGATGCATAGACACACCTTCAAAGGCAAGGTCGCATATAGGAAGACACTAAAATGCACACACAAGGAGAAACATACACACATATACTGAACAATACATAGGGGTACTGACACATACACATTCAAAGACCTGCAGACCCACGCAAGAAGAAACATGCACACGTAGATACAGAAATACAGTCAGGAAACAGCCATTTACTCATTTGACTGATACTTGTGGAAGGCCTACCACAGGCTCAGGGACACTGGTAGTTCAGGGATTGAATGTTTGCCTTCCCTGAGGGAGACTTGGGTCTGACCCCGCACCTGTGTGTCTTGTGCAGCCATCACCCATCTATCGAAGCAGGCTTGAGTGTTCCTATGATGCTAAACAAGAGTCAGTGAATCTTCCAAACTAGGACAGACTAGGAAGAATGGTCTGGAGATCTACTTCTGAAAGCTAGTCCTGTCTGTGCTCAACCCTCTACTAGGTTCTGGGCACACACTGCATCCTACTCTCAAGGAACTCAGAGTCCTTAGATTGGGCAGGTTAGCCACTAATCCCCAGACCCTCAACGGGGCAAACTGCACCCAGAGGCTATACAAGATGGAGTCTCAGGGAGCCTTCCCCAGGAGTGGCATCGGAATAAGCTCTGAAAGTCAAGGAGATTTGAAGGTGGGAAGAGTGTCCATGGTTCTGGGGAAATGACACCCCACTTGGGCACAAAGAGTGTGGCTCAAGATCAAGAACAGAAGGCAGAGCCAGTCCATGCTGGGCTTAGGATCCCCAAGAACAATAGAGAGCCATTGGAAATGGTTCTTTGATTTGTAGTCATCTTACTAGCTGTCATGCGTCCCACAGAGATGAGAAGGTCACCTGGGGACCAAATCCAGGGATCAGCCATAGAGGCTGAGGCCAGAGTGCTCAGGGCAGAGATGGCATGTGCAGCAAAATCTCAGGATTCAGCAATGGATTGGACAAGGGGCACAGGGGAGAGGGGTGCTCTGGACTTCTCAGGTTTCTATTCTATAGATGTGAGTGGAGCTACCCCTGAGATGGGACTGTGTAAGTGTGTGTATGGCAGGGGGCGGGGGGAGGCAGTTTTGATAGAAGCACATAAGCAATGTGGAGGCGGGGGGGTCAGTTTTGAGAGAGGCACACAGTAATGTGGAGAAATCTGGGTCCAGGCTGGCATTAAATGTTGGCTAAATGAATTCAGGCATGGAGGAAGAAAGATTTGTTGGGTATATGGCTATGTGAATTGAATGGACAGATGGGATGGTTTCTAGGTGGTTAAGTGGATGGATGGATAGATGGATGGACGGATGGGTGGGTGGGGGGTGGATGGGTGGATAGATGGATGGAATCAGTAGAAATAAGAATGCAGATACCTAGATTAATTGCTGAGTAGATGGATACAGATAGATGAGTGAGCAGGTGGATTAATGAATTTTGAGATGTGTGGATGAGTGAATGGCTGATAGGTAGGTAATGACCCAGCTTCTGCTGGACTTTAGTGCACCGATGCTCACAGAGTGGACAAAAATAAAGGGTAAAAAGACATCTTTATTTTCTAATCCAACCAATAGCCCATCTGATCCTCCAGGAGACATCTAATCCTTATTCCACCTCACAGCCTGCCCACACATGAAGGCCAAGACACGCCCTTGAAACACAGCACTTCCTGTGGCCTGAGCACTGGTGTCTAAAACATCTTGGCCACCTTCATCTGTTCATGGCCCTTCCTAGTGAGCAGCACCTGGAAAACAGGTCCACAGAAGCCCTTCCCAGGACACAGCCTAATGAATTCTCCCAACCTTTCTGTGTCAGCTCTATTTCAATTATTGGGGGACACAGCTCCCCAAACCCACACCAGGGTACCACATACAGCCATGTGATTCCCAGGGAAGCACAAGGGCCACCTCACTGGGAGGCGGCAGGCATGTCCCCAAGGCAACTTTTCCCTTCCTCTGCTAAATGACGCCAGTCCCCCAAAAGCTTGGTAGCCAAAAACTTCCCACCACTAAGCCCTGCTCTGAGCAGAGGTAACCACATTTGGTTTGTCAGATAAACTCTTTCACATTTTCCAAACTACCCCCTCCCCGACCTTTCAATGTTCCTACTCCAGCTAAGCCCAGTGGGAATCAAATGTGAACTGGAATCAGTTTCTCCCCTACTTTGAATCCTGTGTTTTCTTCTTGCCTGCCTGAAATCAAAATCTTACCAAATCAACCCCCTAGCCCCGCCTCATCATCTCCCCTCTTTCACAGTCTTCTTCCGGCCTCCAGGCTGCTTCCTCAGCTATCAACCCTTCCCCTTGCACTCTGGCTAGCTGGCTGGCTTCCCCTCAGCCAGGTCTCAGTTTAAGTAGCACCTGCTCAGTGAGGCTCTTTCCAGCCTTTTTCCAGCTCCATCCTCACCCTCTGGCCATTTCTTCCCTCCTCTTTCCCACTTCTGTAATCGCACATTGACTGGTTTGCTCTGACCCTTTCTACAGAGCACACAGGAGGATTTGCTATTGCTGAATGACTGGCGGGTTCCACATAAAGGCCAGGCTGTCTGCTTTCAAGTCCTACAAAGTATCTGATGTGTCAGTTTCCACATCCAGAAAATGGGGTGACCCACCTCAGAGGGTTGTGTTGAGAATTAAATGAGTGGGTGTGCTGAAAAGCTGAAAGAAGAGACCCCAGCCCCACCCCACAGGGGAACACAAACATGAAAATGTGGAGAATTCCACATGCCACTCCAGCCAGGCCTTCGCCACCCAGACCCCCACCCACAGGTTTTGCTCCTGGAAACCAGGACATAAGGGCACTTCCCACCATGACAGGGTGGATCAGATGCAGGGAACAGCATCAAATCTGTGCAACGTGCCGAGTGGGACTGCAAAGGGAGTGTTGGGAAGGGGGAGGGTGGACTCTGCTGTTAGAAAATCTAAAAAACTTTTTTTAATAAAGCCTACAAGTCTATCTCCTTCCTTTTTTATCAACGCCACAATTTATTGACCGGGGTGGCCATATTGACTAAATAAATCTTGATAATGACCACGGCAGCAATCAATACCTGCTTATTATCAGCCTGGCCGAGAATTCCGTCTTGCAGAACGCACACCCTACACCATGCGCCACTCAGCTTCCAACCAGGGCGGCTGCTCGGATGGATGGCCAGCGGGCATTCACCTTCCAGGCTGGGCAATGGCAGTTTTTCTTATGTTATTCATAAAACCCTCCCACCAGATGCCTTTTGGGCTCTGGGCCCCGATTCATCTGAGAGTTGACGGTGTTGAAGTATTTTAAGAGGTTTTTTGGTTTTTTAAAAAAAATAGAAAATAAAGAAACATCTATAAGCACAGTGAAAGCTGATAGAGAAATCCCTGGCCTGGAGGGCAGCAGTGGAGGAACTAACCCCGGGAGGGGCATCTAGTGAGCCAAGAGCAAGAATATGGGCGGCCAGGAAAATTAGCGGATTCCGGGAACCCAAGAGGCAAGTGAATTTTGGGAATAATGAGGGCAACAAATGTATAGATGTGCTTTACACAATTGATCTATGTATTGTGATGAATTGTATGAGCCCCAATAAATTGATTAAAAAAAAAAAAAGAATATGGGCGGCCAAGACTCAGAAGCTGGGTTAGAGTCGAAGCTCCCCCTTGCTAGCAAAATGGCCTTGGGGTGATCTTGCTGTGCCTCAGAGTGCTTGCCTATCCAGTGGGGACAGCTAGACTTCTCCGTTCCTTTAAAACACTTTGCAGACACTATGTGAGGTCATATTTGTAAAGGGCTTTGGGCACTGTCTGACAGGCAATCAAGGGCCAATAACTTTGTTAAAGAAAGTGCAGGCCTGAGGGACCCCAGGTCTCCCTAAGAATTGCCATCAGAGTCCATAGCACCTGCAAAAGTCACACCTGGCCTTGCTAAGATGCCAGCCAAGTGGTCCTGGGGTGGCCTGTCTGTTAAATGCTTCTGGATGAGAAGCAGTTTTCCTGGCTGCTAGCTGCTGGCTCTGGGCCCAAATGAAAAGGCCCATCTCCAGATTCCTGTGCCTTGAGGGTACACTGGGGGTCCCTGCACCTGACTGGAGTTTGGGCGAATTTCTCTCTCAGATACTTGAGCAGCCAGTGCTGTAAACAATTCTCTAGGCTTCCCCCAGATCTGGGTATTTGGTTATCTCTGTTGAGATGAGGCAGAGGTTCTTGTCCACAGGGCCTGTTCCAATGCCTGTCTGAGGACTTCCAGGCTCACCTCTTCAAATCCTCACAATGCCCATATTTCACTCCCACTTTACAGAGGAGGAAACTGAAGCTTAGGAGTGTAGTGAGTTGATTAAGGCCTCCCAGTTGGGAAGCAACAAAACTAGGATTCAAACAACTGAGGATCAACTAACTCCAAAGCCAGCTTCAGAGGGCTACTGGAGATCAGAAGCAAATGCCCTCACATCACTGCCATATAGGAAACTCTTACAAGTGTTCTTGAGTTGTTATTCTTTGCTTCTAAGACAATCCTTGAAGAAAAAGTACTGTCATCTCAAAAACCTTATTGTCATTGTGTTGATTCTGACTCACAGCGACCCTATACAGTAGGGTACAACTGCCTCTGTGGGTTTCTGAGGCTTAACTCTATGAGAATGGAAAGCCTTGTCTTTCTCCCACAGAGAGACTAGTGATTTCAAACTGCTGACCACGACACCACCAGAGTTCCTCTCATTTCTAAATGTTGATAAAGATAGAAGCTTCATGAGGGCAGGGGCTCGGTCTCTTTGTTCACTGATATAGTCACTGACATGATCGATCTTTGACATTCAGGGAAGCTCTATTTTACAAACAGAGGGTCTCACAGCAGAAAGAGAAAAGCAGATTTGATTTCTACCCTTCCATCTGGGTCCCACCCTCATGCATGACAGGTACAAATGTAAAATGGTGGATCCTTTGAAAATGAAGCAGAAACTACCTTGTTGGTATTGTCTTTGACTCATAGCAAATTATCATATGACTCCCAAATCCCACTCCAAGGTAAGACTCTAAAGACTTAAAAGCCGGGTCTCAAACTCATTGTTGCCCGGCAAAGTTCACGGCAGCACAATTCACATTAAGAGAAAAAAAGAGAGAGAACGAAAAGTGGGTCTCATCATGTCCATTAAGAGATGAATGGACAGACAAAACATGGCATGCCCATACAAGGGAATATTATTCAGCCACTCACAGGGAGCCCAGTTCAGGTACGTGTGATGGCATCAGTAGACCTTGGGTGAAATAAGTCAGTCACAGAAGAACAACGATGAAGTCTTTAAAACAGGTAAAAGCATACGACAGGAAGATTCGAGACTGATGGGGGTGGGGCCTTGGAGGTGGGGAACTACTGCATAGAGTTCTGTTTGTGGTGGGAGTGGGGCTGTGAAATATTTTGTAAAGAGATGAAGATATGGGTTGCACAACATAGTGAGTATAATTAGTGTCAGTGATTAAAATATAGATATATTATTTACCATAATTCTAAAACATCTGAGGGGTCCCAGGCAATGCTGAGAAGGAAAGCTCTGAGCGCTGCTGCCACTGGGCCTGCCAGGCAGGTCCAGGACCCAGGCAGGCATTGGCAGGAGGCAGTGTTATCTGGGTCCCTAAACACTAACTGACCATCTTGTGTCTTCGTGTCTCCCCCCACCCCCAGCCTCCCACCGGCCTCAGGGACCTGATTGAGGCGCTCTGTGACTGAGGCCACCAAACCATCGCTAATGGCCCACAGCCTGCCGGCAATTAATTAATGGGCTTATTAATTAGGAAGGAAGCCACCTCCCAAGCTGGAATTGAGGTCACCAGTTTCTAAAGCAAGAGCAACTGAGCTAAAGATAAAGCCTTCTTCACCAGCAGCCTGGAGCCTAGGGCCCAATTCCAGGCATGAGGGAGTGCCTGCAATCACTAGGTTTGGGGGACCCCTGTTGGGAGATAGGAAGGACAGGGGGCCCCAGGGTATGCCCACAAAGTGGAGTCAAGTGGTACCCCTTCATCACACCTTCCTGAGGCATCACTTATTCAGTCATTCAAAGGTTTATTAAGCATATACTATCAAGTAAAGTAAGTGCTAGGAAGAAAAACAAAGTCAGAGGAGCTGAAAGGAGGCTATTTTGGAAAGAGAGGTCAGGAAAGGTCTCTAAAGAGGGGATATTTTAGTAGAGGACTGATCAGAAGGAGGAAAGGAGCTAAGAGATGTCTGGGGGAAGAAAGTCCCAAACAAAGGGAACAGAGAGGCAAAGACCCCTCAATGGAGCAAGCTTAGTGAGTCTGAGGAACAGGTAGGAGATGAGAATGGCTGGAATAAAAGGAGGGGTAAGAGTGGTAGGAGAGGAGAGAGAGGAAGAGGGGAGGCAGGGCTAAACGGGCATTCGATGGAGGTCAGTGTTGGGGGGGGGAGGTAATTGAAGGTGGAGGAATAAAGAGAATAAAGGAGAGAGGTAAGGAAGGAGGAAAGACAGCTGGATGGAAGTGTCCCAGCCTGCTGAGCAACCTGTGTTATTGTTGTTAGTGCCATTGAGTCTGTTCCAACCCATAGCAACCTTATGCACAACAAAGCAAAATACTGCCCGGTCCTGCATCGTCCTCACAAATGTTCCTATGCCTGAGTCCAATATTGCAACCACAGTGTCAATCCATCTCTGAGGGCATTCCTCTTTTTCACGGCCCCTCTTTCTCCTGATGGCTTTCTCCAGGTAACCTGGGAAACTTTTATTATACAATTCTAGTTGACGATCAGAGGAGTCCCAAGTCTCCTAGAAATAGGGCTCCCATACAGTCCCAGACCTGCCCAGTCTCTGGTTGGGGGCAGCCCATAGAATGGATTTCAGAGCACAGCAGCTGGAAC
>NW_022111312.1:11191018-11199795 GCF_000313985.2 Echinops telfairi
GAGGCTTGCCCAAGGATGCACGGCTAGCAAGGGGCAAAGCTGAGATTTGAATCTTGGTTGACCTGAGCATATAGATGTAGGCACAGATGACAGATCCAAGGTGGGCCCAATATCTTGTTAAAAAACAAAAGTGAAACCCAGGCTCTCATGGTGTTGGGCAGAAAGTCTTCTTGAAGAGGACACGCACAGGGGGCCATGTGCATGCCAAGCCCTTTGCTGGAAGGGCTCTTTTTCATCCTTATTCCTATTTGATGGATGAGAAGAGTGAGGGTGGGACAGGTGCAATAACCTGTTCACACTCTGAGCCCGCCCAGCCTTACCATTCTCCCACCCATCTCAGGGTCTTAGCAGATGCTATTCCCTCTGCTGAGACACATTTCCCTGACCAGATCCTTCAGTTCTCAGCTGATGGGTCACTTCTTCCAGGATGCCTCCTTTGGTCCCTACATAAGTACTTAGTTCCTTGGCCACCTGATGAGAGATACGTCCAACTTCTCCATTGTCCCTGGGCCCAGCAAGAGCTGGCACCTTGCCAATCCCATTCACCATTGTATCGCCAACATATAACTATTGATCCTATTCTTTATTATTGATATTTATATATGTATGAATTAGCCCATTCATGAGGAGTACCCATTTGGGGATGAAAGATAATAGTAATTACTATTCTTATTAACACTTTCCCTGTGTCCCTAGGTGTGGGCAAGGCTCTGAGAATTTAAGTGCATCTGCCCTGATCTTCCCCACAGTCACCATGAGGGAGTGCTTGTTAGCCACCATTAAGTTGGCTCGTGTCTGACAACCAAGAGGCCACCCAATCTTTAGAGCTGTTGGTCTGCTGCTGTGCATTGCAATCCCGAGTGCTGTTCACCCCAGGGACTTATCTTCCAGTACTACACTGGACAGATCCGGTTGTGATCCAGAGTTTTCATCGGCTAAATTCTGGGAATAGATCGCCAGGTCTTGGTGAGTAAGTCCCCTACTCTGCCTAAGTCTTACACTCCTTTAAAACCTGTTGACCAGGGTGACTCTGAAATACCAGTAGCATATCATCACAACATCCAAGCCACCACAGTACAATGAAATAACGGCTGGCCTATTAATGAGGTTGCTGTTGTTGATAGATGCCATCAAGTAAGTGATCTTATGTCACCTCATGGTGAGGTGATTCATAATGACCTTATGTACAACAGAATGATTAGACACTACTAATATCTTCATTTAGGACAGGGGTCCTCAAACTTTTTAAACAGGGGGCCAGTTCACTGTCCCTCAGACCCATTGGAAGGCCCGACTATATTAAAAAAAAACTATAAACAAATTCCTATGCACACTGCACATATCTTATTTTGAAATTAAAAAAACAAAACAGCAAAAACACCCGGCAGGCCAGATAAATGTGGCCCGTGGGCCATAGTTTGAGGATGCTTGATTTAGGGTATGAGAAAACCTGGACTAAGAGAACTTACTGTATATACTCAAGGATAAGCCGACCCGAATAACAGCCGAGGCACCTAATTTTACCACAAAAACTGTATTAAAAAATGTGCTTGCTGAAAAACTTGGCTTATACACGAATACAGTATGTCCAAGGTCACATCAGTGGAAATGGCAGAGTTGGGATTTGAACCACCTGTATGGCTTCAGGGTCCACACTAAATAGCTCTGTGGTGGGTGTGCTGACTATACCACACCCCCTCAGAGAGCTGGTCCCACAAGGAGGTGTCCCCAGTAGCAATGCCTCTGAGTGACCACCCCACTCAGAGCAATCTGCTCGGCCAGGCAGCCCGGTGACCCCTGTGGTCTCTCTGTCCGCAGCACCCACACTCCAAGCAGCCGGCTGGACAAGTCAATCGACCGTAATGGTTCCCAGGGAGCCGTTTACCCCGTCTGGCCTGAGAGACGGCGGCACGAAGAGTCTTAAGCACTGCTCGGCTCCGGGCGTCTTAGGCAGACGACCAGTTCAACCCAAAGAAGCTGAAGGATTGATTTTCTTTCGTTCTCTCTCTATCTCTCTGCTTCTTTCTTTCTTTCTTTTTAATGATGAATGCTTATCCTGGAACTGCTGTTTCATTAGGCTGAACTGAGGGATGGCAGAGGCTGGGAAGTGGGAGGGCACCAGGAAGGGAGAAGCGGGCAGCCACAAGCCCACTTGGGGGGAATGAGCTCCTGGGAGAGGGAGACCTCGAGCTCTGTGGCCTCTTTCTTACCCAACAGGCCTTCAGGAGGCAGTGACCCCAGGCAGAGCCTCTTCCTGAAAATCAACCTCTCCCATCAGCACCAGGCACTTAAGGAGAGGCAGTCACAGAGAAGCCTGGCCGCCTTGAGGCCTGACCACCCCCGGGCCTTTGCACTGACAGTTCCCTCTGCTGCAGTCTCTTCTTGGAGCCTCTGTTGCCCTTTCCATGATGCCATCCCTTCCCAGTGAGCCTGGGGCTTCTGATGTTTAAGGGACATTGAAGATCTGGATTTTTCAGGCAACATCTTTCATACAATAGCTTTTTAAAACATTGCACAAATTTAGACAGACACTACTATGGGCCAGACAGCCCCAGTCTGCTGCTTCTGTGGTTGGAGCTCCAAAAAGACACGGCATTACATATGATATTAAAACTACATTAGTAATAGCAAACCCCAATGGAAAAAGGAAATCTCTGGAGCTGCCTACAAGGCCAGCAGGGTACAGGAGCTGCCGCCGCCACAGTTTTCTCACTCCTCTCCGGCTTCCTGAAAACAGCCCCAACAGGACATGGTGCAGTCCTATCCAGGTCGTGACCTGTGGGCCCACACTGACTGGCACATACAGCGGGTGCTGGCCATCACCAACAACCTAGAAAGTGGAGTTTAACGCTAGCCAATAAGGAGACTAAGGCTCAAAGAGGTTAAGTGACTTGTCCAAAATCACACAGCTAGCACAGGAAAAGAGCCCTTTTGGTGTAGTGGGTTATTCATTGGGCTGCTAACCTCGAGGTCAGCTGTTCAAAACTACCAGCCATTCCTCAGGAGAAAGGTGTGGCTCAATACTCCTGTAAGGATTCAGTCTCAGAAACCCACAGGGGCAGTTCTACCCTGACCTGAAGGGCACTAGGAGTTGGAATCAACTCAGTGGTGTTGAGTTTGGAGGGTTTTTTTAGTAAGGGAAAGATAAGTTTGATCCACTAGAATATTCCTCATCGAAAGCAAAAATGTCAGCCATGCCATGGACTATAGAGCCACCATCATGTAGCTCCAAACCAAACACCAAACTCACTGCCATTGAACTGATACCTATCGGACTAGGTAGAATTGCCCTTGTGGGTGTCTGAGACTGTAACTCTTTACAGTAGTAGAAGGCCTCATCTTTCTCACAAGGGGCAGCTGGTAGTTTCAAAATGTCACCCTTTTGGTTAGCAGCCCAATGCATAACCACTATGCCGCCAGGACTCCTCATGTACATCAGGGGTGAGCAAACTAAGGCTTGTGGGCCAAATCTGACCTGCCAACTGGTTTTTGCAAATAAAGTATTATTGGAGCACAACCACACCCATTCATTCACCTTCAGCTGCTTTCATGTACGAAGAACTAGAGTGGAAAGGTTGCAACCAAAACCCTGTGGCCCACCAAGCCTGAAGGATTTACTATCTGATTCTTTCCAGAAACGGCTGCCTCTGACCATGTCACTACATGCCCCAGAGGGTCTGGAGAAGCATCACACCCCAAGAGTTCTTCAGTCAAAACCTCTGGAAAATTACTGCTAGGTCCATGGGACCATCAAGAGGAAAAACCCTCCAGGCAGAAGGAATTGCAAAGGCAAAGCCCTGAGGTCTGAGCCTGCTTGATGCATTTGAGGAACAGAAAGAAGGCACACACTGCTGGAAGCAAAGGGGGGGTCTTGTAGGAGACCAGGCCAGAGAGATTAGAGAAAGGGCAGATTTTGTGGGATCTGGCCATCAAGAAATAGGAATTTGGGTTTGAATCAAAACATGACAGGAAATATCCACATCCTACAAAACAAACCATTTTTTTGTGAAGGGCTCATCGAGGCTTAGAAATCAAGTAACTTCACCTTAGACATACTTCTTGTTTCAAAAATATTGCTCTACAGATCAACAGGACCCCCATCTCCACCCCACTGATCCAAAGCCTGTCCACTCCCTTAGCCTGTACACCAACCCAGTGTGGCAAACCAAATGGGCAGAGCAGCACCATTTGACAGATTAAGAAACAGGAGACGAGGTAGCAGGAGGGCCAGTGGCCATGTAAACTAGAACTCCTAGTCCCTTCATTTCAGCCAACCATATTCACTGTCCCAAATGCCTGTCACACAAGCCACCATCATAAATAAAGAGCAATCCCTGGAGAGAAAAATTGAGCAGAAGACTGGACCCCAAGTTCAAGGTTAGGAAGAAATAAAGGTAGGTCACACACACCTCTCCCCTGGCTCCCTTCCCACTCTGCACCTCTGCCAGGTGTGGCTGCTGCGTTAGATGGCTGGGAAACCGCCAGAACTCTAGCTCGTTCAGGGATGAACTCAGAAAAACCACAGATTCTGGGCAGCCTTGGCCCTCATCGTCCAAGACCAAATTTAGCACTAGCCAAGGTGTTCACGTTTGAAATCCCATCTGCCGGAAGAAAAGGTTACACGACAGAATGTCAAGTTCGAACATAGAATCCCTCTTTATAACAGGAGCATTAAAAAAAAAAGAAAGAAAAAAAAAACCACCATCAGAAAAGCTGTTCCCTCTGGTCAAAATAGCGCCGAGCTCCTCTGAAATAACCCACTGAGATGCTTATTTTCTTCTGGAGGCTCATCCATGGCTTCTCCATTTTCTACAGTGAATTCAGGTATTAATCAAAGACATTGTCAGGCCTCCCAACAGCAGAAGCAGCAAGTGATGTGGCTCTGCTCTCTTCGCTGCTAGCCCTCAAAAGACATAGCTAGTCTTTAGGAAGCAATCCCTGTCTGGGGGAGAAACCCCGATTCTGGGATACCCAGAAAAGACGTCTGAGTTCTTTAAATAAATCCACCTCACCTGTTTGCAGGTTCCTTCGGGTGTGGGTTCCAAGAGCTGGCTAGGCAGATGGAATGGGGTCACCGTGAGGTTGGACTTAAAAGCAAGTGTGTATGTGTGGGGGCAGGGCAAGGGGAACATGGCAGAAGGCTGCCTTATTCACAGAGCTGCAGCTAGGAACTGCCCACTCCCCCTGTCCTCACCTTCCACCACAAAGCACCAACCTGGATCTTGGGCCTGGGCCAGGCCTGGTCTGGTCCAGTCTGCACCCACTCCCCCCACCCCCCACCCCACCCCAAGCCATTAGATTACGATTACAGTGAAGTTTCCAAAGTTAGGATTCCACCAACAGAGCTGATAGCTTATTTACTGCCGTCATCTATAGAAAGAGGGATTTTGACACATTGTTAAATGATAGCACATTTAGATAAGTCAAGCTGTCAGAGCCTTTAATGGATGTCTAAACTCTCCGTGGCTGATATGTAAAATTTATGCACTTCAGAATATCATAAGGTTATAATATTTTAATCACATCCACACTCCTTTCTAAACTTTGAAAAACATTCCATCAAGCACCAGCTCACTCCCAAGTGCCAAAAAACTGAACCTTCCCCTAAGTTTGTCCAGACTCCATGAACAAGCTGCTCAGGGCCTTTCTTCCTGATGCGAATGGCCTCGTCCTCCAAATCCTGAATGGGACCAGCCCAGAACATAGAGCTGGCTGGGGACTGGGTCCCTCAACACCCATCAGCATCATTCACCCTCGTTGGGTGGAGGGTTGGGGAAGAGTAGGGGCCGGCATGGAGCCTGAACCCAGAGCCTCGTTAAAAAAAGTGGCAAAGTGAAGCAGAAAAGAAAATCATAAAGGTATGAATCGGGCTATGGCGATTATACATAGGAAAATCATAAAAAAGATACTGCATTTGTAATGTTCACCGCAAAGCAATCTTATAACCAAATGAAATATGCCCAGCATTATCCTTGGATAGAATTTTATTTCTTCTCATTTCCTGGACGGCTAGCAGCAGAGGAAGGAAAGAGAGAAATGGGTATGCAGCCTCAGGGGTTCTGCAGGCAGGTACCATCTCCCAGATCATCTTGACACAAGTCATCCAGGGGCCTGAGTTCCAGCCTAAGAAAACAGCTCCGCTGTGTTCAGAGGCAGCACATGAAGAAACAACAACCGGACTGCTTCCGTATTTGACACACAGATACTTCCGGAGGCCCAGGAGCCAGGCTGGCACAAGGTCACCTTTCTTGTCAGGACTGGGGGGCTATCAACAATGTGGTCTGGCCTGGGGACTTTGGCTGCCTTTGCTGTCTCGCCCACTTTAAAGCTCAGCAAGGAGGCTGTTCTGAACCACTCAACCTGAACCACCAAGAATTAAAGTCACTTGCCACCTCCTCCACCTCCTCCCAAGCAGCTGGGCCAAATGAGGAGGGAACCCAAGCTCTCAGCTGCACAGGGCCTGGGGTGGGGGTGAAGCCACCTTAGTTTTCTTTTCTGGTGAAGGTGAAAGCAGGAAAGGGGCCCAAAACAAAGAAGAAGAAAATAAAAGTGTGGCAAAGAAGTCATTATGCTCATGTGTGAGAGGGTTCCAAGCAGAAGAGGCTCATCACCCGTTTCCCACAAAAATGTCATCAGGGAGACCTCAGTGTGTGGTGGGCCAGCTGGACAGGTGGGGGGCAGGTGAAGATTTCAGGGTGGGTGGGGGCAGTGGCAGATATGGGGGCCTGACTTAACATGCTGCTGTGGCCACCCAGGCTGGCAGGTTATTTCTCTGCTCTCTAGAAGTACACGCAGCCTTTCAAACTCCCCGGCTCCCACAGGGACAACCCCCCACCAATTTAATATCGATGCAAATGAGCTTACCCCTCTTTCTTGAGAGCCTTCTCATTTTGTGCCAGACACACCAACCATTGTCCTGTTAAACAGCCCCCCTACATATACATGCTGGAGGGGGTCACGGCCCGGCTCCCCATCACCTGAACCAACCAGCCTCCCCCTACATCCTCCCCCTCCAATATGCTTTTCCATCTCAACCTCAAAAGCCCTAACAAAGGGCTCCCAGATCAAGGGGGGTCCAGTTGGAACCAGGGTTGGGGTGCCCGCAACAGCTCCACAAAAGACCCCTGAACAGAATGAAGAGAGTGAGGTCCAACACCCCCACCAACCCCCACAGCTTAGAAATCAGCCCCCAGGGAGCTTTGCCCACCCCTCAGCACCCAGTCTCAGCTCCCCTCAGCGCAATGGAAAACGAGTTATCTAATGGAAATTGTGTTAACTGACATTCCTGCCAACCGGGAGCAAATACCAGCGCTGTAAATCTCACCGCAGAAATTCTCTCCAGCCCAGAATAACAATAGGAGCCAGCAAAGGGCTTTCGCCAGCCCTTCTGGTTCCTCTCCTCTTGTCTGCCACGTTCTTGTCATTCCTTATGTTACAGAACATCAATCATAAATAAAGACGCTGTCCCCCAGCAGCGCCCGGGTCTCATTTACAAACATTAGCAGGGAATACGATTACCAGGGGCCTTCGTGCCAAGCCCAATGTGGCTGCCCAAGCTACACTGATAGTTCATTCTCTCTCTCTCTCTCTCTCTCTCTCTCTCTCTCTCTCTCTCTCTCTCTCTCTCTCTGTTCTCTGTGCCCTACTCTCTCAGAAAGGCCACTTTAGCGTCATTTAAATCGGCACAGCAGAGCTCACAGCCCTGCCCACCTCAGCCGGCCACCGAACTGTAGCCCCAACTCAAGTGAGGACGTGGGATTGCTAGGCGTTCGCAGTTATTAACTGCATGCCTGATTGCCCCGATTTTCTCTCCAGCTCAATGGCTTTTGGGGAGGGAGAGCAGAGGGGGAGGCAGGAAGGGGTCTGGGAAGCAGGCTGGAGGAGGGGGGACTGCAAAGACTTATCGAAAAAACTTAATGAGATTTGCAAGAGGACCAAAAAAATTTTTTTTAATTACGTGGATCCTTTTTATCCCCAAACTGATGCTCTCTCGGCTTCGCGAGCGCCACGGCCAAGGCGGGAGGCACTGACAGGAGCTGCATCCTTTAGCCGGCCGCCGTACTAGCCGCTGCAGCTGCGACTCTGAAAGACTCTAGGGCTTGGGGGGTTGGGGCGAGGTGCTTGTCAGGGTACCTGGGAGCGTCCTAGGCAGCCCGGGAAATGACGAAGGTTAGAGTTCTGCCTAACACATTCTCTGAGATTCCATCCTTTGCCCTGACTCCTAAGGGTTCAGCAGGGTGCACCCCCAAGCCTGGGGTTAGGGAGAACGCTACAGACTCCCGGAGAAAGGGGGAGTGGAGAGAAAGTGCAGGGTTTGGGGAAGGCAGAAGTCAGGAAAAGGGCGAGAGGCGAGAGAAGTAAGAGAAGAAAGGCGAGAGGGAAAAAGAGGGGAGCTGTAGGGAGGTCAAGCAGGAGGCAGTGAGAGCGAGGGGGCCTAGAGAAGCTCCATTTAAAAGTTCCTGGGGGCCCCCGAAGCCAGAAGGCACCTGCTCGGCGCCGCTACCCATTCCCCTGGCTCCAAGGCAGAGCGCAAACTTGCGCGCGCGCCCCAGGCCCATCTCCATCCAGAGTTTCCCAGTCTAGAAACGGGGCATAAAGGGGGTAAAGGGAAGAGGCAAAGACAAACCCCGAGAACCCGGCCCAAGGAGGAGAGGTTGGCCTGCGTAGGCGACTGGGAAGGCAGCGGCGGCCCCCGATGGCGGCGCGTCCCGGCTGCGCAGCCAGGAGGGAGGCAGCAGTAGCGGCAGCGGTAGCCGCGGAGGTGCTGGCGGGCGGCC
>NW_022111312.1:11201488-11236495 GCF_000313985.2 Echinops telfairi
CAGGGATTCCTGTTATTGTTTGGGGGTTTTTTAACCCAGTTATAGGGGCTCCCCACAACTTTGCAGCGGCAGGCCTTTCATTGTTGTGACTATTTTTGACTACTCCTTGGCGCCATCGGTAAGGCTTTGTTCCTCTGAAATGGCTGGCTTTTGTTGGGGCCTTTGCACAGCAGTGCCCTGGGTCCTTGGCCGCAGGGAAGAGCCCGCTGTCCTGAGCCTCATCGCTCGTCCTGGGCGCTTTGACTCTTGACTGCTTTGCGGGAGTGTCTTTCGCATTTCCTCCAACCCTGGGCAGTACGAATAGCTAGGTTTCTTTCCTTTTTTACCTTCCTGCCCCCGCTCATTGTGCTGCCTGGGTGCAAGCCAGTGGTCCCTTGGTCCCTTCCAACACTCCCCACCCCAACCAGGAACTTGGGCCTCACCCCCTCCATCAAACCCAGCTACTCCAGTACAGACTCCAGGGTCACTCTCCCTCACCAGCGCGCCCATAGGCCAAATCCCACCCACCAAGTTTTCCAGCCCCCAAAAGGGGGGAACGTATTTCCTCCCTTTTTCTCTGATCAAAAGATTTGCTTTTATGAGCAGCAAATGGAAATTTACATTCTCTTTTTATGACCCAGCCTGGACTTCTGACATCACTCTTGGTCTGGGACAATAGATCAATACAGAGGGTTATAAAAAAGATAAAGTTTAGAAGAGTTATAAAGGAGAGAGAATCGTGATGGATACTTTTGATGATTTTCCAATATTTGTGTCTCGGAGCACGTGCTTCAAAGGCAATTAAAGTTTTTAATGTAATGTAAATAATTGTTTCATAAACGCTTCAGAAGAAGGTGTGATCTTCCTGAGCAATCACTGGAGCTGTTTGGGAAAATATAATGTGATTTAAACACTGCTACAGTATTTCTGTGCCCGCCCCCATGCATTTTCCATGAGGCCTGGGTAAATATATTAATGCAGGAGTTGAAAGACTTGTAAGACCAAAAGTACAGCGTTCACCGCCAGTGTAATGAATTAGGCCTAGTTAGCAATTCCGAGTGGCCTGCTTCCCTGCCAGATTAAATTGCACGTGATGTGTGGTTTATCTCGGCTCCCGATAACTTCACGTTTAAATTACAGCTCTCATTCTACAAAGTGATTTTAGAGAAATTTCCTATCACATTGCATTTTTTAAGGCTATATTTTCTCCTGTATCTGTAAAGCTTGAAGCTTCCTTGTCTTTGAGTCTGTTTAAAAAAAAACTTCTTTGAGTCTGTTTTTTAAATGCGCCTGAAATAAAAAATCTGAAGTGTGAAACCCTTCAAAGCCTTTTTTTTAAACAAGCCAAAGTTTTGATCAAATAAAAGATTATTTTAAATGTATATCTGACTTTGCAGTAAAGGGACAAAGTGACATTAGGTACCTTCTGATTTGATATGTGAGAAGGACACAGCATCACTTCTGCAGCATTCTTCAATCTAATTGTGAAGAAATATCAGACAAGTTCAAATGGAGGGGAAAATTCTGCAGAATAAACAGTGTGTATGCTTCAAAAAAATCCATGTCACACAAAACCCACCAAAAAAATCAAGGAACTGTTTCAGATTAAGGGAAGCTAAAGACACCTGATAACTGATTAAAATGCATGATCAGGGGTTTTCTTTTCTTATAAAACACATTAACAATGGCAATTTTAGGGGGAAAAGTCAGTAGATTAGGTACAACCATTAAGCTATGTTAATTCCTTGATGTTGATCAACTGGGTCTGGATATAAAATTTCTATGAAGTCACATGTTGGATACTTAAACTTCATATCTGGAGTTATATGCTGAAGACAGAATTTAATGTAACAAATTTAATGGAATCTTGGATTACATTGTATATTTTGATGTAGAGTTTGTTGCACAATACGTAACAAAATATCCATTGAAGTATTTACTGGTAAATGGATAGACATGATGCCTGCAACTCACTCTGAAACATTTCAGACAAAAATAATGTGTATGTATATATGTATTTCTAGCCACATCAAGAAAATGATAGAGCAAATGTGGCAGAATGTTGGCATGTCCTATCAACGTAAAGAGTGCACAAAAATTCTTTGTATTTTCTTTGCAACATTTCTGGAAATCTGAAACTATAGCAAAATAAAGAGTCAGAAGAAAAGCATAAATTTTTATCTGACTTTGTTTAAGCTGTTAGGGGCTGGTGAGCTTACAATAAAAATTCTGCATGGAACTTTTCTCTGTTTCCCCCAACTGCTGTAGGCTGCACCTTTGACCCAGCAGGAAATTGCCACAGCAAACATACTTACCGGGGAGCAGGGAGAAAATCCAATAATTCAGATTGTTTTAAGTCTGTGATATTTTTAAATGACTTAATGCAGTGGGTCTCTGAAGAATTCTGACAATTTTAATGGTAGGAACTTGCAGTGCCACGGAGGAGCTGGTTGCTACATAAATACTGAATGATCGTGTCTTTCTGTCTGGGCTGAAACATATTAGCTTTGCTTAGTGGCTTATTGCTTTATTCGCAAAATAAATTTCAGCCGTCTCACCCCACCATGTTCCCAGCCTGTTGTGATACTGTACCTTATTACATGTGGGGGCTTCGATTCCAAAGGCATCTGTTACCATCCCAGACTCAGCAATAATGAATTAAGCAGTTAAGTGTTTACCCCTTAAACAGAGTTAGCTGGGGAAATGATATTTTTATGGGTGGTCCTCAATGAAAGATGGGAAGCCAGGAAATGCAGACATCTCCAGCAAACAATGGGCCTTGGATTTAGGAACTAAAGAGGTGGCTGGGGTGGGGGTGGGGGGGTTATTGTGCAATGCTGTTTTTCACAGCACACGTTTCCCCCCACAAATGCAAGTGCCTATACAGATTTCTAAAACCTAAAACATTACAATGGGAAAGGAGACCCCCAGGAGGAAGTTAAGAGCAGCTTGGGACAGCCTATCCAGAAAGCAGGAGTGGACAGAGCTGGGGTCCTCTAGGAAATTTATAAACTGTGCAAGCATCCTGGGGAAGATAATGGCAGGTCATAATGATATGCGAAATCTCCAGCATCAAAGCTGAAACAAAAGAAACTATCCTCCGGTAGCTCTGTACTGCCCACCCAACACAATGCCAGCCTAGGAGAGAGACAGCCACCAGTGCCCATTCATCTGGGAGGGTGAACTACCACCTCAAGAGAGGAGTGAGGGTGTGATATGTCTGGCTGGCGCTGCGTGGGGGTGTGGGCTTCTGGAGGTTGGCCAGGTGACTGAGTAGTGCTTGGAATCCCTGAGTGATGCTGATGGCTAACATGCTGGCTCAGCTGCTAACCAAAGGTGAGTCTCCCCAGAAGTGCCTTGTCAAACCTGCTTTTGATAGAGCAGCCCAAGGGAGCCCAGGTCTCTAGACCCGCAAGGGCCCCTGACACTGGGGCTTGGTGGTTGGCTGCTCCACAGAGAGAAATCATTAGCATAGCATGGTAGTTGAGAGTGAGCTCCTGGAGCCACAATGGCTGTGAATTCCAGCTCTGTGACCTGGAGGAAGTTGCTTTGCCTCTCTGAGTAATGGTGCCACTAAGGATACATTGTGCTGAGTTAACCTATATAGAACACTATGCATGTAACACACACATCTAACATTTCACATCTGTGTCTTAGGAGCCCTGGCAGCTGAGTTAAGCTTTGGCTGTGAACAGAAAGGCTGGAGGTTTCTAGCCACTCAGTGTCTCCACGAGAGAAAGACTAGGTGATCCATTAAATATTATATCCAAGAAAACACTTCTACTCTGTCACATGGGTCACTGTGCAGCTGAATCAACTCAACACCCAACCACCACAACAGCATCTCTCTACAGCAGTGGTTCTCAACCTTCCTCATGCTGCAACCCTTTCATGTGGTGATGACCCCCCCAACCATAAAATTATTTTTGTTGCTACTTCATCACTGTAATTTTGCTACTGTTATGAATCGGGCAACCCCTGTGAAAGGGTCGTTCGATCCCCAACGGGGTCGCGACCCACGCATTGAGAACTGCTGCTCTATAGCTTATTATCACTGGCCTCAACTAAACAGGGCAGGCACCTATTCCCTTATTGCAGGTGGGAAGAGTGAAGCCCAGAGAGAAAAAGTGGCTGGATCACAGGGCTGGGGAATGGATGGGACCAATGCCTGAGTTCACTCACAGCAAGCCTGGGGCTTTTTGCACTTGAACCTCTGTGGGGGGGGGGGGGGGGGGGGGGCAGATGTCCAGGGAACAAGTGCTGGAGCCTTAACTAGGTGCCGACTCTCAACAGCTAATCAAACAGGAAATGAACAACACAAGAGGGACAGGTTCGCTGGCTTGATTCCCCTCCAGTGACAAGAACTGGTAAAGTAAACAATGCTGTATTCATACTATGCTGATTACTGTCCTTTATCCCTGCCCCCTTTTACTTTCCACCTGCGCAGTGTCCCTGGAGAGTAATTCCTGTGAACTACATTTCCCAAGCTTCCTTGCTTTCTGACTGTCTATTGAGTTTAGCCAATAGGAGAGCCTGTCAGAAGATGAGCCCATTGGAGTAGAGAAAGGTTGGGATATTTATTCCCCATCTGCCTCCCTACTTGGTCCTTCTCCAGCTGTAGCCTTGTTCAACTGTCCCTCTCCCTCAGTTCCTGCTCTCACTGGGCCCCAGAAACTCTATTCCCTCCCCCTGCTCCTTCAGGTCTGGAGTGGACATCGCTTCCCATGCTCACCCTTCTGAAAATAGCGTCCTCATTTAAAACTCCCAGCTGAGTGTAGCTTTCATTGTTTCCTGCTGGGACCCTAGGTGATACACCTACCTTGGAATTCTACTCAATGGTAAGGAAGATGAAGGCTACCTATCTGTGTTGAAGTGATGTCTGGGACATGGCAAAGTGAACATGTTTTTGTTAGGTGCCATTGAATTGATTCCAACTCATAGCCACACTATGTCCAATAGAACCAAACACTATTTGGGCCTTCGCCTCCTCATAACTGTTATGTTTCAGCTCCTGTTGCATAAGAAACGTGTAAAATACTAACTATAGTACAACCCCATCATTCTTGAAAATGTATAAAAAAAATTTTTTTAACTAAATATCAAATGGTTAACATCAGTTATGGAAAATTACTTAAGAGACCTCTTATACTTTTTATATCCATGTCTTAATTTATGGATACATTTTTATCAACAGAGATCTTCATTTGGTAGATGTGAGGTCTGTTTCCCCTGGGGCCCTAAATATACACACAACACAGAATGAATGCCATATTCAACTGAGATGTCTCTAAATGAAGACTTGAATGTGGAGAGACATCCAATGTTCATGGACTGGAAGGCTTAATATGATAAAGATGTCATTTCTTTTCACAAATTATTCCATAAATTCTATGCAATTCCAGTTAAAATCCTAAGTTGTATTTTCGCATAACTTGACAAGTCCATCTTAAAATTTTTATGGAAGCACCAGGGCCCAGAATAGCCAAAGCAAGCTTGCAGAATAACAATAAAGTGGAGGGACTTTTCCAGTCTGATGCCAAGACTTATTCTAAAACAAGGCAAGAGAGTAAGGGATTGGCAGAGGGACAGTCCAATGAAAGGAACAAAATTAAAAGCCTATAAACAGACTCACACAAATATATAGCAGATCTGCCACCATAGATCAGTGGGGAAATGTTGGATGTCATTTTCAATATGGTACTGGGCCAACTGATTATCCACTTGGGAAGGAATACAATTAGATATCTACCTCCCACTACATAAAAAAATTCAAGTCCAGGTGGACATGACTGCATTTTGCGGATGTAAAGAAAGAAAGTCAACGTGTTCCCTTTGAACATTTGAATTGAAAATTATATCCTCGGAAAGTCAACTTCAGCCTGCCACACCTATTTTTTAAAATCATTTTATTGGGGGCTCTTACAGCTCTTATCACAATCCATACATACATCCATTGTGTCAAGCACATTTGTACATATGTTACCATCATATGGTAACATCATTTAAAGCCCTTCATTAAAGTAGCCACTCCACTCTTAATTTTCAAAACATTTTCTTTCTACTTATACCCTTGCTATCAGCTCATTTTCCTCCTCCCACACCTTCCCTCCCTCATGAACCCTTAATAATTTATAAAATTGTTTTTCATGTCTTACACTGTCTCCCTTCACCCACTTTTCTATTGTCTGTCCCCCTGGGAGGGGGTTATATGTCAATCACTGTGATCGGTTCTCCCTTTCTCCACCCACGTTCCCCTTCCCCTCCTGGTATCACTACTCTCAATATTGGTCCTGTGTGTGTTTATCTGTTCTGGATTCCCTGAGTTGCAAGCTCTTATCTGTACCAGGCCATATCTATTTTTGTAGACACATCTTTTGGCTAGCAGTTCAATGTGTATCCCACTATGCCATGAGCAACTTGTAGACACATTTTAATAGCGCTGGACATTTACTAGCCCAGTGTTCCTTTCAGGACTGGATCTGCAGCCAGAACCAGGACTGAAATTTCTTTTAGAAACCCCAGAATGGAATTTCACTTGGCACTTAGCAACTTCCAGAAGATTTAGAAACATTTACTAACTAGAATTCCTAAGACCTTGCTCTGGACTGGCATATAGCTTCATGGGGCTACAGAGAAGTTGTAGACATGTAGACATGAAGCCACCATCCATCTTAGCTTTGATTATGCAAAACAGATAGCAACCCAAATCCTCAGCAACCAAAATCGCCTGGCTCTCCCAGATCCATGTCTGGCCTGAGCAGTCCCACTTGGTTTCTTGTCCATAGGAACACCTAATCTTCCATCCATCCTTGGGCCATGAGCACCCGAGGATAGCCAGTGGACTTTCCCAGTGCCCTGAGAAGAACTGAACACCAGCATCCTTCCTGCAAACAGAACTTGACAAACACAGCCGTTAAAGCCTCCATGAAGATCAAAGACCATCACTGCCACTGCAGTAGTCTTAAAGTGACATACAAGGCAACTCAGCCCCTCCCCCATGTGTGGCTGGCGTTAGAGCATATAGGTGGATTTTCTCACAGTTCTAGTAGCTGCAAGTCCCAACCAGGGCCCTGTCCCCTTGGAGTCCTTCTGTGAGCCTCTGCCAGCCACCCTTATCCTCATGTGACATCTGTCTCTCCTCTCCCCTGCGTGTGTCTCTCTGTCTGTTCTTTTTATAACTCTGAGGTGATTAGGTTTAGAACCAACCCTATCTGGTATTACTTCATCAACATAACAAAATAAAACCCTCATTTCCAAACAGGGTGATATTTACAGGCATAGGGATTAGGATTTAGACACATATTTGCGGATGGGAGGTAATTTAACCCATAACAATGCCTTCAAATTACTTTTCTTTCTTTCCCAAGCCCTTCATTAAAACAGCCACTCCACTCTTAATTTTAATTTCTCTTCCCTCAATCTACTAAGCCACCTTCTCATTCTTTGCTCTGTCTGTCTGTCTGTCTGTCTGTCTTTCCCAGCTCCTTCTTCCTGTCTTCCAAGCTCCCCTCCTTTTCCTTTTCCCCTTCTTCTCACTGCTCTTTCTTCTTCTTTAAATTTGAGGTTCTCATATTTCTTTGTCCACAAAAGGCAGGCCCAGTAGCCAAGCTAAAAACAAAACCAAAAAACAACAACCCGTGGAGCTGATACCAAGGGCTCAAGTAGAAAGAAAATGTTTTGAAAATGATGATGGCAGGCAGCGATGTAACAACGATGAAAAATACACCTTTCCTCTAGTTCCTAAATGCCTTCTCCCTGCTCCCCCCCCACCTACTATTATGATCCGAATTCTACCTTGCAAGTCTGGCTAGACCAGAGGATGTACACTGGTACAGATAGGAATTGGAAACACAGGGAATCCAGGGCGGATGATCCCTTCAGGACCACTGGTGTGAATGGCAATACTGGGAGGGTAGAGGGAGAGTGGGTTGGAAAGAGGGAACGGATTATAAGGATCTATATGTTACCTCCTCCCTGGGGGATGGACAACAGAAAAGTGGGTGAAGGAAGACATCGGACAGGGCAGGATATGACAAAATAAACAATTTATAAATTAAAAAAAAAGAAAATGATGATGTCAACATATGTACAAATATGCTTGACACAATGGATACATGTACGGATTGTGATAAGAGCTGTAAGAGACCCCAATAAAATGATTTTTTTTTAAAAAAAACCACAATTCTTTCTCCTTTAAGACCTCAGGGCAGGTAGGAATGTTTACACTTGAATTTCTATCATCATTGAAATATTTATAATAGCCTTCATCTGCCCCACCCCACCCCCACCCCCAGCCCCTGTGTTTCCTCCAGCATTTCCTTTAAATTTCTCAACTAGTCAGGTATTCGTGTATCCCTTTTAAAGACGAATAAACTGAGGCTTGAGGAGGTGGAGAATAGCTGGGCATGGGTTGGCAACGAGGTGGGCAAGTGAGAAAGGCTGGCAACCCCCTTCAGCCTGCTTTTCCTGCTGCTGTCCCGAAGGCTGAAGTGAAAGGAATGAAAGTGCTTCCAGAAAATGCCATCTGAGAGCAAGAGCAGGGGCTGTGTGTGCCTCACCACAACCACTCCCTGCAAAGCTACCACTCCATCACCCTCTGTGGAGCTCACGGTGCAATAGCCCTTGGTCCCACATGACGGGAGAATAATGCTGCCACTGCCATCTGTGGTCTCTTTCCCCATGGCCCCAGCACCTAGTCTCCTCCTTGACAGCACTAGGAGCCAGTCATCGCCATTTCCTCTTGTTAGTAGCTGACACAGCAAGGGCTTGGAGAGAGCAAGTGACCTGCTCAAGGTCACTCAGCCTGGGAATAATAGAACTGGGGACACATAGGGCTCCATTTGATTCTGAGGCTCAAGCTCTTAACTCTTCTTCTGACCCCTTCTCTTCCTCAGCTGCCCCTACTCCTCTCCTGGGCACACACCTCTTCACAGCCAGTGAGGGGTGGAGTCAGGATTGGAACCCAGAGCTCATAGTCCCTGGCACCCACAGTCCCTAGCCACACTATCCAGAGCTGTGAGGGTACAGGAGGAAGATTATAGAAGTTCTCCTTTGAAGGGTGATTCACCATTCCAGAAACATCTGTGGGCTAATGAACTCATTATCTGGGGGAACAAAGTCTCCCAATTCGACCCAGTCCTCCCTGCTCCCAATCGTGGGGTCAACCAGAGGATTCTGCTAACACCTCAGGAAGAGAGGTCTGGAGATCATCTGCTTTCCAAAGGTGTAGTACTGGATCCACCTCTGCTGAGAATTTGCCTTCCCACCCAGATAGACTGCATTTTAACCCAGAACCTACATTTTAACCAGTTTACCAGGTGAGTCTTCAGGAAAAGAGACTCTCAAGGATTCTGAGGCCCTAGGGCCAAGGGCACCTATGTGCTCACTCTCTTTCTCCTACACACACTCTCACAGGAACCTATTTGCAGACATGGGCACATGCACATATCTGTACAGATACATACACACATACCTGCTCCTGCCATACCACCACTCACATGGTGTACCTCTCTCTACCTTCTTCTGCATATGCTCATGTGTACATGTTAGTATACATGTACGTGCACACTTGCATGTCAGTACGTGCGCGCACACGCGCGCGCACACACACACCAAACAGATGCTTCGAGCCCCGCGTGTGTGCTCATATACATGCCTGCACAGCCGCATGTACACATGGGTACACATCCTTAGTCCTCCGTGGTTATATGAAGGTGTGTGTGCCTGTCTCTACCCTCAAGGGTTAAGGTGTGAGGTCTCTCCTGGGGCCTCTGGACTTTGTTGAAAACCCCACCTCGTGGACACCCAGTGTATAGGCCACACCTCCTTTGACAGGGGCACCCCTGGAGCCAGGGGAGGGCTCTGAGCCAGGACAGTGAGTGGCCTCTTAAGGGCAACCATCTCTTCTGCTCCCCTCCTCAGGCAGTCAGTTCCCCGAGCCAAATGCCAAAAAAAAGAGCACTGGACCCAGGGACAGGGGTTTGAACTCCTGCTCTGCTGCTTGCTCACTTGGAAAAACTACCTCACCTCTTAGCCTCAGTATGTCCTCCTGCAACCTGGGGCAAAGTTCTCAGGCATGACTAAAAGAAGCAAAGGACAGGCAGCCCGGGTGCAAAGTCTGCTGCTTTTGCTGGGCTTCTCTCTCCTGCAAGGGCACAGGGAGAGGTTAGGAGTGACAAGAGGCAGAGCTGGAATCAGATGACTCGAGTTCAAATTCTGATGGAATCCATACTCTGACATTTTACATATGACCTTGGGCAAGTCATTCACCACTCTAAGCCTCAGTTTCCCCATCTGTACAATGGGGACCTCTTAGGGTTCTAGTGAGCATTCACAGAGTTGATGCAGGTTATGGACCTGGCACAGTGGGTGTGCTGAGGTAGCAGGATGCCACCCTCAGCATGCTCTTTGGAGGAACAAGTGATATTTGGAAGGTAGATGAGAGTTGAGCCTCAGGAGTCCAATATGATCATTCCATAAGTCATTATATTCAATCCCTCCCTGCCAGGCATAGTTCCCAGCACTTTATAAAAATTAAACTCATTTACCTTCTAAACAAACAATGATGCCACTAAAGTGTTTAGACCAGCCACACCTGGCAGGGAGGTGAGAACAAGAGGACTGTCTATAAAATTTTTGTGCAGTGTTTCAACAAAAATGTATAAAAATACCCCTGTACAAGTATGCACTGTTTAACAGCGCAGGTATGCACTGTTCATACAAGACCAACTGCATATATATCCATAGTCCCATAAAGTCTTCCTTCCTTCCTTCCTTCCTTCCTTCCTTTGTTCCTAAGAGAACGCAGCTCTCCTTTCTTCTTAGTATCCCCTCATGGTTTTACAGCCTCCAAAGCTAGACCGGCAGCACTTTTCCATGGAGAGGGATATAGGCAGAAGAGGCAGAGCATATGGCTGGGCACAAGCTTTTGGGTTGGGCGCTGTCCAGCAGGCCTGTGGATAGCAGTATGGTCTGCAGACCTGGACTGCTCCTGCTGCTTGAGTAGGCAGAACATGCTCAGCCACCCTCCCAGTCACTATAGGTGCCACCACCACCTGCTCCTTCAGTTTCCATGCTTCAACAGCAGATGTGGCAATTGTGATGAGGACAACTGGAGGTGAGCTTCCATGGTGTTTGCATAATGTCACATCACATGACATCAATTTCACAAAATGTATTGTGGACATGGTATTTTTGATTGCCTCATATGCATGTGAAAGTTGGACACTGAATTAAGAAGACCAGAGAAGAGTCGATGCACTTGAATTGTGGTGCTGGTGAAGAATACTAAAAGTTCCATGGACTGCTAAAAGAACCAACCAATCTGCTTGAGAAGAAGTACAGCCAGAGTGTTCCTCAGAGGCAGAATAGCAAGACTTTGCCTTACACACTTTGGACACGTCAGGAGGCACCAGGACTAGTACCTGGAGAAGGCCATCATGCTTCATAAAGGAGAGGGCCAGTGAAGGAGAGAAAGGCTCTTAAGGAAATGGAGTGACACCATGGCTGCAACAATGGGCTCAAGTATAAGAACCATTGTGAGGATGGCGCAGGACCAGGCAGTGTATTGTTCTGTTGTGCACAGGGTCGCTATGCACAACATAAGGTCAGAACTGACTCCATAGCACCTAACAACAACATTGTAGACAAGTTGTCAAGAGAGACCAGTCCCTGAAGACGGACATCATGCTTGGTAAAATAGAGGGTCAGTCAAAAAAGGGGAAGACCCTCCATGGGATGGAATGACACAGTGGCTGCATTGATGGGCTCCAGTATAAAAACAATTGTGAGGAGGGTGGAGGATGGGCAGAGTTTCATTCCACAGTGCACAGGGTCACCACTAGTCAGAGTGGACTCAGCACCACCTAACAGCGACCATCATGGCCATTCAATGACATATACCCGTACTTATTTATGAAAACATTTTGGTAAGCTCAGTTTCCATGTACCAATATGCCTGCAGGGCTAAACATTTATGCTAATTTATTTTTAAACCTAATGCACTCAGGTCAGATCTGTCATTATTACCCAGTTCTGATGATACTTCAAATCATGTGGTCTCATCCCCATGAGTTACAAATACTTGTTTTTGCTTTTGCTGTTGCCAGTGTTTTAGTAGTCACTGATTTTGTAAAATGGTCTGGTGTAGTCAGGGTGCGATGTAACAATGATGAGAAACACAACCTTCCTCTAGTTCCTAAAGGTTTCCTCCCCGCTCCCACTAACATGACTCGAATTCTATCTTGCAAGACTGGCTAGACCAGAGGAAGTACACTGGTACAGATAGGAACTGAAAATACAGGGAATCCAGGACGGATGAGCCCTACAGGACCAGTGGTGTGAGTGGCAAAACAGGGAGGGTAAAGGGAGAATGGGTAGGAAAGAGGGAACCGATTACATGGAACTGTGTGTGACCTCCTCCCTGGGGGACAGACAACCGAAAAGTGGGTGAAGGGAGACGTCGGACAGGGCAAGATGTGACAAAATACCCATTTATAAACTATCAAGGGCTCATGAGGGAGGGGGGAGCGGGGAGGGAGGGGGAAAATGAGGACCTAATGTCGGGGGTTTGAGTGGAGAGAAAATGTTTTGAGAAACGATGTACAAATGCGCTTTACACAATTGATGTGTGTATGAATTGGGATGACAGTTGTATGAGCCCCTAATAAAATGTTTAAAAAAAAAATGGTCTGGTGTTTTAGCTATCATGTTATGCTAATTAGTATCTGTGAACCTGTATCAATGACTCTTTTTGGAGAACGTACTAGTAATTAAGGCAGAAAAATTAAAAAAGGCTTCTGCCCAGTTACTAATAATGTTGTAACTAATAATGTAATTCAATATAGAAAGGTTTTACAAAATAATTTTGTTAGTACTTATAGAACTAAGAAATATTACATTAAAGCAATTTATAACTAATCTATCACACATTAGTCTATGATTAAATTGGTAATACACATTACTAAGGATTCTTCATGACCTGTAGAGGAGAAGGTCCATGAAGGGGTGTCCCCACACCATAAATTACTACATGGGGTAACACCAGCCTTCATGATGCCTCTGAATTCATCTCCATGAGGTCCACATTGTTCTCATGATGCCTACTTCACAGATGAGGACCTGAGGCATAGAGAGGAGATGCAACTTTCCCACCATCATGGAGCCGAGAGTGAATTAAAGTCCCAGCAGGCGAATTCCAGAGCCTGGAGGCTTTCTCTCTTTTCCCACCTCCACTGGGCTCTCTGGACTGTGTTGACCTCCCAGTGCTTCCTAAGTCTAGAAGATTCTTTGGGCTCCAAGCCTGGCTTTAGAGGACAATTTCCCCACCACAAGAGTCTCCGGCTGTCTCATTTGTTTTCTCCCAATTTTTAGGGAGGCAAGTGACCAAGTAGGTATTTAATATATCCCGGAGTGCTGGGGAATCAAGATAATCTCAGTGAGGCAATAAAAATGGTGGGAATTATGCTGATTAAAGAGCATCTGCTAATTGTGGGTGCCTGCATCAGAAAACTTGCATCTGCCTGATGTTGCTAAGTGGCAAGAAGGTGGAGGAAACCTGGCTGGCGAGGTCTCGCCCCACTGCTGAAGTGATGCTGCAGAGTGCAGCGACAGATGGTGGCCCAGACAAGCATCCAACGTAAGAGAGAGATCAGGCATGGGGAACTGTGCATTCCACACTTTATTTAAAAGTCAGTCGCTGGGAAGCGGCTGCCAAATGATCCCAGCAATGGTGGTGCTGGGTCTCGATGTGGCCTGGCTCAGTGAGGACTGGGCCCTGTGGGTCTGATTCTGGGCTCTGCAGTAACCTGGCTGGGTGACCTCACTCTAGGTGGTCCACCTCTCTGGACATCAGCTTCCTCAACTCAAAAATGGGAAGAGTAATGCTTATCAGTGGTAGATGAATGGAGTCCTGGTGGCATAGTGGTTATGAGTTGGGTTGTGATTCACAGGGTCATTAGTTTGAAACAACCAGTTGCTCCTTGGAAGGAAGAAGGTGCTTTCCACTCCCATAAAGAGTTAAAGTCTTGCATCCTCTCACAGAAGAGTCACAAGGAAGGGATGAGGCAGCCAGGGTGCAGTATAGCACCGACAAAACACACAATATTCCTTTGGTTCCTTGAGGCTTCCTCACCCCTGATATCATGACCTCAGATCTACCTTACAAATCTAGCTAGACCGGAGCATGTATACTGGAATGACAAGAGCTCTCAACACAGGGAATCCAGGACAGAAAAACACCTCAGGAACAGAAATAGGAGTAGTGATACCAAGAGGGTAGGGAGAAGGTGGGGGGAGAAGGGAGAGAAAAAGGGGAACTGATTGTAATGATCTACATATAACACACACACACCCTTCCAAGGGGGAAGAACAGAAACATGGGTGAAGGGAGACAGCAGTCAGTGTAGATATGAAGATAATAACAATTTATCAAGGGTTCACGAGGGTGGGAAGGTGGGGAAGGAGGGAAAAAAAGAGGAGCTAATATCAAGGGCTCAAACAGAAAGAAAATGTTTAGAAAATGATAATGGCAACATATGTACCAATGTGTTTGATACAATTCATGTACGGATTGTTATAAGATCTTTAAAAGCCCCCAATAAAATGCTTTTTTAAAAAAAGAGTTAAACTCACAGGGCAGCTCTATCTGGCATTGACTTGATGGCTGTGAGCAGTTTTGGTTCCATGGTAGATGATGGAGTCTCCCGTGATGCAAACCACTTAGCTGCTAGTCAAAAGGCTGGATGTGCAAATCTACTCAGATGTACCTCCATAGGAAAGCTGGCAACCTACTGTCAAAAACTCAGCCATTGGAAACAACCACTGTGCTCTGACCCACATGGGTCACCTTAAGTACCGAGTTGACCGAATGGTATAGTTTTTGGTGGCAGATGATGTCATGGGTTCCATTCTTGACTATTCCTTGTATTCGAATGTTGTGCTATGTGGTGTTGTGATGATTTCCCCACTGTAAATTGGCCCTTTTGAGCTTGGGTTTAGCCATGTGATCTGCTTTGAGCAGAATGAGGTAGGAGTGCTGCCATGTCAGTTCTGGGTCTGAATATCAAGAGATCATGTGTGTTCTTCTTGCCTTCTTGTCCCTTTGCTTTTGGCCATGGAAATAGCCTGTCTGGGCACATGCACTGGTCCTACGAGAGTGGGCTTAGAAATGCAAGGGTGAGGAGGAGTCCAGGTTCTGTGCAATAAAGTCCCACCAGTCAGGAACAGGATTGTTCTGAGGTAAGAAACAAGCATTGCTGCATGAAGCAGGGAACCAATAGAGAGGTCTGAGGGGCCGGCCCCAATCCCAACTATGTGAACAGCTCCCCCTCCCTGCGGAAGAATTTACTTCAGAGGACAGCACTGAAGCTACAACTCAGGGAGAGGGACATGTCTGATCAGATCACACAGGAGCAAATGAAGGGAGAGAAGAGAGTGGAGCACATCCTGGCCCACCATGCCTTGAGGATGAGGCCCACCATGGCACGATATCCCTGCTCAGAGCAGCCAATGCACAGAGAGGACCATATGGATGGCCCCACTATGAGACATGATATCCCTCACTGACCCATAGCCCTACGGGGGACAACACTGGAGACACAGTGCAGGAATTGAGCCTGATCTGACCCCACCACACCAAGGCAAAATACTAAGAGTATGCAACAGAACAGCAAGGGAGCAGATCAAGGAAGTTCCGAGGAAATACTGAAAATAGACTTTGGGGCCAGGGTGTGGCGCCCCATCAGACTCGACCAGAGGACACTCCTAAAGGTCAACAAACAGACCTTGAACTATTTACAGGCTTTTCTTTTTTGGTCATTGTGTTGTTGTTGTTTTGTTTTCTTTTGTTGCTTTGTTTTGCTCTGTCTTATTTTTTGTGCATATTATCTCTGCAGTTCTATCTAGATAAGATAGGCAGGATAAACAACCTGGAGGAGATAACCACGGAACCTATGGTTCCAGAAGGACATGGGAGATGGGGAGGCAGGGGAAAAGAAGTGGGTGTTAAACCCAGGGACAAGGGAACAATAAGTGATCCAAAATTGATGGCAAGGAGGGTGTAGGAGGCCTGGTAGGGTTTGATCAATGGCAATGTAACCGAGAGGAATTACTGAAACCCAAATGAAGGTTGAGCATGATAATGGGATAAGAGGAAAGTAAATACAGGAAAGAACTAGGAGGCAAAGGGAATTTATAGATGTCTAAATACAGGCATGTACATATGTAAATATATTTATATATAATGATGGGGAAATAGATCTATGTGCATAAATAAATATATATATTTAGTATTAAGGTAGCAGATGGTCATTGGGCCTCCACTCAAGTACTCCCTCAATGCAAGAACACTTTGTTCTATTAAACTGGCATTCCATGATGCTCACCTTCCTGACACGATCACTGAAGACAAAGCAGGTGCATAAGCAAATGTGGTGAAGAAAGCTGATGGTGCCCAGCTATCAAAAGCTATACTGTCTGGGGTTGTATAGGCTTAAAGATAAACAAGCAGCCATCTAGCTGAGAAGCAACAAAGCCCACATGGAATAAGCACACCAGCCTATGTGATCACAGGGTATTGATGGAATGGGGTATCAGGCATCAAAGAACAAAAAAAGCATATCATTGTGAATGAGGGGAAGTGTGGAGTGGAGACCCAAAACCCATCTGTAGGCAACTGGACATCCCCTTACAGAAGGGTCATGGGAGGAGATAAGCCAGTCAGGGTACAGTATAGCACCGATGAAACATGCAACTTTCCTCTAGTTCTTTAATGCTTCTCTCCCACCGCCCCCCTACTATCACAATCCCAATTCTACCTTACAAATCTGACTAGAACAGAAGATGTACACTGGTACAAATATGAACTGGAAATACAGGGAATCTAGGACAGATAAACCCCTCAGGACCAATAATGAGAGTAGTGATAACAGAAGGAGAAGGGGAAGGTGGTATAGAAAGGGGGAACTGATCACAAGGATCTACATATAACCCCCTCCCTGGTGGATGGACAACAGAAAAGTGGGTGAAGGGAGATAGATGCTGGACAGTGTAAGAAATGATAAAATAATAATAATTTATAAATTATCAAGGGTTTGTGATGGAGGGGGCCTGGGAGGGAGGAGAAAAATGAGGAGCTGATACCAAGGGCTCAAGTAGAAAGCAAATGTTTTGAAAATGATGATGGCAACAAATGTACAAATGTGCTTGACACAATGTATATATGTATGTATTGTGATAAGAGTTTTACGAGCCCCCAATAAAATGATTTAAAAAGAAAGAAATGAGCATTGCCGGTCTGGGATGCTGGGCAGCTGGGGCTGTTTGTCGCTGTAGCATCTGGATCTGAGGCTGCCCCACTAGCAGGCTAGGTGCTCCCTCACTTCCTGAGTCAGCAGCTTTCCCAATCTCAACTCCACCAAAGCCACACAACAGACACCTGGGGGTGGTGCTTTCAGCTGGATGAGCCCTCCTGGCCTAAGGTTGCAAGCTCACTGCTATCAGGGTTTCTGTTAGAGCCTTGTGGAGACTACCTACAGCCTCTTAAGACCACCTCTGCCCACCAGGGAGGTCCTCTGTGTTCCCACCAGTCTTCCTGGTGGATTCTAGGTTTTAGACTCTCAAAAGGTCTTACACCCCAGCCAGTCAACGTCATGATGCCATATGGTTCTGGGAAAGTCACCTAGCACCTTTGAGGCCTCCCTTATATAGCTGTAAAGGTGGAGGGAGTGTTGTACCCTGCTTAACCCAGTGTTGGCAGCATGAAGCTTCACGCCAAGTAGGGATGTAATGTGCCTGGAAAACATGAGTTCTCAAACATAAGCCATGAAGAGCTCCATCACTAAATGCTGGCTTTAGGGGGTGTCATTGTGGCAATTAGAAAGGAATTCTACTTCCCTTGACCCAGTGTTCCCCTAAGCCACTCCCTTCTCTTCTTTGTTAAGGTCTTGAATGCCATCGCCTATGGCAAGCTGATCTAAAAAGAAACGAAGACTTAACTATTGCAATAGTGACCCAAACTAAGGAGATCCCTTTTGAGGTCAATGTCACAGCCACAGACAGGAACTTCACAGAAGAGAAAACTCAAATGGCTGATAAATGGAGTAAAAACTGCTCAGCCTAATTAGTAATTAGGAGAAACCCAAATTAAAATTTTAATGAGCTGCCATTTTATATCCACCCAATTGGCCAAATTTGTAAAGCCTGACAATAGCAAGTGTTGACATAGATACAGAGCAAATGGAACCCTCACACACTGCTGGTGGGAGTGTAATTGGTACATCCACCTTAGAAAACAATCGGCTTCATCTAATATAGTTGAAGTTATAAATGTCATAGCTCCCATCAATATATCCCTAGGACTATCCCCAGCAAGAGTTCCTGTCCAAGTGATTAGGCGACATGGACACACTGTCTATAAAAGATACAGGGTACAATACTATTTATATAAATGTGAAAGCAAGCAAGACTATACTATGTATTTTTAAGTATACATGCCTATGTTTCAAAAAAGTGTAATTTTATAAGAATGATAAACATTAAATTCAGGATAGAAATGGCCTCTGGTGGGAAGGTAGGATGAAGAAGTAAGATTGGGTAAGACCATACAGGAGGGCTCTAGCTGGTTATTTTTTAAAGCTGGGTGCTAGGTATACATATGTTATAATACATTCTTTATTTTTTTCTCATATCCAAAATAACCAAAATCAAACCAAACTCACTGCCATCAAGTCAATGCTGACTCATAGCAACACTGTAATTCCACAAGGTAAAACTGCCCCTGTGGGTTTCCAAGAGTGTAACTCTTTGCTGGGGAAGAAAGCTCCATCTTTCTCCCACAGAGCAGATTGTGGTTTCGAACTGCTGACCTTGTGGTTAGCAGCCCAACACAAGGCTAGATCATAATAAAGTATAAAGTCAGGTAGCAAAGACATAAAAAGACATCAGATACATGGTAGGTAGCAATCATTATTAGTGATGTTTTAATAAGTTTCCATTTTCCTGTCAGTTTTCTTAAAGCAAATTGCCTTGAGGTTTCAAAAATGTGGATGTTGAGGAGGGCAAAGGAGAATAAGCTACTACCCTAGTGTTTGCTCATCCTTGTAGTCAACACACATTCACATAGTGGTGCCTGGGTTGAAAGCAGACAGCCCTTTACGCACTAGCATCTCAGCAACTCTGTAGACACAATGAATGGCTCCAGAATTCCCAGAATTCCAAACTTCTCCAGATTCCAGCGAGGTTAGACTGAAGCTCTGAGTCTACTGGAAATGCCAGTATGTTCTCAAAACGATGTTCACAAAGCATGGTTCATCAGAAGCCTGCTTCTTCAGTCAGCCAGCAAAGTATTTCTTAAATCCACTGTGTGCTTGGGGTTGGAGATACAGTTGCTCCTAATGATTTGCAGTTGATCATTGCAAATGAAAAAGAGGAAGGCCCTTGACAAGATGAATGGACACAGCACAGTGGCTGCAACAATGGGCTCAAACAAAAGAACAATTGTGAGGATGGCACAGAGCCCGGCTGCGTTTCCTTCTATTGTACATAAGGGTGCTATGAATCAGAAATGGCTCAATGGCACCTAACAACATCATAGCAAACTTGCCCATTTGCTTAAATGCACTTATATCCCCCAAACTGATACTCAGGGCACTTTGCAGTTCTTTGTGGGCAAGTTCAAGGTGGCCAAAAATTGAGTCCCCCAACACATGTTTCCAGTTGGGATTGAACAAGGCCAGGCTCTGCCTTCTTGTTTCAGCTCTCCAACTGTGGACAGTACTCTTCTCTCAGTCTATTTAATACCATGTTGTTTGCATTTGTGTGCTTTCTGCCCATGATTTTCTGTGTAAGATGCTCTCCCAGTGCAGTGCTAAATTGCTATCTAGTGCCCCTAACTAAGAGCAAGAAAGCTGTGGTGTGCTTTACGAAGAACATACATATTAGGTCATTTTTGTTTCATGTATGAGTTATAATGCTTTTGGCCATTAATGAATCAACAATATATATGTAATCAAGTGCCATCAAACAGAAACACGACCGTAAGGTTATGCATTGATCTTTAATGAGTTGATGGAAATGTTGTAACCAGAGAGGCTCATAGGAACCTAACAGTACATTTCTCATAAAAGCAGTGGCTCAAGGTTCACTGATTCAGTGTTTGTGGCAACTTTATAAGGCATGATCATCTCAGGAAACAAGAATTTACTGTACAACAATAACTATCTCCTTATAGTTTCTGTGCTTATGAAAGTCACAGTCCAAAGGACACAAAACAGACTCTCGTGGGACCAATTACATGATCACACAGCACAGAATAACCTGAAATCAAGTGCCAACATCACAGAATTCTGTTGACTGGCACATAGTAGGTACTCAGAAAATAGTTGTTAAAGAAAGGAGGGGGAAAGGAAGAGAAGGAGGGAGAAAGCCTGCTAAGTGGATGAAAGGATGAATGGATAAGTGATTGATGGTAGAAGATAGGGAAGAAGGAAGAGAGAGAAGGGAACAGGGAAGAGATGATATTATGAATGGTCAAGATAATGGTGTATTGTTGAGTATGACAAGGAAGGCGCCTTGAAAAAAGTGAGATGTGTGCATCACATTTTCCCTGGCTTCCTCTAGTGCACTCAAAAAGGGCTGGGTTATGCTGCAGTAGCAATCTCCAAACCACAGTATCCTAAGACAACACATGTTTCTTGCTCTTGCTACTTGTCCACTGTGGGTCAACTAGGGGCTCTACCATATCAACCTCACTCAAGGAACCAGGACAGCGAGTACCACAGAAGGGTAAAGGGAACTACAATGAGTCATATCTTGTCAAGTAAAGGTGCTCTACCCAGAAATGACATACCCCAAAACAAGTACAATCCAATTATGTACCACAAGAGAGCTGAGCAGGATGCAAAACTTGGCTTTTATCAAATCTTCTCCAGCCTGTGCTTGAAGCTCTGAGGACAGAGCCTGGTCATTGGGGGAAGTGTTGGGAACACTTCAATGAACATTGTGGTTATGCAGGGCAAAGTAAGGATGATACTTTCCCCCATTTTCAAAGCTAACTCCAATTAGTCAAAAGTCCTGTATGTGGTTGGCTTAGCAGGATGAATGTGACTTAGTTCTGGCCAATGAGATGTAGGGGCTTCTATGGAAGGCTTATTTGTGGATGTGTCTGGGCTTATCTGTGATACGTGGTGCTATGGCAGCCATTTGGGGGCCTTGTGGGGAAACAGGCTGAAGGTCAAGGCCACACAAAGGACTGCAGAATTAAACATTGAAGTAACATAGCCACTAATCACACCAAACTTAGATTCACCTACCTCTGCATTTCTTGTATGGTATAAAGAATATCTACTATATGTTTAGCCAATCTGAGCAGAAGAGTATTGTTTTGGTTGTTAATGGAAAGTATGAATCTGAAAGAGGAGAAAATGCAGGGATCCTTAAGTTACAAGAGTATATGCAAGCAAGGCTGCTCCTTAAAGAACTCACTGCCAGATAGATATAGCATGGTGGGCCATCAGGAGATGGCAGTGATAGAAAAGCATGGGTTGGAGAGAGAGTGGTTTCATGAAAGAAGCTGGATCTGAAGTCACTAAAAACGCCTTGATTCAGAACCACAGGTATTGATGAGTATGGAGAGAAATTGGGACCCTCATTTATTGCTGGTGGGACTGCAAATAGGACAGTCTTTGTGGAAAATGGCTTAGAAATTCCTCAAGTAGTTCAAAATAAGGAATTACCCTATGGTCCAGCAAAATTACTTCTTGGTATATACCTAAAAGAACTGAAATCAGGAAGGTAAACAGATATGTGAACACCAATATTCACTGAGCATCATTCCTAACAGTCAAGAGGTGGAAACAACCACCAAGAGAAATCTTGGTAAATGAAATGTGGTGTGTATACACAATGGAATATTACTCTGTCATGGAGAGAAATTAGGCCCTGACACATGTACTACGTATGTACTACATCACGGAAGGACTTTAAAAGCATTATGCAGAATCAAAGAAACTTATCACAAAATCCCACACATATGAAGTCTAGAACAGGCAAATGAATAGAGTCTAAAGCTCACAAGTGGTGAACAGAGGCAAGAGGAAGGGGAAAATGTAAGCCACCGCATAGGGGCACTGAGCTTTCTGTTAGGGTGATGGAGAAATATGGAACTAGATAATCACAAGAGATGAAAATGTCACTGAATTATGTATTTAAAAACTGTTGAAATGACAAATGCTTTGATATATAGAAAAGAATTTGAAAATGAACTACCTGGTTCCACTTATGTATTAAGAGGAGAACAAACAATTCTACTGAAACCCCAAAACTCAATGCCATTGAGTCAATTTCAACTCACAATGACACGGTAAGATAGAGTAGAACTGCCCCTTTGGGTTTCTGAGACTTTAAATCTTTATAGCACCAGACAACTTCATCTTTCTCCCTCAGAGCGTCTGGTGGGGTCAAACTGCTGACCTTGTGGTTAGCAGTTCAATGCATAGCCCACTACCCCATCAGGGTTCCTAACTGAAATCCAGGAGCCCTTCAATTCCTTCTCGGTTTTTTGGGTGTTTCTCCACTAACTGTTGGGGACGTTCTGGAAAGATGCGCATCATTAGCAGCATTCTGGGCTTGTCTGGCCTTCAACATGTGATTTTGAGAGTTGGAAGCGAGAAGATTATAACTCAGAATGGCACGCGCGAGTGTGAAGGCGGCTGCCTTGCCAGCTATTTGCCTGTATTTAAAACACATATGGGTGATATTTTTAAATATCTTTGCTGTGTGATTGAAAAACATTGCAGTTGCTACTTCGTGGACTTGAGTTTTTATGAAAACCCAGGGATGGGATGCTGGGTGTGTGCTGTACCTACGTGGGCTGTGCTGGAGGAAATGTAAATGCAGTGCACGTATGATTGTCAGGCAGGGGATCAGGGCTGGGCTGTTCCATGCTAAGAGAACGAATCTAGGGGCTGTTAACAATAGTTTCATTTCTTGGTTTTCTTTGTGAATCATTGTTCCTCTCCTTCAGTCCATGGAGTCTTTAAAAGGCTCTTTCCCCAGTTCTAGGAGTGGGCCTGTTACTCAGGTCAGGCCAATCAGATCATTCCAACTCTCTGGCCTTAATGATTGGCTGAGGGCTAATATCACACATCAAGGCAAGCCAATGAGACTCAACTTTGGGACTTTCACAGGAACTATTGACTAAAGGAAGTTTGGTGGCCTAGAGGCTATCCATTGGGCTGCTAACTGTTCAAAACCACTCGCATCTCTGCAGGAGGAAAACGAGGCTTTCTACTCCTGTAAAGAATTACAGTCTTGGAAACTCACAGGGGCAGTTCTTCCCTGTCCTATAGGGTCACTATGAGTTGGTATTGACTCATTGGCAGTGAGTTGTTAGAAAAGAGGAGTTTTATGGTGAATGCACTCTAATCAAAAGTTTGGAGGTCAGAGTCCACCAGGCTTCCTTCAGAAGGAAAGCATGGTGGTCTTCTTCCTCATGGAGAGGATGAAGGCATTGGTTCAACTGGACATAGTTTGAACCCCAGCTTCTGCCTCTCAGCACTTATGGGACCTTGGGCAAGTTACATAACCTGTCCACCATGAATGCGTCTGAATCTGAAGCCTCAGGGAGCTCAGCTCTACTCTGACACATATGGGGTTGCCATGAGCTGGAATCTACTTGATGGCAACAGCTATTGCCAAAGAGGCTCTCCCTCCTGTTGAAGTTGCTAAGCTAGGAGGAGAAAACCTGGCACAGCTCCAGTCTGACTCTCACCGCTTGGGGAGAGCACACTGGCAGTGAAGCCAAGGTCGGGGAAAGAGAATTTGAGAGATGGCAGGAATACTGGGTCCAACCATGCCTAAAATCAAACTCTTTGCTTAATTTTTTAAAGTACATATGCATATAGTAAAGGCCATCTTTAAAATGATTGCTTCTATGAGCTCTGACAAACACAGTCATGTAACCACACCACAATCTAGATATCACACACACACACACACACACACACCCCTTTTCTTCATACTCCTTGCCAGTGTCTTGCTTCCTCCACCCAGCTCCTGGCAACCACTGATCTATATTTTTTTCTATTCCTTCAGTTTTGTCATTTCAAAAAACTCATATAAGTGAACTCATATAGAATGCAGCCTTTTGAGCTGGCTTCTTTGTCTAGCAAAATGCACCTGAGGTTCATTCATGTTGCAGGTGTATCCAGTTTGTCCCCTATTCCACAGCACGCGGGACACAGCTTGTTTATCCAGTCACTAGCTGAGATCGGTCTCTCCAGCCTGCACTCTGCACTTACTCTAGTCAGTACATTTCCTTTCATTTTCTTAAGCTGGTTGACAATGTCTTAGAGGCAGCTACCTCTCCTTTGTGAACGTTATTTCTTTCCTTTATATATGGGAGGGTAATAGGTGAGATGGTTTAAGTCACAGAAATCTTGACTCTAAATTGAATGCAAATGACGCAGATCATCTCACAGAGCAGAGAGCTGTGATGTGGGCTGAGCTCTGGTGAATGACTTGGCAGCTCAACCCCTCACCTTTGTTCACTGTTTGGACCTCAGGGTCACCCCTCCAGGGAAAGCATGATGGCAATAGTGACAACAGATGGCAGGTCCACAGGAAGTTCTGTAGGTCTCAAGAGACTTTTCCTAGAAGCTCTACCCAGCAGATTTCTCCGCATAACTCATTGGCCAGATTCAGGTCATGTGACCTTTCTGGAATCAGTCCCTGTGAGGGAGGGTGAGGTTACTTTTAGCCAATCCAGCTCTTCCCTAACTGGAAGATGGGTCAATTTCCCACTGAAGCAAGTGGCTTGGTCTGGGTAGCTTAAGGCATGTTGGTGGCGCTGCAGGTTAAGCATTGGGCTGCTAACTGTAGGGTCAACAGTTTTCAAACCAACAGCTTCTCTGAAGGAGAAAGATGAAGCCGTCTGTTCCCCCGAAGATGAACAGTCCCAGAAACCCTACAGAGGCTCCCTGATACTTGGACTTGTCTCAATGGCAGTGGGTTTGAGTAATTTAGTCTGAGTGACTTAAAACAACATGCATGTGCTGTTTCTCAGTTCTGGAGGTTAGAAGTCCAAAATCAAAGTGTTGGCAGGGCCCAGTTCCCTCTGAGGGCTCTAAAGTACCATCATTTCCAAGCCTTCTTTTAGCTTTTAGGGTTACCAGTACTCCTGGATGCATCACTCCAATCTCTAAGCCTACCATTCTCCTTGTGTCTCTGCCTCTGGATCTCTCTTCTAAGGACACGGGTCATTCCATTAAAAACAAAGCAAAACACCATGCTGCTCCGTTGTATTGGTTCTCTAAGGCTGTAGTAACAAAATGCCACTGCTTTGATGGCTGATAAGGACAGAAATGTGTTGTCCCACACTCTAGAGCAGGCATCCTCAAACTACGGCCTGTGGGCCACATGCGGCCTGCCGAGGACATTTATCCAGCCCGCCGGGTTATTTTGGCCCGTTTGATTTTTACTTCAAAATAAGATTTGTGCAGTGTGCATAGGAATTTGTTCATAGATTAAAAAAAAAAAACTATAGTCCAACCTTCCAATGGGTCTGAGGGACAGTGAACTGGCCCCCCTGTTTAAAAAATTTGAGGACCCCTGCTCTCGAGGCTGTGAGTCTAAGATCAGGGGGTTAGCCATTCAATTCCTCTTAAGGAATCTCAAGAGAGGATCTGTTCCCAGGCCTCTCTTCTAGCTGCTGGAGCCCCAGGTGATCCCTCACATGCAGCAGCAATATCTCGAGGCTATCCTTCCTCTGCCTGTTTCTCTGCATATCATCTCCTCTTCTGTAAGGACACCAGCCATATAGGATTAGGCCCACACTACTCTTTTTTTTTTTTTTTTTTAACATTATATTAGGGGCTCATACAACTGTTATCCCAATCCACACACACATCAATTGTGTAAAGCGCATTTGTACATCGTTTCTCAAAACATTTTCTCTCCATTTAAACCCCCGACATTAGGTCCTCATTTTTCCTCTCCCTCCCCGCTCCCCCCTCCCGCATGAGCCCTTGATAGTTTATAAATGGGTATTTTGTCATTTCTTGCCCTGTCTGACGTCTCCCTTCATCCACTTTTCGGTTGTCTGTCCCCCAGGGAGGAGGTCACACACAGTTCCATGTAATCGGTTCCCTCTTTCCTACCCATTCTCCCTTTACCCTCCCTGTTTTGCCACTCACACCACTGGTCCTATAGGGCTCATCCATCCTGGATTCCCTGTATTTTCAGTTCCTATCTGTACCAGTGTACCTCCTCTGGTCTAGCCAGTCTTGCAAGATAGAATTCGAGTCATGTTAGTGGGAGCGGGGAGGAAACCTTTAGGAACTAGAGGAAGATTGTATTTCTCATCATTGTTACATCGCACCCTGACTGGCTCATCTCCTCCCCGAGACCCCTCTGCAAGGGGATCTCCAGTGGCCTACTAATGGGCTTTGGATCTCCACTCCGCACTCCCTCCATCATTCACTATGGTAAGATTTTTTGTTCTGATGATGCCTTACACCTGATCCCTTCGACACCTCGTGGTTGCATAGGCCCACATTACTCTTGTAGGACCTCATGTTGTCCTAACATCTTCAAAGACCCTGTTTCCAAGCAGGATCAGATTCATAGATACTGGGGTTAGAATTTGAACCTAACACTTTCAGGAATGCAATTCAATCCATCAAAGACCTCATTTTAGCAAATTACAATGGCAATGACCCTACTTCCAAACAAGGTCATATTCTGAGTTTCTGGGACAGATTTGAGCTTGGGTGGGGCACTATTTAACCCAGCAAAGAAGAGAACCAGCAGTGTCTTTGGGCCCACTAAATAACAATAGCTGCTCACCTACCTCATAGGGCTGGAGTGAGGGTCAAGTGGGCAACCAGCCATCGAGCTGCAACAAGTCACAATTCTCTTCACTCTTGCAGGAGCACACCTTGCAGAATGTGTCAAACCTAGGAGAATCAGACAAGGGCAACGCAGGTGAAAAACTTTGCTTCAGGTCATAAAAGTGGCAAAAGTCCAACTCAAACTGGCTTAAACCATAAAGGATGTATTGGTTTATTTAACTGGAAAGTTTATAGCCCATGGGGCTTGAAGAACAGCTGTGTGAAGAGCCTGTGATGTTGAAATTGTCAGTTCTCTCCTCTAGGACCTGTTTCCTTCTGTGTTGTCTTCATTCTCAGACAAGTTTCTCACTTCAGAGTAGCAAAGGCGATTGCCAGCAGCCCATACTTCCATCTTCCCAGTCTAGCATCTCCAGGGGACAGAGAAGGCCTCTTTCTCCAAAATTTCATCAGAAATCATAGGGAAGATTCTTACGAGGTCAGATCAGGTCACATGACTACATCTAAACCAATCACAATGACTCTGCTGCTGCGGTCCATGCTCATTGATGGGGCTGGGAGGGGGTAAAGCTGTAAGACCATAAACTGGCCAACTCTCAAAAACCCAAAAAGATGCTTTCACCAGAAGAATTAAGGGACATAGGCAAAAGAAGCCATTGTTTCCTGTCATCTTAATTTTACTGATGGATAAACTTAGGCCCAGAAAGGACGAAGCACTTGCTGGAGGTCCTGTAGCCAGATCCAAACTATGAATTTTTATCTTCTGAACTCTCACCCATCACTCAGTGAGAGTCAAGTGGATGGAGGGGCCCATGGGCTCCTATAATGCCATTCCAAATGACATTCATCTAGTTCCCTCACTCCTGGTCCTCCTCACCGAAGAATCCCATGCACTCTTCCCAACCTGAGGTTTGATCTACTTTGCAGCTGAAAGGCAAAGACTTAGGGAATCACTTTAGAGCAACAAGCATCCTGTTATCTGCTACCAGGTATCTGCTAACCCCTGGGCACTGTGCAGGATACCAATGTCCATTTGCTGAACTGTAGCCCTTGACAAGCTTGAATTCTGGAATCAGTATCCGAATATTAATGCCAGATATTTTTTTCCTATCTTTTCCTCCAACTTTGATATCACTTTTATTTCAGAAAAGAAATTTCCAACTCCACCACTAACCTCCCTGCACTCCCTTCCTCTCTCCATCTGTCTCTGGAGAGAGAATAGCACTGAGACTGCAGAAGATTGCCTTCATTTCTCCTTATTTATTTCAGTGCACGGCAAGAGAAAAAGTGGCAGCTGGAAAGAGAGATGTAGGGGACTGTCAAGTGCCCTGTGTGCATAACCTCATTCCATCCTCAAGCTAGTCTTTGAGGCAGCATGATCACCCCCATTTTCCAAATGAGGACCCTGCAGCTCAGAGAAGCCAAGTGATTTGCCCAAGATCACACAGCTAGGAAGTGAACTAGGATTTGTACTCAAGTACCTGATTTCGATGCTATGAATAAATTCGTAAAATAGATGCTCAACAAAACTTAAGACATTTTGATGGTCTAAATATCTCCCTGGGGCAGGTAGCCACTACTGGGGAACCTGGCTTTGAGGTGGATAGACATGTGGAAGGACTTTAGTTGATTCTAGGGTAGTAACAGTTATATTATGGTTACTACTCATAGCAACTCATGGTTATTAAGCCTGTACTCTGTATCAGTCTTCTGTATGTGTTAACGTTTTCCTCTTACAACTGTAGCATCCTTCCCATTTTACAGAAGAGGAAACTCAGCCTAAGTGGAAGTAAATCAATAGGTGAATGACAGATATTGGAGAGTCTTACCATTGAACATTTTTGAGGGAGGGTGAATCAGGTCAGAGTGCTCCAGAGAAACAGCGCCAGTAGGTTGATGGATGGGTAGGAGGAAAGTAGGTATATGGGCAAGTGGGTGGGTAGGTAGGTAGGTGGATGCATGGATGATAGATACATAAACAGATATTTTAAGAAACTAGCTCATGCAATTAGGTGGCAAGTATGTAATTCACAGGGCAGGCTAGAAACTGGGGCAGTCTATGGCATCATTTTTTCCTTTAGAAAATCTCAATTTTTGCTCTTAAGACTTTCCACTGATTGTACAAAGCCCACCCACTTTATCACCAACCATTTCCTTTACTTAAAACCAACTGATCAAAAATGTGAACCACACCTTCAGAAGACCTTCATAGCAATACCCAAATCAATGCTTGATAGATGCAGTTGAGAGAGCTTTCTTTTTAGTTTTTAAGTAAGTTGTTTGCACACTTTGGTATTGTATTAGTAGTGACAAGTGACCTGTATCACATCCCATGATGAAGAATCATTGGTCCCTTTGGTCAAAAAAATAGGTCAACTCAGGATACTTGAGTAAGGTAACTGTTATAAGGGCAAATTCATTCTAAATCCTTGTGCCTCTGGCCATATCCTGAGGCATAGCTTTTAAATGATAATAATCCTTGGGAGGGAAAAAGAAAAAGACACACTTTCACGTCCACATGCTGTGTGTGCTTGACATCCTTCAGTTAAATGGAAAACACCAGGTTTGGAAACTGTATTGATTTCAGTGGGCATATATTATTTTACTGTAAGTACCAATGTCTGTTGTACTTAATATACAATGGATTAATTTAAAATGCATTAGTTTAATAAAAATGCATAAAATAGAGTAGAATTGCATTAGCTTCAATAAAAAATTCAATTTCATAAATATTATCTTGTGTTAAAATGCATTGATTTCCAGGAAAATATATTGGTCAAAGGTAATTTACATTGGTTTGAATGGAAATTCACCAGTCCCCATACATATGTATAAGTTTAGTCAAACGTATCCAATTGTGTAAAATATCGGTTAGGCTGAAATGGATTCCGACCCTGTTGTTGTCGTTGTTGTTGTTTTATTCTCCTTCGTTGAGTAAAAATCTCACACACTGGCTTTCGCACTGCCCAAGAAGGCAGCCTGAGGAACAACTAGTCACATGGAGTGAGTGGACATGATGCCTTAGCAGCAGGTAAGGCCCCCTCAGTTGTTAAGGTTCTCCTCGCTTCCTTGATGACCTGGGTGTGGGGTATGAGCCCAAGGTTCAAGGGAAGGACCCAGAGAAAATATCTACTAAGCTCTTAGGCCTGTGAAACCCCTCCCAACTCGGAAAATGGTAGCTTCGTTGTGGGACCACCTGCAGTACCTGCAGGGGCAGCTGAAAGCAGTGTTTCCCAAAGTGATGACACCACCCTCCGGTGGGTACTGGAACCATCCAGGAGGGCTGCAAAAGCAGATACCTAGCCTTTATCCTGGATACTGGGTTACAGTACAAAAGTTTTTAATTTCTAGGGGCATTGATTCCCCCTCTCCCCTCCCCGAAAGAAGAGTAGCAGGCCAAATAAGTTTGGGAACCTATGACTGGCAGGAAGCCTGTAATATGGGACAGATGGGGACTAGAAGCAGGAAGTGAGCTAGATCCTAGCTCACAGGAAACAGGGTGACTGCTGGGATTCTAGGATGGTTAGTGAGGTTCAAGCACTGGGAATGTCACTTGCTGTGTGTCCTTGACAGGCCTTTGCTTCTCCTAGGTTTCCATCTCACTCTGTTCCATTCTAAGGCCTGGCTCATTTAAACCCCGCCTACATCACACAGCTACCCAGACACAGAAGTGGGATTTGCACCCAGAGGATCTGCTCTCAGCTACTAGATTTCCTCCAGTAATCACTCTGTGGGTCCCAAGACAGTTGTGCTGGAGAGTTTTCCTTTCTTTTAAAAGATATTTTATTACTGTATTTTAGGTGAAAGTGTACACAGCAAAATTAGGCTCCCATTTCACAATTTCTATATATATTGTTTAAGAACACTGGTAGTGAGATAGGTATTGGGCTATGTGGTAGTTATGTAATTTTCTGTCAACGTGAAGCGTAGGGGTGGAGTGTAGCCTGTCAATCAGGTCACAGCCTGATGGTCTCCTTGTGGACATAACCTCCTCATAAAGAGGGTCCTGGAAACTTCCCTATCTCTCTCTGCTTATCTTCCTGCTGGCAAGCCACACGGCCATCTTCCAGAGCCATGCTAAGACCTGTGAGAACCCTGTGGTACTTCCACCACCATTGGTTCCACAAGACTTTGCACCCACTGGCCAGTGATGTTACTGCATTCTGCATCATTGCATGTGACTGAAGGGGGACTTATGGACTAGTATCAGACTTAAGGGCTAGCAATGGACTTATGGACTTGATCTGGACTGGGCTGGGATGTTTACTTGGATATATAATTACTTCTTAACACAAAGCTCTCTCTTACACACATATGTGAGTTTGTTTTTCTAGTCAACCCAGCCTAACACAGGCTACTAATCACAAGGTTAATAGTTCAAATCCATTAGTCACTCCTTGGGAGAAAAGTGAAGCTACCTGCTCCTGTAAAGATTTATAGCATCAAAAACCCTATATAGAGTCACTATGAGTTGGAGTCAACTCAATGGCATGGGTTTTAATTTTGCATATATGTATTTTTCAATGACAATGGTTACATTTTCCATACTGTATCAATCTGTAAGGGTTTTATAATACTGTGTTTCTTCTTATTTTCTACCTTTGAGTAAATAATATCACCTCTTAGAGTCTCAGATTCTTCATCAATGAAATGGATATAATAGCAGGTAGTCCCTCCACTCAAGTACTTACTCAATGCAAGAACACTTTGTTCTATTAAACTGGCATTCCATGATGCTCGCCTTCCTGACATGATCGCTGAAGACAAATGTGTGCATAAGCAAATGTGGTGAAGAAAGCTGATGGTGCCCAGCTATTGAAAGATATAATATCTGGGGCCTTAAAGACTTGAAGGTAAACAAGCAGCTATCTAGCTGAGAAGCAACAAAGCCCACATGGAAGAAGCACACCAGCCTGCCTGACCACGAGGTGTAGAATGGATCAGTTATCAGACATCAAAGAACAAAAAATCATATCGGTGGGTGCCCACCTTCCCAATACAATCACTAAAGACAAACGTGTGCATAAGCAAATATGGTGCAGAAAGCTGATGGTGCCTGGCTATCAAAAGATATAGTGTCAACCCAAGAGGAAAGCGAATTTTGGGAATAATGAGGGCAACAAATGTATAGATGTGCTTTACACAATTGATCTATGTATTGTGATGAATTGTAGGAACCCCAATAAATTGATTTAAAAAAAAAAAAAGATATAGCGTCTGCTGTCTTAAAGGCTTGAAGAAAAGAAGCGGCCATCTAGCTCAGAAGCATCAAAGCCCACATGGAAGAAGCACACCAACCTGTGTGACTACAAGCTGTCGAAGGGATCAGGTATCAAGCATCAATGAACAAAAAATCGTATCATTGTAAATGAGGGTGAGTGCAGAGTGGAGACTCAAAGCCCATCGGTAGGCAACTGGACACCCCCTTACTGAAGGGTTGTGGGGAGCAGATGAGCCAGTCAGGGTGCAGGGTAGCAACAATGAAACATATCACTTTCCTCTAGTTCTTAAATGCTTCTCCCCCCCCCCACTGTCATGATCCCAATTCTACCTTACAAATCTGGCTAGACCATAGGACATACATTGGTACAGATAGCAACTAGAAACACAGGTAATCCAGGATAGATGGCCCCTCCAGGACCAGTGGTGAGAGTGATGATGCCTGGAAGGTGAAGGGAATGTGAGGTGGCAAGGGGGAACTGATTACAAGAATCTACATATAGCCTCCTCCCTGGGGGATGGAGAGCAGAGAAGAGGGTGGGGGGAGACGTCAGACAGTGTAACATATAACAAAATAATAATAATTTATGAATTATGAAGGGTTCATGAGGGAGGGGGGAGGGGGAGGGAGAGGAGAAAATGAGGAGCCGATGTTAAGGGCTCAAGTAGACAGCAAATGTTTTGAGAATGATGATGGCAACACATGTACATATGTGCTTGACACAATGGATGGATGTATGGATTGTGATAAGAATTGTACGAGCCCCCAATAAAATTATTATTTTTTAAATAGCAGGCAGTCCTAGGGCACTCAGCACAATGCTGAGAATATAGTAGGGATAAAACAAATTATAGCAAACCATCCCCAAACATACATGCACATACACAACAAAAAATAATTTGACATGTTTGTGGCTCTAGGACTTTTCAGCAAGTTTAAAATATAAGGTAGGTCACAAATCTCAACCAGGGGAATGAGTAGATAGTCCACTCATTGTTATTGTTGTTAGGTGCCTGTCAAGTTGGTTCTGACTCATAGCAACCCTATATACAACCGAATGAAACACTGTCCGGTCTTGCACCATCCTCAGAACTGTTCTTATGTTTGAGTCCATTGTTGCAGTCACTGTGTCAATCCATCTCATCGAGGGGCTCTCTCTTTTGCACTGTCCCTCTACTTTACAAAGTATGAGGTGCTTCTCCAGAGATGGGTTTCTCCTGGCAACATGTCCAAAATGCATGAGACAAACTCTTAATATCCTTGCCTCTAAGGAACATTCTGGCTCATAGCCTTCCCCAAGTAAGAGACCTTTTCCCCTGGTGATGTATGGGCTGTTTTTGTTCTCCACAAATGGGCATTAAAATAAAACCCACTTAATTTTGGGGGGGAAATCTAGATAATTGCAAGAAGACTGCAATAAACTCTCAGATGCTCTTCCTCTAGATTCTCCAAATGTTGGCAGTTGAGCACATTTGTACTCTCGAGCTCTTTCTTCCTCCCTTCCTCTCTCCCGTACTCCTACTGTTTTCCAGAACCATCTCTGAGCTAGTGCATTCACCACCAGAACTCTGCACACATAGTTCAGCGAATAGCTTCTAAGAACAAAGTCATCTTCTTACAGATCAATGATCAAATGATCAAATTCAATCAACTTAATATTGATGTAGCTCTAAGTATCACATTTGAATTTTAGACACTATACTTTAGACATCGCCAGTTGTCCCCAAGTCTGTATTTTATAGCAATTATCTTCTGGTCTAGGATCCAGCCCAGGATCACCCACTGAAGCTAGTGTCTTACCTTTACTCTCCTTTCCCTAGAAACTATTCCTCAGCCTCTTCATCTTTCTTGATGTTGGTGATTTTTAAGAGGTCATTTTGCATGCCATCACTGGGTCTGGGCTTTCCTGGTGTCTCCGTGCAGTTAGATTCAGGCTGTGCACTTTGAACAGGGATGACAGCAAAGTGATGCTGTGTCCTTCTCGGTGCCTCAGGTTAGGAGACACCTGATCACACCTGCTTGTCAAGTCTGGTGTTGTAACTGTGATCTCCGACTCACAGTCGTGTCCACCAGGTTTCTCCACTGTCATTTTCTCCCTTAGTAATTTGAATAAGTCTGTGGGGGAGACACCATCAGGCTGTGCCAAGTGGAACATCAAAAGTATTTTTGAAAATTTAATATTTATGCATTTATTTTTGTTACATGCTATTTCTGTGAAGGAAAACTCATGCTCAATTTGAAGCAGCACCCTAACGTTTCCTTTTCACATACCTATATTTAAAGTTAAAAAAAGAAAATTAGCTAATTTTAAGAAAAGTAGAAAATAAGTTATAATAGTAGATTATGGATATGGTAAAGTACTAACAATGATACATACAGAGCTAAATTCAATTGTTACATGGCTACTTGCTAACTGTGTCTCTTGGGCAAGTTTCATAGCTACTCTAAACCTGTTTCCTCATCTGTAAAATGGAGAAAGTACTTGAACCTACTTGTGAGTTTGGTGAACACTGAGTTAGGGACAATTCTTGCAAAGTAATTAGGCCGCTGCCAATCACACAGTGAGTGTCTGCTCCCTGCTGGTGTCAAGGATCATGGCTTTGCGCATGGCTCAGCTTTATTAAACCACAGACAGTAAATAAAACAAATACAGTAAAAAATGGAGGCTTGGCCTCTAATAGATGGTATTGGGACAACATACTTCTAAGTTAATTCAAAATGGAGGTAAGGACAAAAAACATAACACTCCTAGAAGAAAATACAGGGATATTGCATCAGAACTTTTTTGTTTGGTTTTGTTTTTTAGAAGGGACTTAGTTTTTTTTTGTTTGTTTGTTTGTTTTTTAACATTTTATTAGGGGCTCATACAACTTTTATCCCAATCCATACACACATCAATTGTGTAAAGCGCATTTGTACATCGTTTCTCAAAACATTTTCTCTCCATTTAAACCCCCAACATTA
>NW_022111312.1:11238260-11240267 GCF_000313985.2 Echinops telfairi
CAGGCGCAATTCCCACACTGTGTCACTGGTGTTGTCCCCCGCAGGGCCATGGGCCAGTGAGGGGCATCACGTCTCATAGTGGGGGTGACTTAGTTTTTGACAATGAATTCTTATATATGGCATCAAAAGCACTAGCAACTGAAGACAAAATAAATAAATAAATAAATAAATAAATAAATAAACTTTTGCTTAAAACAAAGGACTTAAACAACAAAGTGAAGAAGTGAAGAGACGACCTACAACCTGGGAGATATTTTTTGGGAACTACAGCAGATTAGGGCTTACTACCTGAAATAGATAAAGAACTACAACTTAATGGCAAAAAGACAAACAGCTCAATAAAGATGGGCAAAGTTTTCTAACAGACATTTCAAGTAGAGAAGTAGGAAATTCAAGTAGAGAAGAAATACAAATGGCCAATAAGCACATGAAAAGATGCTCAACATCATTAATCAATAGGAAGATGAAAATAAAAACCACAATTAAATACCATTTTACGCAAGACAGGATGGCTAAGATTACAGAGAAAAATAACACAACTAAAAACAAGTGTTTGTGTGCTGGTAGAGAAAATGGAACCCTCATTCACTGGTGGTTATGAGCTCACCAGCCCCTGAAGTCAATCAGGAGAAGCCTCTGGCCTAACATCTAACCCATGAACTTGGGGCTTGCCAGTCTACCACCCTCCACAGCTCACTGAGCCATTTCTTTGAAATAAATACCTCTCCCCCATCACCACCACAGATCCCCTTTCCTCTTTTTCTGTTTGTCTGTCTGTCTCTGTCTCTCTATCAAACACACACATACACACACACCCTAATGGTGGGCTTCAAAAAGTTCATGGAAAAGTTAAGTTAAAAGACAATGGAATTTTTCCATGAATGTTTGAAGTCCCCTTTTATATGTAAAATTCAGATTTTACTTCTCTAGAGAACTCAACCTAAGACAAACAACATAATTTGTCTCAAACACAAAACTCAGAAGGCAGGAAAGGGCAAGACAGATGGACAAATAAAAATCAGGGGCTGAGGGAGGGAAAAGAGTGGCAGAGTGGTTACATGTTGCATTGCTAACAATAAGGTGGTTAGCAGTTCGAAATCACCAGCCACTCCTTGGGAGAAAAATGGGGCTTTCTACTCCCATAAAGAGTTACAATCTCCCCCCATACCAGCTACGGGCCAACTGCCCCTCCCCCCAGAAGAATTTACTTGAGAGGACAGCACTGATGCTGCAGCTAGGGAGAGGGGCATGTCTGATCAGAGCAAATGGGAGCACTTAAGGGGAGGAAGAGAGAGTGGAGCACATTCTGACCCACCAGGCCTGGAGGACGACATTCCCGCTCTGAACGGCCAGTGGACAGAGTGGACAATATGGCTGATCCTACCACGAGACACGCTGTCCCTTGATGGTCTTGGGCTCTAAGGGGGACAACACTGGAGACTCAGTGTCGGGACTGGCCCAGACTGACCCTGAGACACCGAGGCAAACCACAAAAGGCATGCAACAGAGCAACTGTGGGAGCAGAGCAGAGAGCCCTCGAGGGAGTCCAAAGGACAGACTCTGGGGTCAGAGCATGGTACCCCATCGGTCCTGACTGAAGGACACGCCTAGAGATCAAAAATAAGACCTTGATCTATTCACAGACGACTCCTTCAGGACCAGGTGTGAAAGGGGCGAGGCCTAGAGGGTGAAGGGAATGTGGAGTGGAAAGGGGGAAACGATTACAAGAATCTAGGTATTGCCTCCTCCCTGGGGGAGGGACAGCAGAGAAGAGGGCGGGGGGAGACGTCAGACAGTGCAATTGATGACAAAACTATAATAAGTTGTGAATTATGAAGGGTTCATGAGGATGGGGGTTGGGGAGGGACGGGGAAAATGAGTAACTGATATTAAGGGCTGAAGTGGAGGGCAAATGTTATGAGAATGATAAGGGCAGCGAATGTACATATGTGCTTGACACAGTGGATGTATGTATGGACTGTGATGAGAATTGTACGAGAACGTAAT
>NW_022111312.1:11241625-11265772 GCF_000313985.2 Echinops telfairi
ACTGAGAACACAGGGAATCCAGGACAGATGAACCCTTCAGGACCAGTGGTGAGAGTGGCGATACTGGGAGGGTGGAGGGAAGTTGGGGTAGAAAGGGGGAACCGATCACAAGGATCTACACAGAACCCCCTCCCTGGGGACAGACAACAGAAAAGTGGGTGAAGGGAGACATTGGACAGTGTAAGACATGACAAAATAATAATAATTTATAAATTATCAGGGTTTGTGAGGAGTTCATACCAAGGGCTCAAGTAGAAAGAAAATGTTTTGAGAATGATAATGGCAACAAATGTACAAATGGGCTTGACACAATGGATATACGTATGGATTGTGATAAGAGCTGTATGAGACCCCAGTAAAGTGATTTAAAAAAAAGATACACCTTAAATTCAAAGATGCAAATAGATAGAAAGTGAAAGGGTGAAAAAATTATTTTTTTAAACAAAAGAGAGCTGGAGTGGCAAAATTAATATCAGACAAATTAGACTTTAAGATAAAATCTATTACATGAGATAATAATGGATATTATATAGTGATATAATGGTCAATTAATGAATAAGATTTACCAATCACAAGTATATATTCAACCAAATATAGTAGGGCATCTAAACATATAAAGCAAACACTGAGCGAATTGAAGGGAGAAATAGTTGAAGGCTTCGATACGTTACTTTCAGTATTGGACAGAATATCTAGAAAGAAGATCAGCAAGGAAATATAGAGCCTGAATGGCAGTAGAACCATGTAGACTTGTCAGACATATACTGAATACCCCGCCGAAAAACATTACAACTGACTCTTTAGAAATAAAGAGGATCATGGAAGAACATTATGAAAAACTGTATGGCAACAAAATGGATAACCTAGATGAAATAGACACATTCCTAGAGCTACACAAACTGACCTAAAAGAAAAGTGTGAGTTTCAACAGACCCATAGCAAGTGAAGAGATCAAATCAGTAATAAAAAAAACCTCCCCACAACAAAAAACTCCTAGACCAGATGGCTTTAATGGACCTTATACCAAACATTTATAGATGCATTGGCACCAATACTGTTTCAATGTTTCCAAAAGATATACTCACTGTCATCCAGTTGATTTTGACTCATAGCCACCCTATAACACAGGGTAGAAGCTCCTATGGGTTCCCTAGACTGTCACTCTATAAGAGTAGAAAAGAAAGGATACCCCATAATTCATCCTATGTAGCAATAATAACCCTGATCCTCAAATCAGACCAAGACACCACAAGAAAAGAAAACAATAGGCCAATATCTCTTAAAACATAGATGCAAAAAAATCCTCAACAAAATACAAACGTAATCCAACAGCAAACTAAGAATCATATACCATGACCAAATGGGATTTATTCCAAGAATGCAGATATGGTTCAATGCTAAAAAATCGATCAACATAAAACACCACATCAATAGAACCATGTGACCAGCTCTATAAATACCTTTCCCCACCAAAAAAGTTTTTGATAAAATTCAGCACCCTTTCTTGATGAAAACCCTAGAGAAAATTGCAGGGGGTGGGGTGGGCAGAGAACTCCATAATGTGATTCAAATATATGAAAAGCAAGAGCCAATGTTATATGTAATGAAGAAAGACTGAGAGGGTTTCTTTTTAAGTTGTGTGATATATTTTATTTAGGTCTTTTGCACAAGGTGTGAGGTATGGGTCTTGTTTCATTCTTTTGCAGGTGAAGATCCAGTTTGTCCAGAACTGTTTGTTGAAAAGGCTGTCTCTTGCCCATTTAATATGTTTTAATTTTTTATCAAAAATTAGGTGTCTATAGGTGCTTAGTTGTATTTCTGGGTTCTCAGTTCTAATCCATTGGTCTTCATATCTATTGTTGTACACCAACATTCATTACAATATTATTCATAATAGTGTAAAGTTGGGAGCAACCTAAAAACCAATCAATAGATGAATGAATAAGTGAAGTATACTGCACACATACCATGGAATATTACTCCACCAAAAAGAGAGATACAATTCTGATACATGTTACAACATTTACAAACACTGAACATTACTATGTTGAATGAAACCAGACACACATATCTGGTTTCATTCATATGAGATATTGTCTGATCTCATTCATATGATCTCATTCATATGAGATTGTCTGACCTCATTCATATGAGATATCTAGAACAGGCAAGACTATGTATATGTCAACTAAAGTTTATTAGTAGGTACAGGGAATCGAAAGAAAGGTGAGAGAGAGAGTCTTTGTTTAGAAAGAAATGAGTTTCTGTTTATGGAATGGAAATTTTGGCAACCAGTATTGGTGATGGTTGTACAACATGATTAATATCCTTGATGTCATTAAATTGTACACATGGAGAATGTTGTGTTATATCACAAAAGGACAGAGGCTCGGAATCCAGAGTCAGACTGCTGGCCTTGTCCTTACTTGCTGTGCAACCTTAGACAATGTACTATATTTCCTTGAATTTCTTTCATTCACCCACTCACTCAAAATTTATTAAACAATGACAACAGCCTGAGCGTGCTAAAAGAGTATTATTTCTGCAGCAATTCCTGTGACTTTCACAGCAACCAAAAGTAATGCAGGTGCTATGATTATCTTCACATGGAAAACAAGACCCAGAGAGGAAACATCATCCACCCCAACTAACACAGCATCAATGACAGGATTCAAACTGTGCTCTTAACTTTGTGGGGCAAGGTTTCCTCTCTGCAAATTGGAGGTCATTCTAACACTTTTCTCCTGAAGTAGTTGGAGGAATTAGACTGGATCTTGCCTTTTAGTGCGTTTCACTGGGTCTGGCCCTTAATGGGTTGCTCAATACGAGGGAGCTATTATTTGGATTTATTTTATTTCCTGGGACATGTCCAGAACTTTGCATGCTTCCCCATCTGGTTCACCTTATATCATCTTTCCAGACTAGAGTGCCAGGGTCACCTCTTCCAGGGAGTCTTTCTTGCCCTTGTAAAATGGACCAAGTGGTCCTCTGTTGCATTTCCAAACCCCTGATACTTGCTACACTAGCTTCTGCCAAAATGTTTGTTCCACAATTTCCCTTTCCGTTTAACATCTGAGCGGGGGTGGCTTTCCCCTTTCTACTCCTCGCTCCTAGTATGGTCCTGGCCTAGCGTTCACCACCCTCATGAAATGAGTGTTCGTTTGCTCAAGAAATTATTTTGATCACAGACAGTAAGCCAGGCTTCAGGAGTGTGCTGACCAGTGCACATGGGTTTGTTGGATTACTAAAGGGTCCTATCACTGTAAGTGTTACTCCCCATGTGCACCATGGAAACCTGCCTGGAAGACACTTTCCCAAACACTTTCCTCTTCTGAAACATGGACCTAATAAAAGCATTCAGTCAGCATGGTTGTTGTGAGGGCCACATGAAGCACTATGGGCAGTTTGACAAAGGCAATCAGGTCATGAGAACCAGCTATTACTAGTATTAGTATTATTGTCATAATCTTTATCATCATCAAGCGTCTAGCTGTCCTTATCTCCTGGCTGTTTTCTTCTATGGTCTTCATTTTCAGGCAGGTTCTCTCATTTGGTGACAAATGGCTTCCGGTCACCCAAGCTTGTATCTCATTCTCTCAAAAACCCTTGTCAAAAGAGTGCTTCATTTTTCTTTGCCCCAAATTCTAACAAAATCCCTAGAGTGGTTTTCTTCAACCTGACTTTTTGAGTCCTACCCTTTTCTGTGCCAATCTCTGGAGCCAAGAACCATGATGGACTGTTCTTTTTCTTTTTAAAATCATTTTATTGGGGGCTCATAAAACTCCTATCACAATCCATACCTCCATCCATTGTGTCAAGCCCATTTGTACATTTCCTCCAGCTGGTTCAAAGTAAAAGAAGCTCTGGGTACAGGCCCTGAGTGGTGTGATCTGTTAACGTGCTTAGGTACAAGTCAAAAGGTTGGAAGTTTGAGTCTACCCAGAGGTGCCTTAGAAGAAAGGTTTGGTGATCTACCTCCCAAAAATCAGTTGTTGAAAACTGTAGAACACAGCTCTACACTAAAACACATGGGGTGGCCATGACTCAGAATCAAGTTGATGGTGTCTGGGACTATATCAGTGTCTCACAGGGTCAGGCGACCCAAAATGGACTTGCTGAACAAACCTGCCTCCATCTTTTCTCCTCTCTGGACTTCTGGCCTTAGTTTCTCTGACTGCACAGTGCACAGCTAGTCTCTTCACAGGATTTGTTCATCTAACCTTGTTCTGTCTGTAGGTCTTCCCAAACAGGAAGATATTGCCTCACCTCTTACAGTGGGGGGCTGGAATAAAAAATTCTCCCAAGGATCTCAGGCAAAACCTCTTGGTGGTCTTCTTGGATTAAAATGAACAGATTTCCCAAAGATAATCTATTTGGGCTTTATGGCTCTATTTCTCACGGCAATGTTTACAATCTGTGTTTGCAGAAACAGAGAGCGCATGCCAAGAATGAGGCAGGAGCCCTTGCCGGTGCTCGCCTGGTCTGTCATAAATATAATATTTGGATGATGCCTGAAATTAATGTGAATCATTTCCCAATAAATATAGTCATTTAGTGAGGTGTTCCAGGACGGCTGATGGGAGATATATTTTGGTAAAATATGGCTTTTTTATCGGTTGGGAACTGGGGGAAAGGATGCGTGGAGGGCATAAATCTCGGTGGAAGAAGTATCTTTTATGAGTATTCAATTCCACAGTAACTCTAAAAGCCTAAAGTAGATTCATATTTACAGTTCCTGGAAGCACCTGGTTTTATATATTGGGGAAAGAATTAGCATCAGGCCCTCCTAGAGGCAATCGCTGACTTGGGCCCGAGGGCGGGGAGTGAGGACTTCATGCCAGGCCTCCAAGGTACTGAGTTAATTTCATCTGCATCCTGGCATGGAGAAGAGCATCAGCCGCAGGGTCTGCTAGGAAACACATCCTCACTGGGGCTGGGCACAGGCACAGGCTTTGGGAGTCATCCTCCTACGACAAGGGTCTGGGGAAGGAGAAAGTGTGCTGGAGGAGGCCTGGAAGTCCATATGAGGGGAGGGTGTGGATTCCTGGCTCAGAGGACTCAGAGTCAGTGTCATCTTCCCACTTGGCTGCATACTTTCCAAGCCTGAGATGGAAGAAGGAAACTGGTCTTGCAGTTCATTTTCTCTCAAGGACCCATTTAATTTTTGGGGACGGGGGGAGAAGGGGTTGTCACTGAGGTGAAAGTCACCATTTTAATGCGCACTTGGCCATTTGAAAATGAACAAAACAGGGGCATCAAGTACATTTGTGATGTGACACAATCACCTCACTCTGGGGTTGAAGTTTTTCATCACCCCAGAGAATGCCTCAGGCCCATTAAACAGTCACCCCTCCTCTCTCTCCCCAGCCCCTGGCAAGCACCAATAAGTGTGCTTTCCGTCTCTATGTATCTGCCGATCACACTGCTCATTTTAATTTCTTTTTAATCCTGGAAAAAAATTAAAATTGATACAGGTCCACAGATCCACAATCCCTTCTCCACAATTCTCAAGTCCAAATTGCTCTCAAACCTGTGAGATTTTCTGGCACATGTTTAGTGACAAAACCTGACTTGAACAGATATGAGGTTTTTAATATTCCTTACTTGTCCCACTTTACAGGAGTCTGTATACCTTTCAGTATAGAAATATTGATGTTATCTGATTATAGGGTGCCACCTCAGGAATCCTATTACTGTTAGCAGAAACACATCTACCCCAATGCCTTTCCAAGAGCCAAACAGGTTCCGAAGTGCACCTTCCCCCACAGGCTTCAGATAAGGGATCATCAACCTGAACTATTGTTGTTAGGTGCTGTGGAGTAGACTCTGACTCAAACAGACCCTATGCACAACAAAACAAAACAAAACACTGCCCAGTCCTGCACCATCAATACAGTCGTTGTTCAGTGTGAACCTTGTGTTGCAGCCACAATGAGATGCAGTCCATCTCATTGAAGGTCTTCCTCTTTTTTGTTGACCCTAGAAGAAGCACCATGTCCTTTTCCAGAAACTGGTCTCTCCTAATAACACGTCCAAAGTACATGAGGTGAAGTATTGCCATCTTTGCTTCTGAGGAGCATTCTGGCTGTACTTCTTCCAAGATAGATGTGTTTGTCCTTAGGACAATCCATGGTACTTTCAATATTCTTTGTTAGCATCCTAATTCAAATGTATCAATTTTTCTGCAGTCTTCCTTATTCACTGTCCATCTTTCACATGCATATGAAGTGATGGAAGATGCTATGGCTTGGGTCAGATGCACCTCAGCCTCAAAGTGACATCCATGCTCTTCAACACTTTAAAGAGTTCTTCTGCACCAGATTTACCCCACTACTATTGTCATACCCACCCCTCTTTGTTTGGGGTCTGAGTTCACTCACTCCTGTGTTTAAAAAGCTAAAACTCTAGCACAAAAATGGAATTCCCACATTTACTTTCTTCAAGGCCACCCTGGCTCCTTCAGATAGTCTGCTTCTCTACTTCTGGCTGGGGTGCTCTCAGCTACAGGGGTCTCCTACTAATCAGAAGTGCAGGTCACCAGGTTGTCTTTGATGAATAAAAAATAGGGAAACGAATGAATTATTACTTGATGAATGCAGTTTGGTTGACAAAAATCTTTCACAACATAACGTCCCCAAATTGGAGCCAGCCCAAATGCCTATCAAAGGGTGGCTGGTGAAATTGACTATGGTGCCTTCATATGAAGTTGTGCCAAGTGCTGAGACAAGGAAAAGGAGGCTCAATGGGCAGTGACATGGAAATGTGCCCAGAGTAGTGTTAAAAGGGAAAGGACTACACAAAGTCAATCCTTCCATATATATATGATGTTTCACAAACGCATTCTTGTGGAAAGAATATAAATACAAAGAGGTACTGATATAAATATCGATATGCTGATACAGAAGATCCTAAAGGAACATCAACTTTTTAGTAAAACCAATCTCTGGGTAAGAGGGGAGAAGGAATGTGTTGCTTTCTTTTCCTCACTGTGGATCATTTATCTTGGTTATGGGTGATGTAGGACCAATGTGAAAGGCTTTAAACATTACAAATTGTCTAAAAGGGAGAGAAAGGATGCCTGGCCCCTGCTGATGCTACAGGAACATAGACACAGTTTGGATTTTCTTTTTTCCCAACATTTTTTTTCTGCGTACATCTGCTTATAATAGGCACATCATTTGGAAAATGAAAATGGAACTATAAAATTATGTAGCTTGTTGCTCTATTGATACGATGCTCTATATCATGTGCATCATCCAAGTCAGCTTGGGTGGATCTAGTGCATTCACTGCTTATCTGTTCATAAATTGAACTAATCCTCAATAGGATGGTCATTTCACATTTCAATTATTTATTTCTTACTTTCTATTGTTGGCTAATAGAAACTGTAGAGCAATAAATATCCTTGAACTTTACACATTTGAGTATAACTAGTTGTAAGAGAAATTCTTGAAAGTGGAATCCCTGAGCCAATAGGTGCTGCAAGAACAAGATCCAACTTAAGTCAATGTATAGAGACCACAGGTTACTAGTGGTGACCACAGGCACCAGGAGAGAGGTTCAGAAATGGGGACTTCATTCCTTAGGGGGTCCCTGAACTTCTGTTAAGGGTGATAGGAGAACTTGGGAACAGATCATGGTCCTGGTTGACCAACGTGATGAATATCACTGAATTGCACATAGGAATAATATAGACAGGATAAGTGTTCTGCTACATATCTATGTAACACATGCAAAAAGATTTTCTAGAAAAAGATAAGATCATTGGAAAATGTGGATGGAAATTGCCAAATTGCTATTCCAAAAAGTCACTCTGATTTAGAACCCATCAGGGGTGGATGGGGTCCCAAGCCTCACATCCTTACAAGCCCTAGCTCCAGAGCCGCTCACTTTGTAGTCTGAGAAAGATGACAATTTGTGACGGTGTCCACCCCACATCATGGATGATGAAGGCAATTGAAACTCTTTCCACATTTAGTGGCCGGTTGTTTGTCCTTTGTGCACGCCTAGCACATGCTTTGCCCACTGTTGTTTAAGTGGAACAGTGTTCTCTTTTCATATGCATTCATTTTCTAGATTATGTCATTTGACATTTAAAAAAAATCACAACTTGCTTGTCTGTCAGTTTGTCATACTGTGGTGGCTTGTGTGTTGCTGTGATGCTGGAAGCTCTGCCAATGGTATTTCAAAAGCCAGCAGGGCCACCAGAAGGGACCTGCTGCCCACTTCAGAGGATGGAACTGCTGAAAATCTTATCATAGCTTTGAAACATTGTCAGATACCGAAGGCCTAATGAATGGAAACAGAATATTGTAGGAAATAGTGCCAGAGGATGGGCCCCTCAGATCAGAAGGCATTTGGGAAATGATTGAGAAGGAGCTGTTTTCTCAAAGTATTGTCAACCATAGCCTTCACGAACTTCATTGGCTGAGGGGGCACAACTCAAGGTAAGAAGAAATAGCTGTAAAAAAAATCGACTAATAATCAGAACTTGGAATGTATGAAGCATGGATCTAGGAAAATTGAAAGTCATCAAAAATGGAACGGAATACATACAGATTGATAACAGGCTTAAGTGAGCTGAAATGGACTGGTATTGGCCATTTAGAATCAGAAAATCATAAGATTTACTATGGCAGGAATGACATAATCAAGAGGAATGGCATTGCATTCATTTTCTAAAAGGACACTGCAAAACCAACTTTGAAGTACAGTACTATCTGTTATAGGATTATATCTATCCACCTTCAAGGAAATCCAAAAGAATACAAGCATTATTCAAATGTATGCACCAACCAAACTGAAGAATTCTACCAATATCTTCAGTCTGAAATTGATTTATGTAATCAAGATGCAATGATAGTTATTGGTGACGGGAATGCAAAAGTTGGAAACAGAGAGGAAGGACCAGTAATTGGAAAATATAGTCTTGGTGATAAAAACAATGCTTGGGCTTGAATGACAGAATTTTTCAAGACTAATGACTTATCCACAGCAAATTCCTTTTTCCAACAACACAAAAGGGTACTTACTACATGCATGAACTTCTCCAGGTGGAATATACAGATATCAAAATGACTACATCTGTGGAAAGAGACAATGGAGAAGCTCAATATCAGCAGCTAAAACCAAACCAGAGGCTGACTGTAGAACAGACCATCAATTGCTTATATGTAAGTTCAGGCTAAAGCTGAAAAAAATTAAAACAAGTCCATGAAAGCTAAAATATCTATCCCACCTGAATTTGAAGGTTTCAAGAACAGATGTGCTGCATTGAATACTAATGACAGGAGACCTAATGAGCTGTGGGAGGACATCATTCATGAAGAAAACAAAAGGTCATTAAAATGACATAAAGAAAGAAAGAAAAAAATCAATACAGATGCCAGAAAAGACTCTGAAACTTGCTCTTAACCACAGAGTACCTAAAGTAAATGGAAGAAATGATTAAATCAAAGAGCCGAATAGAAAGTTTCAAAGGGCAGCTCTAGAAGACAAGTCAAATATTATAGTGAAATGTACACAGCCCTAAAGTTAGAAAACCAAAAAGGAAGAACATGCTTAGCATATGCTAAACTGAAAGAACTGAAGGAAAAATGCAAGCCTTGAGTTACAATATTGAAAAATTCTATGGAGAAAATATTGAATGATGCAGGAAGCAACAAAAGAAGATGGAAAGTATACACAAAATTACTGTACCAAAAGAACTCATCAATATTTCGCCATTTCAGGGGGTAGCATATGAGCAAGAACCAATGGTCCTGAAGGAAGAAGTTCAAACTGCACTGAAAGCATTAGGCAAAAACAAGGCTCCAGGAATTGATGGAATACCAATTGAAATGTTTCAACAAGCTAATGAAACAATGGAAACACTCACTTTTCTAGTCCAGGAAATTTGGAAGACAGCTACTTGGCCAACTGAGAGATCCATATGTGTACCCATTCCACAGAAAGGTGACTCAACAGAATGCTCAAAATATAAAACAATATCACTGATATCACATGCAAGTAAAGTTTTGCTAAAAATCATCTAACAACAGTTGCAGCAGTACATAGACAGGGAACTACCAGAGGCTCAGCTCACATTCAGGAGAGGACACGAGCAAGGATATCATTGCTGGTATCAGATGGATCTTGGTTCAAAGCAGAGAATACCAGAAAGATAGCTACTTGTGTTTTATTGACTATGCCAAGGCATTCAACTGTATGAATCCTGAGAAACTATATGCTCTCACTAAATCCTAACCCCAACTTAAGAACAATTAGAATTAGTTTTTACATTATGGCCCTGCTCAAGACTCACCTTTATGAAATGAACCCTGAAGATAAGGGTGCTACAAGAAAGTGTGGTGAAGAAAGTAGATGGTACCAGGCTATCAATCGAAACAGACTGGGGTCTTAAAGTTCGTGTTCAAGCAAGCAGCCATCTAAGTGAAGAATCAACTAAGTCCACACAGAAGAAGCACATCAGCTGTGTGATCCAAAGATGACAAATACAAAACTCAAATATGGTGAAGAGAAAAGTATCAGAGCTAAAACTAAGAACACTCAATTTGAATAGGGCTATGGAGGACAGCGGGAGCCCAAAACCCATCTGCAGAGTACATAGTCAGACTGAGCTGCAGATCCACTGTAACTAAAGGCAAGAGTCCCACACAGCAGGCAGAGACCATTGTAATCGTGATTATGCTGAGTCAAACTCAATACTTGTTCAGTCGACCTTCCTATAGACATGACCTGAATTTGTAATGGGTGCAAGCATCTCTTATTCCATGACAGAAATTTCTTCCCTGGCTTTTTGAATGTTGATGTGGCTTCCTCCCATTGATGCATTATTTGTATTTTTGTCTTTATACTAATATGATCTTATTCTTACTACCTTAGTGTGATTTGTTTTTCATTGTTTTCTGTTGGGTTTCCCAGCTGTGAAGCACAATAGGAGTGGATGTATAATGATAATAACTGATACAAGTTGTTAAAGGGAATGTAGGGGTGGGGAATGGGTGATAGGGAGGGAGAGGGGAGTTCAGAAGTAAATAATGAAGGCAAGAGGAGGGAGGGTGCACTGGAGCTGATCTTGATTGCGCAGTTCATTTTGGGGGCGATTCAACCATGGGCGGAGGGAATGCTCTAAGATGGATGTGGTGGTGACTGTACAATTACCCATGATATGACTGAATGATTGAACTATTCAATTGTATGATACATAAATGATGTGCCAATAAAACAGTTGAGGGGAAAAAAACTATGGAAAACCTTAGGAAGAACAGTTGATTGTGCTCATGTGGAACTTGTACATGGATCAAAAAGCAGTGTGTGAACACAAGAAGGGAACACTGCATGGTTTAAAATCAGGGTGATTCCCTCTCACTATATTTATTTTATCTGTATGCTAAGCAGTAATCAGAGAAGCTGTTTTATATGAAGAAGAATGCAGCTTCAGGATTGGAGGAAAGCTTATTAACAACCTGTGATATGCAGATGACACAACTTTGCTTGCTGAAAGTAAGGTGAACTTGAGGCACTTGCTGATGAAGGTTAAGAATTGTAGCCCATATCAAAAGGTATAGTGTCTGGGGTCTTAAAGGCTTAAAGATAAACAAGTGGCCATCTAGTTGAGAAGCAACAAAGCTCACATGGAATAAGCCCACCAGCCTGTGTGATCACGAGGTGTTGATAGCATCAGGTATCAGGCATCAAAGACCCAGAACAAGAAATCATATCATTGTTAATGAGGGGGACTGTGCCCATCTGTAAGCAACTGGACGTCCCCTTACAGAAGGGTCGCGGGAAGGAGACAAGCCAGTCAGGGTGCAGTGTAGCAACAATGAAACATACAACTTTCCTCTAGCTCTTTAATGCTTCCTCCCCCCGCCACACACACTATCACGATCCCAGTTCTACCTTACATACCTGGCTAGACCAGAACATGTACACTGGTACAGAGAAGAGCTGGAAACACAGGGAATCCAGGACAGATAAACCCCTCAGGACCAAAAATGAGAGTAGCAATACCAGGAGGGGAAGAAGGTTGGGGAGATAGGGGGAACTGATCACAATGGTCTACATATACCCCCCTCCCTGGGGGATGGACAACAGAAAAGTGGGTGAAGGGAGACACTGGACAGCGTAAGACATGACAAAATAATAACAATTTATAAATTATCAAGGGTTCATGAGGGAGGGAGGGCGGGTGGGGGAGGGGAGGGGAAAAATGAGAAGCTGATACCAAAGGCTCAAGTAGAAAGAAAATGTTTTGAGAATGATGATGGCAACAAACATACAAATGTGCTTGACACAATGTATGTATGTATGCATTGTTATAAGAGTTATACGAGCCCCTAATAAAATTATTTTTTAAATTGTAGTCCTCTTTATGATTACAATTCGATGTAAAGAAGACCAACATTCTCACAATTGGGCCAGTAGGTAACACCATGGTAAAAGGAAAAAAGATGAAAGTTGTCAAGGATGTCATCTTGCTTGGATCCATAAGCAATGCTCAGCCTTAATGGTCAACGCTGTAAGATTTAAAATCAGGAAAAGTGTATATTAAGGTTGTATCTTTTCATCACGCTTATTCCACCTGTATACTGAAAAAATAATACAAGAAAATAGAAAATATGAAGAAAACATGGCATCAAGATGGGAGGAAGACTCACTAATGACCTTGCTTTCTGAAAGTGAAGAGGACTTGAAGCACTCACTGATAAAGATTAAAGACTATAGCTTTCAGTATGAATCATACCTCAATGTAAAGAAAGTAAAAATCCTCACAACTGGTCCAGTAATCAACCTCAGGATAAATGGAGAAAAGACTGAAGTTGGCGAGGATTTTATTTTACTTGAGCCACAATCAACAGGAACCTTGGTGGCATGGTAGGTTAGCTACTGAGTTGCTAACCCAATAGCCTGCTCCACTGGAGAAAGGCAAGCCTGTCTCCTCCCCCAACAATTTAAAGTCTCCAAAATTTAAATGAGAAAAAAAAAATTTTAATCATTTTATTGGGGGCTCATACAACTCTTTTCACAATCCATACATCCATCCATTTTGTCAAGCACATTTGTACATTCATAGCCCTCATCATTCTCAAAACATTTACTCTCCACTTAAGACCTTGGTATCAACTCATTTTTACCCCTCCCTCCCTGTTCCCCCCTCTCTCATGAACCCTTGATAATTTATAAATTATTATTTTGTCATGCCTTACACTGTCCGACGTCTCCCTCTCTTCACCCACTTTTCTGTTGTCTGTCCCCCAAGGAGGAGGTTATATGTAGATCCTTATAATCAGTTCCCCCTTTCTACCCCACGTTCTCTCCACCCTCCGATATCGCCACTCTCAGCACTGGTCCTGAAGGGATCATCTGTCCTGAATTCCCTGTGTTTCCAGTTCCTATCTGTACCAGTGCACATCCTCTGGTCCAGCCAGATTCGTAAGGTAGAATTGGGATCATGATAGTGGGGGGGAGGAAGCATTTAAGAACTAGAGGAAAGTTGTATGTTTCATTGTTGCTACACTGCACATTGTCTGGCTTGTCTCCTCCCCATGACCCTTCATAAGGGGATGTCCCATTACCTAGAGATGGCTTTGGGTCCCCAATCTGCACTGCCCCTCATTTACAATGACATGGAAGGGAAAATTTTATTCTGTCCTGCAGAGTGACTGAGTTGTAATCAACTGACAGTGAGTTGGGTCTATAACCAACGCCCATGGAAGCAGCAGTCAAGAAACAACTCTTTAAAGTTAAAGAACTCTTTAAAATGCAACAGTATAACTTTGAAGACTAAAGTATGCCTGACCCAAGCCATGGTATTTTCAATGGCCTCATATGTGTACCAAACTGAACAATTTAATAAGGGAAACTGAAGAAGGGCCGATATGTTTGAATTACGTTGCTGGCAAAGAATATTGAACATATCACAGACTTCCAGAAGAACGAACAAATCTGTACAGGCAAAACGATAGTCCTTTGGGAATGCTATCAGGAGCAACAGCACCTGGAAAAGAATATCATGGTTGGTGGTAAAGTAGAGGGTTAGAGGGTCAGCAAAAAAAAGAAGAAGCTCCTTCACAAGATAAATTGGCACAATGCCTGCAACAATGGGCTCAAGCACAGGGAGTATTGTGAGGATGGCACAGGATTAGGCTGTGCTTCGTTCTGTTGCACATATGGTCACTGTGAGTCAGAACCAATTAACAGCATCTAACAAGGGAAACTCATTGTGTCAGAAGCAAAGAATAGCTCTGATTTACCTTCTTATTCCTGGTGCACAGAATAGTACGCAACACAATGAAGCTGCTCTACTGATGTTTTTTGAACGAACAAGTTGTATTAATGAATGAGTGAAAAAGTAGGTGAAACTGTAAAAGGAAGAGACTGAATGTGGGTGATTTAATTGGCATCAGGGTAGCAGCCCCTGAGACATATTTTCCCAGCTTTCCACTAAAATACCTAAGGAGACAGAAAGAGATGAAAACTCAGAGAGCCGACATCCAAGAGCGACAGACACCCACTGCCAGGATCTGGGAGTAATTTCCATAAACATAAGGCAGATGGAGCTGGGTGGAGATAAACAATCAGGGGCCTATTCAAGTTTTAGCTCATGAAATAAGGCACCCCTTCAGGCCAAAGGGAGGCAGGAAAATACTCAACCTCTTCCTCACCCCAAACCCCAGATTGAAACACAGAGTGTACACCACTTAGGTAACCTGAGGGTGAGGGGCAGTAGAGGAAGAGTTTCCTCCACTGGATAGGGGTCCATTTTGTAGGGAACCAAAGAGATTGCAATTCCTCTGTCCCATAGAGTGCAGTAGATGAAGACATGATTAACACTGGCTCTGGTTACAAACCAGTCTTTCTGCTCTAAGAAGAAAGTGATGGTGACGGTGGGAATGGCCAGCACCTTATTGGACAAATGGTACCAAGGACCATATACACATACTGTCTATTAACAAATACAAAGCCTAGAAGACAACTAATTTATGCAAGAATGAATAAATAAACAGAAAATATGAGCAGGAGAAATTAAAAGAAACAACAACAACTATGTGATAAAGGAAAGAAAATATCTTCCCAAAAAGAACCTACCTCTGAAAAAAATTTTTGCTACATGTCCCAGAAGAAAAAAAAAGTGTTTTTCCATATATAATAGAATGTAAACAGATACTATTTCAATAAAAACAGAAGCAGAAATTTCTAGGGACAGCATATGTCAAAATTCACTGCTATCAATTCAATGATAAGAAACCCTAGTGTTTCCAGGACTGTAAATCTTAAACAAGAGCAGACAGCCTCCTTTCTCCAGAGGTTTAGTTGATGGGTTTGAACCACCAACCTGGCTATTAGCAGCCTAGAGCCTAATCCATCCTGCCATCAGGGCACCTTAGGGACAGTGTAGACATTTTAAAAACTAAAGGGAAACCGGAATCGCAACGCTAGAATCAAAATGGCAAGTAGGGGGAGTTATAGTGAAGGACTCACCTTGCAGGAAATCAAAATGAATAATGTGGAGTGCAATAAGTTTGAAAATATTAGAAGGGAAAATCCAGCAAGCATCCAGGTTGAAAAATACAGATTATTTGAGAAAAAGAAAGACCAAGTTTCTAGTCTGCATCCTCCGAATTATAAGAGGGAAATTATGTGACTTTTTAGTTTTAGGCTCAATTTATTACCCATGGAAGTAAACAACCAAAATATATTTTCAAATTATTATACGGACTGAGAGAATGTACATATATATAACTTTTTTATCATTAATCCTTTTACTGGGGGGGGGGTCCTTACAAACCTTATGGCAATCTATCATTCAATTGTATTAAGCACACTTGTACATATATTGCCATCAACATGTCCAAAACATTTTCTTTCTACTTGAGCCCTTGCTATCTGCTCCATTTCCCCCTCCTCCCTCCCCGACCCTCCTGAATCCTTGATCAATTATATATTATTATTGTTATTTCATGTCTTACACTGTCCGTTGTCTCCTTTTACCCACATTTCTGTTATTTGTTCCCCTAGAATGGGGTGCTATATATCCAACCTTGTGATGGGTTCCCCATTTCTCCCCTTCCTGCTCAACCCCTCCTCCCCCTTCCCTCATACGGTTCCTGAGGGTTTTATCTGTCCTGAATTCCTGTGTCAAGAGCTCTTATCTGTACCAATGTGTGTACTCCAGTCAGATTTGTAAGGTAGAACTGGGTCATGGTAGTGGAAGGGGCCTCCCCTCCCACTACCATGACCCAGTTCTACCTTACAACTATTCAGGAACTAGAAGAATGATGTGTGTTTCATTGGTGCTATACTGTGCCCTGGTTGTATCATCCCTTCCCTGTAACCCTTCTGTGGGGAGATGTCCAATTATCTTCAGTTGGGTCTCCACTCCAACCCCCCCTCTTTCACATGGATATAATTGTTGTTTTTGGATTTTTTGATAACTGATACCTGATCCTATCGACACCTCATGATCACACAGGCTGGTGTGCTTCTTGCATGTGGGCTTATTTGCTTCCCTACTAGATGGCTGCTTATTTAACATCAAGCCTTTAAGACCCCAGATGCTATATCTTTTGATAGCCAGGCACCATCAGCTTTCTTTACCACATTTGCTTAAGCACCCATTTTGCCTTCAGCAATCATGTTGGGAAGGTGAGTATCAAAGAGTGCCAGGTTATCAGAACAAAGTGTTCTTGTGTTTAGGGAGGCCTTGAGTAGAAGCCCAAAGTCTGTCTGCTATCTTAATACTTAACATATAAATATATGTGCATTGGCCTCTATCCCTTTCATTATAAACTAATATATTTACATATACATGCCTCTATTTACATATAGCTATACCTCTATAAATAGCTTTTGCCTCCTAGTTCTTTCCTCTATTTCCTTTCACCTTCCTTCTATCCCACTATCATGCTTACCCTCCATTCAGCTCTCAGTAATTCCTCTCAGATACACTGCACTTGATCAAACCCCACCAAGCATTATACACCCTCCTTGCCATCAATTTTAGATCTCTTGTTGTTGCCTTATCCCTGAGTCTGTTGACTCCCTGATACCCCTCCTTTCCTCCTCCTCTCCCATGTCCCCCAGAGACTGCTGGTCCCATTGTTTTCTCCCTAGGATTGTTTGTCCTGCGTATGTTATATAGATAAACACAGAGTGAAAGAAACAAACAAACAATGATAATTGAGGTCTGTCTGCTGACCCTTTTGAGTGTTTTCCAATTGGGTTTGATGGGATGCCAAGCCCTATGCCCTGAGTCAGAAGTCCATTTTCAAGATTCCTTGGAAACTTTGTTACTTTGCTCCCCTTGCTGCCCTGTTGCGCCCTTTCCCCGTTTCACCCCGCTGTGTGTGGGCCAGACTGAGCACACTTTCTGCACAGTGTCTCCAGTTCTGTTCCCTGTAGTGCTATGGGTCAGTGAAAGAACATCATGTCTCATGGTGGGGCTGGCCCTATAGTCCTCTCTGTGCATTGGCTGCTCCAAGCAGAGGTGTTGTCCCCAGGGCTTGGTGGGCCATGATGAGGTTTTCTCTCTCTCTCTTTCTCATTCCCTCTTAGTTTTCACTCATGTGGTCTGGATTACATATTACATTTTTGGATTACATATTACATTTTTGAAAAAACTACTAAAAAAAAAAAAAACTACTTTGAAGAGGCATTCTATTCAAACAGGAAGTGAGTTAAAATCAAAAAGTGCATGAGTGGGAAAGTCAAAGAACTAGAGTTCTCCATGTTCTGGCACCATTTGCAGAAAAGCTGTCCAACTATTTGGTCATATAAAAAATAAATGGCAGCTGATTATTTTTAGAATCTGCAGAATTGTCTCTATTAACCTGGTGAGTTTTCTGGCACACTATTCATGATCAAAAATCATGTAAACCATTTTATGGAGCTAAGAAATAACCATCCAGAATACAGACACCGTGACACCCAGTAGAGGGCAAAAATATCTTGAAGCCTTTCTACCAGGGTGTAGTAGTTACAGAATCTGGTGTCAATTTGAGGATTCAGAGTGAAGGTGTGGAGTTTAGCCTGTCAATCAGGCAGTAGCTTGATGACTTCATTTGGAGGCACTAAGGAGATAAATAGCTCACTGGAGGCAGGACACGTGCTCACTCCCTGTGAGACATCCCTGTGGAGTAGACACATGGAGAGAGGCTGATGGAGCCAGCCCTCTGGAGCTGAAGAAGACACGTGGAGACCCCTGACAGCACTGAGATGCTTGCATCGCCACTGGACCCACAAGACTTCCCACCCATTGGCCTGTGATCTTCCACCATTCAGTGTCATTGAATGTGTTTTGTGAGTCTGAAGAGGACTTTATAGATTGGTGTTGAGCATATGGACTAATATCGGACTTATAGACTTGATCTGGACTGGACTGGATGTTTTCTCAATATTCAATTGCTCTTGTATATAAATCTTTTTCCTATACACATATGAGTGTACATGAATTTGTTTCTCTAGTCTACCAGGACTAACACACAGGGTTTCCAGCCCCCAATGCCTTTTAGAGACAATAAGTATTGTCAGTGGATACAGAACTGGGGAGTAGGGCTCCTTGATGTCCATCTTACAGATGTGGGAACAAAGGCTCAAAGTAGGGACTGACCTCTCTCCAGTCCTACAGCAATTTTCTCCATTTTCGCTCCCCACCTGCCTTCTTCCTCCTTTGGACAAATTCCACATTGTTCTTTGTCCCTTTCTCTCTCTTCCACTCAACAATCTCTTGTTGTTGTTGTGATTCTTGTTGCTGTTAAGTGCCATTGAGTAAGTTCTGACTCATAGCAACCCTATGCACAACAGAACAAAATACTGTTAGGTCCTGTGCCATCCTCACAATGGTTCCTATGCCTGAATCCATTGTTTCAGCCATGGTGTCAGTACATTTGTTGAGGGTCTTCCCTATTTTCATTGCCCCTCTACTTTACCAAGCTTAGTGTCTGCATGAAGGCAGTGGTGGTTCCCTGGCAGAATTCTTACCTTCCAGGTGAGAGACCCAGGTTCAATTCCAAGCCAATGAATAGTATGTGCTGACACCAACTGTCCATCAGTGAAGGCTTGCATGTTGCTAGGATGCTAAACAGGTTTCAGTGGTGCTTCAAGACTGAGATCGTCTAAGAAGAAAGGCCTGGAGATCTGCTTCCAAAAAAAATCAGCCAATGAAAACCCAATGGATCACAATGGTCTAAAGTGAAATTGGTCATGAAGATGGTATAGGACCAGGTAGCATTTGTTCCATTGTATACGGTGCCACGATTAATGACCACTTGGTGATCAGGCTCAACCCTGAACAGAGACAACTCAACTATGTGGAGACCCAGATCATGCAAGCTGGCTTCCAGACCAGCAGAAACAAGCTGTTTCTGTCAAGGCCAGTAATTATCCTCCAGGGACAATCACACACAATTATCTGAAATACCAACCCAGCCATTGAACTTGCTCCTTTCTCAATAATTTCAATTCTGAAATACTGTCATTTACACTTCAGAAAGAGCTGGGTAGCAGGAGCTGACAAATGGCCTTCTGTGAGGGTGGGGCACCACATCAGCTTTGACTGGTCAGGGTCCTCCGGCTGGGGTTCATGTGCTAAAGGTTGCTGTGCTCTATCCCACGGCTCATGCCTGATCCTCACTACAGGCTAGTCCCCTTCCTCTGCCAGGGCCACGTGAATTGGGAATCCAGGTGAAGGAAATTCATACAACTATAAAGGTTTAAAATCAGGAGAGGTGTGTGTCAGGGTTGTATCCTCTCACTCCACTTATTCAATCTGTATGCTGAGCAAATAATCAGAGAAGATGCATTATATGAAGAAGAATTTGGCATCAGGATTGATGGAAGGCTTATTAACAACCTGTGACATGCAGATAACACAACTTGGCTTGCTGAAAGTAAAGAAGACTTAAAACACTTGATCAAGATCAATGATTGTAGCCTTCAGTATGGATTACAACTCAATATATAGAAGATCAAAATCCTCACAACTGAACCAATAGATGATATCATGATAAATGGAGAAAAGGTTGAAGTTGTCAAGAATTTTGTCTTGCTTGGATCTACAATCAATGCTCATGGAAGCATCAGTCAAGAGATCAAAAGACAAGCTGCATTGGGTAAATCTGCTGCACAAGACCTTTTAAAGTGTTAAAAGTAAGGATATTGTTTTTAGGACTACAGTGCGCCTCATCCAAGCCATGATATTTTCCATTACCTCTTATGCATGTGAAAGTTAATATTAAATAAGGAAGAATTCCAAAATAAAGGCTGAACATGATAGTGAGACAAGAGGAAAGTAAAAGGAAATAGAGGAAAGAGCTAGGAGGCAAAGGGCAATTATAGGGGTCTAAATAAAGGCATTAACATATGTAAATATATTTATATATGAGGATGGGGAAATAGATCTATGGGCCTCCACTCAAGTACTCTCTCAATGCAAGAACACCTTGTTCTATTAAACTGGCATTCTATGATGCTCACCTTCCCAACACAATCGCTGAAGACAAATGGGTGCATAAGCAAATGTGGTGAAGAAAGCTGATGGAGTCCAGCTATCAAAAGATATAGTGTCTGGAGTCTTAAAGGGTTGAAGATAAACAAGAGGCCATCTAGCTCAGAAGCAACAAAGCCCACATGGAAGAAGCACACTAGCCTGTGTGATCACGAGATGTCGAAGGGATCAGGTATCAGGCATCAAAGAACAAAAAATCAAATCATTGTGAATGAGGGGGAGTGCAGATTGGGGACCCAAGACCCATTTGTAGGCAACTAGACTCCCCTTATGGAAGGGTCGCGAGGAGGAAACAAGCCAGTCAGGGTGCAGTGTAGCAACGATGAAACATACTTTTCTCTAGTTCCTAAATGGTTCCTCCCCTCCCCACCACTATCATGATCCAAATTCTACCTTACAAATCTGGCTAGACCAGAGGATGTACACTGGTACAGATAGGAACTGGAAACACAGGGAATTCAGGACAGATGATCCCTTCAGGACTAGCGCTGAGAGTGGCAATACCGGGAGGGTGGAAGGAGAGTTAAGTTGGAAAGGGGGAACCCATTACACGTATTTACATATAACATCCTCCCTGGGGAATAGACAACAGAAAAGTGGGTGAAGGGAGACATCGGACAGTGTAAGATATGACAAAATAATAATTTATAAATTATCATGGATTCATGAGAAAGGGGGGAGTGGGGAAGGAGGGGGCAAAATGAGGAGATGATGCTAAGGGCTTAAGTGAAAAGCAAATGTTTTGAGGATGTTGAGGGCAAAAAATGTACAAATGTGCTTGATGTATAAATGGATTGTGATAAGAGTTGTATGAGCCCCCAATAAAATGATTTTTTTAAAAAAGAATTGACACATTTGAATTTGGGTGCTGTTGAAGAATATTGAGAGTACCATGAAGTACTAAAAGGACAAGCAAATCTTTCTTGAAACAAGTATGACTAGAGTGCTCCTTAAAGGAAAGGATGGTAAGACTTCATCTTACATACTTTAGACATGTTCTCAGGAGAGTCCGGTCCCTGGAGGAGGACATCATGCGTGTTAAAGTAGAGGGGCAGTGACAAAGAGGCAGACCTCAACACAATGGCTGCAAAAATGAGCTAAAAAATAGGAATAATTGTGGGGATGGCACAGGACCAGGCAGTGTTTCCTTCTGCTGTGCGTAAGGTCGCTACAGATTGGAACCAACCCGATGGCACCTAGCAACAACAATAATACAAGGCATAAACACATTACCAAACATAGTGAAGAGCACCCACACTATAGAAGACTGGACCTCCTAAATCTATGGCATTTGTGTACATCAAAAGACTTCATCAAAAGAGTACAAATAGCATCCACAGATTAATTTTTCTTAATTGGTAATGATATAGGGGATAAAGGGTTAATCTTGAAAATCTATGGAAATTTGTGGCACTTAAATAAGAAAAATACAAATAATCCAATTTTAAAATGAGCAGAAGACACGAATAGACAATTCACCAAAGATGACATCCAGGTTGCCAACCATCAAGAAGAAATGCTCACAATCATTAGATATAAGACCAATGCAAATTAAAACAATGATGAGATGCCACCTCTCACTGGCACTGATAACAAAACTAAAAAACACAGAAAGTAACAAATGCTGGGGAGGATATAGCATTTGGAGCCCTCATACAATGCTGGTGGGGTTGCAGAACTGTACAGCCACTATGGAAAACCCTGTGGTGCTGCCTTCAACAAATGTTAATAGAAATACCATATGGCCCAGCAATCTCTCTACTCCATATGTATCAGAAAGAATTAAAGAACAAAATGCAAACAGATATGCACACCCATGTTTATGACAGTGCTATCCACAATGACAGAAAGATAGAAACAACAAAAATACCTGTCTGTGAGGGAATGGATAAATGAACATACAGTGGAATATTATGCATACCTAAAAAGTAATGATGAAGCTGTTAAGCACCTCATAACATGAATGAATTTGAAAGATAACTATGCTTAGCAAAGTTAGTTAATCTCATAAGGACAAATGTTGTATGAGAGCACTATTATCTTAAAAAATCAAGAAAGACGGTTTTCAGCCCTAGAACATTAGAATGGACATTCCCTGGAATGATGCACCTCAACATGTCTCAATAAAAGAAAAGCTGAAAAATAAAAAATATAATGGTTTTCACACCAAAAGAAGCCAACTTTAAAGGCTATGAGAGGCTGGGGAAGGGGGTGGCAGAGAGGGGATGAAGAGAGGAAACAGAATAAAAGAAAGGGTTGCATACAGTAGGATACTGTCAGTGTTCTGTTTCTTGACCTGGGTGGTGGTAATCTGAGTATCTTCCTTTCTAAAAACTAATTAGTGTTGACCAGGGATGGGTAGGAAGGAGAAATACGATGTACTCCTTAATGGGTACTGAATTTGTTAAAAGTGATAAAAACTTTTTAGAAATAGTGATGATAATTATACAACATGGTCAATGTAATTAATGTTGCTGAATTGTACAAGTAAACGTAGCTGACTTTTTTTTATATGTGTTATTAGCTGCTATCAATTCTGACTCATAGCAACCCTGTGTAGAAGAGAAAGAAACACGGCCTAAACCTACACCATCCTGACAATCGTTGTTACCTTTGAGTTCATGGTAGCCATTATATCAATCCATTTCTGTGATAGGTTTATTGTGCTAACCTGGTCAATAGGAATATGTGGGATTAATCAGGTCACAGTTTGACTGGAGGGCAAAGAGATAAATAGCTCTGCAAGGCCCACCCCTGTCTATCTTGCTCTCTGGTGTTTAGACCAGCGTACTGCTGCTTTAGCTAGTTCTCTGCCTCAACCTGTGTGCCACACCACCTGTGGGCCCAGTCAACTTGTGGATCGTGGATGTGTCACTAGAGCTTGAGGCTCCTTCGAGACCTGCTTCGCCATGCTGCCGTGAGTACATCGCTTGAGCTTGAGGCTGGTGGATCCTGTCACCTTGCACTGCTTGAATTCAATATCCCATCTGGGCCTGCTTCAATAAGCTTCCAAGCTACAGATTGTTGCTGAACCGCCCTGCTGTTTGCTGCCTGTGGGGACTCTGCCTGCCTTGCTCGAGGGAGGACTCCGCTGTCTGCTTCCTTGACCTTGGACCCGGAAGCTCACATTGAGTTGAAGGACTTCCGGTGTAGTAACTGTTCCACAAAAGTGAGTTGAACTGAGCCCTCTGTACTGCTGTGTGAACAAATGAGCTGTTATAGTCCTTTCCGCTGTATAAACCTATCTATCTATATAATCACAAGTGTCCTAGTTTTGTTTCTCTAGAGAACCCTGCCTAACCCAATCTCCTTGATGATCTTTCTTTTTCTGAGGACCCTCCACTTTACCAAGCATAATGTTCTTTTCCAAAGACTGGTTTCTCCTGATAACATGTTCAAAATATGTGAGACAAAGTCTCACCTTCCTCACTTCTAAGGTGCTGGTTTTACTTCTTCCTAAACAAGTCTGGTCATTATGCTAAATTAAATCATTCAAAAGCATCAACTCTCCTTTGGTCTTGTCTGGTTTCACATGCATACGAAGCAATTGAAAAGTCCATGGGTTGGACAAGGGAACAATAAGTGATCCAAATTGGTGGGGAGGTGGGTGTGGGAGACCTGGTAGGGCAGGATCAAGG
>NW_022111312.1:11266725-11268871 GCF_000313985.2 Echinops telfairi
TTTTTAAAGAAATAAATTAATTAAAAAAAAGAAAAGTCCATGGGTTGGATCTTTAATCCTCAAAGAGACATCTTTGCTCTTTAACACTTTTTGTTATATATATTTCACCACAAAAATATAAAAACTAATAAACAAGCAAAAAAAAACCACCAAACCCTTCCTTTTCCTGCCTCCTGTCTTTTGTTCTTTCCTCCTGTAGAAAACTTGTTGTTTGCCCTGACACTGAACCAAAAAGAAAATGAAAAACAAAAAACAAAAAACCTCACTGCCATAGAGCCCATTCCAACTCGTAGCCCTGAGATTAGATTAGGGCTAAACTTGTGGATCCTCTCATGATTGCATCTTCATCATACAGGGGGAGAAATTCAAGGTTCTAGGCTTGTTTGAGTCCTCAATGCTCATTTTTAGTTAAAACAAAACAAAAAAGCATTTTAATGATGGCATTTTCTTTTCAGTTCGTGCAAATTATTGTATGCTTCTATGATCCGAACTATGGGAAAGAGACAAGCTGAGTGAACCAAGTTAGACACTGTATGAATTCATTTGTGTGAAGAGTAAAACAAGTCAAAATAATAGTCCCTCTAGTATACCAGGGGTGGATGGTGATGAGCAAAGAGCATAAGGGAGTCTTCTGGAAATGCTCTATATCCTAATCTAGTGGTGTATGCATTTGTGAAAATTCACTGAGCTGAAAGCATATGTTCTTTACATGTGTTAGGTTAAAAAAATTTTTTTAAGTCATGGAGCTAGTCCTTTTTCAGTACCAGCAGCTACTAAAATTTCTCCCTTTTCTGTTGTCCTTGTACTATTCACTTTGCTTTATTGATAGAAAGTATTATTCTTTGATTCTATCCACTTATTATCCAGAATCACTGTTACGCTACCTTTATAGTTTGACCCTATCACCACAGGAGACTTGGTGGCATAGTGGTTAAGCACTGCTAACCAAAAGTTTGTTGGTTCAAACCCACCAGCTTTTCCACAGGGAAAATACAGGGAGCTTCAAAAATCTCATGGAAAACAGAATTAAGAAATAATGGAATTTTCTCACCATCATTTTGAAGCCCCTCAGACACAGTAGTCTGCTTCCACAAAGATGAACAGCCTTGAAAACATACAGGGCTCTTTCACCCAGTCTGATAGGGTCACTATGAGTCAGAATCAGCTTGACAGCAATCGTCTTTAAAATATGATGCCCCCGTTGAGTCCATAATATAGAAGGGAAGCTAAGCCTCATTCAAATAACAGCAAAAATGCAATTCAATAGGAATTTGGGGGTGAGAATATCCAATCTATAATAATGTAAAGAGTGTTCTCAACACAATTAGTGCAACCTAGCTGCAATGTAAGGAGAACAAGTTGAGATTCCTTCAGATGGTGGAAGTCTTGGATGCCAAATGACAGGTTTGTTTCTTCATTGGTTTCAATAGGCAGTGGGTGCCATTACAGTTTTCTGAACAGAAGAGGAACGTGTTCAAACCCATGCTTCCCAAAAAGAAATATGGCGGTGTGTCCAAGATGAGGCACAACCAGAAGGCTAGAAAACCAGCTAAGAGGACACTGCAATCATCCATGCAAGACATAATGAGGTTTGACACAGAGGAACTGCAGAGCAGGTGATAGATGCTAGAAATGATGTGAACAATGGGTGTGGGGTAAGGAGTTGATAAAAAAAAAGAAACAAAGGCACAGATGGGGAGAGTGTGAGCTCTGATGTAAGCTTGCCTAGGCTCAAATCCCAGCTCCCCTCATTGACAGCTATTGACGGTAGGTGCCATAGAGTCAATTTCAACCCCACGTGTTACAGAGTAGAACTTCCCCCTTGAGTTTTCTTGCCGATAATCTTTATGGAAACAGATCACCAGTTCTTTGTCCCACAGAACCTCTGAGTGTGTTCAAATCCCAACCCTTCTATTAGCAGCCAAGTGCTTAACCAGAGCCCCTTCCCCATACACTAGCTGTGTGATTTTAGGCGATTTCTTTTTTCTTTTTTTTAAAATTTTATTGGGGGCTCTTACAACTCTTATCACAATCCATACCTCCATCATGTCAAGCACATTTGTACATTTGTTGCCATCATTTTCTTTTCTTTTCTTTTTTTAAATCATTTCATTAGGGGCTTATACACCTCTTATCACAATCCATA
>NW_022111312.1:11269625-11272337 GCF_000313985.2 Echinops telfairi
GAGGAAAGACGATGAGTTCTTTTCTTTTCACCAGAAGTTTCAAGATCTAACACCTGGTTTGATGTTCTTATTTTCTTCTGCCACAAGAGCCGAGATGTTCCAGAAAGAAGTGATTCCATTGGCCTGGGTGCCAACAAGAAGACGGCATGAAAGAGAGTGACAGGCAACCCATGATTGGCAAGTAACAGGAGCGAGAAGTAAACCTTTGTAGTTGTAAATTGTTGAGATTTTGGACATGTTTGTAAATGCAGCCCAAACCAACCTCTCCCAACTGTTCAGAGAGCAGGCTACCCACGGGCCCCTACCTGGGGTATCAACAGGTGAAAGCTGAAGACCCCCAGAAAGCCTGCAAAGACACGGCTCCAGTTGTTTCCTTCAGAACCACAATCACAGGCTGTTAGCACATGCCAAGGGAGATAATTTGGGTGGAGTGGGAAGATACTCTGTACCCAGTATTTTACTGTTAAGGGCAAATTTACAGAGATTTGGAAAATTGGGTACTGTGTGGCATAAACATACTGAGCAAGTTTTCAGCTACAACACAGCTGAGCTCAAGGGAATGGGGTTTGATAGTTAGTGTCAGCATAATGAATTAAACACACACACACACTCTCTAGAGTGTCTGCGAAACACTGTCAAGTTAAAAACCATGCCTGCAGGTTTTTTTGTTTTTTTTAAAGCAATTTTCCTAGCCACTGTGGCTAATAATATCTCATTTTGTTAAATCTGAAAGGTCTTTTTAACAATACTGCAGCATGTCATTCCCCAGCTTAAACCCTTGAGATGACTTGAAGATCAAATGGAATTCCTCCTAGTGACCTCCAAAGGTCTTTGTGACTGGGCCCTGCTTACCTGTCCAACTTCACAATTGACCACTCTCCCTCCGAAGAGTGAAAAGTCCTCAGTGAAGCCATACCACACTGCCTCTGAGCCTCTGTGCTTGCTGTTCCCTCTGTGCAGAACACTCTTCCAGCCACTCTGAGGGCAGCCAGCATATAGGACACCAGCAAAGCAAATGCTCCAAATGTCTCAGATAATAAAAATTATTACCTTTCCTCTGCAAATGCATCAAACATGGGGGAAATTGCCATCTACTGTAGAGCTCCTTTGTATTCATCTCCCTGTTTTGAGTGGCTTCTCTTTGGTGCCATCGTTTCTTCCATACTTAGGCTGGACTGAAGGTCCTACTCTGACCCAATTTCTCCTTCTATCTTTGGCTAATTTCTCTTGATATATCAGACCTTAGAGCTAATGCAACTTCTCCCAGGATTACTTCCTTCATTTCCACCCACCCCCGAGCCCAGTGGAGGTTAGCTGCTTTCCTTGGGGTTACCATGTGTCCCGAGTACTACCTGTGGCAGCAATGGTCACACAGCTATTTTCAACTTGTAATGACCACATCTCTCACTAAGACATCCACTCTATGAGGTTGGGGTGGGTCTCATTCCCCAGTGTGTTTCCAATCTCTGTCCAGCACTTGGCTATAGTAGATAATGAATAAACATCACCTCACTGAATGGGGAAACTAAAATATACTTTTCCACTCCATTCCAAATAAATTCCTGATTTGGGGAGTAAACTGATGAGGAGGACATTTTGCATTCAGTATTTATTTGGTCACTGAAGACCCTTTAAATTCAAAGAGAAGGTGGGAGTTGTTTCAAGCAGGCATTCAGCTCCCATTCAGACTGATTCACAAATAGCAACAGTACTGTTGGCTCGGGCCTGCCTGCCACCTGCCCTGTTCAGTTACCTGTATCAGCTCACTGGAGCTTCCAGCTACATTTTAGGGTATATGTATTTATCGTCCCCATTTTCCAGTTTGAGAAACTAAGGCCTGTGTAAGCTCTATAACTTGTTCCGAATTACATGTAAACTAGTAAATGGGCTCAAACATGTCAACTATTGTGAGCGAGAAAGGCACAGGACAGTGCAGTGTTGTGTTCTATTTTTCAGAAGAGGATCCCCATGAACCCACTGGGGATCCCCATGAACCCACCTGACAACATCCAAACCTAAACCAAACTCACAGTCATTGGGTTAATTTCAGCTTATAGTGACTCTACAGGACAAGGCCCCTGTGAATTTCTGAAACTGTAACACTTTACAGAAGAAGAAAGCCTCATCTTTCTCTTGCAGAGTGGCTGATGGTTTTGAACTGCTGACCAACATGCAACCACTATGCCACCAGGGGTCCTTGTAACTCCTAAAACAAAACAAAACCAAGCCCACTGCCATTGAGTCTGTTCTAACACATAGCAACTCTATATAGGGTTTCCAAGGCTGTAAATCTTTTCAGGGGCAGACAGACTTAATTTTCCCTGGAGGAGCAGCTGGTGACCTTGAACTTGGCATTTATCAGCCCAATGTTGAACCCACAGCTCCACCAGGGCTACTTGTAATCCTTCAATCCCTGAAGGTAGCCTGATTCCTGAAGCACATGTGGTGGGGAGGGAAGGGAGGGGAGTAAGGCCTGGGAGTGCAGTTCCTTTCATCACCATCAAAATTAAGTGGAATTCTTGCTGTGAGTGGGAGGAAGACCCAGAGTGAAAATTCATTTGAAGGCTATTATAGATTGAATTGTGGCCCCCACCAAAGAAGTCCTAACTCACAGGATCAGGGAATGTGACCTTATTTGGAAATAGGGACTTTGAGCATGGTATTTCACTAACATGAGGTCACACTAGGGTAAGGTGGGTCCTAATCCAACCT
>NW_022111312.1:11272437-11279337 GCF_000313985.2 Echinops telfairi
GGTGCCATCGTTTCTTCCATACTTAGGCTGGACTGAAGGTCCTACTCTGACCCAATTTCTCCTTCTATCTTTGGCTAATTTCTCTTGATATATCAGACCTTAGAGCTAATGCAACTTCTCCCAGGATTACTTCCTTCATTTCCACCCACCCCCGAGCCCAGTGGAGGTTAGCTGCTTTCCTTGGGGTTACCATGTGTCCCGAGTACTACCTGTGGCAGCAATGGTCACACAGCTATTTTCAACTTGTAATGACCACATCTCTCACTAAGACATCCACTCTATGAGGTTGGGGTGGGTCTCATTCCCCAGTGTGTTTCCAATCTCTGTCCAGCACTTGGCTATAGTAGATAATGAATAAACATCACCTCACTGAATGGGGAAACTAAAATATACTTTTCCACTCCATTCCAAATAAATTCCTGATTTGGGGAGTAAACTGATGAGGAGGACATTTTGCATTCAGTATTTATTTGGTCACTGAAGACCCTTTAAATTCAAAGAGAAGGTGGGAGTTGTTTCAAGCAGGCATTCAGCTCCCATTCAGACTGATTCACAAATAGCAACAGTACTGTTGGCTCGGGCCTGCCTGCCACCTGCCCTGTTCAGTTACCTGTATCAGCTCACTGGAGCTTCCAGCTACATTTTAGGGTATATGTATTTATCGTCCCCATTTTCCAGTTTGAGAAACTAAGGCCTGTGTAAGCTCTATAACTTGTTCCGAATTACATGTAAACTAGTAAATGGGCTCAAACATGTCAACTATTGTGAGCGAGAAAGGCACAGGACAGTGCAGTGTTGTGTTCTATTTTTCAGAAGAGGATCCCCATGAACCCACTGGGGATCCCCATGAACCCACCTGACAACATCCAAACCTAAACCAAACTCACAGTCATTGGGTTAATTTCAGCTTATAGTGACTCTACAGGACAAGGCCCCTGTGAATTTCTGAAACTGTAACACTTTACAGAAGAAGAAAGCCTCATCTTTCTCTTGCAGAGTGGCTGATGGTTTTGAACTGCTGACCAACATGCAACCACTATGCCACCAGGGGTCCTTGTAACTCCTAAAACAAAACAAAACCAAGCCCACTGCCATTGAGTCTGTTCTAACACATAGCAACTCTATATAGGGTTTCCAAGGCTGTAAATCTTTTCAGGGGCAGACAGACTTAATTTTCCCTGGAGGAGCAGCTGGTGACCTTGAACTTGGCATTTATCAGCCCAATGTTGAACCCACAGCTCCACCAGGGCTACTTGTAATCCTTCAATCCCTGAAGGTAGCCTGATTCCTGAAGCACATGTGGTGGGGAGGGAAGGGAGGGGAGTAAGGCCTGGGAGTGCAGTTCCTTTCATCACCATCAAAATTAAGTGGAAATTCTTGCTGTGAGTGGGAGGAAGACCCAGAGTGAAAATTCATTTGAAGGCTATTATAGATTGAATTGTGGCCCCCACCAAAGAAGTCCTAAATCACAGGACCAGGGAATGTGACCTTATTTGGAAATAGGGACTTTGAGCATGGTATTTCACTAACATGAGGTCACACTAGGGTAAGGTGGGTCCTAATCCAACCTGCATGATGTTCTTAAAAAAGAGGGAAGGTGCAAGCATTTCTTGCTTGTTCCGTGACAAAAATTCTTCCCTGGTTTTTAAACTATTGATGGTGGTCTTTTCTTTCTCATTCATTATTTGTATTTTTATCTTTATACTACTATTATTTTATCCTTACCACTTTATTGTGTTTTCGCTTTTTATTGTTTCCATTGGGCTTTCCAGTTTGTGAAGCACAGAAGGAATATATGCATAGAAATAAAAACTGATGCAGGATATAGGGAGGGTGAGGGAATTTGGGAAGCAAACAATGTATTCAGAGGTAGGAGGGAGCACTGGAACTGATTGTGATTACACAACTCATTTTAAAAGTGATTTAACCATAAAGAAAAAAGAAAATGTTCTAAAATTGATTGTGGTAATGACTGTGCAATTCTTCTTGATATAATTGAACTATTGAAATGTATGATATGTGGATTATGTGCCAATAAAACTGTAAAAAAAAAGCACACACAAAACAAATAAAAAACCTTAAGCCAAAAAAATAAATAAAAAGAAGGGAAAATACACAAACATAGACAGAAGGGAGGCAGCCCTGTGACCAAGTGTGAACAAGCCATGGAGCACCTGAAGGGCTACCAGAAGTTGGGAGGGAGAGATAAGAAGAGATCTTCTGCCAGAGCAGTGTTTCCCCAAGTAGGTTATAATGCCCCCCCTCCCTGGGGGGCACTGGAATGATCCAAGGAGGCTGCAAAAGCATATACCTATACTTTATTGGGGATTATGGACTATAGTATAAAAGTTTTTAATTGCCAAGGGGTCACTAAGTTTGATTTTCTTTTTCTAAAAAGGGAGCCATAGGTCAAATAACTTTGGGAACCTATGTACTAGAGCCATCAGGGGCACCAAAGCCCAGCCTACACGTTGATTTGCTGCCACAACAGTGAGACGAGAAATGTCCATTGTTTAAAGTCACCTACTTGCTGGTATTTTGGCTTGGCAGTCCTAGGAAACAAATGCCAAGGTGGACTCAGCACAATTGTGAGGCTGGTGCAGTGCTGGGCAGTATGATTTCATTTTGTTGGATATAGGGACGATATGAATTGGAACTGACTAGACAGCATCTAACAACAAAACAACAATATTGTTTTGATATTAGCATCACCATTTGCTTAAGTCTGGCAAAAGATAGGTATCACCTTGTGATAAGATCCATGCTCATTAAAAAAAAAAAGCAAATAAAAAGAAGAAAGCTTTAAAAAAAATAGCCTACAGTTCCACCTACTCAGAAGCTATTACTATTAACACCTTGGTGCTAATGATTCTTTCAAACCATTTGCAAATGAAACTATATAGAGGTTCTCTTCTTTTAATGAGATCAGACAGTCTACACCATTTCTTAACATTTTTCCACTTACTATATCACAGCTGTAGTTCATTTTAATGAGTCTATTTCTTCAACAAAATTTTATGCTTAGCTAGTATTTCTTACATTCATCCACCAAGTATTGACCGAGTGCCTATTATGTCTCAGGCTGTATTTAACTGAACCTCTGGTATTGTATGTAGGCTCTTCCCATCTTCTTACAGGAGAGAGAGCACTGCATTCAATATCCTCATAGCTAAATCTTTGTACATATACTTTGATTATGTTCTCAGAATGGATTCTTAGAAGTAGAATTGCTTGGTCCAAATAAAACATCTTTCAGAGGCTTTTGCTATTCTTCTAACCAAGGCATATCTACTACCAGGAATAGACACCGACTGGAAAATTTATGAGAAGGACACCAATCTCAGAAAGGGGAAATCAGATCAGCTCTGGAGTTTTCAGCAACTGGGGGCGGGGACTTTCCATCTAATACTGCCCACTGACATGACTCTACTAATAATTCAATCAACCTCTGTTTTCACTTATCCAAATTCTCAAGAAAGATTCTGATTGGTATAGCTAAGGAACTGGCATATCTAGTTCAGGTGACTACCTGTTCCAATCCCTTCCAGCAAGGTAGAAGCAGCTGGGCACAGTTGGCACTGAAAACTTCATGTCACATAGAGTGAACATGCACAATAGTTTGGAAACAAAAATGTGTCCATCGAGGGAAAAATAGACTCTTAATTCTTTTTCAGGGGAAGACCATCCTCAGAACATTTATTAATCACAGCCCATGATTGTAAGTGACAGAACCCCAATTCAACTGCCCTAAGCCTGGAGAGAATAGTTATTGGCTCACGTGACTGGGAAATACAGGGGAAGCCCTGTCACCAGACACAGCTGGATCCATGAGTTATGATGTCACAAGGACTCTTCTCCCTCCACTATGCTTTCTTCTGCAGTAGAGTCATTCTCACTCAGACTCCCAGGGTAATAAAGCAAGACGGCTGCCAGGAGCTCCTGACATACATCCCACCACCTTGACCACATCAACACTCAAGTATCACTATAGAAATAATATTGGAGGTTTTTTTCTAGTGAATTGGAGTGGTCACACAGGGTCACCCTAACTTTGTTTTCTGATTTCTCTCAAATGACAGACAGGAGGTTTGTGTAGACTTGTTGAATGCAGCAGCACTGTCCAGTAAAAGGTTACAAGGCAATGGAAGTATGTTTTGGTGTGCTGCAGCCACGAGCCACAAATGCACTATTAAGCATTCGAAGTGTGGCTAGTGGGACTGAGAAATGGAATTGTTTACTTCATTTCATTGCAATTAACTGTCCTTTGAATAGCCACATGAGGCTGGTGGCTAGTACAGAAGTGTGGGGTCTTCAATGCATCTGGTCTTCAGTGAAAGAAATGATCTGGCCCTTGTCTGATGGCACTGAAACTTTCTGAGTCTCTGGGAGTTTTTCCAGGAGCGCAAGGGGAGGTCTGGGCTGTGTCCATGGGGCTGGCAATGAATGTGGCACCTTGTAATGAAAGAACTGAAACATCATTGTGACTGTTGAATCAAGGGTCTTCCTTCCTTATCTCCAAAACACCCATGTTTTACATGAAAAAGCGTTTCTAATTAATAGGCCAGCCCCTCTTGAGTTTGATAAAAACAGAGGAGAAAGGGATTTGATTAACCCACGATCTTTTCAATTTGGCGTGTTCTGCATGAGTGAAGTGTGTTTTCTGCAACCGAGCCAAGCCTGGCTCGTCCTGGTGCAGCGCGATAACATTCTTCTCTTTGTGCAGCCCTGCATTACCCCCGTGTCCTCCAGGAGAGGTTGGTTGGAAGAGATCCTCAGAGGGAATTGCCAGCATGGCCCTCAAGGGTCATCTGGATTCTCGTACAGACAGCGGCCCACCAAGGAAGGGAAATGACAAAAGACGGCAAAGACTTCCATTGTCCCCAAATAAGATGCTTGGCTCAGCCCCAAGACTGAAAGAAGGGGGTTGGGAGGTCAGGAAGGGTGGACAGTGAGTGCACTCAAAGTCAAAAGTTCAGGGACTGAGATAAGGCCCTGGAAGGGGGTGAGGCAGCTATCCAGTGGGATAACCAGCTCTGACAAAAGTGAGGGTGGCAAAGGACACCCTCACTGCCTGAGGTCAAAGTGAGTGGTGGAACAAACCAAAAAGACCAAAGCCACTGCTATCAAGTAGATTCTGACACTAAGTGACCCGGAAAGTCAGAAAAACCCCTGGACTTTCTAAGGCTGTCAACTTCACAGAAACAGACTGCTCCATCTTTCTCCCAAGGAGGCAGACTGATATGTCCAAACAAACCACCTATTGGTTAACAGACAAATGCTTCACCACTGCACCTCTGGGGTTCTCTAACTGAAACTTTCTCTTTGTGGATGCAGAGATGAGGGGCAGGCTGGGTAGAATATAGGATAGTCTTTCTTGATGGGTGTGGTGGCTTTGCAACTGATCACAAAGCCTTTGACACCTCCCCCATCAAAGGCGGAGTCTCCTCTCCTGGAATCTCCATGGGCTTGTAACCATCCACCAACGGAATGTGGAAGAAGTGACAGTGTGTGACTTCTGAGGCTGGATCCTAAAATATCCGGGCTGTTTCAGCCTTACTTGCTTGTTAGTGCAAGCATTAAACACTCAGCTGGTAACCGAAAAGCTGACAGTTCCAACCAGTTAAATAAGCAGCCATTTAGCAGGGAAGCAAATAAGCCCACATGGAAGAGGTATACCAGCCCCTGTGATCATGAGGTGTTGATGGGATCAGGGATCAGGTATCAAAAGATCCAAAACAAACAATGATATCTATGTGAAAGAGGGGTGTTAGAGTGGAGACCCAAAGCCCATCTGTAGATAACTGGACATCTCTCCACAGAAGGGTTATAAGGAGAGAACGATTCAACCAGGGTGCAGTATAGCACCTATGAAACACACATCATTCCTCTAGTTCCTGAATGCCTCCCCCGCCGCCCACTACCATGACCCAGTTCTACCTTACAAATCTGGGTAGATCAGAGTATTCACATTGGTACAGATAAGAGCTCTTGACACATGGAATTCAGGACAGATAAAACCCTCAGGAACAGTAGTGGGAGTATTGATATCGTGAGGGTAGGGGGATGGTGGGGGGGGGGAGAAAGGGGGAACCTATCACAAGGTTGGATATATAGCTGCCCCCCCACAGGGGAAATGAATAACAGAAATGTGGGTGAAGGAAGACAACGGACAGTGTAAGACATGAAATAACAACAATAATATGTAAGTGATCAAGGATTCACGATCATAGGAGGATGGAGGAGGGAGGGTAAAAAAAGAGGAGCTGATACCAAGGGCTCAAGTAGCAAGAAAATGCTTTGGAAATGTTGATAGTAACATATGTACAAGTGTGCTTAATACAATTGAATGATGAACTGTCATAAGATTTGTAAGAGCCCCCAAATAAAATGATTAATTAAAAAAAATAAATAAATAAAAACAAGCCGACTCCACTGCTATGGAGTCAATTCCAACTCACCCAAACCAACCAACCTACTGCCACACAATTGATTCTGACTCATAGCGACCCAATATCTTCACGGAACAGAATACCTCATCTTTCTCCCACGGATGGTTTAAACAGCTGACCTAGCAGTTAGCAGCCCAATGCTTAACTCACAGTGCCACCAGTGCTCCTTCCGATGAAAATTATAGCCTAGAAAACCCTCAGTGATGGTTCCATTCTGTCACATGAGGTCACTAAGAGTCAGAATAGACTCAACAACACCTAACAACAACTAGAAGTTACTTACTTTATCTCAGGAACAAGTGATCCTAGTAAGAACTTGCACCAAACAATAGCAGCTCAGTTAAATATATTCTGAAGCTCAAGAGACTTTCAGTCCTACCTGCTGAATGAATGAATGAATGACAGCAGGAGCAAAGTCTCCCTGTGGGTGTGCAGTCATAGGACCTCAGCT
>NW_022111312.1:11280883-11312763 GCF_000313985.2 Echinops telfairi
TTGATGCCTGATACCTGATCCTATCGAGACCTCATGATCACACAAGCTGGTGTGCTTCTTCCATGTGGGCTTTGTTGCTTCTGAGCTAGATGGCCGCTTGCTTACCTTCAAGCCTATCTTCTACCATTTTATTATAAAATTTTCACACACAAAAAGTGGAAAAACTTGTGAGCATCCATTTATCTATCCCCTGCGTTCTGCTATGATCTCTAATATTATATCATTTAGGAATCTCCGGGTGGTATAAAAGGAGTGTTTGTGGGGAAGCCGGTTAAGTGTTGGGTTTCTAACTAAAAGGTTGGGGTTCTAACCCAGCAACCACTCTGTGGGAGAAAGATGAGGCAGTCTGTTCCCATGAAGATGTATAGTCTTAGAAACCTGTAGATCAGTTCCACTCTGCCCTGTAGAGTTTCTATGAGTTGGAATCTACTCAATGGCAGTGGGTTGGGTTAGTTGTTGGTTTGGATGGTATACACAGTTAACCCTTTTGGCTGCTAACTGAAAGGTTAGAGGTTCCAAGGCACCCAGAAGTGCCTTGGAAGAAAGACTTGATGACCTACTTCCACAAAATTGTCATTGAAAACCCTATGGAGTCCAGTTCTGCTCTGACACATATGGAATCTTCATGAGTCAGAGGTGACATCATGGCAACTAGTTTACTTGTCTTATCATATAGCCTTCTGCCCTCCATCCTTCTGTTTATCTACAAATCTTTTTTTTCCTATTTCACAATAAATTTCAGCCATCATACACATCATTCTTAAAACACTTTGACTAAAATATCATTCAACAGAATTCAGTCTCGATTTTCATTTTCTGTGAGTGACATTAACATTGTGTACTGCACAAATCTTTAGTACACTATTTCCTAAGTTTTTTCTAAGGCCTTAACCATATAACCCAAATGCTCATCAGGAGCCAGCTCATCACTAAAACCCAGAAAGTTTTCTTATGTCCATTCCCCATCAATACCTACATTCTTTCCACGATTCTACTGCTCTGATTTTATTATCAGAGATTACAAGAACTTCATATGAATGGAATCACACAGTATGAACTCTTTTGTATAACACCTCATTCAGCCAGTATAATGTTTTTGATTCACTTTTTTTAAATGCCTTAAAACTTGGAGCAAGAAGTTTGGCCACCTTCAGAAAATAATGAATACAAATAAAAGAATGAACTGTACCGTGTGTTTCTCTAGCATGATGCTAGCCACGGTGCTGGATGCTTGGGATACAATGCTGAATGCAGGCATTAGCCCTAGTTCAAGAGGTTCACAAGTGGAATGAGAAAAAAAAAATTAACGTTTTAATTACATCATGAGAGATAAAGGCAAAAACAAAGGAATAAAACAAAGTACAACAGAATTTTCTAAAAACTGGTACCAACAGTATTATTGTCTGCTTGATAATTTTCTTTAAAACTACCCCCTTTATTTTATTAAGGTTTTTCTGAAATCATGGTATCCTTAGCAGTGTGCCCATTAAAACCACTTTCTTGTATATTAGAGGAGGCAGGAAACTCAGGTTTAAACAATGAAATGGGAGCAATAGTCTGTTGGGTAAAGTTCCCAGGGCATTTTTTGCTTTCCAAATGTAAAAAGTGAATGAGAATGGTGATGGACAGATGTGGTTGATAATGCTTTTTCTTTCCTTTCTTTCTGCCTGGAATGTAGATGCAATGCCTGCAGGCAGAAAAGGGGCCTTACAGATAATAAGGCTGAGGTTAAGAATGCAGATCAGGAAGGGAGGAGCCTGGGTCTCTGATAACATCCTTGGACAGCTCCCTCGCCAGTTTTCAATTATTGATGCTTTTAAAATCTTGTTAAGGAGTGGTGGTGTAGTGGTTATACGTTGGATTGTGATCCGCTTGGTCTGTAGTTTGATAACACTAGCAGCTCCTTGAGAGAAAGACTGGGTTTTCTACTCCTGTAAATAGTCTCCAAAGCCCACAGGGGGTCACTATAAGTCAACATTGACTTGATGCCAGTGAGTTTGGTTTTTTTTGGTTTTGGAAAAACTTGTTAGTGAAAAACAATAACCTCTTACTCATTTAAGCCACTTTGGTTGATTTTTCAGTTATTTACAGCCAAATACACTCCTAACAAATAATTTGAATTTGTACTTTTTACCCCCTTCCTAATTTAATTCAACTAAGGAGCCCTAGTGGAATGGCATGGTGGTTACACTTTGGGCTGCTAGCTGCAAGGTCAGCAGTTCAAAAACACCAGCCAATCCATGGAAGAAAGATAAAGCTTTCTACTCCTGAAGAGTTACAGTCTCAGAAACCCACAGGGGAAGTTCTACCTTGTCCTACAGGGTGATATGAGTCAGAAGTGATTCGATGGCAGTGAGTCTGCATTAGGTTGAGTTTAATTAAACAAACACAATTATTCAATTAAAATTACTTCTGGATAGGATACCATCTGAGATTGACTCACCAGTGACATGTGACACTTTTGGAAACTCTGACCTAATAGAGGCCTTACTTACAGCATTTCACAATGTACTAAAATTTTCCTACATCATTCTTTTATTTCACCTCACCACTTGTCTACTTGTCATAAACAAGGGAATGGATGGATTGGGATGAAAGGCGTTAAGTGTTTTATCCAAGATTTTATAGTTGGTAAGTGGAGCAGCCACAACAAATTTTTAAGCACCTAGTTGTGGGGAACAGAAGGATTTCTCTTAAGCTGTCTCCCCAATAATATGTACCAGACTTAGCTGCTTGAAAATGACTGTAAACTATAGGCGGTCAGCGAAAGTAGGTCAGAGGTTATTCTCCTTAACATCAGCCATCTAGAGAGGCCAGACTGACTCACCCTTAAGTAGTGCTCAGTCCTTTCTGTTATTGTTCCCTTGAAGGAGTACCTGAAGGCAAGCCCGGGACCACTCTAGGATGACTAAGCTTATCTAGTCCAGGGTCCACCCATCTTGCCACACATGGCCCCCTATTCCCCCCTCTTACTATTGCGCGTTCACCCCAGGTCATCCCCTTCCTATTGCTTGTACTGCCCATGTTACAACCCCTCCCTATGACGCAGGTTGTTGTGAATTGTATTGTCCCTTTCTGTGATGTATGATTCTGCAATAAGATCCCCCTAAAGTGAGATGATGCATGGTTAGCAATAAATAAGGAGGTTCCCTGGTTCTCGAGAGAGAGGTGGACGAGAGGGCTGCTCCCGTGAGGGCGGAGGATGAGGGCGGTTGCTCCTGCGAGGGAGGCAGCTGCTACCTCCCTGGCAGCCAGGTTCCCCCCCACGAGGACCACCAAGCGGGGCAGAGGTGAGCAATGCTACCATGTAATATGTCTGACTGTATTATTGTATTATCTCTCATGCTCTTGATGACTTTAATATAATGCTTATATATCTCAACCGTACAATTGTGCTTACTGAACCCGTAGGTAGTATTAGACGCAGCGGGTGGGGGCTGGCCCCTCACCACCACCCCCACTCCTCCTCGCCATTTTAATTTAATACTACACCTAGTGGAGTCCTAGTGGTACTGTGGGTTAGGTGTTGGGCTTCTAATCCCAAGGTCAGAAGTTCAAGATCGCCAGCTGCTCCTTGGGAGAAAGATGAGGCTGTCTACTTCTCAGAAACCCTATGAAGAGTTATGAGTTGGAATTGACTCAATGGCAGTCAAATAGGTGCTGTAACTACATGAAGAGTAGAGCAAACAAACTCAGAATAACAGGGAAACAGACAAAAACAGGTGGTGGGGACTTGATGTTAGTGTCATAATCTGGGGTGCACACTGGCTCCAGCAGGCTGTCTTCTCAGAAGTGTAGAAACTGGTCTATTTTTCTAGATGTTAACAAATGTTTTTAACGCTCTTTCCTATTATTAGGAAGACTGATTCCACACCTTCCACCTAACAAAACTCTTGGGGCCCAAAGGAACAAGAAGGAGCATCTCTGTTTTATTTTGGAGTCCCTAAAAGCAAACACCCTGGTAGAGTCATGGTTATGTGTTGGCCTGCTAACCATAAGGTCAGCCGTTCAAAGCCACCAGTGGTTCCTCGGGAGAAAGATGGGGCTTTCTATCCCATAAAGAGTTAAGAGTCTCAGAAACTCACAGGGCCAGTTCTACCCTGTCCCATAGGCTCACTGTGAGTCAGAATTGACTCGATGGCAGTAAATTTGGTTTGCTTTGGGGGCTTTTTTTAGAGCAAACTCTGAGACAAGGATTTCAGGGAAAGTGGACCTGGGGGAAGTGACTCCAGTTAGAAATAATAATGAAGCCCACTAGAGGTTAATTTGAGACTATTCATGAGAAGAAGGGCGTTCCAGGTCTATTCAGTAACGGAGATGTGGAGAAGCAGCAAAGTTATAGAAAATACAAAATGAGAAAGGAGAGAAAGAAAGGAGAGAGGGTAGGAGGGAAGGAAGGATAGTAGGAAGGAAATAAAGAAAAAGAGAAGGGAGGAAAGAAAGAAGGAAACAAAGAAACAGAACTCAAAATCATAAAAGAGACTGGTTAGATCAAGACAGGTGGGACCATCAAGACTGTGGCCCTTAGTCACCTTTCAGGCCTGCAATGAGCTCATCCTTGGGTTATTATAATCAACCACTTAAGATCAAAAAGGCAGATCTGGAATGCAAACCCCTCGACCTAATTTACAATTAATAAAAATTATTTAAAAACAAAGCAAAAAGATCAAAAGAGCAGCATTTACCCAAGGACAAAGGACAAAGGGTTGGGAGAGGAGGAATTGAAACAGGAAACACCAGGAGGAAATGGGATAAGTGATGGTACATTGAGGAGATTGTAATGGGTAAGTTGAAACAAAATGGGTATAAATTGTTGAAAGGAAAACTGATTATCTGTGCTGTAAATCTTCACTTAATTCACCATAGGCTTTTGTTGTTGTTTTAAGAAAGAAAGGATGGGGGAGTGCAGATTGGAGACCCAAAACCCATCTGTGGGCAACTGGACATCCCCTTACAGAAGGGTCGTCGGGAGGAGACGAGCCAGTCAGGGTGCAGTGTAGCAACAATGAAACACAACGCTTTTCTCTTGTTCTTTAATGTCCTGACCCCCACTATCATGACCCCAATTCTACCTTACAAATCTGGCTAGACCAGAGGATGTACACTGGTCCAGATAGGAACTGGAAACACAGGGAATCCAGGACAGATGATCCCTTCAGGACCAGTGGTGAGAGTGGCGATACCTGGAAGGTGGAGCAAAGGTGGGGTAGAAAGGGGGAACTGATTACAAGGATCTACATATAACCTCCTCCCTGGGGGATGGACAACAGAAAAGTGGGTGAAGGGAGATGTCAGACAGTGTAAGATATGATAAAATAATAATAATTTACAAATTATCAAGGGTTCATGAGGGAGGGAGGAGCGGGGAGGGAGGGGGAAAATGAGCTGATACCAAGGGCTCAAGCAGAAAGCAAATGTTTTGAGAATAACGATGGCAACAAAATGTACAAATGTGCTTGACAATGGATGGATGGATGGATTGTGATAAGCATTGTACTAGCCCCTAATAAAATGACTTTTTAAAAAAGAAAAAGAAAAGAAGGTGATGTTATCTATTTTTCTCGTTGAAAGGAAATTCAAAATAGAGCGGAGGGGAGAGGCGGGAAGAGGTCCCAGTAAAGATCTGGGAAGTTAGGCAGGGAAGATGGGGTAATAAGCTGGTTTTAGATTGTGGAAAACTGAGGCTCAAACTGCTCCCAACTCCCCACCCGGGATACCCTCTTGGGAACTCTCCAGACCACATCTCAAAGATGTCTCACAGGGGTGTTCACCAACTTATTCACCAACTCTTTTGCCTTGTTGGTTAAGAACTGCTCTGAGTAGTCCCCTCCCTTGGCACTAGCCTAACCCTCGCATGGACCCCATTTGCTCTGGCATCTAGAGAAAGCTCTTGGGCCGGCATGGCGAGGAAACCCTTGTTTTGTACTTACACCGTGCACAGTGGCCCCGGGAGCCAGTGGGGTTGCTACTGTGGGGTGCCGAAGTCGATTTCACAGCAACCCCAGGTGACAGAGTCCAACTGAACTGCCCCGTTGCGTTTTCTTGGCTGTCATCTTTATGGGAACAAATCGACAGGCCTGTTTGTGTTGAGCCCGTGGGTGCGTTCCAACCAGCCACCTACTGAACAGCAGCTGACCTGCGACAGGTACCTGCCATAGCGAAATAGTCAGGGGAAGCTTCAAGAAGCGCAGTCGAATCCGAACTCTTGGCACCCCAGAACGCCGCAATCTGCCAACGTGAGACCATCTGCAAGGGAGGCCAACGTCGCCAACATAAAAAGCCTAAAGATCCTCGCATGTGCCCGGCTGGCGCAGGCACAAGGCTAACCTAGGCTGAGCCAACTTACCATGGTGAGGGCCAGGGATGAGGCAAGTCGGAAACAGGAAGCCTTCTAGAAGCTTCCTCAGGAACCCGTCCTCCCCTGCGGCCTCGGTTCCAGCTTCCTGTGAGGAACGCTTCTGTCCCCGCTGACACGCCGCCTAAAGTTCGTCCCCAAATTCTCTGAGGGCTCCTGGCAGCGGCTGTGGCCTCGCCGCCTCCCCGCCCCGCTCCCTTTGGCAGCGCGGTGTTATAAAATAAGAGGCTCGGGATTATGTCTGTCTGACAACTGAAGAATGAGCAACGGAGCAGATGCAGAGTCTTACAAATCCCGTGAATTATACATGGCCATCTGCAGCCGGGAGCCGTCCAGGATCCCCCCCCACACCACGGCGTTCCATATGGAGTCATATGTTTTTAGTATCGGAGCCATGCTGCCAACGTCCAGCAATCCGTCATGCGGCACATGTGTGATGCCAGCGCCCAAATAAATGTTATCTCAGGCCCAGGAGTCGGGAGCAAGGGAGCACGCTGGCTGGCTCCGGCAGGCTTGTCTCCTCAGAAGAACACAGTTGCTTGTCTCCCGCTCTCTCTTTTTTTAGTTTTCCCTCAATGCTAACCATTTTCTACCTGTAGGAAGACTGTGTTCACACCTCCACCTCATAAATCCCCTCACGGAGGCTTGGTTTTCAAGTAAAGTCACTAGTGGATAGTTCTAGAAGGCGCCCGGTTCTCCGCCGACTTCCTCCGAGAGAAGGCAGGGCTAGAATCACGTGCTCTGCTCCGTCACATCCGATTGGCTCAAGCCGGAGCCTTGAGTTTTCTGGACCAATCAGATGCTTTCTTCTAGGGCTCGGCATTCTGAGGCGCAACTAGACGTGCGGGAGGTCTTGATTGGTGGAAAGGGTCAGGGAGCTCGCTGGCGACTGACTGAAAGGTTAGTTCTTGGTGGGCACGCGGAGGTGTCTGAACCATGGGGTTGCTGTGAAATTGACTTCAGGCAACCCACATATCTTACAGTGCCAGACATCTCCCTTCACCCACTTTTCTGTTGTTCATCCCCCAGGCTTGATGGAGTACATCCTATGCAGCACAGTTCTTCTCTGACGCACGTGCTGTCACCACGAGTCTGAGTCTATTTTTTGCTGACCCTGCGCTGTGACCTAGAAGGAAAGTTGGGGGTCTGTGGAGTAGCCATTTGGGGCCGGGGTGCTAGAGAGAAGCCTGGGCTGCAGAGGAGGGAGAATGCAAAATACATCAGAACGATGGACAGAGGGGAGGAGAATGAGGGAGAGAAAAAGCGGGAGCAGGAATGAGGCCGTGTGTTCCCATAAAGGTTCTTGAAACCCCTGTACAGGTTTGCTGTGAGTCAGAATCAACTCAGTGGCAATGGGTTTAGTTTTCGGGGAGGTTTGTGCGGGGGTGGGGGGGGGCCTGCTTGGTAGCGCAGTGGGTTAAGCATGTGGCTGCTAACCGAGAGGTTGGTAGTTTGAACCTATTAGCCACTCAGTGGGAGAAAGATGAGAGCCTGGACAATCCTCCACTCCGCCCTATAGAGTCGCTAGGGGTTGAACTGAATGTGTGAACTCGGCTGCTTGCAATTGATTTGGTTTTCCATTGAGCAGTGATCTGAACTTCCTTCTCAAAAAATACATTGCTATTTAAAAAGGGGGTTCTTTGAGGAAAAATTATGTCAAAAGTAATACAAATGGAAGTTCCAAAAACTGAAAAAAACAATTTAAATGACTGAAGGTAGAGAAACATCACACTCATGGCTTGGCACATTGTTGACACTCAATAAAAGTCCATAGGGTACGATAGGATGACATTTGATACTGGCTGCAGACAGCTGGCCATGACTGAATGGAAACACCGGATGGCAAAGGTGTGTAACTGTATGGCTACATATTCTGATACCTGTTGAAGTGCCAGATTCACAGTAGGTGACTCAGCCCAAACCTGCTGCCACTGAGTCAATTCTAAATCATATTGACCCGGAGGACAGAAGCGAACTGCCCCATAGGGTTACCAAGGCTGCAAAGCACATAGCCTTGTGCTATGTGGAAGCACATAGCCACATCTATCTGCTGAGGGAAGGCCAATGGATTTGAGCCACTAGTCTTTCGGTTAGCAGCTCAGCGCTTCACCACTGTGCCACTAGGGCTCGTTAATAGAAGCAGGAACCTCAGAGGTAATAATTGTGAGAGAAGCCAACCCCTGTGCCAGCTTTGGCACTCAGAACTTCAACTTCTAATCCCCTCTTTGGGCCTGGGAAGCTTCCCACCTCGAATGCATGACCCCTCTTGACATTATCATCACAACCAACATGCTGAAAGAAAAGGGATCTCAGGGCAGTGTCCTGCAAGCTGAGTGCTTTTAAGCTGCCATTGGAGGTCACAGGGACTGGTGTAGCAAAAGTACCTTTCCTTTGAGATGTGGAGGGTCAAAGTTTCCTGGGAGAGAGAGACCAAAGAGGTCCCAAATATAAATGGCTTTAAGGAGTGTGTTCATTCCCTAGGACTTCCATATCAAGAGTGGGTGATGTAAAACAGTTGAAATGTATTCTTTCATAGTTCTGTATAATAGAAGTTGAAAATCAAGATATTGGCTCTAGGGGAAACTCTGTCCCAAGTCTTTTTCTTACTTCTGGTGGTTGCCCGCCATTCTGGGCACTCATTGCCTTATTATACATGCAACACTCCAATGCCTGCCTCTGTTGTCATGTGGCCTTCTTTTCCTATGTCTTCTGGGTCTTTGTGTCTCAATGTCCCTTTTCTTAGAAGGTCACCACTCCTATCGGAATTAGGACCCTAATCCAGTGTGAGCTCATTTTAACCTGATTACATCTACAAAGATCCTATGTCCAAAAAAAGATCACACTCATAGGTTCCAGATAGACATGATTTTTTTTTTTTGAGGGAGCGGGACACTAATCAACTAAGTACAGGGGGCCAGACAAGGAAGTAAAGGAATAAAGTTGGCAGGGGTAAACAAAGTTCCTGCGCACCCCATTGAAGCAAATCTGTGCTCTCCAGATCACATGTAAGTGCTTGACACAGTGCTTGGCACCAAGACGGGCCTCAAGAAATGGCAGCTACAGTTGTTATTTTTGTTGTTGTTCAGCGTAACCGTTTTAAACTGAGTCACTCCCAACTTTCCAGGAAAGTCCCATATCCTGCTAACTTCCTAATTTTGACCCACAAGAGAAGAGCCAGGTGGCTAGAGAGAAAGAGCCTGCCAGTGACACTCAAAAGTCACTGCCATTGAGTCGGTGCCGACTCCCAGCAACCCTAGAGGACAGGGTAGAACTGCCCCTGTGGGTTTCTGAGACTGTAACTCTTTATGAGAATTGAAAGCCTCGTTTTCCACCCAAGCTGGTGGTTTCAAAGTAATGATCTTGAGGTTAGCAGCCCAACGTGAAACCCACTACACCACCAGGTCTCTTTTGTAAGGTCACTAAGAGTCAGAATCGACTCAGTGGCAATGAGATGAGATGAGTTGTCAGTACTAATCCTTCTCTGATGAAATCCATGAGTCATTCCCCAACCATAAACTATAAATTAAATATATATGCATATATATGTATTAAAGAAATAAAAGACCTGCTACCTTCTAATCCAAGAAGTATTCAGGGAACAATATTCTTGGAGCTAAAAATTGAACTGGCACATTACTCAATGTGCTGGAATGAATTCAGAGATTTATACTACAGAAGAGAGTCTGAGGAGGAGCTATAGACAAGAACACAAAAAGCTAGGAAAACCAAAACAGGAGAATTCTGGGTAAATCAAAAGGTTGTACAAGAAAGAAATGTACTTATAATACACAGTTCTGAATAATATAAATCAACATTGAATATTGATTTAATATTCGGTAGATTTTCTTTTTTCACAGTTAAATGGTTTACTTGGGAAGTCAAAGGATATAGCTCGGTTCAGGATAAACTTGAAAGCATGAAGAACAACTCAGGGTGTGATTCACAGACTAAGACAGTTTCTTCTTGCCCTCTGCTTCTGGCCCCTGCTTGCATGGGGCCTTCTCTGTCCAGTGTCACACTCCTAGCTCCCTGGGGTATACAAGCCCCACTGGAGTCAACTAATACCACTGTCTCTTGCTACTGATCCCCTCTTTAGGGTTCTTTACACCTTATTTGCATCCATTATCTTCCACACAAGGGTGCCATGCACATTTTTTACATTGTTGGCAAGCTTAGATTTTCTTTTCTAAACAATCCTACATGTACAGAAAAGTCGAGAAGATTAATAGAGACTTCCCACATACCCCATAGTCAATGTTTCCTATTATGAATAATTTACACTTTTGTGATACATTTATTATAATTAATAGATCAATATTGAAACAACTGATGCATAATTATTAACTAGTTTATTCAAGGAGCCCTGGTAGCACAGTGATTAAGCACATGGCTGCTAATTTGACTCCATGGGCACAGCAGCCAGGGATTAGTTTATTCAGACTTCCTTTGTGTTACCTAATGTCCTTTTCTGTTTCAGGATCCCATCTGGGACTTTATGCTAAATTTCACTATCTTTCCTCAAGTTCCGCGTGACTGTGACAATTTCTTAAGCCTTCCTCGTGTTTGATGATCCGCCAGTTTTGAGGCATAGGAGCAGGTATTTTGTAGGTTGCCCCTCAACCATGGTTTTTCCAATGTTTTCCTCCTGATTACTCTGTGATTATGGATTTTAGGGAAGTCACCACAAAGAAAAATAACATTTTCTTCACACCTTATCAAAGGCACATACTATTAACATGATTTATCACTGTTGACTTTAACCATGATCACCTAGCTGAGGTCGTGTTTTCCAAGTTAGTATTTTTTAAACTTGTAAAAATAAAATAGGGAAAAAATTAAATAATACCCGAATTATACTTGGAATATGACATAGGAAGGCTGTAAGTGAGTGTGTGACTAATGGAGTAGGTAGGGGTAGATTTAGAAAAGAAAAATCCCTACCATTACTAACTGAAAGGCAGTAAGTATGGGGGAAGGGTGTGTTAGTCGGGGTAGACTAGAGAAACAAATCCAGGGAGACTCATATATGTGTAAGAGATAACTTTATATCAAAGAGCAATTGTATGTTAAGAAAACATCCCAGCCCAGTCCAGATCAAGTCTATATTAGCCCATATGTCTGATACCAGTCTGTAAATTCCACTTTAGACTCACGCAATACATGCAGTGATGCCCAATACAGGAAGAACACAGGCCTGTGGGTGGAAAGTCATGTGGATCCAGTGATGGTGGAAGTATTTCAGCGCTGGCATGGGTCTCCATGTGGCTCCTCCAGCCCCAGGGCTCTGGCTCCATCAATGTGACTCCATGTGTCTTGTCAACAGGAATGTCAAGCAGAGAGTGAGTGTGTCTGGTTTCCAGTGAGCTATTTTTCTCTGTTGTGCCTCCAAATGAGGTCATTAAGCTGCAACCTGATTGACAAGCTAAATTCCACTCCTTCACTCTTTTTTTTTTAAAGCATTTTATTGGGGGCTCATACAACTCTTACCACAATACATACATACATTGTGTCAAGCACATTTGTACATTTGTTGCTATCATCATTTTCAAAACCTTTTCTTTCTGCTTGAGCCCTTGGTATCTACTCCTCATTTCTTTTTCCTCCCTCCCTCCCTCACCCTTGATAATTTATAAATTATTATTACTATTATTTCATGTCTTAAACTGACCGTTGTCTCCCTTCACCCACTTTTCTGTTGTCCATCCCCTGGGAGGGGGTTATATATAAATCATTGTGATCAGTACCCCCTTTCTTCCCCCACCTTCCCCTGACCCTCCTGGTATCACTACTCTCATTATTAGTCCTAAGGGGTTTATCTGTCCTGGATTCCCTGTGTTTCCAACTTTCATCTGTACCCATGTACATGCTCTGGTCTAGCCGGATTTTTAAGGTAGAATTGGTATCATGATAGTGGAGGGGAGGAAGCATTAAAGAATTAGAGAAAAGTTGCATGTTTCATCAGTGCTATGTACTGCACCCTGATTGGCTTGTCATCTTTCCACGACTTCTGTAAGGGGATGTTCAATTGTCTACAGATGGGCTTTGAGTCCCCATTCCGCACTCCCCCTCATTTACATTAATATGATTTTCTGGTCTTTGATGCCTGATACCTGATTCCATCACCAACTCATGATCACACCAGCTAGTGTGCTTCTTCCATGTGGACTTTGTTGCTTCTCAGCTAGATGGACGCTTGTTTATCTTCCAGCCTTTGACCCCAGATGCTGTATCTTTTGATGGCCGGGCACCATCAGCTTTCTTCACATTTGCTATACACCCATTTTGTCTTCCGCTATTCTCTCAGGAAAGTGAGCATCAGGGAATGCCAGATTATTAGAACAAAGTGTTCTTGTGTTGAGGGAGTACTTGACTAGAGGCCCAATGTCCATCTGCTACCTTGGTATTTACCTCTTCACTCTTAATAGTGTCAAGTTGACACCAGATTATGTAACTACCACAAGAGGAGAATCAAGAAATAACATTTTCTTTAGAAAAAAATAACATTTTCACTGAAAATGTGAAAGTGGTTGTGTCAGGAAGGTGACAATCCTTGGTGAGAAGGGTTGGAACAGGACCAGAGCACACACTAACTGTTTCTCTCAACCCCTACCCCGATTCCTTTTCTCATGCTCTTCTACTATAAACCAACCAAACCCACTGCCGTCAGGGTGATTCCAACTCATAGCAACCCTATAGGGCCTCTGAGGATGTCACTGTTTGGGAGCATACTACTGCCCCCCGGCCTGGAACAGGGTTTCAACTGATGCCTTGAGGAGCTGGGGCAGCCGTCCTGTGATCATAAGAGAAAGACCAAGAGACTGAAAGAAACCTCTGTCCTGCTGTGGTTGAGCCACTTAACCAACTGCTCACCTCTGGGCCTCTTGTTTTTAGGGGAGGGGCGGCGGGGGAAGTCAAGAAGTTCAATTTATTGGTGGGCACAGGGCTAATAAGGCTCTGAGCCTCTGATTGTGAACAACTGTAGAAAACATTGAAATGAACCCTTACTGTTTAGGATAATAGCCATTTAGGTTCCTGTTCCTTGTAAGCCATGTGCATGTAATCCGTAGCAAATATAGGGCTACTTGTCTTTTTAACAATTCTTCATAAATTATATTAACTTTTTGTTGTTGAGTCTATACACAGCAAAGCATATACCCATGCAACATTTTCTACATATATTCAGACCATTCAAGGCCACTGTTTACATTTTTTTTAAAAAATTATTTTATTGAGGGCTCGTGCAATTCTTATCACAATCCATACATACATCCATTGAGTCAAGCACATATGTACACCTGTTGCCCTCATCAATCTCAAAACATTTGCCCTCTACTTTGGCCCTCAATATTGTTTGCTCATTTCCCCCCTCCCTCTCCCCACTGTTTACATTCTTTGAGTCATGCAACCATTCTCACCTGAGAATGCCTCGGGTGGTTCTTCCCTCATGAACATACATGATCCCGGGTAGATAGTTCTTAGAAGAGCACAGTGCTCAAGGCAGGCCTTTTTGACTTGTGATAGCTAAACCAATGCTTGGATTTTGATGAATGTATCTGTAATATTTTGATTAATATACAGTACAATCAAATATTAAAATAGTGAATCAAATGTTTGGAACTGGCCCCGGGAACTGCCCGGCACACACATGATAGCTGCCCCTTTCTGGCTGGGCCCCAGGTCCTATTCCGGTCTCCCTCCCATGCTCTTCAGTCAAATACTTCTTTGGCAATCGGGAATGAGCATGGCAGATGCAGTGGCCTCGATGACAACCCCTATTACATCCCTGCATTTCATGTCTTGACATTTATAGATTTTTTTTACCTGATGCTGTAAATTAAGATAATTGTACTGAAGTCCAATTAATCCAGTGAACTTTCCAGGACACACAAAAGCCAGATCTTGATTGTGGGATGGAAGCTTTTCTTTTTGATGAAAACATTACTGAAAGACCTCACAAATACTTTTCCAGATTCCCCTTGTACGGTCCTGTTTCCTTGAAGTTGCTTCTTTTTCGAGGAGATGAAACCAAAGAGTCAAGCATCAAAACTAGAGGCAGGGTCTTTAATCCCTTCCTCATCTACTCACTTTCCAAGTCTTGCTTATTGTACTTCTTTGGAATCTCTCGCAGTATCTCACCTCCATCTCCTCTGTCTCCACATGATCTAAGCTGCTGCCATCAATAGATTTGAATGAGTCCTCAAGTGGCAAACCCTCCAGTCGTTTCTTCTTAAATCTGAATGAAACAACCTACTGGGCCCCCAAGATATGGGTCCATTTGGCCTCTCCCACCTGATTCCTCCACTCTTTCACTCACTCCAGGCACAGGTGGATGGGGACTGCCTCCTCCCCTAGGACCTCTGCCTGTAACGCTCTCACCCACCCAACCCCATATGCTTTGCCCTTCACTATCTCACCATATCCTTTGGAGCTCAGTCATCCCCTCCTCTTCCAGAAAGTCTTCCCAATTCCCAGAACAAAATACACTCCATTGTCATCCATGCTCTTTCAGCACACCAGCAATTTTACCTTGATTCTCATGCCTCTGATTAATAGCCTTCTCTCACTATAATGTGAGCTCCCCAAGAGCAAAGCGCAACTTTCCCCAGCACCAGGGTGGTTCCTGACATTCCCAGGAGGCGAATGAATATTGACAGACAGAAGAAACTATGCTGAAGTTGCCCACTGTGACAAGAGGACCTTGTGAGCATAGCTGTTTGGGGAGGACCCTGTTGCTAAGAGAGAGTGCAGTGCATGCTGGGATACCAGAAACACTTCATTCTGGAAGTGCTTGGAGTCCCCAGAGGAGCCCTCAAAGTATATGAGCTGAGCACCCAGCTTGACACGTAAACGAACTGAAATAGGGTTTGAGGAAACTAAGGCCCAGGAAGAAGCACACTGAGGAAGATGCCGAGCTTTGAACTCTTGAAGGAGCCCTGATAGCGCAGTGGTGGAGTGCTCAACTGCAAACCTAAACATCAGCATTGAACCCACCAACAGCTCCTGCCAAAAGCAGTGTGGCATTTGGCTGCCATAAAGTTTCACAGCTGGGAAACCCAATGAGGCAGTTCTTCCTTGTTCCGTTCGACTGATGAACAGATTCAGAATCACTTGACAACAATGGCTTTGGGTCGTGGGTTGGTTTGGTTTGGTGTTTTAATCCTGTAGCCCGTGAAACTGATGCAACCAACACTGTTGCCCAGGTTACTGAGGGCAGAGAGGTCCCCAGCCCCACTGGCATTTAGTTCAAATTTGGATTTGTGGTATACTGATGCACCCAAGACTGAGAACCCTATTCTCTATTCATACTGTCTGTGGAACAATGGTAAGCATTGGTCTGCCTACTGAAAAGTTGGCAGTCTGAACCCACCCAGTGGCTGGCTCTTTGGGAACAAGACCTGGCAATTGGCTTCCATAAAGATTACAGCCTAGAGACCCCTCTGGTGCAATTCTCAGATACACAGGGTCACTGAGACAAAACTGAGCACCCATCAGTTGTTCATTGTTAGTACCCATCTGGCCCCATGCCAAGTGTTCCAGCCTCCCATTTCACTGGGGAGGCTAATGAGCCACCGAAGGTCAACCAGCTCACTCAAGGTCTCCCAGCTGGTACCAGGTGGAGTGGTGATTGGAACCAGCAACCTGGCTCCAGAGCCACCAACCGGCATACCCATCAAAGCCTGCCCCACCATCCCTGTAAAGGGAGTTCTTTCTTTTGTGAGCCAAGCAGGGGCACTTCCCGCCTGGCCCTGGGACTCACTTTTGTTTGTCAGGAGGCAACAGACCGAGGTGCTACCATTTTGGGGCATCACCAGCAAAATGACCCAGAAACATGAGGTGGCAAACTGCATCCTCAGTGGTTTACGCTCTCCTAAGCATCTTGCCTTAATTAATAAAGGCCTATGCCCACCACGCTCTGCCTCACTGCCTCGCTCCCTCACCAACTCCACTGAGACCACATGGATTCCACAGCTCCTCACGCACAGAAGCGGGCTAAAAGAGGGACAGAAAGCCCTTGCTGGACTGTGAAAACCACATGAAGTCCTTGTGCCAAGCCTGGCCTCAACTCCAGAAGCACCCTGACAGGCAAAGGGTCCAACAAGAGTCACAGTCAAAACACCTAGTCAAGGTCAAAGACAAGGTTCTGAGCCACGTTCCATATTCTTTCCAGCTTCCAATTGGGGGAGCTAATCATTTCTGAACAAGCTGACTGGGACAAAAATGTGTGTAAAAGACCTGAAGCCTTAAACAGACCTAGGTTCACGTCCCATCTGTCAGTTGCTGAGACTGACTTCCATCTTTGTGGACCTCAGTTTCTCCTCCTATAACGTGTATGCCATGGTAGAAATTAGATCAGGCGTTATTTCATGTACTTTGGCCATATTGTCAGGAGAGACCAGTCCCTGGAGAAGTGGAGGCCAAGTGGAAGGGCAGCAAGAAAGAGGAAAACGTCCCATGAAATGGGTTGACATAGTGGCTGCAACCATGGGCTCAAACTTCACAACAATTGGTGCAGGGCAGGGCAGTGTTCTCTTCTGTTGCACGTGGGGTGGCTATGAATGGGAAACTAGTCAAGGACATTCGGTTCATGGAAACCACTTAGCACAGAACCTGGTACCAAGTAAGCACATGGTAATTTTTTTTTTCAGTTTACCACTCTTATTGTTCTCAATTACTAGAGTCATGACAGTGTGTTATGACGTTATTGGGCTCTTAGTGTGCTGCCCTGAGAAGCAGCATTAAGAGGTGAGTACAGAAGCTCTGAATCCAGTCTCTTGGACTTGCAACCAGGCTCTGTCATTTCCCAGCTGTGTGACCTTAGGAAAGACACTCTACTTGTCTGTGCTGCAGGTTCTGGATCTTGAAAATGGAGATCACAAGAGTACCCATCCCACAGGCTGTTGTGAGGATTCAATGGGATAAGGCCTGCAGAGGGCATACATCTGCCTCTGGTGCAGAGCTAGAACTCAAGAATGTTACCTATGATGACTGCCTGGCACCCACTTAGCACTCAGAAAGTGAAAACTGCCTTCTTGTAATTCAGCAGTCGTCAACCTGTGGGTCGCAACCCCTTTGGGGGTCGAATGACCCTCTCATAGGGGTCGCCTACGACCATGGAAGAACACATAAATATTTCACAATATATAATTACATATTGTTTTGTGATTAATCTCTATGCTTTAATTATGTTTAATGATGTTCAATTTGTAACAATGAAAATACATCCTGCATATCAGATATTTATTTGACGATTCATAGCCGTAGCAAAGTGACAGTGATGAACTAGCAACGAAAATAATTTTATGGTTGGGCTCAACACAACATGAGGAACTGTATGAAAGGGTTGTGGCATTAGGAAGAGAACCACTGAGAACCGCTGCTGTAATTGTTAGGTTTTGATCAGTGGTTGGTTAGTAGCAACCATAAAAACAAAACAAAAACCTGCTGTCGAGTGGATTCTGCCTCATAGCAACCCTATAGGGCAAAATAGAACTGCCCTATTGTAGCAACTCTCCTTAAAAAAATGTTGGCATGTGTGGTAGTCACCTAATCTGGTGTCAATTTAAGGATTAAGAGTGTAGGGGTGGAGTATAGGCTGTCAATATGGAGATAGCCAATGAGACTTCTGTGTGGGCATGGCCTTCTCCTGAGAATTCTGGGAAATCTGGCACTTCCTCCTTGGAGGCGGAGGACACTTCTCTCTCTAACTGCCACTTCCTGGGAGACACTGCAGAAGACAAGCCGCATGGATGCAACCAGACCTCGGAAGCGGGAGAAGCCACAGAGAGACCCCTGCCAGCACTGAGATGCTTACAACGCCACTGGACCCAAAGACTTTCTACCCACTGGCTTGTGATCATCCTGCATTTGGCTTCATTGCATGTGTTTCGTGAATCTGAAGAGGACTTTATAGATAGGTATCGGACATATGGACTAATATCAGACTTATGGCCTTAGACTGGACTGGGCTGGGATGTTTTCTCAATGTTCAATTCTCTTGTATATAAACCTCTCCCTTATCTACATATGTGTGTTTATGAATTTGTTTCTCTAGTCTACCCAGACTAACACAGCATGTGTCTACATACATTTATACTGAATTTTACTTAATTAAAAGATGTATCAGGAACCCTGGTGGTGGTGTGGGATAAGTATCAGGCTGCTAACCACAATGTCTGTGGTTCAAACCCACCAGCCTTTCTGAGGGAGAAACAAAACAAAACCCTATACATGGTCATGATGAGTCTGAGTTGACTCAATGGGTTTGATTTGTTTCTTAAAGAGATGTGTAGCACACAATGTATGAACAATAATAAAATTGTAACAAAGTGAATTGATTGTATTGATATTTTACAAACTCTTGTACCTGTAAGGCATCCTGGTGGTTCTGTGGGGGTTAGAATTGGGCTGCTAATCACAGGTCTTTGGTTCTAAGTCGCCAGCCACTCTGAGGATGAAAGATGAGGCTGTCTGTTCCTGTAAAGATTTACAGTCTCAAAAATCCTCTATTGGGTCGATATGAGCCAGAATCAACTAGATGGCAATGGATTTGGTCTGTTTAGTCGGTCTTTGATCTGTAGTCCATCAACAATTACAAACCAACCATTAGTTCATTCATAGAGTTGCATCCCAGCCACAAAGGTAGTTCCAGGATGATTATTGGTTGATAGTTTCAATTACAGTAAAGAGTAAGACAAAAGAGATACAATGAAGACATAAGGTTGGAACTCCACTGCTCCATCAGTGATGTGAGCAAATTCTTTTAGTTGTTGAACTGTAACTAATATTTTAAGTATAATTCATTTTTTTTGCTGTTGTTGCTGTTGGGAACATACACAACAAAACATACACCTGTTCCACATTAATTCAGTAGCATTGGTTGCAGTCTTTGAGCTGTGCAACTATTCTAACCCTCCTTTTCCTAATGGGCAAGTTGTTCTTCCCCCATTAATATAAACTCACTGTCCCCTAATTGCCCTATCTAACCTTTCAAGTTGTCATTGTCAATTTGGTCCCGTATAGATAGATCTTAAGCGGGTAGAATACTCAAGGCAGATATTCCTTACAAATCAAGCTAAATTATGGTGCTGGCAACGAATATTGAAAGTACCATGGACTGTCAAAAAAACAAACAAATCTGCCTTGGAAGAAGTATGGCCAGAATGCTCTTTAGAGGCAAGGGTGACAAGATTTCACCCTTGGACATATTAATCGGAGATACCAGCCTCTGGAAAGGATATCATATTCAATTAAGTGGAGGGACAGCAAAAAAGAGGAAGGCCACAACGAGATGAACTGACACCGTGACTGCAGCAATGGACTCAGTCATAGGAGCAGACGTCAGGATGTTCCAGGACCAGGCAGTGTTTCATTCTGTGGTGTGTAGGCTCACTATGAGTTGGAACCGACTCGATGGCATCTAACAACAACGGCAACATTGTTTGGTTTTAAATATTCTTTCAGGACAGTAGTTACAGAAGTTCATCCAACCCTCCATGGCTCCGGAGAACCTGGATTCCTTGAGAATTTTAAATTCTTTCCTACATTTTTCCCCTTTTGTTTAAGATCCTTCTATAGAACTTTTGATCAACATGTTCAGTAATGGTAGTCAGGCACCATCCAATTCTGATCTCGTGACAAAGGAAGCAGATGTTCATCGAGGCAATTAACCACATATCCCTTATCCTAATAATCCTGACTCTCCTTCCTCTGTGTGGCTGGAGGTCAATAAAGTCCAATTGTTATACCTTGAATGAACACTTGTAAGTCTTTAAGACTCCAGGCACTATGTGAACTATCTAATATTTTGTGTTGTTAATCATTTTATTGGGGGGCTCTTACAAATTTATTACAATCCATAATTCAATTGTATTAAGCACACTTGTACATATGTTCCCATCAGCATTTCCAAAACATGTTCTTTCTACTTGAGCCCTTGATATCAGCTCCTCTTTTTTTCCGCTCCCTCCCCCACCCTCCCACCCTCGTGAATTCTTGATCAATGATATATTATTGTTGTTATTTCATGTCTTACACTGTCCATTGTCTCCCTTCACCCACATTTCTGTTATTTGTTGCCCTGGGAGGGAGGAAATTTATCCAATCTTGTGATGGGTTCCCCCTTTCTCCCCTTCCCCGCCAGCCCCCACCATCCCCTCCCCTCAAGGTATCACTACTCCCACTACTGTTCCTGAGGCTTTTATCTGTCCTGAATCCCATATGTCAAGAGCTCCTATCTGTATCAATGTGTGTACTCCTGTCTACCCAGATTTGTAAGCTAGAATTGAGTCACGGTAGTGGGAGTGGCGGGGGAGCATTTAGGAACTAGAGGAATGATGTTTGTTTAATCGGTACTATATTGCACCCTGGTTGAATTGTCCTTTCCTTGTAATCATTCTGTTGGGGGATGTCCAGTTATCTACAGGTGGGCTTTGGGTCTCCATTCCAATGCCCCTCTTTCACATAGATATAATTGTTTGTTTTGGATCTTTTGATACTTGATCCTGTCAACACTTCATGATCACACAGGCTGGTGTGCTTCCTACATGTGGGCTTATTTGCTTCCCTGCTAGATAGCTGCTTGTTTAACCTCAAGCTTTTAAGACCCCAGATGCTATATCTTTTGATAGCCAGGCTCCATCCACTTTCTTCACCACATTTGCTTATGCACCAGTTTGTCTTCAGCGATCATGTTGGGAAGGTGAGTATCAAAGAGTGCCAGGTTATTAGAATAAACTGTTCTTGTGTTTAGGGAGACCTTGAATAGAGGCCCAAAGTCCATCTGCTATCTTAATACTGAACATATATATATGGTCTCTATCCCTTTCATTATAAACTAATATATTTACATATATACATGCCTATAGCTATACCTCTATAAATAGCTTTTGCTTCCTATTTCTTTCCTCTATTTCCTTTCACCTTCCCACTGTTCCACTGTCATGCTCGCCCTCCATTCAGCTCTCAGTATTACCATTTGGATACATTATACTTGATCAAACCCCACCAGGCCTCCTTGCCATTAGTTTTGGACCTCTTGTTGTTCCCTTATTCCTGAGTTTGTTGGCTGCCCACCCTGTCCAATCCCTTGTCAACCTCAACCCCCACCCTGCAGGACCTCTGGTCCTATTGTTTTCTCCTTGGTATTGTTTGCCCTGCCTATCTTATATAGATAGACAGAGAGTGAAAGGAAAAAAAAAACACCTGGGAAGCTTGATTTCCATGGAAAAGACCTGGTATCAGTTTCTCATGGTCTTGGACCATTTTTTCCTCTGGTTTTCTCATCATTTAAAACCTCAGTCATGACTTAAGGATTCGGGAGCCAGGTTCACACAGAGAGCCTAATATTTTTTGAATACTAGAAGAATACACAACACATGTTTAATGTGCATTATTAACATCTTTCTCCAATCGCTCATGTAAGTCTAGATAGTCAACCGAACAAAACGCTGATTTGTAAAGTTTGCCATTTTCTGTGGTGTAAATACTCCCACCAAGGCTGCATTCAAGCTACAGTACAAAGGCATTGAGCGGCATTGGGAAGACATTTACAATGGCATCCCACTGTAGAGTAGTACCACCACACAGATACAATAGACCATTTAACCTGAGGATCATAGGTAAATAGCAAAATACATAAAACATTAGGAAGTGATAAGTATTGAGTATTTACTACTTTTGTTTTTAATTTGATCTAGTCATGTGTAAGATCCTATCATTTAACTTTGATTCACTGCTGTGCTCAACTACTAGTTTGCAAAATTCCTGAAAATTAAACAGTCAGCTCTCACAAGACAGTGTGAGATACTTCTGGCATGCTATTTGTTATGCTATCTAAATCCCCAGAGAAAGCCTCGCAAAACAAAATGAGGAATGCATTGAATATCATACATGAGAGTCTGTAACTAAGCATAAAGAAAGATTTCCCATAAATGAGAGATCTCCTTACTATGCTAGATTGTATTTTCTAAAGGTGGCCATAAAAATATACTCCATTTGTCATCTAGAAACTTGCCACTGCCCCATCAAGCGATGGACTCAGTAGCCCCTCCCCTTGAACTTGGTAGCTTGTGATTACCTAGAGAGACTGGGAGTGGCACTATGTGATTTCCAAGACTAGGTCATAAAAATGGTACCTCTTGTGAGCCTGGAATCTTCACTCCTGATGTCTTCAACCATCACTTAAGCAATCTGACAGCCTTACACAGCCATCCTGCGAGGAAGCTCAAGGTAGCCTCTGCCCAGAAGCCACATAGAGAGGCCCTTAGATTACATGGGAAGAAAGAGATGACAGTTGTTCTAGCTCCAGCCACCAGTTGACTAGAAATACACGACCCCATTTCCCCAAGCCAGAATCATACATCAGAGGCCTTCCCAGGGATTTGAGGATACTGAAAAACGTCAGTGAGGATTTCAAGTAAGAATAATGTTCTTGGGAACTGGATGAAAGGGGATCTTTGTTATATGATGGCAGAAAGTTTGTCAATTTCAGTCACGTGGAAAAGAGAAAATGTGTGTAATGAACTCAGTAAGATAGCAGAATAGTGACAGTTACATCTGGCTACCTGTGACAAAATTCAAGAGGAGAGAGATGAACTACAGAACAAACTATTTGATATAAAGGAGCCAAGGTCTACCTACTGGACTTGAAACCAAAATAGCTTCTTGTTTTCCTATAAGCCTCTCCAGATTGGGTGGGGAGGTGTTACTGTCAAACTGAGAAAGGACCTCAGACTTTTATTACCTGATTTCAAGACTTACTGTAAAGCCACAGTGATCAGGACAGTGTGGTATTGGTGAAAGAATAGATCAATGGAACAGAATAAAGAGGCCAGAAATAGATCCACTCTCATATATGGCCGATTGATTTTCAACAAAGATGCAAAGGCAATTCAGGTGGGTGGGAGAATGGGAGATAGCCTTTTCAACAAATGGTGCTAGAACAATTGGATATCTGTATGCAAAAATAAAGAACCTCAATCCATACTTAGCTCTATATACAAAATTTAATTTAAAATAGACCATTGACCTAAATGCAAAGCCTGAAACAATAAAACTTCTAGAATGTGTGATACAGGAGAAAATCTCACTGGGCTGAGTTAAGCAAAGATTTCTTACATAGGACACAAAGACACAAATCAGGTAAAACAAAAGTTGATCAATTGAACTTCAAAAAAATTTTAAATGTCTGCTCTTCAAAGATGCTGTTTAAGAAAGTGAAAAGACAAGATGCTACATACTAGGAGAAAATAGATGAAGAACACATATCTTATAGAGAACTGGTATCCAGTATTTATTAATTTATTTTTGTATAAGAAAGAGCTTTATATAAAGAGTAATTTAATTATACATTAAGTAAACATCCCAGCCAGTCCAGATCAAGTCCATAAGTCTGATATTAGCCCATATATCTGATACTAATCTATAAAGTCCTCTGCAGATTTATTGATATTTATTGATACTCTCAAAACGCGATTTTCAAAGCAGACTCAATTTTATTGTAAAACAAACAACCCAATTTAAAATTGGCAAAAACTCTCTGTTCCCCTATTAAATCGCCTTTGCATCTTTGTTGAAAATCAGTTGATCCTTTAAGTGTAACTTATTTATGGAATCTATTCTATTCACCTATTTGTCTTCCTTTATGCCAATGCCGTCTTGTCTTCAACACTAGAATGAAGCTTCATAATAAGACTTAAAATCAATTTAGTAATAGCTCCCCAACTTTGTTAATCTCTTTCAACATTGTTTTGGGTAATCCAGGTTCTTTGGCATTTACATACAAATTTTAGAATCAATTTGTTAATTTCCACCAAAAAAATCCTTGCTGGAATTTTGGGTAGGATTGCCTTAAATCTATAGTCCAATTTGGCAAGAATTGACATCGCAACAATATTGAGTCATTCTACCCTTAAGTAAGATATACCTCTCCATGTATTGAGATCTTCTTTTATTTCTCTCAGCAGTGTTTTGTATTTTTTGTTAGATTTAGGGAGCTAAGTATTTCTTATTTTTGATGCTCGTGTTAATGGTCTATCTATTTTTTAATTTTCATTTTCCAATTGCTCATTGTCTGCATCTAGAAATGCAATTGATTTTTGTAGAATGATCTTTAAAAAAATGATCTTGCATTCTGAAATCTTGCTGAATTCGCTCACTAGTTTTTGTAGCTTTTTTTTTTTTTAGATACCATCAGATTTTCTACACAAATGACCATGTCATCTACAAATGAAGGCAATTTAACTTCTTCTTTTCCAATCTTAATGCCTTTTATTTATTTCCCTTGCCTTCCTGAACTGGCAATAGCTGCTAGTGTGATGTTGAATATGGTGAGAGCATGCCTGCTATCCCTGTTCTCATAAACAGGAAGTCCCAAACAGTTGAAGTTACAGCGAAGGCTCGTTTTGTTTTGACTTGGGGAACATACATCTTCTCCCTAGTAAGATGTACTACCGACAGTGTTGCAGCATATAATTTGCTGACATTATCATTTGCAGATGTTCACTTGCAGATGTTCATTTTTATAATCTACTGTTAAAACACTGCCATATGTGACACATGACATCTTCCTGAGAGAAAGCTGTGGCAAAACGCATGCAGGGGAAACAGAAAAAAATGATGAGTTATGCAAACACACTCCAAGCATTTGATTGGGATACTATGATGGATGAGACAAATGGAAAAATCATCCATATTGCAAGCACTCTGAATTAAAGGAGATATAATGAGGAAAAGAAAGGAAAGAAGTTGTGGGGGCAAAATTTACAGTTAACGGATTAAAAAACAAAACCAATTTCACTGCTATTGAATCAATGCTGAATCATAGCAAGCCCCCTGTGGGTTTCTAAGACTAACTATTTACTGGAATATAAAGCCATGTTTCCAGAAGCTGCTGGTGGTTTCAAACTTCTGTGTATGAGGATTACAGCCCAACTCATAACCACTATACCACCAGGGCTTCTATGGATTTACAGTCTCAGAAACCCACAAAGGTAGTTCTACTCTGTAGGTAGGATCGCTGAGTCAGAATCAACTCGATGGCAGTGTGAGTTAATCAACTGGAGTTCTAAACTACATCAGGGGCTTCAGTGAAATATATGAAGACAAACAACAACAAAAAGGACCAAACACACAACTCTCACTAGTTTTCTGACTAGAAATACTATGCCCACTTCTAGATTTAACTCAACAATAATTCAAATGATCTAGAACTTTCCACAAGTGGAGTTCTTACCACAGTGGACAAAATGTCAACATTGTCCAACTCTTCATCATCAGAGTAAATTTGTATTAAAATACATTTTACACTTATATATAAGGTTTCCAATCCCCAAAGGCAAGTAAAACTTAAAGTTATAAAGATACTAATGATAAATTACAATCGTAATGAAAACATTTTTGAGAGACAGAGGTATTCAACTGTCATCAGAATGGAAGGAATTGTCAGAAGGGAACCACGCAGTAAACCAGGGACTGCTTGCACTCAAAACAAACCTAATGTAAAATATAAAACTAGAAAACTTCCTGAAGAAAGAGAACGATTTTGTGGCTTTCAGTTAAGTAAAGATTTCTTGAGTACAATACCAAAAGCATGAGCCCTTTAAAAAGGGTGTGTGGGGGGAAGATGAGCAGCCAATATTAAGGGCTCAAGTATAAGACAAATGTTTTGAGAATGATGATGGCAACAAATGTATGTGTGCTTGACACAATGGATGAATGTGTGGATTGTGATAAGAATTGTACGAGTCCCCAATAAAATGATTTTTTAAAGGGTGTGTGTGTGTGTGTGTGTTGAACTTCATTTCATTCACTTCATTTCACCCTCAAAGATAGAAAATTTGGGGGAAATATTTACAATACATATGACAGAGCAAATATGTACAATGTATATTGTGTTGGGTTGAGTGAGTTCTGACTCATAGTGACCCTACTTACAACAGAACAAAACAGTGGTCTTGTGCTATTATCACAATTGTTGTCTGGGTCAATCTATCTCACTGAGTCTGCCTCTTGTTTTCTCCCCTGCCACTTCACCAAGCATGATGTGCTCACATTCCCAAAGTATGTGAGACCAAAAGGACCTCTAGTGGTGCTGTCAGTTAGACATTGGAGTGCTAACCAGAAGGCCAGCAGTTCAAATCCACAAACCACTCCATGGCAGAAAGATGAGGCTGTGTACTCCTGTAAAGATTTTCAGTCTCAGAAACCCTGTCTAGGGTTGCTATGAGTCAAGCAGTGGGTTAGATGTATAATGCATATTGTCCTTTAAAAATCATACACATATGAGGGGGCTTCCAAAAGTTTGGGTAGAAGTGGAATGAAAGGATATTGGAATTTTTTAAAGCATTTTATTGGGGGCTCATACAATTCTTATCACAATCCATACAGATATCCATTGTGTCAAGCACATTTGTACTTTTGTTGCCATCATCATTCTCAAAGGGATTTTTTTTTAAACATAGGATTTTCCCATAAACTTTATGTCTGTTTGTATATGTATATATGGTGGCATGGTGGACTACTTCTTAAGCTACTGACCCAAAGGTCAGGAGTTCAGATCCACCAGCGACTCTGTTGAAGAAAGATGAGGCTTTCTACGCCCATAAAATTTATTTACAGCCTGAGAAACCCACAAAGGCAGTTCTACTCTGTCCTATAGGATCGCTGAGTTGGAATCGACTCCATAGCAGTGTGTGAGTTAATCAATTGCCTTGGAGACCCCATGTGTGTCAGAGTTGAAAGAATTCAGTTAAAAAATAATAATAATTTGGTTTCCCAAGGTTTTCAATGGCTGATTTTTGAAAAATGATTGCCCAGTTTTTCTTTCAAGGCACTCTGACTGATCTTAATCTCTCTCTCTCTCTTAAAAATTTACCTTCTTAAAATAGGCAAATGATAGAAATACATAATGCAAAAAAAGGGAAGGAGAAAAAATAAAAATGACTTAAAAGCATTTTGAAAATACATTTGCTCCCTTTAGTAAATGAGAGAAACATGAAGGCAAGATAGAACTTTTTGAACAAATATTTAAAAAGGAAAGACACACCAGTTTTAGGGAGAGCTTGGGATAATCATATACAGTTGGAGAGTGTTGGGATAAATTAGCATCTTTCAGGAAGGCAGTTTGGTTCTGTGCATCAAATCATTTTGTTTTTAGTGCCATAACCCCAAATTGCACTACTAGGAATGAATTCTAAAGAGGTAGTCAGATAGGGACAAAGAGAGCAAAAGAGAATGGTTCATCATCTGACGAATACTTGAACCACTTGCTGTCATTTGTTGTTAAGTGCAGTTCCGACTCATAGCAGCCCCTCCCACTACAGAGCCAACCACTACCCACCACTGCCCTGCATGCGCCATCCTCGCAATTATTACGTTTGAGCCTACTCTTGCAGCCACTATTTCAATCCATCTCATTGAGGGGCTTCCTCGTTCTCGCTGATCCTCTTCTATACCAAGGATGATGTCCTTTTCCAAGAACTGGTCTCTTCTGATCACATGTCCAAAGTACATGAGACAAAAGTCTCATCCTCTCTTCTGAGGAGCATCCTGGCTGGACTTCTTTCCAGACAGATTTGGCAATAGTTCTAGCAGCCCATGGCACTTTCCATATTCTTCACCAACCCCGTAACTCAAAGTCATGAATCCTTCTCCAGTCGTCTTTATTCATTATCCAGCTTTCACATGCACTTGAGGTTACTGAAAATACCAATGCATGGGGTCAGGCACACCTTAGACCTCAAAGTGCTGTCCATTAAAAGGAGATGTATAAATAAATATAATAAATAGAGCCTTTAAAGGGGATGGGTTTCGGTTATATTTATCAACATGCAGAGTGTTCATGACATATTTTAAGTGGGAAAAAATGCAGACGATACGCAGTATATACAATATGGGGGCGGGGCGTGCGTGAGCCTGAATCCATTAGGAGTCTGAAAAGAACCTTGGTGAGGCTTCCTCTCTAGGTGCTGGGACTCCAGATTGCTTTTTCCTTCCTTAAAGTCATCTATGTGTTCCAACTTTTCTTTTGGGTTTGAGCATGGGTTGCTTCAACCAGAAAATGTCCAAGATGCCTTTCTTGCACAGCTACCGAAAGGCACGGATGTGGCTCTAACAGCCACATGGAGAAAGAAAAGAACGATTTTTCTTGGTTCTTCCCAACAGCTAAGCTGCTAAGGAACCCACAGCTGTCTCCATCCCAAGGGTCTCTGAGCGTACAGAGCACACCATGGAGGTCTTGTAGCTGAGCGTGTTGTCGTGGGAGAGTCACAGCCCCAGGCCTGTACCTGCAGGTGCTTTCTGAACACGCCTCAGCCCGCTGCCATTTGCAGCCTGCTTTACATGAGGCTGGGCTCCTGCAGGGCCATCTGCTTCCCTCATTCCTGTGGCTTCCTCCTTCATCTGCCTTCCCCTAGACTGTTCTGCATAGAGACAGTCAAACGATGCCCCTAGGAGCCAGCCTCTTCCTGGAAGAATCTACTCTGTAGTTCTCAGGATAGTGTCATGCTGGTCCTAGGTAGCTAACAGCCCCCTGGAAAAGTTGAAAGTGGCCACCTAGAGAGAGGTGGGAGGTCCTTGGAAGGTTCTTACTGGGGAAAACCCCTTTACCCTTTGTCCTTTACAGTGAGCCCTTGTTACTGGGATGTGGGTCTGCAGTCTGGAGCTGCATCAGCTATCCTAGGGCCAAAAGGGAAGCTAAGATGTGCTAAGAGGATGGAGCAGTAAATACCAAGGAGCTGATGGCTTTGTTGATGCCCTGCATAGCTGTGGGCTGCCTGTCCTGACCTTTATTATGTTTAAGAGTGGACAGCATTTTGGTTTTTTGTTGTGACTTGCAGAAAACATGATCCTGATAGATTCCCTGTGGGGTTCTATCATGTCTACAAACCCTAGGCTTGGCCCAATGAGTAAAGGATCTTGGAAGAGTCCTTTGGCAGCAGCTAGCAGCACGGTTGTTCGGTTGTTCTCTTCTCTGTCACACTTCTCATCTGTGCTCCTCTCATTTAATCGTCCCCTGACCTTGGTTAAAGCTGGGGTGATTTCCCATCATGTTTAAAGTGATAATCTGCTCCCATAAAGATAAATCCAAAACCCCACTGCCATTGAGTCCATTCCAACTCATAGCAACTATAGGATAGCATGGAATTGCCCATAGGGTCTCTGGACGGTAACTCTTTAGAAGAGTAGGCAGCCTCACCTTTCTCCCAAGGAGAAGCTAGTGGGTTTGAACCCCCAGCCTTGCTCACAGTGCCAACAGGCCTCCTTAGAAGAAAGAAGGCAGTTAGAGAGCAGGTTTCTTTTTTTATTTTTTAAATCATTTTATTAGGGGCTCATACAACTCTTATCACAATCCATACATGCATCCATTGTGTAAAGCACATCTGTACATTCATTGCCCTCATCATTCTCCAAACATTTGCTCTCCACTTAAGCCCCTGGCATCAGCTCCTCATTTTTCCCTCTCCTTCCCCACTCCCCCCTTCTTCATGAACCCTTGATAATTTACAAATTATTATTTTGTCATATCTTACACTATCCAATGTCTCCCTTCACCCACTTTTCTGTTGTCTGTCCCCCAGGGAGGAGGTTATATGTAGATCCTTGTAATCGGGTCCCCCTTTCTACCCCACCCTCCCGCCACCCTCCCGGTATTGTCACTCTCACCACTGGTCCTGAAGGGATCATCTGCCCTGGATTCCCTGTGTTTCCAGTTCCTATCTGTACCAGTGTACATCCTCTGGTCTAGCCAGATTTGTAAGGTAGAATTGGGATCATCATAGTTGGGGTGGGGGCAGGAAGCATTTAGGAACTAGAGGAAAGTTGTATGTTTCATTGATGCTACACTGTACCCTGACTGGCTCATTCATCTCCTCCCCACCACCCTTCCGTAAGGGGATGTCCAATTGCCTTCAGATGGGCTTTGGGTTGGCACTCTGCACTCCCCCTCATTCACAATGGTATGATTTTTTGTTCTGACGATGCCTGATACCTGATCCCTTCGACACCTTGTGATCACACAGGCTGGTGTGCTTCTTCCACATGGGCTTTGTTGCTTCTGAACTAGATGCCCACTTGTTTACCTTCAAGCCTTTAAGACCCAGATGCTATATCTTTTGGTAGCCAGGCTCCATCAGCTTTCTTCACCACATTTGCTTATGCACCCGCTTTGTCTTCAGCGATTGTGTCGGGAAGGTGAGCATCATGGAATGCCAGTTTAATAGAACAAAGTATTCTTGCATTGAGGGAGTACTTGAGTGGAAGCCCAATGTCCATCTGCTACCTTAATACTACACCTATAAATATATGCACATACATCTATTTCCACATCATCACATATAAATATATTTACATATGTACATGCCTTTATTTAGACGAGAACAGGTTTCTTAATGCAGGGTGGCCCAAATATGCAAGAGAGGACACTGGTATGTGGGACTGAGAGGCAAGAGTTAACCAAGATCTAATGATGTAAAGAGCTGGAGGAAGGGTTCTGGTGACTGAACAACTGAAGTAAAGGCCCCATGGCTGGAATGTGCTTACTGCGTTAAAGGGGCAATGACAAGATCAGCATGCCAGGGTAGAGTGCATATAGGGAAAAGGGAGTTGTATTCATAAAGTTGGAAATACTGGCCAGAGCCAAGCTTTGTCTAAAAGCTGGATACATAAAATGACATGGTGAATGCTAGAGAGCTGTGGATTGTCCCTTTCCATGTTTCAGACTCCTCTGAGGTTTCAGTTTTATAACAAGCAACTATTGCTTGGGTGAGGAAAATTCATATAAGAAATAATGCACACCCTGTCTAAAAAAATTAATATAGAATTGGATTATAAAGAACGAAGTGAAAATTAAAAATTACCCATACTTCCAGCCCCACAGAGACAAGTCTTGAAGATGCAGTGGAATGTTGGTGATTCCATTGCAGGGAGGACCACTGCCAGGGTCCAACTAAAGCCCTCCCAAATGCCTTCTCAGGAAACAAAGTTCAACAAGGCCCAAAAAAGGAAAGGAAATGAAAAGGTGGGATTTTTCTTTGAGGTGCTCTCACACAAAAGCTTTAAAAATGCCTGCAACCAACATACCAGCATGGAATAGGGAACATAGGAGAGGGGGCGGTGGGGGGAAAGGAAGTGGTGTTAATAAACCCAGGGACAAGGGAATAGCCAGTGATCCAAACCGGTGGTGAAGAGGGTGTAGGAGGCCTGGTAGGGCTTGATCAAGGGCAATGTAACCGAGAGGAATTACTGAAACCCAAATGACGGCTGAGCATGATAGTGGGACTAGAGTAAAGTAAAAGGAAATAGAGGAAAGAACCTGGAGGCAATGGGCATTTATAGAGGTCTAAATGAAGGCAAGTACATATGTAAATCTATTTATATATGATGATGGGGAACTATAGCTATGTGAATATACTTATAGGTTTAGTATTAAGGTAGCAGATTGACAATGGGCTTCCACTCAAGTACTCTCTCAGTGCAAGAACACTTTCTTCTATTAAACTGGCATTCCATGATGCTCACCTTCCCAACA
>NW_022111312.1:11313792-11315549 GCF_000313985.2 Echinops telfairi
CTCAAAGTAGAAAGCAAATGTTTTGAGAGTGATGATGGCAACAAATGTACAAATGTGATTGACACAATGGATGGATGTATGGATTGTGATAAGAGTTGCATGAGCCCCCAATAAAATGATTTAAAAACCAAAAATGCCTGCAACCTTAGGTTCGGCCTTTCCACTTCTAGAAACTCCCCTACAGAAATATTTGGGCCATGTATAAATGTGACAGGTATGGTGGCTGCACTGCCATTTGCAATCAGGAAGAGTGGGGAAACGGCCTAACATGTCCATGAACCGGGGAATGGTTGAATGAAAGATGGGGTATCTATACAGTCGAACATCCAACAGCTGTCCCAATGCTGACCAGATCAAAACTTACGGACTCAGTGCTCAAACAAAAAACTTGTGGACATAAAATGATCTCCTTGATATATTATGAAGCACACAAGTGGTTACAAAACTGTATGTGTGATGTGAACCTCATCTTTGTAGAAGAAAATACACTTATATTTATGTGTTTCCTAGGGGCTGCCAGCACAAAATACCACAACGTGAGTGTGCACAGTGTTGGATCCAGAAGTCCAACTCAGGGTGTTGTCAGGGTCACATTCTCTCTGAAGACTCTACTAGAACATTCTTCTTTGCTTCCCTGGTTTCTGGTAGACCCAGGCTTGTTTGGTATGCAGGGAATGGCAACCTAACCCCACTGTCCACTGGGTCTCCACACAGACATCTTCCCTGTCTGTGTGTTTCTCTCTTCTCTTTTATAAAGACACCGTTTACATTGGATTGGCACCCACCCTACCCTGGTATGACCTCAAATTAAGTGATCTTATCTTCAAAGACCCTATTTCCAAAACAGGCACATTCACAGGTAGCAGGGGTTAGGACTCTCACAGATATGTGAGGGGAGGAGGGGGAGACCCACACTTCAATCCGTAACAATAAGGACAAAGGGCTTCAAAAAGTTCATGGAAAAAATTCTATTAGCTTTTCCTTCCACTTTTCCACAAACTTTTTGAAGTTCCCTCACCTACGTGTAATTGAAAGTGTGAATGACAGAAGTCGACATCAAAATAATAGCTAGTTATTTATTGTATTTGATCTCGTTCTTTTTCAATATCTAACGCTTCTATATTAGATGTAGGCTACTTGTCGCTTTTTATGACTAACACCGAAGTACAGTGAGTTCTGAGAGAGCCAGGACTCAGCCTTGCTTTTCTAGAGCTCCACAAGTGTCCCACCTTCGACCGGGAGCAGTCTGACCTGTTTTCTACTGCTTGTTTTAGTGGGACATTCAAGGGCATTTCACCAATGTGTGTGTAAAAATGAAATCAGGAGGTAATTATTTGTCTCCTCAAGCTCTTTCGTTTGTGTTTTCTTGCTCTGACATGTTCCTGTCTTATCTCAGGTTCCAGAGTTCAGGGATCTTATTGTAGTAGACCAGTCATGCATGGCCCCACCCCAGGGCGTGAGCCTCAAACGCCTCTCCCCAAGCATCCTCCACCTCCTTCCAGCCCTCATGAAGTGGGTCTGGCAGGCCTGGCAAGGGACAGGTGTGAGAAAAGATGTCTCTCTCCCTTTCCAGATTTCTGCTTTGATTTGCCAGCGAGAAGACTTGGCCTTACTGAGCCCTAAGTACCACCGTCCTCTTCTGGCAAGTTTGAAGAACTGCAGTATAGAAACAGTTGTCTGGAAGCAAAGGCCATTTATAGAGGTCTAGATAAAGACATGTAGGCCATTTATAGAGGTCTAGATAAAGACATGTACAT
>NW_022111312.1:11317115-11325814 GCF_000313985.2 Echinops telfairi
TGTGTGTGTGTGTGTGTGTGTGTGTGTGTGTGTGTGTGTGTGTGTGTGTGTGATGCAGGGCTAGTTCCAGAATGAGGAAGTGTATAGTCAAGTGGTATTTGTGCACCGGCTCTCCGTTTTGACTGGGCACTTTCAGCATGCCAGGATAACACACCCAACCCAAACCCACTGTCACGGAATCCATTCTGACTCAGAGCAACCCAAAAAGGGTCTCTGATCTCTGAGACTGTAAATCTTTACAAAATAGGACAGCCTCGTCTTTCTTTCCAGAGTGGCTGGTGGGTTTGAACCTCTGACCTTGGTTAGAAGCGCAACGCTTGTACAGGAGTGAACAGCAAAAATCTCAGTCTCACTAAGCTGATATTCTAGTGGAGGGGTGCATATGGTTAATATGTTTTTTAATCAAACATACAAATATAAGGACGCTTCAAAGAGTTTGTGGAAAAACTCTGCGATCTTTTCATTCATTTTCCACAAACATTTTTAAGCCCCTGGTATGGAATTATACATGGTGGGTCAGTGTTCTGAAACAAAGAGCCAGCTGCTATGGAAAAGAAGAATGGAGTCGACTTCGATTTGAGGAGTTCACACCGAGGGCACCATGTTAAAATAGAATTCTTCTGGTATTGAAAAGGGTCGACCTTGGAAGAGGCAAGAATGGCAAGAGAGGTGAGAAGTCTCCAAACTTTCAGCAAGGTAGAGTTGATTGTTCCTTTGGGTCGCTGTTTGCTCTGTGGTCAGTGTCAGAGTCCTGTGTTTCAATCCTGACTCTGCCCTCGCTCTTGGTTTCCACCTCCTTTGCCCAATGCATCAGGGCAGACTGACCAATCTCGCTGTCTTGCACTTGGCAGATGCTGCGGTTTTTTTTTTACGAATGGAAAGTGTGGGGCAGCCCTGCATCCAGCGAGTCTCTCAGCACCATTTCTCCAAGTCACTCCAGCTCACTGCGTGCCCGTCCCATTTGAGTCCGTCTCATGACAGTCCAAGCCTTTTTAACCTGCAATTGCACACTGTGTACACTGTATAGACTGCCACCACTGGGTGTACCCATTACATCAGAGGCACTGGGAAACCCAAACATTGGTGTGACTCACTTTGTGTTTGGACCCAAGCCCACAATGTCTCTGAGCTCTGCCTGTGGACGGATCAAACTAGATGATGTATATGAAACACTTAGTACAGTGCCAGGAGCCCTGGTGGTATCATGGTTACAATTTGGGCTGCAATCCTCATGGTTGGCAGTTCAAAAGCACCACTTTCTCAGGAGAAAATCTGGGCTCTCTACTCTGGTAAATGGCTCCAGTCTCACAAACCCACAGGAGTGTCACTATGAGTCAGCATTGACCCGATGGCAGTGAGTTTGGTTTGGTCTGGAGTACAGTGTCCAACAATTAAAAAGTGCTCAATTAACAGTCATCGTGATTGCTAACGGCTCTGAAAAGTCCTACAGCTATGGAAGCGATTTAATGTGTTTCACTCTTTTCATCGCAGAACTATTGATTGCAGAACATTTTGTGTCCCTTGGTGGACTGTAGGTCAGGCATTGAGCTGCCAACCACAAGGTCAGTGGTTCAAAACCACCAGCTGCTCCTTGATCGAAAGATGAGGCTTTGTGCTCCTTGAAGATTGCCTGTCTTGGAACCCTGCATGGGATCACTGAGTCAGAATCAACTCGAGATGGCAATGGGCTTGGTTTGGGGGACTTGAAGGATTTGTCAGGGCTCTGGTGGTACAGTGAGTTAAGCATTGGGCTGCTGGCCCAGAGGTCAGCCCTGTGAACCCACCAGTTGCCCCTCATGAGAAAGAAGCTGCTGCTGTTCCCATAAAGAGCTGCAGTCTTAGAAACCTTCTAAGGCAGTTCTCCCCTGTCCAGTAGGGTCACTATGAGTTGGAACCGACCCCACAATAGTGGTTTATTTTTTGGTTTTGATTCATTGCCTATCCCAAATCTCTTGGCCATCTTTTCCCTTGCTCACAGAACACAGGTGGGTTCAGGAATTGGGCAGAGAGCGGTTGATCTGCAAGGACATAGGTCAGGTTTGGTCTAGAGGAGGGCCCCTGACCCCTGCCATCCTCTGCTTTGAGTGGGGAGAAGTGAGCACTTGCTCCCAAAACCTGCAGCGCCATCTTGGGACCATTCAGAAGGGAGTCAATAAAATCTCAGAAATGCCACGGGCCCTCCAGCTGTGTCGAGCTGCTGAACAACTCTGGACCAATCCACTCGCCTGCTCCCAGGCCTGGCATCTGCATTGGCACAAAGACTTATTTGCCTGCTCACCTTGAGGACAGTCTCCGGGCATGGCACTCAGCAGCACCTAGACCCATCCCCGAAGCCTGTACCCTTTGTGAAACCATGACTCACCTCAGAGTCTTTCACTGGCCTCACACCTTCATTCCAGAACAGACTCCTTAATCCATCCCTCTTTGTCTTTCTCCTCTCTCCTGCCTATTTTTGTCCCTATGAAATGCCTTGGTCCTTGGCCAGGATATGGAGATATTAGCACACCCTATCCCTGAATCCTTCAGGCCCCTATTCCTATGTCCAAACTCACCAAGGAGAAGGGGGCCAACTGAAGTGTTTCTTGGAGAAATAGAATTGCTCCTTTGTGGGCCCCAACACCACCACCCCCAGATCAGTCCTGTTCTCCTCATCATGCATGGCCCTAGAACTTCGTTTCTGTCCTAGTACTCAAAGGACACTAGAAAATGCATGGCATGTATGCTACCACCCTTTGTCTAGTACCCATGGCAGACATTGTTAATCAATCAGCAGCCAGATACAGTTGGCAGGGGAGAGGACGTGGAATCCTAGCTCTCTCTAGCATGATTGGGTAGGAGAGGCGAAGATGAACAGTGAAGTCCACACTCAAATGAAAAAGATTCCTGGAGTGATCATCCTGCTGCTATTGATCAGCCATGCCTTCCCAGGATTCATTCCCAGAGGAGGTGGATCTAGAGAGTCTTGGGCAGAATTTGCACCCTGAGTTGGGGTTGGGCGGTTGGGGATGAGAATGAATCAGTCACTTGTGCCCCTGGAGACACTCACTGTGCATAAGGAACTTTTGCCCAGGCCTATCCCACTGGGCATCCTCCAGGGCCATCCTTGGATCCTGGTGAACTCCATTCTGCAGAACAAGTCACCAACTGTGTGTCAGAACCAAGATCCAAAGAAATAGGAGCCAGCGGTGGAAGATTCTAGAAGAGGAGATAGACTAACAAGATGACAAGGCAGAATGCAATGACTGTTGCCATAGGGGGATCATTCCACTGTGCAACAAATATTTACTGCCGTCCTACTAAGTGCCAGACTCCGTACTGAGTGCTGGGGAAAAGCCATAGTGAGCAAGGCAGGCCTTGCAAGGTCAAGCTCCCACTCCAGCCAAAGAATCATTGATCAGACCAACAAATGCAAACAGCAACTGTGGCTACTGATAGGAAGCAGAAGAGGGCTGTTCCTGGGAGCCCTTGGTCTGGGAGTCAGGGACCATGAACCAAAAGTGAGCCAGACCAGTGGTCCTTACCCAGGCCCAGTTCTGCCCCCAGAAAACATTTGGAGATCCCTGGGATACCCTGGATTGTCACAACGGGGTGGCATCAAGTGGAGGGAGTCCTGGGATGATGCTCAACCTCCTACAATGTTCAGGACAATCCCACACAAAGAATGGCCTAATCCCAAATGTCCAGAATGTCGAGGCTGAGAGAGCTACCCCAAAATCAAAGCCCTGTGTTGCTGTCTGCACTGGGAAGGGACATGGAGCCGTCCCTGCAAAGCTCAAGGGCTAGCTGCAGACCTGTTGAAAGGTCCAAAGGTCCTTCACCCAAGAACATTGGGTCAGATGACTTGTAAATCAAGAGTGTGGCCTTTATATAGCTCCACACTGGGGCAGGGGTGACCAGACTGGGCTGTCACCATGCCACATTCTTCCACAAAGGGGCTCCCACAGGCAGGCAGAGCAGGGAGAGCCTGTGGGGACAGCAGCTGCTGTTGGTATGTGGAGGTCACGGGGTACAATGCAAAGACCAGGCATGCCACCGAGACAGCTGGGCCACAGGGCAGGCAGGCGTAGGTGGGTGGCGGGCATCTCAAGGACAATGGCAAAAACCAGGGACAGTCTGGGGGGGGCCTCTGTGCCCCAAACAGGGAGGCAGATGACCAAGGGCTACAATACCAAAGCTGTCTGGTTGCTGGGACTGGGTCGTTGGAGGTGGCGAGAGCCAGGACCGAGACCCCCATGCCAGCTACCCACTGCCATAAAACTGATTCCAACAAGTTGATTCCAATTCAGTGTGACCCTTCAGGACAGTGCAGAACTGCCCAGAGGGCTTCCAAATCTGTAAATCTTTATGGGAAGTGGACTGCCTCATTTTTTCCTGTCAAGCCCAGAAAACAGCAAGAAAAATAATGAAGATGGTAGAGTCAGACAACCTGGGTTCAAATCCCAGCTCTGCCAGCACTAGGAGTTGGGTCTTGACAAGTGACTGCTCTTCGCTGATCCTCAGTGCTCTCATCTGGGGAATGGGTCTAATGTTAATCTCTTCTGTTTAAAGCTGACATAAGTACTAAGTCAGATGAAGGTCAAAGCACTCAGCAACAGTGCCTGGCCCACGGATTTCCTTTGTGCTCTCAGTTTGGTGAGCCCATGGTACAGGGGCTGAGTGGTGACCTCAGTGGGTGGCCCTGCTTCTCTCCGTCATTACCACTAACCCACAAGGATCCAGCCCAATGTTAGCATTGCCTCCAGGACCCAGCCCATGTCTACTGCAACTCAGCCAGCTCTCACCAAGCATTCACTGGAGGTAGGAAGCTACTCCACGGAAGATGAGTATCTGGGACTGCACAGCAGCTGCTCCCAAGATGCTATGCGGGAGAGGCCAAAAAACTGAGGAGGAGATGGGAGTAGAACATGAAACTAGAAGAGTAACCAGTCATAACCACACACCCTCAACCTTGAGGTAGCGGGGAGCCACCAACGTTTCTAGAGAACATGCAGGTCATTATTGGAATTGGGCCTGGGGGAAGGGTGGGGTGAGAGACTGTGAAGGGTGGGGGTGGATAGGCCAGAGAAGGGAGGACCAAAATCAACTAGGGGTTGGAGCTGTGATAGGACTTGGAGAAATGGATATGCAAGACAGTTTCGGGGCAGAATAAACAGACGTTGTCGCCAGTGGGGTAGAATCAAAGAGAGCTGAGGATTCGGGTCCGGGTGCCTAAGAGGATAGTGATATCATCCATGGGAAAAGGATAGGAACAGGGAGAAAATAAACTCATCTCCACGTGTCACTTCTATCCTGTCTCCCTGGACATGGGTGCCTGGCCAGTGGACTGGAATACTAGCTGACATTAACTGAGCACTTACTGCATACCCAGCAGTATCCTAGCACTTTCCAAGAATGAATGACTCTTTCAACCTCATAAGGAGGGTCACCACTATTCCCATACCCCAGATGAGAAATCAGAGGCACAGAGCGCTGCCATTACTTGCCCAAGTCACACTCTGGGCCCAGTGGGTGTCCAGCAGTGCTGCTGACCCATCTCGGCTGGGCACAGGGCCCCTGTCCACTCAACTCTCACTTTTAAAGCAATTGCTGGAAAAACCACCTCCCTGCTTGGCGGCGTTCACTGATGCCCGGGGGCCCTGACAGGAGGAGATAGGCAGTATCACTTGGTGACAGAGTCCATCAGCCACCTGGCTTTGAGCTGGCAGGGTCCGGTGTGCCTTTGTTCTTTCGGGAGACAGCTGACTTCACCACCCCACTTAGAGGGACATTCCACGAGTTGGCCAGATAGACCAGCTTATGTTCCTCTAGTCCTCGCAGGGCTGTGCTCCAAGTACCGTCTGCCACCAGATTAACTCTGCACTCGACACTGCTAAGAGCACAAGAGTGCATCTGAGCTACTGGACATTTTAGAATGTGGTCACAATGAGGACCAACTTGCCTCAAAGCACAGCACATCTGTAGATCTTGTGTCTAGCTTTTCATTTCCTTCTCCTTATCCTTCTCTTCAAACGCTCAATGGGTAATTTTTTTTTAACCATCATTAAGTGAAATTGACTTTTTGGAGCGCACAGTTCAATGAATTTTAACACGTGTACATTTAATTGTTGCGATTACTATTGCTTAGCACCTAAGTCCAAGTCCCAGAACCTATGCGAATGTCACCCCACCTGACCAAAGGGGCTTGGCAGATGTGATTAAGGACCTTGAGGTAGGGCGATTAGTCTCAATGATCCCAGAGGGCCAGTCCTTGAAAGGGCCCCTGTAACATGGACGAGGAGACGCTGGCGCCAGAGGCCTCCAACCACCGAAGGCAGGAGCGAGGAACATGTTTTTCGTTTTCCCAACCCCTTGTTCTTGTTGAGAAGTGTCCTCCAGTCCATTCGACTCACGGCACGCTCTGCACAACCTTAGAAAACCCTGCCCAGTCCGGTGCCCATCCTCACAACGATGGCTGAGCCCCTGGTGGCGGCCAATCCACCTCCTGGAGGGTCTGTTCACTGACCCTCCACTTTACCCTTTGACCTCCATCACCGCTGCAAAGTGCCAATTTGAACTCACAGTGACCCTACAGGGCAAGGGAGATCTGTTCCCCCCCGCCCCCCCCACCAGGGCATTGGAGGCTGAAAACCCACTGAAGCTGATGGAGACGTCTTTGCTCCTTCTGATTGAGTGGTGGGCTCACACTGCCCACCCTCGTAGTTAGCAGCCCAACCCTTGACCCATGTGTGCCACCAGGGATGTTTAGCTGACCTCTTGGATTGCAAAATAATACATCTGTGGTGTTTTAAAGCCTCCGAATACGTGGTCCTGTATTACAGGGACAGTCAGAGCCGGATATACTCGACTTATTTTCTGGTTGTTCTAGAAGTCTGGATTTGCTTTGTTTCAGGCTTCCAAGCCCTTTCGGCGGGGAGGTTTTTGTTTTATCTTTTCTTTGCTTCAGTACAGCGGGACTCGGGTTGCCAAAAATCGTCTTAGGCGTAGGAGGCCTGCTGGGGGGATAAAGCAGGTGCTCTGGGCCCTGCCTGCGATAAACAATGGCTGCCCATCGGAAGCCCCTAGGGGAGCGTTTTCATCCCGCTTGCCCACGGCTGGCCCCTCTCCCCAGAAGCTCACACTGAAATATATTTCCCCCGGACGTCCACACCCGTGACTGTTGGGTCCTTCAGATACATGGTGATCCCAGGGTACCCCGGGGAACCGTACTCCGTAGGGTTTTCAATGGCTCCCTTGTTGGAAATTCACCACCAGGCCTTTCTTCCAAGGCACTGTGGGTGGCCTCACACTGGGCATGGTCATCGGCGGGCAGCGCTAGCGCAGTAACCTTCACATCACCATGTGTTCTGCTTTGCACACGAAAAACGGAGGCTCTGAATGATCACTGCCCGGCCAGAGGCTCCACCTCCTTATTGAGCCCCTACCCACTTCCTGGAGCCGTGCTCCCCCAGCCCCAGTGGAACAAAGTCTCCTTTCGGAAGTCCCACCCCCTAAGCGTGTCATTCAGGGACCCACTTATATGCCCTACCCCCATCTTAGTCCCAGAACCTTTCAGGGGACCGGGGTATGGTCGCTCACCACCCTCCATATGCAAAGCCATTGTGCCTGCAACAACCTTTTCTGTTTAGTGGTTTGTAGCTGTAGTTTGACCACTCACTTGAGTGTTAGCGAAAACCCACGGTGTGCCCATTAACCAGGGAAACACACATGCTTGTGGGTTCAGAAAAACTCCGTTTGGTTTGTGCATCTGTGCATGTGAGCACAAATGTGTGTGTGTGTGTGTGTGTGTGTGTGTGTGTGTGTGTGTGTACGTGCATGCATACGTTTGAGTGCATGGGCAGGAAAAGACAGCTTTTCAGAAAATTTTGGAAATACAATTTTCCTTATTAAAGATTCAGGATAAGAGGTGCCTGGCCAATTCTGACTATTGCTCATGTACTTCCGGCAGAATTGTGCCCCATGGGTGTCAATGGCTCTCTCTCCTCCATAGAAGTTGCCAGCCCTTTCCTCCAAGATGCTTCTGAGGGACCTTAAACCACCCACTTTTTGGTCAGCAGGTGACTCATCTAAAGGTGGTCTGGGGGCACAGTGAGGCGCTGGACTGCTAACCGCTAGGTGGGTGGTGCAAACCCACCAGCCCCTCCAGGGCTCCAGTAAAGATTTCCAGCCTTGGAAAGTCCTCAAGAGCAGTTCTACTCTGCCCTGCAGGGTTGTTAGGTGTGGGACTCAGCAGTGGGTGGATTAGCTGCCTCTCTAGCCATGCCTCCCTCCAGCCTACTGCCTTGTTCCTGTAGAGAAATGGCACAGTGTGAGCTTGGAGGGCAGCAGAGAGGCTGTGAAAGTGTTGTGGGGTGGTGGTCAAGAGGCTTCACCCCCAAAGTGGCATTTGAGCAAAGGCCTGCCAGGAGGAATGGAGGGAGTGTATGGACCAACTGGGGATAGCACTCCAAGTTGAAGGGACAGGGGTGCAAAGGCCTGGGGTCGCCACAGCGCGCAGGGCCCTGCACCTCTCCTTGACATTTTCCATCCCCAAACTGACAAGCACAAGTGTGGCTCGGCGCTGCCAGGAGCCTGCAGCATCTCTCCCTGAAACCTAGCAGCAGCCTTTTTGACCTTGAGTGCCTTCTCGGGTCTCACGTGTCACCCAGCAATGAGTGAGCTGCCATTATTTCAGAAGAAAGGCATGGGGTGTGTGTGGGGGG
>NW_022111312.1:11325914-11350056 GCF_000313985.2 Echinops telfairi
GGGGGGGCGGGAGGACCTTAGGTGGCGTCTGCCTCACCTATTACTGCCAAAAGTGGTCATGGGGTTATTTTTAAACCCCGGGAGGAAGTATTTATTGTTCCTGGGCTAAGGCGGTGGAGTTCTGCCGGGGAGCCGAGGTAGTGTTGGGGTCACTCTGTCCTCTTCGTCATGGTGAGTAGTGACGCTGGCGGGGGGTGGGGGCAGAGGAAACACTACCTACATGCAAAGGAGAAGAGCGCCGGCCGGGGACCCCAGACCCTTGTGGGACAAACAGGGTTTGCTGCATGCCCCCAAATGAAACCCAATCAATGCCACTATAAGCCTCCCATAAGGTCAGGCAGGACTCGCAGAAGCCGAACCAAAGAGCTGGGTTTTTTCTGGCTAGCCTACTGACCTCTTGCAGAATCATTAACTTCCAGGGCTCGCCAACGGGATCGAGCACTTTTAAGGATCACGCTCTAATTCTCTGCTCTTGCTCAGGCAGCAGGGGGGGGGGCGGGACGGGATGTTTTTGTGTGTTCACCTTTTGAACTCGCAAATAGAAAATCTTTCTCCTGTGTTGTTTCAGTTGGGTATCCCAAACGAGGCAGGCCAGTGTAGGGCAGCAGTTAAGGGAAGGAAGTCCGCCGTCAGACTTGTCATCTAGTGGGTTCAGACTCACAGTGACCCCACCCCACATACAACAGAGCAAACCGCCACCCAGTCCTGGGCCATCCTCACACCTGTTGTGTGAGAGCCCATGGCTGCAGCCACCATGTCAGTCTTCTATCTCACTGCCTCCCTCCCTCTACCATCAAGCCCGGGACCAGCCCCTCCTGATAACACATCCAGAGTCCATGAAGTGGAGTCTCACCACTCCCATTTCTAAGCAGCCTTCTGGTCGTACTTCCTCCAAGATAGATCTGTGGGTTCTTCTGGCCATCCGTGGCATATTCAATATTCTTTGCCAATACTGTAGACTCAACTACAGCTCCATCTTTGCAAGGCTGTGTGACTTTGGGCAAGTGACTTAGCCCCTCTGAGCCTTCCTTCACCAATGCTTCTTAAAATAAGACTATTTGACAGAGCAGGCGTGACATGCTTAGGACACTGTATGACATGCTTAGGACACTGCTCTGGATGCATCTAAGTGCTAGCTGCTATTATTTAAAGGCGGAAGAGACACGAGATGGGGACAGAGGAGACTTCACGACCCTTTGGGTCAAGGAAATGTTGGAGCAGTTGGGTTTTAGCACCCCAAAAATGGTCATTTCCTCCACAGCCCAGTGAGCATGGCTCTTTCTTCCCCCCTAATCAATTCTCTGCGGGGTGTTACCACTTTCTGTGAAAACACACCCGGATAAAAGCAGAGTCAGGCTCCTGCCCAGGCTATTTCCCGCACCCTGTGGCCTCCGTCTCTGGAGAGACACCAGGCTGCTCTGGAGAAACTTGACTTTGTGTCCTCTAATCCCTGAGTGTCCTGAGTGTGTGGGTCGTTCCTCCGGGCGAACTCACTTGACCCAGTTGTCTCATTCTGCCCTCGGACTCATTCCATCCTCGGACTCTTTCCCAGGCACCCAAGAAAGCCAAGAAGAGAGCAGAGGGCGCCAACTCCAATGTCTTCTCCATGTTCGAGCAGACCCAGATCCAGGAATTTAAGGAGGTGAGTATTGCAGCGAGGGCCCATGGACGACGTCTTTATCCTTTAGTGTACATGTACGCCACCACAGCTCAGTCTTCCAGTCCTTAGGCAAAACCACTAATCGACTCTCTGTGGGTTTGCTCATCCTGGACATTTCCTAGAAGCTGGCACTTACTATACCTGGCCCATCAGGCCTGGCTCCTTTCCTTCGGGTAAGCCTGGAACACTACTCCCTAGCAGTTCTGCTCTGAACACCTGAGGTTGCTGAGTCAGGGCTGACTCTAGGGCAACCAGCAACAGCATCTTCGTGTGGTCCTGTGTAAAGCTTAAGGTTTTTGACCAGGGGCCAGATTGTTTTCAGTCTTTGATTCTTTAGCTAAATGTCCTGCAAGGCACCTGAAGATCCCACTCACTTCCCCCAGCCTGGGGTCCAGCCCGTGGGAGCCCCTGCCATAGTTCTCCTGGGTGTACCTGCCTCCCCAAACGCCCCACCCCACCCCACTGCCCCTATCTTCCCATCTTCTTTCACAGGCTTTCACCATCATGGACCAGAACAGAGATGGCTTCATTGACAAGAACGACCTGAGGGACACCTTCGCAGCTCTTGGTACGTCACCCCCCCAACCCCCACCCCAAGAATCTCCTCATCTCCTGCTTGTGCAAGGGGAGAGGTGGGGCCACCAGACAAATTCAAGAGCTGGTCATTTCCCAAGACATTGGCCTTGAAGACAAATACCTTTTCTTTTTCGGTTAAATCGCATCTGTGCAATTTTGAAGGTAATACCAGCTCACAAAAAAATGATTTGAACAACTCAGAAACATATAAAGGGGAAAGCAAATCTGTAAAGCCCCGTTCTACCCTTAACATTTCATCCCTGTGTGCTCGTCATTTCGCGACATATCTGGGGTTCTGTCTGTTTGCTTCAAGGAATCATTTCTCACATTGTGATTTGAACAGTATGAGAGTGGGAAAATGGGTGCACAGAGCTTTTGCAAATAACAGAAATCCAACCTGCTCCCCCTCATCTCTAGGAACCCAGGGCCACCATGAATAGTGGTGTATGTCACACACTGCACAACTTTCCAGGACACTGGTTACCCTTGTAGTCACTATGGATTTTTTATATTTTGAACATAACTGTCTTCTAAGTAAGGGGTGGCTTTTTCTCATCTGCCCAAAGGTGCTAGATGGGTTGATTGTAGGTGGAGCAGAATCCCCTATAATCTCCAAGAGATCAGAAATCATATTAAAAGGTTCTCCCCTTTCTGATCGCTCTCCCCCACCTCCACCTGAGAAAGGCTTGTTTATAGTATGTGCATTTCCCGCTGGATTAAAAATGTATCCATAAAGTGTTCCAGGTTGTAAAGCTGCCATCTCCTGAATAACTAACCCTCTATGTTTCGGGTATTTGGTCAGTACCAGTTTCTGGGGATTTTAAAACAATACTGTTAAGAACATCTGTATGCCCTGTATGCCCTTGACCCTACCCATCTGATTATTCCCTACCCTCAAACCCAAACCAAACTCACTGCCATTGAGTTGATGTTGACTCATAGAGACCCTATAAGACAAGGAAGAACTGCCCCTGTGAGTTTCGGCTGTAACTCCTTTCTTTCTCCTGAGGAGCACTGGTGGTTTTGAACTACTGACCTTGCTATTAGCAGCACGAGTAGCCACTACCCCACCAGGGCTCCTGGTTTGGTTTCCCTACACTAGTTGCCAGGAAGGCAATTGCCAGTACTCTATTGGCCCTTTCTCTCCCAGTTAAGGACCACTGGCTGTGTTTCTTGCTTCAGGGCGTGTGAACGTGAAAAATGAAGAAATTGATGAAATGATCAAAGAGGCTCCAGGTCCAATTAACTTTACCGTGTTCCTAACCATGTTCGGGGAGAAACTGAAAGGTAAGGCCAAGCCTGCCTGCTCCTGCCTGTGACTGTGTGTCTGCATCTGTGGCATTAACAGAAACTCTAGAAGAACACACCTTACAGGGGTTGGCAGAATCTCACTTTCAGGGCAGTAGAAGTGTTACTGGAAAATATTAATATCAGCTAACATTGCTGCAAGTTTCCCTAAGCCAGACCCAACCACTTTGCATGTCTGACCCCATGTAATGTGAGCTGCTTTCCACAAAGTCAGCTCTTGGAACCCACAGGCCAAGGATGAGGCTGGTGAGGATGAGGAGGATGAGGCCGTCTGCTCCCATAAAGATGTACACTCTCAGAAACTCAAAGGGGCAGTTTTACTGTGTCCATTACTGTTGCCATCAGTAAGAATCGACTCAGTGGCAGTGAACTTGGACCCCACTGAAGAGTACTGTCAGGTAGACTCGATTACTATACCCAATCCATGGGTGAGGAAACTGAGGTTCAGAGACAGGCACTTGCCTGAAACCACTCGGCTTAGCAACATCAGAGTCCCGGTTCCCTTTCAGGAGCAGACCCAGAGGAGACCATCCTCAACGCGTTCAAGGTGTTTGACCCCGAAGGCAAAGGGGTGCTGAAGGCTAATTAGTGAGTGGTGGGGCCTGTGGGGGAGGGGTGGGCGCCCTGCTCCTCCACCCCCACTGGCACCAACACCCCTCCCTCTCTTTCTCTGTAGCATTCAGGAAATGCTGACTACCCAGGCAGAAAGGTTCTCCAAGGAAGAGGTGAGAGGACCCCCAGAAATCCCCTAGTCCCGCCTCCAGGGGGCTCCCCTGGCCTCACACTGGGAGAGCTGGGTGCTGCTTACCGAGCCCTGGTTTCATGCTCTCAGCCACTCCCTGAGGTAAGGGCTGGCAGGAGTTTCATTTCCAGGTGGGGAGGCTGAGTCCAAGGGAAATAACATCACTCGCCTTAAAATCATCGTGCTAATGATCAATGATAATGAGCCGAGATTTGATTCCAAGGCACCCTGGTGGCCCCTTGGCTAAGGGCCTGGATGCTAAGCAGAAGGTTGGTGGGGTTTGAACCCTGCAGCTGCTCTGTGGGAGAAAGGTGAGGCCACCCACTCCCATAAAGATGACAGCCTTGGAAAGCCCATGGGGCAGCTCTGCTCTTTGCTATAGGGCCACTGAGAGTTAGACTGGCAACAGGACTGAATTTTTTTTTTCTTAGATTTAAACCCAGGCCCATCAGGTACTGCCTTCGCCAGCAATCTATGGAAATCTCCGAGACGTATTTAGAACTTCGGCTGAGAAAGCCATGTACTATGATGTAGGTTGTGCACTGCACACCTCTCACGGATGCCTTTCTCGTACCCACCTCTTGGGTTGATAGTTATTGCGCTGGTTGTCCAGGAGGTGGCAGTAAAGTGTCTTGTTCGGTCTTTTATCTTTTTTTTTTTAACCACTATCTCTGGGGGTGCCTTTACAAAGTTCGAGGAAGAATGGAATGAAAAGATCTCAGGGGGGTAAAAAAATCTCAGAATTTTTCCATGAACCTTTTGAAGCCCTCTACAGGCAGCAGTAATGTGTCTGGAAGAAGGGGCCCCTTCCCCAGGGGCAAGCTAACATTATGACTAGATCATGAATGACATGACCCGCCCGGCCCCTCTGGACACCTGCGTTTACATGCTCTGCCTGTGGTCACAGGTCAAATGCTCTGCCTGGGGACACACACTCGGGGTGTTTATTTGGGGGGCCCTGGGGATCAACAATTCAGGGAGGCAGGGCAAAAGCTCAGGAGGGAGCAGAGGGAGATGGCAGCCCTGGGGAGCCAGGGAGCTAGAACAGCCTGCTCTCTAGAGATTCCCCGAGGTGGCCAGGCCTGTAAACCCTTGTACCGCCCGTCTCTGGCTGGTGGGCTGCCCCACGAAGACACTGACCTTGATTGATGCCCTCTCTGCAACGGGAGGACAAGCCCTTTCTTGGAGGTGGTCTAGGCGATCCGTATCGATGACCACCACCTGCCCCAGCCCAGTGTGCCTGCCTCGCCCCTCTCGCTGTCCCCAGCATGTCTTCTGGTGGGTTGCAGGTTGACCAGATGTTTGCGGCATTCCCCCCTGACGTGACTGGCAACTTAGACTACAAGAACCTGGTACATATCATCACCCACGGAGAAGAGAAGGACTAGGGGACCTCCTTCCCCGGGCTCGACTTCCAGGGAGCAGAGTCTCTGTTTGTCTGTTTGCCTCTCTCTCTGCCCAGCAGGATCACCCTCCCTTTCCCCCACCTGGCCCACCTCCATCAGGGCCGCTTGGTGGCTGACCCATGCCCGCAGATAGCTATCCACCCAGAGGCCAAGGTCAAATAAACCGGAGGCTGTGCACTGAACTGTGCTGTTTCCCTGGCAGGGAGAAGCGCCATAAGGAAGGGAGGCCGGTGATCATTCCCACAAAGGCAGTGTCTGAGCTGGCCGGGGCCCTGGGGTCACTCTTACTGAACCCTCTGACTCTTTCTATATAACAACCCCTGGCAGCTATTCAGGGAGGGCCACCTTGGACTAGAATGTGAGCTGCATGGTCACAGACCTTCCCAAAGAGCTCAAGCATGTTGAAAACCTGGCTTCCGGGACAGCCTCCCCTCCAGGTATGCTGCTCCCATGGGCATTAGCAGACTGGCCCCAGAATAAACAGAGGGAACGAGGCCCCTCACATGCTAAACGGAGGACTCACTTTTCAAAATTCACACTCAGCAATCCTTGGAAATTGATTTCTGATTTCCTTTAAAGAAGTTATCTGACTCATTGGGGTAGGGCTGTGCAATGCTTTCTGGATCTGGATGGGGGAGCAGGAAATGGACCTGGGCCTGAGTGGACTCTAGCTTTGGACTGCCCATCATTGTTGAAACATACCAGCCTCTCTTGGTTGCAAGATTCCAAACTTAACTGACTGACACAATTAAGGAGTCCCAGGGCTTCAAACACAGCTGGATCCAGGAGCTCAGATAACACCATCAGACCTAGGGAGGCCTCTTCACCTCTCTGTCTTCATTCATGTTGCTCTGCTGCCAGTCCCTGACTATCCCCTCAGTACCCGTAGTGGAAAGAGTACTCGGCTCTCTCTCCAGAGCCAAAGAAACCCCAGCACAGGGCCTTGTGTGACGTCTCCAGGGCCCCTGGAACAACCTTGAACCAATCACTGCGGGCTGGTAGGTGTGGTGCTCTGATGGACAAACCTTAAGTCACATGATTAACCCTCAGGTTGGGGTTGAAACTGCTCCCTCCCACCCACCCCCACTGCCCTGTACACATGGCCTCAGAGTGAGATGGTTCCAGAAAATTCTGGAAGAAGAGGGAGTGGATATCTAGTACTCTACATTTTCAAGAGTTCCAAGAATCCTAGGAACCCAGGCCGCAGCCAAAATGGTTAAGATCAAGAGCCCACGTGGGATCTGCGAGTGGCTGCTGAGACCACAGAGAGGAAGAGGGTTGCAGGTGGCAGGAGGAGTCAGAGCAAGTCTTCAAAGCTCAAACCTAACAACAGCCCTTCTCCCAGCTAGACCCCTGCTCTGACGCTTGGCTCTCCACCCTCCCCAAGGGGGCTCCCAGCACCACGTCTCCTAGCACAGAGCTGGCAAAGGCATCGCAGTGACAGAACAATAGTTTACTCTCACTGGTGGTGGTGCCACACCGACCGCCCCAGCTGCTAGTTTTTCCTTCTTGGGTCACTCTCCAGGCGCGAGGTCCGAGCTTCCTTCAATTTTAAGTTGTCCAGCACCAGCTGCCGAAGGCTCCTGTGGTCCAGTGGATGATCCACTGCAGACACAGGGAGATCAGTGCGTCCTCCCCAAGGCCTATACTTGCGGTGAATATGAGGGCCCCTTCCCTACCGAGGGCCCCGAGTCTGGCTGCGGTCGAAGCAGCCAAAAGGATTAAGGATGGCAGAAGAGTCAAGGGCACAGGGCGACAGATGGGATCCGAGAACCTAGCGTGGCTGGTTCTTCAACAACTGATAACATTTAGATATTTGAAAGCTCATTTCAAATGGTCACCAAGTCATTGGGATTAAAAATAATAATAATAAAGCCAGGATATCTAAGCTTTGGGCAGGACATGTGGCTGGGTCACTAGTGGCGTCCCAAGGAGAAAAGTCCCCACTCGGACCCCATCACACGGCCACGGCCAAGGTGGTACCCAACGGGGCTGATGGGGGAAATGGTGGCCCACGTGCAGCCCCACCTTAGGCACCTGGGAATGGCGTCCCCAGGACTGAAGGCAACGCCACCCAGCAGCTGCACAGGTAAGGGAGGATGGGAACAAACCTTCATCTAGCTTTTCGCTGACAATCTCCAATGTCAACATAGGCGGCAAGACCTTGCTGCCCTCTGATGTCTTGAGGAGGGCTGAGCCACCCCAGAAAGGGTTGGCGAAGGCTGGTGGGACCTCGGTCTCTGCCCCTTCCATATCGAAGACCCGTTTGCAAGCCTCTAACAGCAGCAGGTCGTTGGTCTTCTTTTCAATGATGGCTGGAGAGACACAGTAAGACCAAGGTGGTGGCCCAGGGCAGGTGCCCCACCCCACCCCACCCTGGGGGATCGTGGGGAAGGGTGCCCCTGCTGGAGAGGCGCAGGAAACGATGGTGTTTCACTTAACACTTGTAAAAAGCAGCCCCATGGCACAGTGGTTGAGAGCTCATCCAAAGGTCAGTGGTTCAACTCCACCAGCTACTCCAAGGTCGAAAGATGTGACCGTGGCCTTGGAAACACTATGGGGCAGTTCTACTCTATCCTTCGGGGTCACTGTGAATCGAGGTCCACTCACCAACAGAGGGTTAGCATCTAAAATGATAGTTACTCTAGGCATTCTTAATTGTGGGGGAAAGGGCAATATCATATACCCCTATTAGTTACTGTGGAGGTGATTCCAACTGCAGGACACTCCATGCGTATCAGACTAGAACTGTATTCCACCCTGGGGTGGATTTGAACCTCCAACCTTTCACTCAGTTAAGCACTTAACCCTCTGCAACATCCAGGGTCTCCACCACCAGCCCTAGGGGGTGAGATGTATTGCTTATGAGGAGAGGGCTGAACAAAGTACAGATATCCAAACAGTACCTAAGCAATCAGCACAACATCTCTCTGGTATTGAGATTCTGGGAGGGAGGGGTCATGAGAAAAACAGTATCTGAAAAAAATCCCTGGGGAAGGAAGGAGGATGAAGCACGGTTGAATAATGCTGGCTTACACTCCAATTGGCATTTGCACCCATCCTACCTGGCTTCAGAGCCCCCAAGCATCACGTCAGACCTCCTGCCTCCAGAAGAATGAGCCGCCGCCGCCGTGCCTTGTCACAGAATGCCCTGGAAATGCCAGCCAAGGACCCCCCAGCACCCTGCTCAACTCACAGAAATACTGCGGAAGGTTGGAGTTGGTGATCTTGCCCGTCTCCCCCAGCTGCACCAGGACCTTGGTGGCGTCACAGTGGATCTTCGTGAACAGAGCCTCCACCGAGTTCCTGAGGTTCTCCAAGGTCCTGCTGATCTCCTTGTAGTTGTTCTCGTACAAATCCGCTTCCTCCGTGGTCTTCTTCAGTTTCTCCTGCCGGCAGAGCCCAGTTCCCGTCCCCACAGGGTCAGCTGGGCCCAAGCCCTGGGCTCAGCCCACCAGGGGTGCTGGCAGTGGAAAGGGGATTTGGGGACCCTCTGGGACCAGGGCCTCAGTCTGAGGGGATGGGAGACCACAGGAAATGGCCTCAGTCAGGATTGTTAATGAATGAAAGGAAAGAAAAAGAAATGTCTTGCTGGAGAAACTGGGGCTCTACGCCACGCCACCAAAAGAGGAAAGCCAGGACTTGAACTTAGTTTGTGAACTAAGTTTGTGTCCAGTGGCTTCCTCCTGCTGGCTACTGGGATAGGCAGTTCTCAGAACATAAATAAAATTTAAATTCCTCACAAGAAAAAAAATCACACAGTTCTTTAAAAGGTCACGTCAGCCTGATGTGACAGAAATAAAAACTTCTGGTATGTGTATGTACACAAGAGCCCTGGTGGCATAGCGGTTACTCATTGGGATGCTAACTGTAAGGTCAGCAGTTTAAAACCACCAGCCAGCGCGAGGTTGAAAGACAGGGCTTTCTGAGGGCAACAAATGTATAGATGTGCTTTACACAATTGATCTATGTATTGTGATGAATTGTATGAGCCCCAATAAATTGATTAAAAAAAAAAACTTAACAGGCGAAAAAATAAATAAAAAGAAACCATCCCAACCCAGTGCTGTCCAAGCCCATAAATCCAATATTAGCCCATATGTCCGAAAAAAAAAAAGAAAAAAAAAGACAGGGCTTTCTAGTCCTGTAAAGAGTCACCGTCTCGGAAACTCACAAGGGCAGTTCCACCCTGTCCTATAGGGTCATAATGAGTCGGCATCAACTCGAAACGGCAGCAAGTTTGACTTTTGGGGGATTGGTTCTGTGTACAAAGGAGCCTGGTGGAGCAATTGTCTAAGGCAGCGTTGGGCTGTTAACAAGGTCAGTAGTTCAAACCCTCCATATACTCTCCTGTCCAGACCGTCTGCTCAGAAACCCACAGGGGCAATTCTCCACTATAGGGTTGCTATGAGGGGTTGATTTGGGCTGTATTTTGTTTGGGGGTTAGGTGTCCAGCACCGTCAATGTTCCAGACACTGTATATACTACGATATCATCTCAGCTCAACCCCACCATCGCTCCAGTCTTTAGATGAGGAATAGTGAGGTCAGAGCTGTTTGGGTACCTCTTGATCAGGCAAGTGAGTAAAACACCTGGCCTCACCATCGCCTTGTTAGGAAACTAGGGCTAATGAACTAGGGCCACCCACTCCTGTGGGTGGGGGTAGGGGTGGGGCGTGATATTGCTATTCAGACAAAGCCAGCTTGCATGAGTGCATTTGAAAGCAGGAGCCCCACCCCCACCCCCCAAGTCCTGCTGAAGCCAAGGAACGATACTGATGGGGGGAGGGGCGGGGGGGGCAAGGGGAGGGCACAGGCAGAGGTGGATTTGCCCAGTCAGCCTCCCCAAACTGCTCCTCTTTAGACCTTCAAAACCCTACGATTCACAGCACCAGGAGGCCCAATCCCAAGAAAGGGTCTGAAAGGTCTCATTGAAGCCTGTGCCCAGGGCCCCCTGGCAGGCACCTGGCTGAGAACAAACTTTGCTGCCACCTAGTGGTTCTCTAGAGAATGGCACTGCAAACCAATCACGAGGCACAGGGTGCTTGTCAAGGAAGACAGCCCCAGAGAGAACACAGCCCGGAACACGAACACGGAGGCAGGGCTAGGAACTATTAACTGTGGGCAGGACTTCGGAGTCTGACTCTGTAGGTCCACGTCTTTGGCAGACAGTGCTATGCCCCACTCATTCTCTCCTTCGACTTCATACTGAAACTCTCGCTGTCACTGGCTCTGGGGTGTCCCTCTCCAGACTTATTTCTTAACAAAGTCAATGAACAAAACAAGCACAAACTTCTAACTTGCTCAAGTCACTGTTACTTTGGTCCCAAGAAGCCATGGTGATTCAGTAGTTAAGGCATTTGGCTGATAACCCAATAATCAATGATTCGAACCCATCAGCCGCTCAGTAGGACAAAGATGTCAAAGATGTCGCAGTCTGTACCTGCAAAGACTACAGCCTTGGAAACCCTCTGGGGTGGCTTGACTCTGTCCCAAAGGGTCGCTCTAAATCAGAATCAACTCATTGGCGATGGATTTTTGTAGCAGCTGCATGCATCCCAATGCTCATACGCTCTCCCAGCTCCATGATATGGACTTTATTTCCTGAACCTCAGTTTCCTCCTCTGTCAAGTGGAGAGATCAACAGCTCCTGCCCCACAGGATTTTTGTAAGGATAAAATAAAATGGTGTAAATGAAGCACTCAATCCAGTGCCTGGCAGGTGGTAACCGCTCAAGCAATGCTCATCATAACTATTCCTGACGGACAACAGGGCACAGCCAGGCCCCGGGGACAGAGAAAGACAGCTAGGGAGACAGCTCTTGTAGAAGCCAGTCCATGGACCTGGCAGAGAAGCAGGAAGGGCTTTCCAAAGGACTGAGCAGTCCTAAGGACAAAATTCTGCAGCAAGACCTGGTCCAGAGGCTGCCTGGGACAAGAGGTTCGGGACATGTACAGACACAGCTAGGTCCGTGGCTGCTAAGGGAATAAATATCTTCCTGCTCCTGACAGACAGGCAGGCAGACCGGTGCCACCCACATCCCTCTCACCCTGCCCTGCTCTTACCTCTAGTTGTCTCAGGGTGGAACAATGGTCCTCATGGAATGATTTCTGCCGGGATTTCAAGTCGATGATCTCGTTCTGTTAGGGTGAGTAGGGACAATGAAGAAAAATGAGTGCTCCCTGCCCCCAGCACACTCTCAAAATAAGCCTGTGCCTCCAGGAGACAATGGGGGGGGTCAACCAGTAGTTTTCCAGAGCTCCAGAACCTCTGGGCCCCCAATCATGCCTATGGAGGTCCTTTTGAATGTTTCTTCATTAACAGGAGGGTGAGGTTATATGGTTCCTCTTTTAATTTTCCAGAAGAGCACAATCAATCGAATTTTTGGCAGTAGTGTAAATGTTCTCACTGCCCTCTCCAATATCATCGCCACCTGTGTGTATGTAGAGCTTGAAACGTGGCTAGTTCCCTGGAGGGGCTCGTTTGAATTTTTAATTTAATTTTAATGAGGAGCTGCTGGGTCAGACCCCATAAAGTTTTATGGTCTGGGAACCCCTATGGACCAGTTTGACTCCGATCTACAGGGTCACTGTGACTAACAGTCTGAATCAATGGTTGGCAGTTGGCATGGGTCTGTCTGGGGGGTGCCTACAGCAAACTCACTCAGCTGCTAACCAAAAGGTAAACAGTTCATGTCTACCTAGAGGCAATTAGGAAGAAAGGCCTGGAGAACTACTTCCCACAAACGTCACTGGGGTCGCTGTGGAGCACAGTTCTACTCTTGTCAAGGAGGGGTGGCCACAAGTCAGCAACAGCACAACACAGCAACTGAGAGGGTAGAAAAACATAGTTGTACTTCATTTAGAGGTGGTTAATAGGTGCTGTAGGGAGTCCTGGTGGCAGAGTCGTTAAGTGTTCAGTTGCACTCTGCAAAGTCGGCAGTTCAATACCACCAGCCACCCCATCGAGGAAGACGGCGCTCTCTACTCCCATATACAGTTACAGTCTTTGAAACTCACAGACCCTGCCCTATAGGGTCTCTCTGAGTCAGCACTGACTCCGTGGCAGTGAGTGGGTGCAGATTAGACACGGGCTCTGCAGCAGAGGGTTCTTATCAGAACCCCCAGGGGGGGCCTGTGGCTTGGCAGCTCTAGGCCAGCCCAGTTTGGCAATTCCCAAGTTCCCTGGGACCCCTGCTGCTGTTGCTGCTTGCCAACCAACTTTGAGCACTGCCAGCTAGGGCAACATGTCCGAAAATAAAGGCACACACACTCCTTGACAACATCACCTCTGAGAATGTGTCCTGTGTAAGGAAAGAGGGCAGGTCCACAAAGATGGCTGTCTGATGAATTGCTGACAACTCCCCCCTAATTAAAAGAACCTACATCGTTACTAGTGGAAATCAGTTATATCCATTGTAGTCATAAAATTGCCCTATAATTGGGGGAAGGGATCTCGAGTAACAATATGGTTAAAATGCCAATGCCTGGTCCGTCCTCAGAGAATCCGGGTCTGCAGGCATGGGAAAGGAGTCCTTGGGGCGCAATAACTGCTAACTGTTGGCAGTTCGAGCCCACCTAGCGATCCCCAAGGAGAAAGAGCTGGCCATCTGCTTCCATAAAGATTGCAGCTTTAAACCCTCCTGGGGAATTCCACTGTCCTACAGGTTCCACATGGGTCAAAATCTACTAAAGGAAAAGGGATCCTTTTTTTTAGGGGGTGCATGTTATGTCAAGGTGATGAGATTCTTCCACACTCGGGGCGTCTGCACAACCCTCTGGTATGGCTTATCCTCATCCTCCCATCAGGACTAGGAAAGCGCTCCCTCCTGAAAAATGAGTCCAGGGCCCTGCCCACTCCCAGCCCCACCTGGTCCTGCTTTCCAACTGCCCGGCCTGCAAAGACCTTCCCTGCAGTACCGAAGTTGGCTACCAGAGGACAGTGGTGGCACACTGAACGGAAGGCAGCCAGCTCAAAGGGCCTTGTAGGCTCAAATGGGCCCCCATAGGGAAACAGGAAAGGAATGTACCGGGCTGCAGGTGAACAGGGTGGTGGTGGGATTTGGGACCTCTTTACAGAGGCAGCTGCAGCCAGCTTCTCACAAAGAGCAGACAGACCTCATTTTCGTAGAAAATTAGATATTAAGACTTTCAAGTGCAATCTCCTGTTGTTTGAATATTGGCAACTGCTTCAGAATTTCTTTCCATTCCTCCCTCCCCCCCTTAGCTGCAGGTGAAATACGATGTTAGAATCCTCGTCCTGTTTTTCTTTTTTAATTTGTTTACTCATTAACTGCAGTGAGCAGTGACAGCAAATAAGGGTCCAACATCCCCACCACAGCCCCGCCCCATCTTCATCCAGGACCACGCGGCTCATTTCACTACACTTGATCTTAGCGAAAAAGCTGGGAAGCAATACCGCTTGTGTTATATAGTAGTTTTCCTCATGGCTTTCTGCTCCTGTGAAGTGCCACTCTCAGAAGCCTACAGGGGCAATTCTACCCTATGCCACGGGGTCCGTGTGAGTCCCCATCAACTCGCCAGTCTTGTGCATTTTCCTCCTGGCATAGGTTTAAGCAAACATTGTCTGTAGCTCTCTAGTGAAAGCTTAGAAATTCCATCTAAAGTGATTGTGTGCCATCCCACAGATGGCAAACGGAGGTCAGAAAAGGCAGGAAGGTGGTTATCTTTTCTCAGACCCCCCAGTTCTGACAGACAGTAGGGCCCCATCCTGGTGACGGTCAAGAAAGGCCAAGGTCAGTGGTGCTGAGAAACCTCCCCTGCCTGCACACTCACGCTGGTGGCGCTGAGGGTTACACAGTGGCTGTAGAGAGATTAAACACATATTGGGGAGGCGGAGCTGGGGAGGAGACTAAGGCCCTAACACGTGAGGAGAACTAAGGAGTATCCAGATAGATGCTGAAGAGCCAAGGGCCTTCCCCCAGAGCCCACGAGAGAAAAACCTTTCCTCCAGAGCTGGTGCCCTGAATTCGGACTCCTGGCCTTCTGAACTGTGAGAAAAGCCATTTGCATTTGTGAAAGCCACCCCCGCCCCTCTGGTGGTTTTTGTTATAGCCAAAACTCCAAAACCAAACTCACGACCATTGAGAACATTCCAACTCATGGTAACCCTATAGGGCATAGGAGCGCAGTCCCCATGGGGTTCTGAGTATGTGAGTCTTGACTGAAATAGAAAGCCTCATCTTTCTCCCCCAGAGCAGCTGGTGGCTTGAACTGCTGACCTTCCAGTTAGCAGCCCAACACGTAATCCACTCCACCACCAGAGCTCACTGTATAAATAAAACACTTGCCATGGCTTAAATGTCACTTTGGGGTGCGGTGGAGGCATGGCCACCTTCATTGTATGCATCAATTTCAGAAAAGCTAAAATGTCAGGAGACACTGGGGGAATACAGCTGAGTTTCTCAAACAGCCTCGACCTTGACACCCTTTTTCTGTGGTGCACCTGATGGAGTGTCCCAAGGAGCCTGCTTGGGGCGGAAATGTTGTGGAAAGATGGTTTAGGGGCCCAGGGGTGGGCATCCCCGGCCCAAGGAGCCCAGGGGAACACAGACCTGGATCCTCTCGGTCTTCTTGTGCATCCTCTCCATGTCATTGTTGAGCTCTGTGACATAGGTGAACCGGGCAAAGTTCTTCTCCTCCTTGGCCAGGAACTCCGCAATGAGCTGGTCCAGGTTCCCATTCTCGGACAGCTTCAGCAGCCGGAGGTGGGCCACCTCGTAGCTCTCGAAACTCTCCCCTTTGTGCTTCTTCCCATGCTTCTTGGCCTTGAGGGCTAGAAAGGGAACACCCAGCCACAGTGAGCAAGGACATAGAGCCACGCAGAGCGGCACCAGGCAGACAGCACCTGCTCAGTTCATGCCTTGGGCAGGGAGCTGGAATCTTCCATGAGATGGAAACTTCGCTCATCTCTGCATGGCACAAACATTTCATCACCCATTGCTTATATTCCTAGTAGCAACCCTGGGGGTGCAACGGCTTTGCCCTTGGCTACTCACTGAAAGGTGGGTGGTTCGAACCCAACCGGCAGTCCCCAGGATGAAAGACCTGATGATCTGCTCTCACAAAGATTCCAACCGAAACCCATGGCCGGGGCGTCCAGTATGACTTAGAGTGACCTCACAGAACGGCCCCCAGAGGGCTTCCAAGACAAGGTGTGCACAACTCTTTGTGCTTTTTCACTGCCACAGGTTTCTCCACAGAGCAGCTGGTGGATTTGAACCACGAAGCTTTCAGTGAATGATTCAGTGCACCGCTAACTAGGGCCCCTTCCCATAAAGATCTCAGCCAAGAAAATCCTATGTGTTAAAATCATATTATTGTGAATGAGGGGTAGTGGGGAGTGGGGACCCAAAGCCCATCTGTAGGCAACTGGACATCCCCTTACAGAAGGGTTGCAGGGAGGAGATGAGCCAGTCAGGGTGCAGTGTAGCAACAATGAAACAACTTTATTCCAGTTCCTAAATGCTTCCTCCCCCCGACTATCATGATCCCATTTCTACCTTACAAATCTGGCTAGACCAGAGGATGTACACTGGTACAGATAGGAACTGGAAACACAGGGAATCCAGGACGGACGATCCCTTCAGGACCAGTGGTGAGAGTGGCAATATCGGGAGGGTGGAGGGAAGGTGGGGTAGAAATGGGGAACCGATTACAGGGATCTCCATGTAACCTCCTCTCTGGGAGACGGACAGCAGAAAAGTGGGTGAAGGGAGATGTCAGACAATGTGAGAGATGACATAATAATAATAATTTATAAATTATCAAGTGTTCATAAGGGAGGAGGGAGCGGCGAAGGAGGGGGGGAAATGAGGAGCTGATACCAAGGGCTCAAGTAGAAAGCAAATGTTTTGAGAATGATGAGGACAACAAATGTACAAATGTGCTTGACACAATGGATGAATTGTGACTAGAGTTGTCTGAGCTCCCAATAAAATGATTAAAAAGAAAAGAAAAAGAAAACTCGGTTCTGTTATCTCATGTGGGATTGTGATGAGTCAAAATAGACTCGGTGGCACCCAGACTCAAAGCCAAGCTCCCTGTCATTAAGTTGATTTCCACTCACAGAGGCCCTGTCGGACAGGCTAGAACTGCCCCTTTGGGTTTCTGAGGCTGTTGCTCTTTATTGGAGTCGAAAGCTTCGTCTTTCTCCCGAGGAGCAGCTGATAATTGTGGAACGCCCAACTCATAAACACTATGCCACCAGGGCCCAGAGAGGGTACCTTCTTCCTTTCTGGCCTGCTCCTCGAACTCCATGCGGTCATTCAGCTTCACGAGCAGGAAGGACTTGAGCTTGTTCTCGTGGGCGTAGACGCGCTCCAACTCCCGGATCTCCAAGTTGTACTGAGAGATGTCCTTCTGCTGGCGGTCCTTCATGGCGGCCATCCGAGCCATGGCTTCCAGCCTGGGCAGGAGGGACACAGTGTCTGAGCATCCACAGGTCTCCTCTCGCCTCCTGCCTCCCTGCCTACCCAAAGACTGCCACTTCCTTCTTTTTAATCCTCGTTTCTCATTCCTCCTTCCCCAAGGTGACCCTGAATCTCAATGAGTTTGCCTCTTCTGGATGGTTCCTGGAAGCCAGATCACACAATTATTTATCCACTTGTGTCTAATTAATTTCACTTGAGATCCCCTGGGTTGTGCAAACAGCGAAGCACTTGACTGGGAGGTTGGTTTTTTGAACCTACCCAGAGCATCTCGAAAGACAAGCCTGAGTTCTGCTGCCCTAAGGAGACTCTAAGGAGCACAGTTCTACTCTGTTTCTATGGGGCCACCGGGAGTCTGGATTCACTTGTGGCAACTAACAGCAATAATAACTTCACTCAGCATTTTTTCAAGGTTCACCCGTGCCTTAGCATGTATTAGAACCTCTATTCTATGTATGGTTGAGTAATATTCCATTATATGACTAGACCACATTTAGCTTATCCATTCTTCTGTTGGTGGGCACTACTACCACTACCATCACTTTTTAAGATCATGAACATTCACGGTGTAGAAGAATTCTGCTTACCTAAACACCATCAGCTAACAAGCACTAGACCATACCCAGGAAATTGTTCTCCCATCATCATCATCATCACCACCACCACTTGTCAATTACCAGGTGCCAGGCACTCCCTCACATATGCTAGCATTATTTAATCCTCACTACCACCCAAAGGAGCCCTGTGCATGTTGTGTGTTTGGCTGCTAACTGCAAGGTCAGCAGCTCAAATCCACTAACCACTCTGAGGGAGAAAGATGAGGCTCCCTGCTCCTGTAAAGATTTACAGCTTTGGAAACTCAAAGGGGCAGTTCCACTCTGTCCTATAGAATTGCTGTGGATCTGAATCCACTCGGTGGCAGTGAGAGTAAACAGTCAGAAGTCCTGGTGGTGCAGTATGTGTATAAAATGCCTATGTCAAAATCACTCAAACACCCCAGTCCTTACCTCACAAATCTGGCTAGACCAGAGTATGTACATTGGTACAGATAAGAGCTTGCAACACGCAGAAGCCAGGACAGATAAACCCCTCAGAAACAGTAATGGGAATAGCAACACCGTAAGGTTATAGGGAGGGTGGGATGGGGAGGGAGAAAGGGAGAATCAATAGCAATGATGGATGTACAGCCCACTGCCACCCCCAAGGGGCATGAACAACAGAAATGTGGGTGAATAGACACAGTGGATGGTGTAAGATATGAAATAATAACAATATGTAACTTATCAAGGGTTCATGAGGGCGGGAGGGTGGGGAGGGAGGGAAAAAAGAGGAGCTGATCCCAAGGGCTCAAGTAGAAAAATCTTGAGAATGATGATAGCAACATATGTACAAGTTTGCTTGATATAGTTGATTTATGGTTTGCTATAATATCTGTAAGAGCCCCCAATAAAATGATTTCATTTTTTAAAAATCAAACAACAGCCAGCAAATACATTTACCTCACTGTTAGAGCTAGAACAGGACATTTATATTATATATCTATGTATATATATACATACATATATATTTATTTATATATACACCAGAAGGCCACCTGATTGCACATCAATATCCTGAAACAAATTCCTCTTCCCTGAATTCCTTAAATATTTTCAGTAACTATTTCCTAAAGAATATTAGCACTTGGCTATTCTCTATAGCCTGTGTTGAATCAGTGTTAATTCTTCGTTTGTCACTATATTTGAAATTATAAAATGCACAATTACTTGTACTTCTAGACTCTGCACCCAAACCGTGTCTCCTATTAAGCAACTGATGCTGTAGTTAGAAAGGTCACCTACCCAGAGCAGTTTGACTTTGTCCTCTAGTTAGGAGCCTCTCTTGGTCAAGGAGTTCCTGCCCACCCAGCCTTGCACTGAAGCAAAGCAGTAAAAGACACCTTACACAACCAAATCCTTGCAGAGAAGATACACTCCTTTATAGAAAAATGAACCTGAAAAACCCCCGACTCTGAAAACGGAACTCTTAGCCTGGCAAAGCGGAGCCAAGATAAACCAAATCTATAATATTCTGAAGTGTGATCATCAAATTCTTAATCAAAGGCAGGGCGGGGGGTGGAGAACATTTTAAAACAATGACTCTCACCATGACTGAGACATCTAAGGTCTTAGGCTAATTCCCTCTTTTGTCTTTAGAGGCTTCATTTTGGATTTTTATTTTTATTTATTTAATCATTTTAGTGGGGGCTCATACAATTCTTATCACAATCCATCCATCCATCCATTGTGTCAAGCACATTTGTACATTTGTTGCCTTCATCATTCTCAAAACATTTGCTTTCTGCTTGAGCCCTTGGTATCAGCTCCTCATTTCCCCCCTCCTTCCCCGTCCCCCCTACCTCATGAACCCTTGATAATTTATAAATTATTATTTTGTCATATCTTACACTGTCCGACATCTCCCTTCACCCAATTTTCTGTGGTCCATCTCCCAGGGAGGGGGTTATATAGAGATCCTTGCAATCGGTTCCCCCTTTCGTCACAGAATGGAGCCTATCACGTCTGTAAAATTTACAATGTACTTATGACCTGTAACAAGCAAATTTACAGAAAATTCTGTTTTCCTCATCCTATTCTGCTGATCCACAAGTTCTAAGAAATTGAGTTCGTAGTTAAGAATGGTCAATGCCAAAAAAAGAAAAAAGAAGATATTCAACTAGTGCAGTTATAAAACATGTGATTTTATGGTCAACTGATTCTCAGGAAATGCCCTCTTTGTTCCAGTGTTTGTGTAACTCATGCCTGGGCCCTTACAAAGCCCTGTACTTTTCCATAACCTTGTTCTATCCCACCTCTAGTCTCTGTTAATATCAACCAGTCACGGGCATTTTCGCTGTACCTTCTGCTTGTCTTTATGGGCCTTCGTAAATGAGCAAGGAGCACGTTGTCAAGAGCTTCTTGACTCTGGTTTCCCCTTTTGGACACTAAAAAAACGTTTTACTTTTTCACTTTCACGGAGACTCATGGTCCCTGGGTAGCACGGGAGAATAAGTTTAGCACAACTAACCAAAAGTGTATTGTTTGCACTCACCCAGAGGTACCTCAGAAGAAATACTTGGGTATCTTCTTCCAAGATTTTTTTTTTCAAGAAGGGAGAGTGTTTTAGTATTTACCACAATAAAATGTTTTAAAATAATACGTAGAGCACCATGGCTGGCACATAGTTGGAGCTCAGGAATATTACGGTGGTACTGGCATGGCTTCAACACATAAGCACAAGGGCAGAGGTGCCTCTCTAAGAAGCTAGATACTCAGCAAGGGGCCCAGAAGTATCTTTGAGGTGGGGGTGGGGGTGGGTCTCTCCCCTACCCCACCTCTGCTCGTAAGCCTGAGCAGACTGCTCAATGGCCACATTCATGGTTTTCTTCTGCATGGACAGGCGCCTGTGCAGCTCCTGGTAGACGTGGTCATAAGCGGCTTTCTCAAACCGGAGGTCTTCAATCTCCTTCCGGAGCTTGGCATTGGTGGTCAACATATTGTCAAAGTGGACGGTGACCTGTGGGACAGACTGTGCTATTAATTTTGTAAGATCATGTAGTTAGGGCAGTTATTTTTTTTAATGATGCAAGCTGAAGTATTTAGGGGTGAAATGTCATGATGTCTGTAATTTGCCTTAAAATACCTTTGGGGGAAGAGTGACACAATTATAGAAAAACATTAACAATTGCTACATCTAAATGATGGGTATGTGGGAGTTCCTTTTATTCCCTCTACCTTTTCTGTATGTCTTAATAAATTTGTCTTAGTTAAAAAAAAATTAAAGGTGATTTGCTGCACTCTCATACACTTGAAAGAAACAACCACACACACAGAGTCCTAAGATTATAGGCTTAAATTTGAGCCAAGGTTTTCAAGCTGCATTGCGAGCTGAGGTTCTACTGGGTTAAGACTGGGGGTACCTGAGGGTACAATGGCTGAGTGCTTGGCTGATTAAAGGGTCATCCCTTAAACCCACCAGCAGTTCTGTGGAGAAAATACTGATGATCTACTTCCTTAATGATTACACCCTAAAAAAAAAATCCCTGTGGGGAAGTTCAACTCAATCACACACAAGATTGGAGTGTGTGTGTATTGGGGGGGGGGGAGGAGTGTTGCCCAGGGCACAAAATTTAAAGGGGAACTCACTCTCACTTACACTCCCTCAGCCTGAGAATGCATACCTCTTTAAATTTGGCACCCTGGCCTCTGTTTGCCTCCTTTTCCGAGACTAAGTTTCACTGTTCCGGTGTCTCAGTAGCCACCCACCATGCCAGAGTGATGAGGGTGAGGCTCTGACTCTAAATCTGCTTCTTCCAGTTACTCTTACAAAGATAACAATTATCAGTCACTTGCCATTTACTTTGAATTTTACTCCAGGTCTGTTGGCACACTGCCTGTCTTGGCTGGTGAGAATGAAAGTCATTAAGGGGAGAACTCTCAGACCCCAAGAGTAGGTAGAAAATATTTCAGAGGCTTAAGGAGGATTCTGGGATGCTGAAATTGCCTTTAGAGATGGATATCCAATCTCCTAAAAGATGCAACCACACCTGGTTAGACAAGAAGATAATAGGGAACCAGTTTAGATGCAAAAAAGCACACCTCTCAGAAATGAAAGAGGAAACACTACCAACCCTAGAAAAATTAAAAGCATTATAAGGATTTAGAATGTTGAAAAGCAAGGATGTTACTTGGAGGACTAAGGTGAGCCTGACCAAGAAATGGTATTTTCCATTGCCTCATGTGCATGAGAAAGTTGGACTTTAACGCTGTACAACATGAAGAGTATAATCAATGGTGCCGGACAGTACATGTAGAAGTTGTGGAATTAGAGAATGTTTTGTTGTGTATATTTTTACCACAATTGGAAAAAAAAGACTTTAAAACCATGTGGACAAGGAAGAACAATATGTTCTAGAACGGAATGTGGTGATAATTGTACAACTCTACTCGATACAGTTAGATTAGTGAATTGTATGGCAGGTGGGTGAAGTGCTCATAAAACCATTTAATTTTTTTTTAAGTTGGACAGTGAATAAGGAAGCAGAAGAAAAATCGATGCCTTCAACTATGGTGCTGAGAAAGAATATTCAACCTACCATGGACTGCCAAAAGAATAAACACATCCGTCTTGGAAAAAGTACAGCCAGAATGATCCTTAGAGGCGAGGATGGCAAAACGTTGACTCTTAGAAGGAGAGACCAGTCCCTGGAGAAGGACATCATGCTGGGTAAGGTGGAGGGGCAGCAAAAAAGAGGAAACCCTCAGTGAGATAACCGGACACCGAGGCTGCCACAATAGGCTCCAACGTAAGAACAAGTTCTTCCGAGGGGTAAAAGGGAGACAATGTCAAGGAAGCCACAAAGAGAACGAGTGCTTGGAAACCGACTGTGGTAGCAGTGGTACAATTCTGCTTGATGTGATTGAACTGTGGAATGACATATGTATTAACTTCCAATTCATAATAAATTTAAAAAGTAAAAGAGAAAAAGAGCGGTTGTGAGGATGGTGCAGGACTAGGCCGTGTTTCGTCCCGTTGTACAGAGGGCCGCGATTAGTAGGAACAGACCAGACGGCACCAACAACAACAGGAACAATGGCACAGCAACAAATTAGATGGCCTGCATGAAATGGAGAGATTCCAAGGGAGACACAGACTGCTGAGGGGACACAAGAAATAGGGACTCTGAAAAGAACTATAGCCAAACAGCAGACCTCAAACAGGAAGCCACCCATGCCTGCATTCATTGCTTCAATCACTGGACTCACAGAGGTTTGCTGAGCACCAACTCAGAGCCTCAGTTTCTAACTGAGGGGGCCCCTTACCCCAACTGGGGTAACTAAATGCAGGGCAGGATCCTGGGCCTTTGCCCACCTAGAGGTTGTAACTCAGTGGATCAAAAGGAGTGGGAATCGGGGACTTCTAGGAAGATGGCAACAGAGTAACAGGTACCAGAGGGACTCTGAAGAATTCAGCCCAGGAGAGTTGCTTAGAGGGAAATTCAACACTGCTGGACCACAGAAGGAGCATCGTAAAGATAAGTAGGCACAGACCCACAGGTTTTGAGGGGCTGGAGGCTTTTGCCTTACTACAATGGAGGCTGGCTATGGCTTGACCTTAGCCCCACCACTGTCTCTGCCAGAGCCAGGGGTTTAATCTCAACAGCCACAGCTTGCTGCTGCCTCGGAGCAGGGACTAAACCCTTGCAGCCCCCAGGGGCAGGGATCAGGGTTCAGCTACATTGTTACTTTTGTTTCCCTCTCCTCTCTACCCCCTCACAGTCTCGGAGGGCTGAGCAGGGGCTTTTCCTCAACACAGCCACAGCTTGCTGATGCCGCTTGGAGGCAGGGATTAAACCCTTGCAGCTCCACGGGCAGGGATCGGGGCTCTGCTACATTGTTACTTTTGTTTCCCTCTCTTTTCTATATCAACTCACACTCTCAGCAGGCTTACTTTTTAATTTTTTTCTCCTCTTTGTCTCTTTCCTGTTCTCTCAAACTCCACTGCTGACCTCCAGACCACTCCCCTTAGCCTAGGGCATTTACATCTGCACCACACCCAGCTTGGTTAGCTCCACCCTGTGCAGTTAGCCCAAGGCTGGAGAAAGCCCTGCTGACCTCCACCGGGGATACTCCACTCAACTTCTTACCAAGGAATTCCTGCCTGTGTGCCTGAGGGCCTAAAGCAGCTCAGCCAACACTCATCAATATTCCAAGCTGCTGCAGGAACCTCTGCCCAACCTCCACAACACCAAAACAGGCAACCTACCAGCCTTCTGGGGCACACCCCTAAGAGGGAAGCCACAGGAGGATAAAGTGGTAGGTTAATTCCATAGTGAAATTAGCTGTAGGCAGTTTGAAGAAGCATTCCTACAACTCTCCCAGAGAGAGCCAGTACTATTTGACTCCCTGGAGAATGGCACCTGGATTCTCTAAAACAACACAAGGCAAACAGCCATCAGCCCCA
>NW_022111312.1:11364104-11376893 GCF_000313985.2 Echinops telfairi
TGATGAGCTGATCCCAGGGGCTGAGGTGGAGAGCAAATGTTTTGAGGATGATGAGGGCAATGAATGTACAAATGTGCTTTACATAATTGATGTATGTATGGATTGTGATAAGAGTTGTATGAGCCCCTAATAAAACGATAAAAAAAGAATCACAAAAGAAAAAAACTAAAGTTTCCAACTTAAAAAAAGAAAGAAAGAAAGGCATGCTGAGCAACCACGAGCCATCCAGAGTGGGTAGAGCACACTCCGACTCAGAGAGACCCAATACAGGGCCTTCAGAGGCTATGCATCTTTACAGAAGTAGACAGCCTCATCTTTTCCCCTCCAATCAAGTTGGTGCATTTGAACTGATGACCTTGTGGTCAGAAGCGCAATGCCTAACCCACACGGCCATCCTTGGGTAGAGCATAGCAGGTGATAAACTGTAGACCATTGCCTGGGCTGTGTGCGCACACCGATAGTCAATCCTGCCTTTTCCAGAACCAACCCATGAAATGGGCGTGTTCTGTCCCTGGCTGGGATGGCATCGTTCTTCACCCCCAGCAACTTGCAAGACCATCATACGTACAAGATTCAAACGGGTTTCCAGAATGTGGATCTGTTTTTGCAGTTTCCGGGGGTTATTGGCCTCTTGCATTTTGGTGAAGATCTGCTTTTGGTTTACAAGTTTTTGTTCTACCTGAGCAATCTAGAAAGAGAGAGAGGGGGAAATGAAAAAATAAAATAACCTCAGCTGTCTTAACAACTGTGTGGGTGCGATCCTACAGTTTACTCACTAAGTGTATTCAAAACCCAAACTGCCATGTCCTTTCTTTTCCTAAACATGAAGTTTGCATTTCTGTCTGGTAGACCCGTTCGATTCAACATCATCTGAGCTAGTTTAGGATAAAAATGATGCAATCGATAGAGAGTGTCTGCTCTTACCTAGATATGTAAATTTCCAACAAGGGGAAACCTGCTGAGGTATTTTGTGAAATATTCTCTCCTCCTACCAGTAATAAGACACTGCCTGTAATGTTGCCCTTCCTCATATCCTTGAACGTGATTCTATGAGGCACAGATGCCAGCGGAGCTTTGATTGACAGCCACTTTGTGATCAGGAGGGGAGGACCAAGAGACTCTTTCAGAAAAAGACCAGCCCATCTTGATAGAGCTGCTAAATCCTCCCTGGCATGGCCAAGTTCCAGATTATGCCGTGAGAACTTGCATTATCTCGGCTGCTTTTAGCCAAAGAATTCCGTTACTTGCAGCCAAATGCATTCTCACTGGTGCATCCAACAAAGAAGGCCGCTCTGACTGCCAGGCAGTCAGGAAACAGTCCGTTGAGTAGCACCAAACTGGAGAGGAAAACGGATTTCATTTACAATTGATAGGAGCCGGGGTTTGGACATTAGCCAAAACACGACAGGCCCCAAATTCCTCAAGGTTAAGAAAAAGAGCTTCCTTAGCCCTGATATACAAAGTCAAGCCCCCCGTTCTCTCAACACAACCCCCCTCAGACTCACTGATGAACTCGACTTGTGACTGGTCCTCATTTTACCAAGGGCAGTGTCCCCAGCAGCTCCTGCGCTGGCGCGAGGCTACAACTGACCCAAGTCCTCAGGCATCAGTTCCTTGTCCAAGCAAAGCTGTAGCATCAGCGTGTCCACCATGACTCTCAGGGGTAAATTCCGTGTTCAGATTTCCCGGGTGTCTGTGTCTCAGAACACCGCTTCTGTGACGCGGAGAGTAATTCAACCAGAACGCTGCAAGTGGCAGAGGACTGTCTTGCCAAGCACCTTGTGTTTTACAGTTGGCTAATTGATTACTTTGTAAAGCCAGGTGGGGCCTGGTGAGGACGGTCCGGGCTTACAGTGACCTCTTGCAAGGTGGGGCTCTGGACTCTGTGTTGGGCCTGGAGTCGGGGGAGAGGTTCTGGAATTTGCCCATTTGGGAATTAAATCAGGATGAAGAGCATTTGCGGTAGCTGGTGATGCTTTTATTCTTTTGAGGACTCCAAATTAGGTGGCCTTTTCCACATGCTTCTAAGGACTTGTATTCCCATCCTTTATTCAATTTTCCTGGATCACCTCCTTTCTCATTCATGCCTTTATTCATCAACCAGTTTTTCATCCCATCCCTCATCCCTCCATATTTGGGAAACGCCCGCGCTGTGCCAGAAAACAAGAGTGACAGTCGTCAGGACAGAGACAGTGCCCAGCCTCAAAGAGCTCACTCTCTAGGACTTGGGGCAAGGAAAGGGGAAGGGGCAGGACTATGCATGAAGTACATAAAGTGGGGTAAGTCTTAGAGGAGAGGAGATAGAAGGCATTCTGGACCCACCCTAGGGGCGTTTGAGCCGAGCCCTTGAAGGATAACTAGGGAGAGGAGCATCCCAGACTGAGGACAGGGCCGGGGCACAGGCAGGACCATGAGAGACAGCACAGTAGGCCCCAAGGAGGAGGAGGCCACCAGTGAGGACAGAGCACGGAGAAGGAGGGGCAGGAGAGCAGGTGAAGAGGGGGGAGGAGGGTGTGGGCAAGGCTCCTAGGGAGTTGGCCTTTATCAAAACACGAGTGGGAAACCACTAGAGGGGTGTTCTTTGCGCTGGTTTGCTATTTTGGCGGGGTGGATGGATAAGTATAGGTAAGGAGTCCTGGTAGTGCAGTGGTTAAGCACTCAGCTGCTGACCAAAAGGAGTGAGTGAACCGTGACCATCTCCTCCCAGTCAAGACGATGCCTTGAAAGCTTGGGGGGGCAGTTCTACTCTGTTGCATGGGGGTCATGGTGGATCAGAATCAACTCCACAGCACGCAGGCCAATTCATGTAGGTGAGGGGCTTCCAGAAGCCCATGGGAACATTTATATCTCCATAAATATCTATTTATATCTATATTCCATTATATTTTAATTCCATTTTCCCCTGGACTTTCGGAAGCTCCTTCATCAGACAGGCCTTGTGGGTGTTGAGGAGCCTTGTTGGCACCACGATTAAAACCCGTGGCTGCTAATTAAAGGGTCACCTGTTCAAACTCACGAGCTCCCCTAAAGAGGACAGCCCCGGAAACCCCATGGGGCAGCTCTCCTCTGTCCTACAGGGTTGCCGTGAGTGGGAATGGGCTCGACCTCGACTGCCTTGTTTGGGGCTTTGGGTGGATGGAGTGCTGGGGATAGGGTGAGGGCTTGCTAGGTCACCATCAGGACACCGCCCCACCTTCTCCTCCAGCTCAGCCAGCAGTGTCTTCAGGGACTGATTCAGGGTCTTGTAGTCCTCCTGGGTTTGCTGCAGGAAGCGCAGCTCCATGTAGTTCTTCTCATTCAGATCCAGGTTCTTAGAGGATTTGATGAGCCCCAGAAGCAGGTTGATCTCATCATGCTCCTCCTGCAAGGTCTTGATCTTCTTGCTGGGGGGTGGGGGGGGTGGGGGGCAGAGGGAGAGAAGCAGTGCCCTGAGGTGAGCCTCCTCCTCCAGTCTTCCTTGTATCTCCCCATCCCCAAAGTCTGTGTCATAAGCCCAGATCCCTGCTGCTATGGCCCCATTGGGGACTAGGCGTTCTTTGTTTGGTTCATGAGAGTGCTTTTAATCTCACGATCCTTTCTGACATCAAAGAGCAGATTAAGCGAGGAGATGAGGGGAGGAAGATAGAAGAGCAGCAAGGAGCCAAGTTGATGAGGGGGCTTCAAAGAACTGGTGGGAAATGAAACTCAAAAATAACGCCACCAAGTTGATTCCAACTCCCAGGGACCCAATAGGACAGTGTAGAATCTTCTCATAGGGTTTCTAAAGCTGTACAGAAAGCCAACTGCCCTAGCTTTCTCCTGTGGATCGGCTGATGGTTTTAAACGGTGGATATTGTGGTTAGAATATCATAGGCATAACCCACTACACCACCAGAGCTCCATACTTTCTTCAAAACCAAATAAAACAAAGCAAAAACTCTCAATTGCAGGAGGGTGAAGGGAAGGTGAGGGAGAAAGGGGGAACAGATTACAAGGATCTACATATAACCCCCTCCCTGGGGGACAGACAGCAGAGAAGTGGGTGAAGGGAGACGTCAGATGGTATAAGGTATGACAAAATAATAATAATTTATAAATTATCAAGGGTTTGTGAGGGGGGGGAGCAGGAGCGGGAGGGAGTGGAAAAAATGAGGAGCTGATACCAAGGGCTCAAATAGAAAGCAAATGTTTTGAGAATGATGATGGCAACATATGTACAAATGTGCTTGACACAATGGATGGATATATGAATTGTAATTGAGTTGTATGAGCCCCCAATAAAATGATTTTTTTAAAAAACTCTCAATTGTACTGCCAGGGAGTCAGTTCTAACTCATAGAGACTACAGGCCAGAAGAGAACCACCCTGAGACTGTACATCTTTAGAAAAGTAGAAAGCCTCATCTTGATCCCACAGAGCAGCTGGTCATTTTCAACTGCTTGACCTGTGGTTTGCAACCCAACTGGCCACTAAGGCTCCATCCTGTCTTCCTAGTCCCTCTTAATCTGGAAGCTCCACTGAAACCTATTCGGCCTGATAGAAACCCACAAGCCTCTACGAACAGAGGGGGTCTGCATGGGTTAGGAAAAGAACCTCTGGTGTCCTGCATCAACAAACAAATAAACAAACTCACTGCCATCAATTGGATCCAACTCATCGTGACCCTGTATCGGGTTTCTACGGCTGTAATCTTTCTCCTTCCGACAGCCTTGTCTTTCTCCAACAGAGCAGCCCAATCTGTGACCCACACCACCACCAGGGATCCTTCACGGAGGGCAAGCCTTCAATCTCTGAACCACCACTGCCGGAGGCCTTAAAAAAAATACAAAAACAATGCACTGCCATTGAGTCGATGCCAACTCATAGCGACCCTACAGGACAGGGTAGAACTGCCTCTGTGGGTCTCTGAGGCTGTCACTCTTTACAGGAGTAGAAAGCCCCACCTTTCTCCCGTGGAGTGGCTGGTGGTTTCGATCTGGTAGTAAGCAGGCCAACTTGGAACCACTACACCACCAGGGCTTGCCTGAGGCCTAGTTTGTGACAATTTCCACAGCTCCGCCCTTCTCTAAGAGAGACTGCTTTCCTGAGGAACAATTTGCAACGGTGCCTGTCAAAACCCATTCCCTAGATGTGGCTGGAGCCCCATCAGCCTCTGCCTCTGCAGATATCCTTCCAGACCTGACAGCCAATTAACTCTGGTAATGAGGGGCAACGCATATCAGACAGGATTTTTTTCAAGTTTACAGAAACCTGGGCAGCGGTGAGGTCCCCTGGAGCCTCCACCCATTGTTTGCTCAAATGACTGGCAGGAATCTCCTCTTTCCTCGTCCCTGATCTCTTCTGGAAAAGATGGGAGTGGACAAGAAAGGGTAATGGTGAGCAAAGAGGAGGATTGTGAAGAAAAGGCTTGAGAGCCTGCACAATTGAATGACAGAAAACAGCCCCACAGTTCAGTGCTGTTTGCTGACCAGCCACTAGCATCCTTTGAAAGCTTCCAGAAATGCACTCTCAGGTACCAATCCAGACCCATTGACTCAGGACCTGCTTTGTAAGGACCACTCTAGAATGAATGGCCATGAACATGCTGGGGGTGGTTGTGAGGGTTGGAAGCAGTAGGCCCTGGCAAATTTTTCCCTGTAAAGGGTTAGAACACAAATATTCCAAGCTTTATAGGCCAGAGAGCTTCAGATGCAAGGATTCGAGCTTACCATCCCAGGTATCTCAAGTGGCCTTCTCTTGAAACCAATGTCTTTAGACAGAAGACCACAGGTCCCCAGACTGGGTTCAGAACTTACTTCCTCCAAAGAAGTGAAGACTGAGTCTCAAACAGATACCTGTAAACTGAGGTTGATGGTGTGATATCAAACTGAGGTTGGTGGTGTGATATCAAACTGAGGTTGGTGGTGTGATATCAAACTGAGGTTGGTGGTGTGATATCAAACTGAGGTTGGTGGTGTGAATGGGTGACATGCTCCCTTGTGAACTGTAAGGTTGGTGATCCAGAGGCCCCTCAGATAAAAGGCCTGGTGATCTACTTCTGAAAAGTCCAGCCACGAGAGCCCAGCTCTCCTCTGACACACATGGGATTGCCATGAGCTGCTGTCAACTCAACTGGCTACTGTCCACTGCGGCACAAGAGCCAATAAGTGAGAAAAAAAACCAACCAGCATCCGTCAATGGATGAATGGAGAAACAAAATGTGGTCTATCCAAACCACAGCGTGTTAGTCAGCCAATAAAGGGGAACAAAGTCTGATACATGCTACAACATAGATGAAGCTTAAAACATTACGCTAAGTGAAAGAAGCCAGATGACTCCGCTCACATGAACTATCTAGAAGAGGCAAGCACACAGACACAGAAAGGAGAGCAGAGGTCACCAGGGGCTCCCAGGGAGGGAGCACAGGTAAATTATGGCTCAACATACACCCAGCTCTAGTTTGGGGTGATAGAAATACACAGTGATAAAGGCTGCACAACATTGAAACGATGGTGCTGACATATGCACTGGCAAGTGGTACGTATTGTTATCACAATAAAATTTAAAAATAAATCAGGGAAGAGGTGGTCATAGGGGAAGGCAAGCACCATGACCCCAAATCCAAAATGTTCCCCCAATGCACTCAGGACAAAACTCTGGCTGTCACCTACCACTGGTTCATGATCTTCTGCTGGGAGCGGAAGTTAAAGGACTTCCGGCTGTCCACCATTTTCCGGAACTGCTGCCTTAATTTCCTAAGCTCCATCTCCACCTGTTGCTCTCTGGTCTTCTCTGAAACTTCCTGGGGATCATCTGAGCCCTTTCTCCGGTGCTTCTTTGGTTGAGGGAGACAAAAGACAGTGGGCTATCAGTCAGGTGACTGTGGAAGGCCACATGTCAGCTCCAGGGCAGGGGCGAGAAGGTGGGAGAGCACCCTTGAGCAAGGTCAACTGCTTCTCTGTTACATGGAAAAGCTGTCCAGGGTGGCCCCAGTGGGAGGAAGCTGGGCCCCCTTTCGTGTACTGAAGAGGCAACCTTGCTAGGTGAGGTAAGAGGGTATTCTTTGGAGTCCTGGGTTCAAGTACAGGCTCTGCCATTTATGGGAACCGTGACTTTGGGCAAGCCACCTACCATCACCGTGTCTCCTGTCCCTTAGAAATGGGTATGCATAGGCATGCTGTGAGGACTGAGTGAGGTAATACAACTTAGACCCACTGACACACCCCTTACACTGGAGCTATTATTACCGTCGGCATCTCGGAGGGACTGGTGTTCTTCTGCTCAGTGAAAGCTTCCTTCTCAGTGACTGCTTCTTTCTCTCTCTGCAATGTCCTGTCCACGGGGGCCAAAGGAAGAGAACTTGTGTGCTGTCCTATGTCACCTCCTCCCTCCTCCACCGTCTGGGATCCCTTTCTCCCTCCCTCAGCTTGGCACATGAGGAGGACATGGCAGATGGCTGCCCTGGTGTGAAAAGAGGTACTTAAAAAAAAAAAAAGCAGCAAGGTTTGTCTGAAACCTGTTCCTCTCACAATTTATTATTAGGAATTGGGCAGATTGCTCTGGAGTGCCAGTTACCCTTCTGCTCCCTGTGTTCCCAAATAAAACCTAAACCAAACTCACTGCCATCAAGTCACCCCAACAGAAGAGCGTAGAATCGCCCCTGTTCGTTTCCAAGACTGTAACTGTTAACCTGAGTTGAAAGATTCCTCTTTCTCCCGGTTCCCAAAATGGGGCTAAAGCAAAACTTTTCCATTTCAGTTTGAGTTGGGGGTGGGCTCCCCCATAATTTAAAGCTGGAGCCGTGGTTCTGGGAGGCATTTTTATACTCTCATGCCTTCATCTGGCCGTGTGTACTCAGAGGGGGACCCGCTGCACCCCACTTTGCAACCCACTCAGAGGTCCTGCTGTACGCGGCTTAAAAATAAAAAACCCCAGAAACATTGAGTGTGGAAATCATTCTCTCTCTGCTCAAATATCTCAACAATTGACTAACCTTGAGCAAATCCCTTCAGTTCTGCGAGCCCTGATTTCCTCAGGTTTAAAGTGCCTAGCACATACTAAGTGTTCAGGAAACAATCGTCAGTGTGATGTTTTATTCCACTTGGTGACGGGTGAGCATAGGGAATGTTTATGAGGGTTTGAGGGGCACCCAGTATTTCTCTACGCAGAATTTCCTTGGGGAAGCACCGCCTCCCTCACTCCTGGAAAGCTTGGGTCTGAGCCTGTGACCCTAGTGGGCCAATCAGAATGTCACGTCCCTGGCTAATCTGCATAATCCCGCCCCTGCCTCGAATTAACTAGTTCTGAGGTGTGGACAAAACTCCAAGCTAAACTCACCTACCTTGGAGTCAATTTGGACTGGCAACCCTGTAGGGCAGGGTAGAATTGTCCTTGTGAGCTGCCAAGACTATCTTTTTACAGGGGTAGAGAATTCCAGCTTTCTCCAGGAGCGGCTGGTGGTTTCAAACTGACCTTGTGGTTAGCAGCTGAGGTAGTTAGTTTATTGTGCCAACCTGGCCGATAAACACATGTGGGATTAATTGAAGGGTGGAGAGATAAATGGCTCAGCGAGCATCGCCTTTTTTTGATCCATGGACCAGCGTGCGGCTGCCTTGCTTGTTCTGTGCCTCAAGTTGCAAGCTACACTACCTGTGGGACACCTAACCCGTGGACTGTGTCACCATAATTTGAGGTTCCTTCAAGACCTGCTTTGCCACACCATTGGATTTACATCTCTTGAGCTGGGAACCACTGGACCCTGTCATCTGGCTGACCGTTGGTGACCTGCCTTGCTGTTTGCTGCCTGTGCCCGGATAGCCTGAATTGCTCTACAGAGGACTACCTGGCGGCCCTCAAGACTTGAAGGACTGCCAGGGTCTCACAACTGTCTCATGGGAGTGAGTTGCACTGAGCCATTTGTACTGCTTTATAATTTAATTTACTGTTTATTTCTTATGTAATATATCTCTATGTATAAATATATATAAAATTATTAGCATTCTGGGTTTTTTTTCTCTAGAGAACCCTGTCTAACACATCAGCCCAACATGGAACCACTGCACCACCAGAATGAGGACAGGACTCGGCCCATTCCAAGTAAAGCAAAACAAATTGAGGGATTTAACCCTGAACACTCGGACTCTTTTATTTTCTGATACCCTTGAATTTGGATGAATGAGGCTGGCAATGGCTGGCAGCCATCTTTCACTAAGCCCGAGAAGACAGCCAACTAGATAGAGGAACAGATGAATAGTGACTGAATCTTAGGGACATACCCAAATGCCTGGATCAAGCCATGCCTGAAGAGACATCCGAGTTATGTGCATTTAGGAAGGCGCTTCAAAGAGTTCATTGAAAATTTCCATTATCTTTCCCTTCCACTTTTCCACAAGATTTTTGAAGTCCCCTCATATATTCCAGTAAAACCATCTAAGGTGAAGTTTCTATCCCTTGCAAGCAAACGAGTTGTGTTTCTGAGACGTCCAGAGGCCCGGGTCAGGAACAGTGGGGAACTGCCCGGCCCCACCAGGCCCTCTGCCTCAGTCTAGCCACCCCAGCATCGACAGCACAGGGCACGTGGTAAATTTTTGACAGATAGTGGGAGATTGACTAAACTTTCCTCCCACAGAGATCACTTTTACAGGCTAATACTGAGTTAGCATCCTCTGCTGCTAAATTTTGACAGAAAAGCTCCAACAGGAAGCTTTCTGCAGGGGCCACTCCGGCAGGCAGCAACGGATTAAAAAATGTCAAATCCAGCTGGGCTAGGAGCTGTAAAAGCTGAAGCTGAGCTGCGCAGCTTAGCTTACCTGCTTAGCTCGAATCAGAAATGAACGAACGTACACAATCCCACCCCCACTCCATAACAATCCCAATTTCAAAACTGGAATTGTGATAGGGAATTTTTTTTAGTGGATTTCTTTGCATTATTTTAATGGATTTATTTGCATTATTTTACACCCTGCCATTTGTTCATGTTTGGTCGAGGGGAGCTATGGTATTTTCAGGCTAACGGCACAGATGGACTGGATGGTCCTCCCTGGCAGGGGCGCTGTGGAGCCGCAGCCAAGGGCGAGACTTACCAGGCCGCGCAGCCGCGGCTCCGACGGAGTAGGGGGAGTCAGCGGTGCAGGGAGGGCTACACACGGTGCGGCCGCGCAGAGCCTTGCCCGCGCGGACCTTCTAGAACCCCCGGAAAGGTGGCCTTGTGACCCCAACAGACAAAGAGTTCTCTCTTGGAGGGGCGCAGAAAGGACGGCAGCAGCTGCGAGGGACTCCCTGTCCGCTAAGCAAACAGCCTCTTGACCTCACTCTTGGACCCCTTCTGAAACTGAGTCATTCTCTGCTCACTCTCCACTCACAGGCCCCTCCAGCATCTTTCCCTCACCCCTCACTCACACCCACTCAGCCTTCCTCACCACAACCCCACTGGGTACACAGATAATACGGTTTAATTCAAAGGAACCCAGGTCTTTGCGCTCTGGGGGAAAGAGAGGAGGGGAGCGGGGAGGGGTGAGGGGAGAGAGTAACATTAGCAATGTAGAGATTACCCATCATCCTCTCTCTGAATCCTGGCTCTACAGACTCTTGTGGTTTAAAACTAAACCTTTTTCATACAAATGACCCCCAAACACCAGCCCATTCGCCTTCCTCTGAAGAAGGGCTAAACTGAAGCAACATGAAAGAAAATGATCCTAGAAACAGACTTATCTGGAGTAATTTTGACTCCATGCAGTTTCCATTTTACCTACTAGCTCTGAATTCTAACCCCTGATTCCCAAGCTGTGAAATTTACCAGATGCTTCACGTTAGGAAGGTCACGTGGTGCACCCTATATATAAACACCATGATTGAAATACGGTGTTGCTGAAGAACATTGAAAGTACCGTGGTCGGCCGAAAGAACAAACATCTCTGAAGAAAGTGTAGCCAGAAGGGACCTTAGAAGCGATGATCTCAAGACTGTCACGTGTACGTTGGGACAAGTGGTCAGCATGAAAAAGGACATCATGCTTGGTAAAGTGGAGGGTCAGTGAAAACCAGGAAGAGCAACAAGCAGGTGGATTGGCCCAGTCGCGGCAACAGTGGGCTCCTGGGCACCGGAAATCGTGAAGATGGTGCGGGACCAGGCAGTGTTTTATTCGGTGGTGTGTTGGGTAGCTAGCTATGGGTTGGGATCGACTTGAGGGCACCTGGTAACCACCACACCACCACTGATAAGAACAGAAGCCTGTGCTGCCCCTGATGTTGCTGGCAGCCCTTTTGTAGCCACAAGGGAAGTCAGAGTGAGATCAAAGTCTATTTGTAACACGTGGGACCTGGGCCATGCATCAAATTCAAGTACACTAATCGCACTGAGAGGAAACACATGAAGAGTCATGCCAAGTGGGAATGGGATTGGGAAGCCTCACATCAGGGCTTCCCTCCAAATCACACAAAGCTCTTTGGGACAAATACTACCATCCCATGCCACAGATGAGGAAACTGAGGTTTTTGAGAAACAGTGATTATTGTAGGATCACCCAACTAGAAAGTGGGAGAGCCAGGGTCTGGCCACAAGGCTGGCTGGCTCTAGAATGGCATGCTTTTTTCCTCAGTCCAGAATGAAATTAGAGCTCCAAGCCGGCTGCTCTTCTGGAAGCTGATTTCTGCCATCTCTTTGCTATGTAAAAGGATGCTCCAGCAGTCAGCTCCATACATAGCCCAGTGACTCACACATTTCAAGTGTCAACGACTGGAAAATGATTAAGTACAATTAAGTTCAGGACTTGTTAAAAATAGACTTTCCGCAGAAGAATTTACTCTTTCTGCCTTTAGGGATGCAGACCTCAGCAGCCCCCAAACAGAGAAGTACAAGGTTTTTTTTCATTAGAACATGCCAGAATCGGTTATGCTAAAGAGATCATCAGCTTCCATCAGTGGGGCTTGGCGCAGGGGGAGATGCCAGCTTGCCAAAGTGATGAGCCATCCGTGAGAAATTTTGGCAAGAACAGATTATGAAACAGGCAGAAGTCAGAGGCACACTGCACAGAAGTTGGGCGAAGGCATTTGGACACAGACCCAGAAGGCTGGTTGTCCAAGCACCTCATTGGTTATAAGGATCAGAAACCCACTCAGATGAATGCAATGTTATTATTACTATTTATGATTTGCCTTCCCAGCATCTGTTCCTCTTCCTCATGCCTCTCGTTGTTCCGTGCTGTCGAGTCCATCTCTTTGCGACTGGTCTTCGGTTGTTGTTAGGTTTGGCTGAGTTGGTTTCTGCTCATCATGAGTGGATGCACAACAGAACAGAACGTTGTCTGGTCCGGCACCATCCTTGAAATTCTGGTTATACTTGAACGGACATTGTTGCAGGCACTGGGTCCGTTCATCTCCTTGATGGTCTTCCTCTTCTGCATTGACCTTCTCCTTTACCAAGCATGATGTCCTTAGCCATGGACTGTCTCTCCTGATAACATGTCAAAAGTATATGAGATTAAGTCTCCTTATCTTCACTTCTAAGGAGCATTCTGGCTGTACGTCTTCCAATTTAGATGTGTTTGTTCTCTGGTCAATATTCTTCGCCAACACTGTAATTCAACTGTGTCGATTCTTCTTGTCTTCCTTTTTTATGGTCTAACTTGCACACGCGCATGAGGCCATTGAAAAGGCCATGGCTTGGGTCAGATGCACCCCAATCCTCAAAGTGTTCCTTTTGTTCTTCAGCACTGCCAGGAGGTCTTGTGCAGCGAATTTGCTCAGTGCCATGGTTGCCTGTTGCTTCCATGAGCATTGATTGTGGATCCAAGCAAATTGAAATCCTTGACAACATCAGCGTTTTCTGTTGATC
>NW_022111312.1:11377827-11388819 GCF_000313985.2 Echinops telfairi
AAAATAATTGTTCTTTAAAGCCACTCACTCGTGGTATTTATCGTTGTGGCAGTACTAGGTAATAAAGACAGGGTGTCGGTCGTACCTCCACCATTGCAGTTCCTGTCTAGGTGGCCAAACACCCCCAACTCTAGCTGCTACCAGGCTTGCCTCATCTACAAATGTGACTTACCTTGTTGCTACTCTCTCGGTGCCTCAACCTCCCTTCTTTGTTCCCTATGCCCTGCCCCGGTCTCCATTCAGAGTCCTTTCTTTAAAGCTTCTTGACCCATCTGAGTTGGATTCTAGTTGCCTTCTGGGGTCTTGCCTGTCACAACCTCCTGCTGACACCTAAGTGACCTTCCTGGGTTTAGGGGTACAGAGACTCTGTCCTTTGTGGGGATGAGGGAGAGCAGCCTGTGAGTGCAGCCAGCATTCATTTCAATTTGGCACCAGGAGGTGCGCCAAATGGTTCCATCTTTTAGAAAAAGAATATAGCTAGAGGCCTGCCCTCCTGCACGCCAACCACCTCCTGGCCCAGGCCCACCCTGCTGGGGGAGGCTAGAGCAGGGGGAGCACCCGGAGCAGGTCAGGGGGGAGAGAAGGAAGAGGGAAAGAGCTGACCTCTCCAGGCCAGGCCTTGCATGCCTGACTACACAGGTCATGGCATGACCCCGGAAGGCCCTGAGACAAATGGCAGCCCATCTGGAGGCAGCAGCAGAGACCGGTGCCCAGAGCAGGCTATGTACCCGCCAGGCCACTCGGCGCTCCGAAGCAAGACCATCTCTGTCTAGCCTCCGCTTCAAGGGGACATTGAAACATTGGTGCGGCAGGTTCTGCCGTCTGCCTCCCTGACGTCCCCTCTCTCTCCTTCCTCCAGGCCTTTCCCTGCTTTTATTGAGCATGGCAAGTTCCTGAGCGCTCATCTCGGGAAACTACATCCCCCGCCCCCCAAATAAAATAAATCAAGAGACTCCATTCCCCAGCACCCCTTGAAGACATGAACAGCCGCGTGACTCGTCTCTGTCCTGGGAGGCAGACTGATGAGGTGCGGTGAGCACTGCCGATACTCTGCCCGGACCCCCTGGAATCTCTTTACTGACTCTGTCAGCATCGGTGGGCTTCAATGCGAATGGCATTGTACCTGGCCACCTCTTGGTGCTTAGAACGCTCGCAGTGGATCTGCAGGAGAGAACTCCCGATGATTTGCTTCAGCAAAGAGTGCTGCTGAGAAAACCCTGCGGGGGCAGTTCGACCCCATTCATCACAGGAGGTTGCTAAGAGTCAGAAAGAACTGTCCCTCCCACACAAGCTGGACAGAGGAGGAGCTGTGCACTTCCTCTCAAAGGCGTGGGAGAAATATCAAATGGCAGCATCTTTGCCTCGAAGTGGGACAAACTTATCCCAAATGAGCTGTAACTTGTACCATGGAACATCAGCCAGCTCAGAATGTTACAGCGGTATTTAAGGTATTTGGGACAGTGTCTGCACAGAGTAAGCCCCGCGTGGGCGTGGGCCATGAATATGAGAATTGAGACTTTGACGCCCATATCTGCTGTCCTTGGAAGATGGAAAGATCTGACAACGACGGAGGCAGCTGTTGGGTTGTTGTCCAGCCAAGCCCAATTCGTGATGACACAGCCCCCCCTTATCTCACCAAACAAAACACTGCCGGGTCCTGAGCCATCCTCCGCCCTTCTTATCTGTAAGCCCATTGTTGTAGTCACTGTGTCACTCGGTCTCTTTTGCTCAAAATCTCCCTCTTTGTTGCCGACCCTCCAATGGATGGAGCATGACATCCTTTTCCAGGGACTGGTTCCTCCTGATAATGTGTTCAAAACACATGCGACAAAATTTACTCTCTGCTTAGCAAACGTTTGCAAGTAGAGTGCTTGGGGCTGCATGGCAAACACTGTTGGCGGCAATTGCAAGAATGCACTCAGCCCACAGGACAAGTCTAGGAAGCGGCCTGAGCTTTAGAAGGGAAAGCTGAGGCACAGCAAGGGGTAGGGGCTTGCCCAGTGAGCAAGTGGCAGAGCCAGGATTTTCCCCCGGGCATTCTGGTTCTCCTGAGTGAACGCTGGTCACTCTGGTCACCCATTTCTGCTTCCCTACAGTTTGTCAATCCATTGTCTGCTGGGCTCCGTGTTTTTCTCACCCTCCCCAAGGTTCAGCCACATGGCAGCTCTCCCAAATGGTCCCAGGTTCGCAAACCTGAGGTCCCACTGGTTGAGAAGTTCACCTGAAGTCATGAAGCCCAACTTTCCTTTTCTGGGGCCCAGACTTTCTCCCAGCGCCACAGGTTAGGATCTCTCCAGCAAGTGCCTAGTTAGGACTGTAAGGGGATGGGGGCAAACTGTCATGGGGGGTGGCCAAGAGGCCTGGGTTTGAAGCCCAGTTCCTCCCCTTTCCTGCTGCACGACAAGTCAATTAACTTCTATGAACCTCAGTTTTCCTTGTGTGCAAAGTGGGGCCCAAGACTTGTAACTGCGGCTCGGAGTTTGGGGTGGGTTGTGGAATCTAAAGCGCCTAACACAGTGCCTGGCCCACAGCTGCCTCAAGTTGGTTCCTGCTGGTGATGCAAAAGACTGCGCTCCACAGGGTTTCCAGTGGCTGATATTTGGGAAGAACGTCTCTGGTTGAACTTGAACTCCAGCCACCGGTCTGTTAGCAGCCCACCACCTGAGCCATTTGTACCATCTAGGGACTGCACAGTTAGCTCTCAAGAAGAGTAACTGCGATTATAATAATCACACCATTCTAATAGTCGCCAGGACACTTTGTTCCATTCTCCTGGACTGTCCCCTACAGTTGAGCCTTCCCATTCCCTAGAGTTCCTCATCTCCAGTCTACTGCAGGGCCACAGCTGTTCCTGCCCCTCCCCACCCAGACAAAGACCCTTCCCCCTCGGGTCCCCCTGGGACCCATTCTCCCTGAAGTTCCTACATCCCAAATGCTCAGGAGGTGGTTCTCTGGGCTCAGGACAGAATCTGCATCCATGTTGCTAAGCAACCAACCCCCATCCAGATGCCAGCTGCAGCCTGGGCAGAGGAATGAGAAGGACCAACGTCAGCATTCCAGGGAAGGACCCCCTGGGATTGCAGGCTGAGAGCAGGGCTGCAGCAGGGGGAGGGGCGAGTCAGCCACCTCGCCAAAAGCCAATTGGGGTCAAGGGCAGCTCCAAGTAAATATCATTGAGCCCAGAGTTTCGACCCAAACTCTACAACCTACTGACTGTGCAGCCCTGGGAAGGTCCCTGCCCAACTTTGAGCCTTAGTGTTCTTAGTCCCACGGTAGCATCACAAGGATTCCAGGGGATGGTGTGCATGGAAATGGCCAGCCTACAATAGGTGCTTGATTAACAGGATAGATAAAAGAGACTTCTCCAGAGTCACAGGCAAATCCCCACCCTTAGACCGAATTAAGACAGATGCCCACATCCACACACATGGCAGGCTGGGAAATTCCAGGCTGCCATGCTCCCTGTTAAAAATTACATTCTTTTCTTTACAAGAGGGAAGAACAGATGCTGGGCGACAAGTAGTCACACTGTCTTGGGCGCAGGTCTCCAGGCTCCAATGTTCTCGTCTGCGAATTGGGGCCAATAAGTGTTCTGGCTCAAGAGGTTGTTGTTAGAATTCAGTTCATCAACCAGTGGAATGCACACAAAACTCACTGCCATTGAGATACCAGGACCACCCTGGAAGACAAGGTAGAACTGTCTCTCTGCATTTCTGAGACTGACATTTTTCACAGAAGTAGAACGCCCTGTTTTTGCCCCCATGGAGCGGCTGGTGGTTTTGAACTGTTGACCTTGAATGAGTGAAAAGAGCTGAGTAAATGGGTAGTACATACTAGTGAGTGTTTGGTGGTTATTAAAAGATCCAGGTCACACATGAGAGGGAAGAATATGACAGCACTGTTTTCTGGGCACAGTAGGCATGTGTCCAGATGCAACCAAGACTCACTGATTTGGGGAAAGGTGGGCCACTCCTAATGACAAGATGGTTGCCCAGAGAGGCCATGAAGAGCCGTTGTTAATGCCCAAAGAGCAGTCAGAGGTAAAGCGATGCTCTCATTTGCCCCCAGAAAGTGAGCCAAAGTCTGTAGAACAATTTGTGCTCCTAAGAGGAGGTCAGAGGCCAAAGGGAGCCATTGAGTGGCCTTACGACACTGCTTTGCTTCTCACACCTGTTTTGGGACTCAAAGAGAAGCTGGATCAGCCCTGCCTTGGACCATGGTGGGGTTGGAAAGGGGTCAACAGAGTGGGAGAGAAAAATGGTGAGAACTGTAAATTGAGGGAACCCCAGGGCAGGACTACAATCCTGGACCTTTCTGGGGCGGGGGCAGTGCTCGGATTCTGAATTTGGACAGGAAATCCCTTTCTCAGGAGCAGGGCAAGTTTATTCTTGAGGACATTTTTATTGTATTGCTTTTTTCTGTTTCCCCCTAGGAGCCCCCCTTGCATGAGTCTGGGTGGGGGAAGGAGTCTCAAGATGTAGTAGGATCCAACCAGGCCTGTTGCTGTCATCGAGCTGATTCTGACTCCTGGGGCCCCGGCTGTGTCTGAGGAGAATTATGTTCCACAGGGTTTTCCAAGGCTAGATTTCTCAGAAGTAAATCACCACACCTTTCTTCCGAGGCACCTCGCAGTAAATGAGGGCCTCCAACCATTTGGCCTGCAACGGAGTATATGAGCCATTAGCACAACCCAGGAATCCCAGTGTGCCTGCACCAGATGATTAAAATGCCTCTTAAAAATGCAGGTGTCCCCAAAACAACAACAATAAAGAAGGTGTCTGAGTTCAGGAGTCAGAGATCCGAGTCTGTAGGTTGATACAGAGCCAGTGAGGAAATGGCTCCAGGGCTTCGTCTGACCTCCTCCGGCTACACAAGGAGGCAGGGGAGTCTGACTCCACATCTGCCCAAGGACGGTTCCTACGAAGCTGAGGTCAGACGTGCCTCCACCCTCCCACTTTCTTGACCCTGTCCTATCACCAGCCACCCCTCTCCCGGCACTCTGCTTCTCTGCCGGGTTCCATCATGCAGTGCAGGGCTCACACAGGACTCACAGACAGGCCTCACCATCACAGAGGTTGCCCAGGGAAGCTGCCCGATAACTGCTTGCTGACGGTGAGGAGGACTTGAGGCTCTTGCTGATGCAGGTGCAGCCTTCAGGGTGGATGACAACTCAACGCAAAGAAAACAAAGATTCTCACAGCTGGACTGTCAGAGTAAACCAGCCTCTGACAACCACAGGGTCCGTCGGCGCCATTAAATGGCGATAATATATAAAGATTATAGGAAAGGCCTGGAAGATAGGACAGATAGGAGAGAGACTAAAGGAGTCAAACACATTTCATGGTAGCATGCTCACCTCCAGGACGGCCATGATCTCAGCAGCCAGGCCTGCGCAGAGAGAGAGAAGAGAGAGAAAACGAGTATATTTCTTATCAAGGTTTATATACACTTAGGGAGCATGCAAGACCCCACTGCTTACAGGTGACCATATCGTAATAGGAAGGGGTTGTCCAATAGGCTTATGTGTGACCGAAAGGGGAGGAGCTAGGGGTGTACACGCAATAGAAAGGGGAGGGGCTAGGGGTACGCATGTGACAAGATGGGCAGAGCCTAGGTTCAGGATGGTAGCCTAACCCTGATCCTCCTTGAGTTGGCTTGACCTTGTCTCTAGGCTCTCCTTCAGGGATACAATCCACTGTCCTTATTAGCAGGGAGTGGGCCTCACCTACGGTGGGACAGATCATCAGGTCTGATTGCTCCCACACTGGACCCACATGAGTCATGAAGAAGAGATTAAGGTTGTCAAAGACTTTATCTTTCTTGGGTCCATAATCCATGCTGACGGAAGTGTCAGTGAAGAGACACCAAGCGATGCATTGCACTGGGTACACCTGCTGCACAGGACCTCTTTAAAGAGTTGAAAAGCAAGACTGTGATGTTTGGGGACTAAGGTGCCCCTATCCCCAGCCCTGGTGTTTTCAGTTACCGCCTATGACCATGAAAGCTGAACATTGCCTAAGGAAGACCAAAGAAGAATTGATGCCTTTGCATGATCGTGCAGGAGGAGCGGATTGGTCCGCCAAAAGGACCAACCAGCTCTGTCTTGGAAGACGTGCCACCAGCATGCTCCTTCGAAGCAAGGCGAGCGAGACTTCATTTCATGGACTTTGAACCTGTTATCAGGAGAAACCAGTCCCCGGAGAGGGACATCGTGCTTGGTAAAGTGGAGGGTCAGCGGAAAGGAGGAAGGCCCCGGGCAAGATGAATAGAAAGAAAGGCTCCAAGGATGGGCCCGAACATAAGAACAATTGTGAGAAGGATGCAGGACCAGGCAGCGCTGTGCATACAGTTGCTATGAGCTGGACTTGATGGTACCTAACAACAACAAGTTCGAAAATGGTAAGGATGCAGTTCTCTGTCATCGGCATCTCTTCTGAGCATCTCTCTCAGATCCTTAGCCTCCCAGCTAAGCTACACGGTCCCTTAGCCTCTGCCTCTGTGGGCCAGGAAGGCTGCTCTGCCTGTGGTCTCCACGCTGCTCCTCTGCTCTGCCTCATGGTCTTGGTGCTGCAGCCTCTGCTGTCTCTGTCATTTCCGACCTTAGTGAGAAGCCAAATCAAACTCACTGCCATCAAGTCCATCCCGCCTCATAGTGACCCTGTGGGAATAAAACTGACCACAGGGTTTCCAAGGCTTCACAGAAGCAGCTAGCCACATCTTTCTCACACTGCAGCTGGGGGGTTCGAACCACTGACCTTTCAGTTAGAAACTGATTGCTTAACCACTGGACCACCAGGGGCCCTTCGTTATTAATGTAAGATGTCCAAACATTAAAACATGGTTCTAAGGTAAGGTGACCAGATTTTAACATTGGTAAAGCAGGACACCATTGATAAAACTCATATCCTGGCGAAATAGCCACATGGCAGCGGAAAACCGTATACCCTAGCTTGTCGTGCATTCTTTCCAAAAATCGGGACGTGGGGAAAATTGTTAAAATCGGGACTGTCTCGCCAAAAGCGGGACGTCTGGTCACCTTATTCTAAGGGCCATTCACAGTAACCAAATCCCTTGGCCATAAACCAGTGACTGCCTGTGGTATGTATAAAGTAGGAAAAGTCCCAGGAGTCGAAAGCAGCTTGGACCTGGGATCTGATCTGGTTATCGAAAGCTTCCCAGAGGAAGGGACATTTGAGCAGAGATGGGAGAGTGGGCGTAGAGGAGGTAAACAGGATTGGGAAGGGCAGGCTGGAGCTGGCAGCCCTGGCCCAGCTGGCTGGGCCCCACGTGGGAGGGAGTGTGACTGGAACTGAGGCTGGGGTGGAAAGGAAGGAGGTGGGGTACTGCAGAGTGGATGAAAAGCCCGGTGCTGGCAATGCAAGAACCCAGCGGGTGACTGGATCCGATTTGGAAAGACCTTGCTGGTTGCAGGGTGCAGACTAGATGTGGAGGACCATGGGAGTTACTAAGAGGAAACAGGTTAGAGGAATGATGGGAGTATCAGCAACACATTCCTAGGGGACTTTACCTGAGCTTCTCAGAGCATTCCAGAAGAGGCACTTCCTTGAGCCTTCTGCCTCAAATTCTCTCTCTCTCTCTCTCTCTCACACACACACACACACACACACACACACACACACACACACATACACACACACTCTTTCCCACTGTCACTTCTCTCCTTGGCTTCGCTTTGTTTGTTTGCACGGCCATTGTTAGTATCTGTGATCATATAGTCATTTGTCATTTACTTGCCTGCTTCCTGTCACCCTGGATTGCATGTGAGCTGCATGAGGTCAGGAACCTTGTCTCTTGGGTTCCTGGCTCTCGTCTAGCACCCAGAACGGTGCCCGGCACACAGTAGGTGCTCAATAAAGGCACCCAGTGAACAAAAAGTTGGGGGGTTCTTGCAGATGATGTTGGGGAACTGGCCCTCGCCTGGCCCTCCTGGAGATGGTGAGCTCTTGGCTCAATCCCCACCTGTAAGGATGTGAATTCAAGGTCAGGCCGAGTGGCAAAAAAGGTCCCCATGTGGCACTTGAAGACGGAGGCTCAAATGGATCCGCCGAGACCAGCAGGCCACCCGGGTGAGCTCAGGCAGTAGGGGAGTAACACCTTCCCTCAGTGCCACACGCCCATGGGTTGTGAAATAGATAATAAGACGAGTGGGTGGTGATCATGAACACGGACGTCACACTCATTATATGCCAGGCGATGGCCGGAGTACTTTGGCACATTAACCGACCTAATCCTCACAAGCACACCGTGGGTCCATAATGGGCTTGGGTATCCCCATGTTACAGAAGGAAAGGTCAAGGCACAAACAGGCTAAGCACGCTGCCAAAGGGATGAGGTCAGGAAAGTGCAGCAGTGAGAGCAGGTGATCCTGAACATTGGTATCAGAGCAGCACACCTCAGTGCCATCCCATCTCCCAGCTGGGCCAAGGCACCCAGGGATTCATGGTTCCAAGCGCAGTCGAGATGACTGGGCCCTGCCCTGCTGTTTCATGAATTCCCACCCTGGCCACATACTCCTAGTTGCCTTCCTGCCCCAGACAGTGGGCAGCGTCTAGGGCACCGGATCTCAACCTGTGGGCCGCAACCCCTTTGGGGGTTGAATGACCCTTTCACAGGGGTCACCCGATTCATTACACTAGCAAAATGACAGTGATGGATTAGCAATGAAAATCATTTTATGGTTAGGAGGGGGGTCACCACCACATGAGGAACTGTATTAAAGGGTCGAGGCATTAGGAAGGTTGAGAACCCCTGGCATAAAATAAGGAGCTCTGGTGGCATTGTGCTAAAGCACTCAGCTGCCAACTGCAAGGTCAGCAGTTCGAAGCTAACAGCCACTCTGTGAGACGTGGCTGTCGGCCGCCACAGAAATAACAGCCTTGGAAACCCTGGGTGCAGCTCTGCCCTGTCCTGTCCTTACAGGCTCACTATGAGTCAGGATCCGCAATGGATGGGGGTGTTTCTGTTTTGTTTTGTTTTGGGTAGACCATAATAACCACGCAGTAAAAGCTACTGAAAGTGCTTCATAATAAGCACTCCAACAAAGTACTGACAGGATCTGGGTCTGCCAGAAGAACAAACACACCTGTCTTGGAAGAAGCACGGCCACAAGCCTCCTTAGCAATGAGGCCGGCCATACTTTGTCTCACGTCCTTTGGATGCGTTATCAGGAAAGACCAGTCCCTGGAAAAGGGGCATCATGCTTGGTGAAGTCGAAGGCCAGTGAAAAGAAACCTTTCATGAGATGGGTTGACACCGTGGCTGCAGTCATGGACTCAAACCCAACCATTGTGAGGACGGTGCAGACCCCCTTTCTAGGGGGTTGCTGTGAGCTGGAACAGACCCGATGGCCCCTAACAACAACTGGTGAACGATCACTTTGCACACGCTGTTTCTTCTGCTCCTCCTTCCAAGATCAAGGCCTCCCTCTTCTTCCACTTGGCGACATTCGTGAAATAGGGAGAATGTAATAAGGGATGATTGGCATCTGCATGGGCACTTCCCTGGACCCGACAGGGACTGTGCAGTCGCCAGGAGCTAGCAATACTAGAAGCAGATAGCAACCCAACCCTAAAGCTGAAAGGGTACAGGTGGCTCCCAGAACCCACAAGAGCCGCTGTCCTGCCTGGTTGACAATGTGACCTTCATGAGACAAACGCACCTGGGGCCCCTGGAAGAGCTGGGAAGTGAATACCACAAATCACTCTCCTCTCCTCCCACCACCCATTTCTCCCCAGAAGCAGAGGCACGAGAGCCTGTGAGGCAGCCAGCCATGTAGCGAGCCTCCAGGGCAGAGAAGGTGGAAGGAAGTGGATCTAGGGGGGCCATCAGAAGACGCTAGCATTGTCCACTGTCACACAGCTGGTCAGTGGCAGAAGCAGATTTGAACCCAGGCCCTCTGCTACCAGTCTGTGTCCGATCACCTCCCAAGCCTGGTGCAGACACCCAATGTAATGGGTGACAGCCTCACTTCAAGGCAGTGCCTGGCTCAAATTGCCTGCTCCTCATCCATAGACTTTGGTTCTTTCTGGATCTTTCTGACCTTGTTTGCTTTGTCATCTGGCGGAGGTAGGGGGGAGGACAGGTGTTTCAGGAAACAGCTTTGGAATCAGCCCTTTCTGAGGTGCAAATCCCAGCGCAGGCACTTCCTGGCTAAGGAACGAGAGATAACTGTAGTCACCTTTTTACATCTCAGTCACCACATCTGCAAAATGGGACCAATGACATTTCCCTCCATCCGTGTCTGGATGAAGTGTGGATGAGGAAAGCTACCCAGAGCGCCGAGCGCACTGCCTGCCCAAGGACACCTTTGCTCTTTTCATCCCGGTCCAACCTTGACCTCTCTTCCCACCAGCCCACTTCCCACTCCCAAACCAGCAGCCAGCTCACCAGCCCTGCCAGAACCCTCAGCCACCTGGCCGAAGGATCAAAGTCAGAGAAATTACAAGCCCAGCAGGATCCCTTAAGACTCAGCCAGCTTAGCAAAGCAGGCAATTAAAGAAATCTCTCCGATTTGAATTTCAAGCAAATCAGATCTTTAAAAAGAAAAATCCCAAACTTGAAACCCTACTGAGGAGCTAAATCCGGTGCCCCACAAAGCTTGCTTTTTTTTTTTTTAATCATCCATTGGGCACTGGCATTATTGAGAGCTAAGAATTGTGAACATCTGTGTCTTGGACGTGGCTGTCCAAACCTCTTGAAGGGTCCAAGGTCACTGACGACCTTACCATTCCAAGTTCCCCAGACAAATACAAACTGAGGAATATTCTACTGAATGTTTCCAAACTGTCAAGGTCACAGAACAGATTGGTATCGGACATAGGGGCTGATATCGGACTTAGGTACTTGATCTGGGCTGAGCTGGGATGTTTTCTCAATAGATAATTGCTCTTTGATATAAAGCTCTTTCTTATACACATGAGTGTCTCTGGATTTGTTTCGCTAGTCAACCCGGACTCACACACTTGAGGAAAG
>NW_022111312.1:11388919-11400452 GCF_000313985.2 Echinops telfairi
GATAATTGCTCTTTGATATAAAGCTCTTTCTTATACACATGAGTGTCTCTGGATTTGTTTCGCTAGTCAACCCGGACTCACACACTTGAGGAAAGCGTAGACATATCACTTGGAAGTTGGGATCATCCAAGCCCCCACCAAGCAGCCTCAGTTGCTGGAAGGAAGCCCCGTTGGCTGTTGTTGTTGTTGTTGTCAGGTGCCATCCCATCAGTGCCCACTCCTAGCGACCCTCTGTACAACAGAACAAAGCTCCACCCAGCCCTGCACCATCCTCACCATTGTGCTTAGGTTTGAGCCCAATGTCACAGCCACTGGGTCCGTCCACCACATCTAGGGCTTTCTTCCTGTTGGCTGCCTTCTACTTTACCAAGCATGATGCCCCTTTGCAGGCACTGGCCTCTCCTGATGACATGTCCAAAGTACACGAGACAGTTTCCCCAACCTTAATTCTAAGGAGCATCCTGGTTGCATTCTTCCAAGACAGATTTGTTTGTTCTTTTGGCAGCCCACCATATTTTCAACATTCTGTCCCCCTTAGGGAGTCCTGGTGGCAGAGTGGTTACACACTGGGCTGTTCAACAGGAAGTTGTAGCAGAGAGAGCATGTCCTGCCTCCAGGGAGGAAGACAGGAGTCCCCAGAATCCTCAGGAGAAGGCTATGCCCACACAGAGTCCTCATTGGCTATCACCTGATTGACAGGTTAGACTCCACCCCTTCCTCAAATTGACAGGAGATTATGTAATGGCCACGCCTAGCAATACTAAACAGATTACATACAGATGGGCTATTGTTCTTAAGATGCAAGACATTCTACCAAAAAAAAAAACCCATAAGATACACTAAAGACCTAACACATAGTGAGCACCTAAAAGAATTCTATCATTCTTTATTTTGACATTTACTTTCCATCTGACTGCTCCTTATCAGTCTTATATACAACGATGAAGAAAGCTGGAGGGGTCCGTTTGATAACTCCAAGCAGGATTCAAGGAGTCATTAACAGTCACAACTCTGCTTTGAACCTTTGGAAACCATCACCACAGGCTGTGATGCATGTATAATAGAATTGAGTCTGCTTCAACATGGCCAACTCAGAACACAAGGGCTGAAGTCTTGCTCCCACGTCTTGCTTACAGCTCACATGGATCCTTTGAACAGTTCTTGCAACTTTTCTGTCAGATGGAAATGATTTCACCCTTAGAAGTTGTATGCAATTATTCTAGGGGAAAGACCCTAGATTCAATGATAATTTATAGTTCATAATGTATAATGCATATAAATGATCATGTATATACATTTACTAAGTTTTCAATAGGGCAAAAACAAAACAAAAACAAAACCTGTAGGGGTTTGGATGAGGGGACCATCAACATGCAGCCATAATGATGTTCAGTGAATCACAGCCATGCAGTCTCTTCAGCAGGACATGGAGAACAAAAGAAAAAGGGTCACAAGATCATGACTGGCAGCAGAGCACTCCTCATCGTTGCAGGTGGAGCACAGAGGTGAGAACAGGGCCATGGCTGGGCTGTGTACACTGCTGTGGATTAGAGTTTAGCTGGTGTGCGCTTTTGGTTTGGGTTTGGGTTTGGTAGTTTAGAAAAGTTTATAAGATTCGTTCAGGGCGCTCTGACCAAGGCAGTCAGGGTGTGACTCACGACCATGTCCCTCTCTGCCATCAAGTTAATTCTGAGTCATATTGACCCTATAGGACAGATTAGGACATGTAGACCCTATAGGACTGCCCCTGTAAGTTTTGAAAACTGTAACTCTTTAGAGGAGTAGAAAGCCTCATCTTTCCCCACCCAAGGTTTTAAGATGCTGACCTTGAGGTTAGCAGCCCAACAGGCAACCACTATGCCATCAGGACTCCTAGTGGAAACCTAGTACCCCAGTTTCCATCAAGGGCACACCCGGCAAGTCCCTGAAGGTGGGGCTGCCCCTCCCTGGGCGGGCTAGGGGAGTGGAAGCCATCCACATTCAATCACAATGCCTGAAGGCCAGGCGTTCCACCTTGCTGCTCAAGGGTCAGAACGCAGTCAAAAGAGGCCGAGTCCATGTGGAGACCTCGCCTTCTGCAAACCTCACTCACTGCCATGTGGTCAATGCCGACTCACGGTGACCCTATAGGACAGGTCAGAACTGTGTCTGTGGGTTTCCAAGACTGCAACTCTTTATGGAAGTGGAAAGCCTCATCTTTCCCCTGCAGAACAGCTGGTGGTTTAGAACTGGTAACCACGAGGTTAGTGTAGTAGTCAAACATATAAACACATGTGCATCATAAGCTGGTTCAAATGTACATACACACATTATGATAGCCTTGAAGTGCTCTGTCTACTCAGGGCCCCATCAAAGAAAGCTAGGTGGCCCAGTTGCTAGGAGTGCTGTCTCCTTGCCTTATGTTATACCCCTTTCCCAGGATGTTCCCCCACCCATGTCCATGACTAGTTGGAGTAGAAAGGCTATCTTGGTCCACGTGGGGGCAGTTCTGAAGGCCCACTGTAACTCCTAGGTTCTCGGGGGTTGGGGGTGGGGAATGGAGAGTCAAGATTGTCATTGATCCACAGCTCCTGGGGTCCCACAAGACCCACACGATGTCTTATCCTGCCTGCTTCCCTTCCCTTACACCAAACAAAATTCACTGCCATTGAACCGACTCAGAGTGACCCGATAAGACAGGGTAAAACTGCCCCTGTGAGTTTCCAAGACTGGAATTTTCAGGAGTAGAAAGCCCTGTCTTTCTCCCCTGGAGCAGCTGGTGGTGACCTTGCAGTTAGCAGCCCAGTGCATAACCACTACACCAGCAGAGTTCCTTCTCTCTTCCACAGTTGATCTTAAAGACAATCCCTTAGACATCTCCCACAGGGTAAGCTCTGTCTCCAAAGTGGCTTCCCGGTGATCCTAAGGTAGGACATGCAAAATTAGAATAAGAGTCTTTGCAAGACAGAATTTATCCTTCCTCTGTGTCCTGTCATCTCATATCATTTGTGATATTTTTCCTTCATGTTCACCATGACCCCCTAAATTGACATCATGTCTCCCCCATGATTTCAAAAAGTCTACCCTGGACTATGCTTACGAAGAAGGGTCGGTGTTCTTTGGGCTGCCTATGACTATAAGTACAAGAACGGAACGCTGACATGAATGAAACAACCCACACCCACACCAAACCCACTGCCATCAAGGTCTGGATTCCCACTCCTAGTGAACCCTAGCATGGCTCCATGAGGCTCCCAAGACTGTACATCTGTACTAGAGCAGACAGCCCCCTCTCTCTCCTGTGGCAGAGTGGTTAGGGAGTTTGAACCACCAACCTTTGGGCTAGCTAATGCTTACTCCACTGCCCCATCAGGGCTCCTCGAACTAAACTCTACCCAACCCAAACTCATTGTCATCGAGGCAATTCTGACTCATAGTAACCTTCTGGGCAGAGTAGAACTGCTCCCTAGGGCTTCTGAGACCATAAATCTTTGTGGGAGCAGACATTGCAGGTTTATTATTTATGTAACAAGATATTTTGGCCATAGATGGTTCCCCAGTTAGTTCATGGCTTAGTACCTTCATTAAGGAACCATCTTTCTGCTCCACCATCCGTTGTCTTTAGACATGTCTCCTCTCGGTCCAAAGATGCTTGCAACTGCTCCAAGCCCCCTCACACAACCACCTCTGAAAGAAGTGGGAGGGGTGGGAATCGCTTCACACGTTTATTTACATTTAGAATGCAGAGTCCCCAGGAACAGATGTTTTATGTCTCAATGGCCATAACTGGGTCACTCTTCATATCTAAACCGATCTCTGTCACCCAATAATTAACAATACCAGCGTTCTATTAGCCAGGACAAAAAGGTTGAGTCAATGTTGGTAAGTAAGCAATACAGGCTGCCATGGGCCAGCCTCGCTCCCCCTGGGATGCTCACAGTGCCCTCAGAGGTCAGGGAGTAAGTGTTGGAGGGCATCCCGAAAGGGGCCCTGGAGGTAGACTGGGTGACAGACTGGAATGCTAACTTAGTGAATCAAAACCACCGCCAGTCTTTCCTAGGGAGAAACCCCATTAAGCTTTACAGCCTCAGAAACCCACAGGGTCAGTTCTGCTCTGTCTTATCGGGGTCTGCATGAGTCAGAACTGGCAGATGGCAGAAAGCTTGATTTTGGGTTGGGTTTGGGAGGGTCCTGAAGGAAGGGTAAGGTAGGTTACAATCACTTAGGCTACTACTCAACATCTCATACCTGTGACAGCTATTACTAGTGAATCACAGCAATCTCTCCCACTGAGGAATGTGGTTTGACAAGGTGACTCCAAGCAGCCTGGACCAAGCTCATTAGAATAAGATCAGAGATCAGCAGGGTCATCCCCCTGCCCCCCACACCACCACCACCACCCATGGATCAACCTCTGAGTGCTTTAAGCACTGCGACAGCAGGGCTCCTCCTGGCCTGTATGCCAGGGGATGCTAAGGAAAACTGGTCTGAGGGAGGGTTAACTGGTTTCTGCACTGTACTTCGAGAAAACACTCACTTTCTCCACCTCTCCCTCCTCTCTCTCACTGCCTGTGGAATTCCCACCTGTCCTTCCAAAAGTTGGTCCTGCTCAAGCCTGCCTCCCTTTTGAATTCCACCCTTGTCCAAGTTGCTCACTGAACCCATAGGCCCACTGAACACTGTGGCCTCTCTCCAAGTGGATGTGCACACACGTGAGCCTCCAGGCGTGTCCAGGAAGTCGTCCGATGAAGCATCCTTGCCAGAGTCTAGGCCAGCGTCTGCACTAATGACCAGTTTTCACGGAACATTAAATGGCACATGGAGACCCAATTAGGAAAAGCCCGGATTGCCCAAAAGCAGAGGACCCTGGTGTCCTCCCTCAGGGGAGATCCTCACTGACCCAGTTGTGGCAGGTGCCTGGCAAAGGTCCTTTGGGAGGAGCTGATGTTTCCTGGGTCCCCCAACCAACCTGTTGAAGCTCTTGAAGGAAGACGATGTTTGATCAACAGCAAATGCAGATAATGACCAAGCTGAGACAGTGTCTAAGGTGCAGCTTCCTCAACAGTGAGTCTACCTAGGTTCCACAGGGCCTTCCGGGTCTGGGCTTGTCCAGGTCACCCTTCTGAGAGCCAGTCCCAGCTGCCCCTGGTCTGCGACTATCTCCATCCCTCTCCTGTCTCAGGTAGCTGACTGTCTACACTTGCGCCTCACAAGATCCCATCCAGCATGTGGCTTTCCTACCAACAACCTGGGACATCTCATCAGTCTCTGTCTTCTGCCCCACCTTCCTGGGTCCCTGATCCATTTCCCAACTCGCTGGTACAATCTGAATGAGTGGGGAGTCCAGTGGCAGAAGTCTGACACACACCCCCACACGTGGGGGACCCTGGTTTACTTCCTGCCCAAGGCAACTCATGCACACCCACCCATGGAGGTCGACCCAGAGAGGACTGCGTGCTGCTGTGCTGCCGGACAGGTTTCCGTAGGACTTCCCAATGAAGCTAACCTTGGGAGAAAGGCCTGGCAGTCGACTTCTGAAATCAGCCCATGAAAATTCGATGGATCCCAAGAGCCTGAGCTGCAAGCAACCGTGGGGGTGGCGCAGGACTGGGCAGAGCCTCCTTTGAATGTGCAAGGAGTGGGGGTGGTTTGTTACAGCAGCCCTAGGGAATGAGGGTCACCGCTGTCCTGGTCAGTTTCAATTCCTCGTGACCCATTAGAGAACGGAAGGAATCCTTGCCCGATCCTGGGCCATCCTCACAACCACTGCTCTATTGGGGCCTATAATTGGCTGCTTCTTTTTCGCTGACCCTCTGCGTCACGGTGCACGACGTTCTTCTCCGTCCTTGCCTGACCCCTTGCTGAGTCTTTCTGTGGTTGATACGGCCCCTGCCTAACTCTTGAACAAGGAGTAGGGGTTACACACTGGGTGACACGACCCACAAAGGACAGCAGTTCGAAACCACCAGCAGCTGCTCCAAGGAAAAAAGACCAGGCTTTCCCCTCCCCGAAAGAGTCGCAGATGCTCATCGGGCAGTTCCACCCTGTCCTATAGGATTGCTAGGGGTCAGCCTCGACTCAGTGGCGGCGAGTTTGGTTTAATTCACTCTTGTCCTCTTTAAGTCTAGCCTAAGCCCACGGGCATCTTTCTGCTCCCATAACACTCAGAGCATGGTCCAGCCCCAGGGCCTTTGCTGTTGCTCTGCCTGGAACCATCTCCCACCCCTGCTCGAGTGGCACCTCCTTCTTTCCATTCAAATCTCAGCCCAATTGTCACCCTCCAAGAGACCCCCTTCCCTATGGAAAGTTAGCCCACTGCCCTCCATCCACCCAGCCATTGCCTTTGACCTCAGCTGATTCCAGTCCCTCCACCCTGTTTGCCACTCTCTAAATATCTTCTTGTATTTGTGTACTGATTTGTTTCGACTGCCTGCCCGCTGGAATTTCAGCTCTGTTGGCTCTACCTTGCTGTCCCTTGTCCCCAGATCCGTGCTGGATGTGAAAACATGCTTGGGAATTACTCCTTGGAATCCTTCCCTCATCGCCCACCCCCCACCCCGGTTTGTTCAGCACACACTGACCGGGTGGGTGTTGACTCACTCGGCATTTACGACACTGGGGTACAAAGGGAACCCAGAAGGCTGGTGTCTGTGCATTTACATTCAGGCTCTGCCATTTCACAGCTCCAACTTGGAGCAAGTCAGTTCTCCTCTCCGGACCTCCGTGTCCTCATCAGTAAAACGGGCCCAATACCCATTGTGGTGGGTGGCTGTGAGAGTCAAATACGAACCTGCAAGAGGCAACCGGATTGCCAGCACTCAGCCAACAGTGAAAGAGAACCCAACATCAGCCCCCGAGGCAGCTGGAACTGCCGTTTTGACTTGGTGCCGAAGAAGAAGAATGAGAGCTGCATTCTTCAGGGAAGGGTGGGAGAGATGGAAACACCCCCTTCAGAAGGGTAGAGACCCCGAGGAGGATGTGGAGGGACACAGTAGCATTACGTGGCCCCAAGCCACCCCCCAGAGAATCCAGACGCAGCCCCCAGGGCTCTGAGGCATTGGTGGAGCAGCTGGCTGTGTGGGTGGGAGACAAGACAGGGACTGGAGGCCCCTGAGGCCAACTGGTGACCTACTTGGCCACAGGAACAAGGGGCAAAGGACCAACAACAAGCCAGGCAGCTTCTTAAAGTCACAGAGAGGGTGAGGGCCGCCTCAGGATCACAAGGGTTCTCCCAGGAGAAATTCGGGAAGACTGGAAATGTCTGCGAAGGCAGCTGCCTCCCACCCAGCACCCAGGAGTCAACTGGGCAGAGAGAAATCTGGCAGAGAGGCTGCCTTTCCAGCCTGTGGCCAAAAAGGAGGAGGATGCTTTTTATTTACGAGGATGAGTGGCCTTTATAGGAGGCCTTTAGTCAGTAAGACCGGATGAAGGCAACTCCGTGGTGCATCGAGCAAAGGCTGAGTTAGTAAACAACACAGTGGTTGTTTGAACCTATCTGGCAGCTCCTGTGGCGGGCCGGGTGTGGGGGAGATTAAGTGGGGGGGGGGGGCACGCAAATGACACCAAACCCACTGCCTTCGAGTCCATGCTGACTCAGAGCCACCCTACAGGACAGACAGCCTGATAACTCTTTACAGGAGCCGGCAGCCTCGTCTTTGTCCCCTCGAGTGTCTGGTAGGTTTGAACTACTGGCCTTGAGAGCCCACTAGGACACCTGAGCGCCTTCCTTCCCCAGGAGAAAGCCTGGCAATCAGCTGTGTGGAGATGAAAGCCACCGTGGTTGAGTCCGTTGACTCCTAGCACTGCTCTATAGGACAGACTGCAAGGCTCCTAAGATTTCGGAAGCTGTGAATCCTTGCGCAAGCAGTCTGCCTCATCTTCCTCCTGAGGCGCAACGAGTGTGTTTGAACCACTGACCTTATGCTGAGCAGCCCAATGCTTAACTCCCTGTGTCACCAGGGATTTCTGCCTGTAGACATGACAACTCTCATACTTACCTGGCAGGGGAGGTACCATGATCACGAAGGTGGTTTTCCCAGGGCGAGGCTTATCTATTGCACTCCGGATGTGCTGACCCCTGCGATTTCCCCAAATGTGGGAAACTCGACTGCATAATTTGTGGTAGTGAGGACTGCATTTGCGCTCTCCCCTATAAAAAAAATAAAAAAAAACAAACAAAAACATGACAGCTCTTTTAAACTCCACTGGGCCAGTTGGATTCATCGGCAGTTAGCAACAACAGCAGCAAGATGCCAGGACCTGAAAAAGGATTTTTAAAAGCAACATCCATACTTGTATAAACTACCGCTGTCCCAGGGGGAAAATGTTAATTGTTCAGGACACTGGGAACAAAGGTGGGCCCTCCCAAGGGGCCCTGAGTGGTTGAGGAACGGGATGGAAGCAGGCTGTTCACTAAAATGCCCGGGATCTCTTGAATGTAGCCCCTCTTCAAAAATAAATCCTGAAAATTGAAAAGGAATACGCAGTTGCCATTCACCTTAAAGAACTGCTTTAATTCCCTTCTTCCATCCAAGGGGTGAGAGGACACGTTTCTTCCAGAATGTTCTACCTAAAAAGCAGAGCTTTTCTATATCACTTCTTTTTATGTCACTCCTGGCTTTAAATCCCTTCAATGACACACAGCTGAGCTTACTGAATAAGCCCCAAAAGTATTTGTCGGCCAAATGAATGAAGGAACCGAATCATGTTTTATTTCTTGTTCTTAGGAAAGACATCTTGAAATATGCATATGACAGGAAGAAAAGCATAATCACAAGTTAAGGAGTTCAGAATGATCTCATTGAAAAATAACCTTTGCATAAATTTACATAAATTATGTTGCATATTATCATACTTCTGTAAATATACATGATTGTTGGCTTGAAATTTTAAAGAAATCTAGAAAAACCAACCCAAGCTTGTTAGTAGGTTTTTCTTTTTTCTTTTTAATTATTTTATTGAGGGCTCATACAATTCTTATCACAGTCCATACATACATCCATTGAGTCAAGCACATATGTACATTTGTTGGCCTCATCAATCTCAAAATATTTGCCCTCTACTTTAGCCCTTAATATCATTTGCTCATTTTCCCTCTCCCTCCCCCTCCACCCTCCCTCATGAACCCTTCATAATTCATAAATTATTATAGTTTTGTCATAAGTTACACTGTCCGATGTCTCCCTCCGCCCACTTCTCTACTGTCCATCCCCCAAGGAGGAGGCTATACTTAGATTCTTGTAATTGGTTCCTTCCTTCTACCCCACATTCCCTTCACCCTCCAGGCCTCGCCCCTCTCACCACTGGTCCTGAAGGATTCCCATGTGTTTCCAGTTGCTATCTGTACCAATGTACATCCTCTGGTCTAGTGAGATTTGCAAGGCAGAATTGGGATCATGATATTGGGGGGGAGGAAGCATTTAAGAACTAGAGGAAAGTTATATGTTTCATCGTTGCTACCCTGCACCCTGATTAGCTCATCTCCTCCCCAAAACCCCTCAGCAGGTTTTCAGTTGCCAACCGATGGACTCTGAGTCTCCACTCTGCACTTACCACCTTTGATTTCTTGTTCCTTGATGCCTGACACCTGATCCCTTCGACAGCTCGTGGTCACACATACTGGTGTGCTTCTTCCATGTGGACTTGGTTGCTTCTTAGCTAGTTGGCCACTTGTTTATCTTCAAGCCTTTAAGACCCCAGATGCTATATCTTTTGATAGCCAGGCACCATCAGCTTTCTTCACCACCTTTGCTTATGTACACCTTTGTCTTCAGTGATCGTAACAGGAAGGTGGGCACCCACTGATCTGATTTTTAGTTCTTCGATGTCTGATAACTGGTCCCTTCTGCGCCTCGTGGTCAGACAGGCTGGTGTGCTTCTTCCATGTGGGCTTTGATGCTTCTCAGCTGGATGGCCGCTTGTTTATCTTCAAGCCTTTAAGGCCCCAGATGCTATATCTTTTGATAGCCAGGCACCGTTAGCTCTCAGGTTTTTCTTTTTAAAACATCATTTTATTGGGGGTTCATACAACTCTTATATCACAGTCCATGCATCCATCCATTGTGTCAAGCATATTTGTACATTTGCTGCCATCATCATTCTCAAAACATTTGTTTTATACTTGAGCGCTGGTAAGGTTTTTCCTCTTGATCTTTTTTTTTGCTTTTTCAAAACCATTTTATTGAGAGCTAATACAGATACATATCATTCCATAGTTCAATTATATCGAGCCGTGTTGTGCAATTGCTACCACAATCAGTTTCAAGACATACTCTTCCTTCCTGAACTCCCTGATCTCAGTTCCCCTTCCCCTCCCTCTTTGTCTTGTTCTTAATGGGGATTATGTGGGTGTCAAAATAGGTTAAAAAAAATAAATATAAATATATATATACACATATATATATGAAGCTGTACTTAAGAATTAGGCATTTTATTGTGTGTAAGAGTTGCATGTAAATTTTTTAAAAGGAAGAGAAAAATACATACCAAAATATTATCTGAGTTCATCCCCTGGGTGAGTGGGGGACTGTGTGTGTGTGTGTGTGTGTGTGTGACTTGCCCAGAACTTTTGTTTTATCTCCTATTTCATGGTTGCTGTTGAGAGCAGACCCAGCAGACTATTCTCCAGTTGAGCACTTGTTCCCAGGTACCACTCAGTGACATCCATGAGGTGCTTCAAGTTGTACAACCTTTCTTAGCCTCTTTTTCCAACATTTTCCTCTGGGCTGGGGGGCAGAGGGGAGGACTTTTACTTTCTAGGGTGCATCTGAATATTTTACAACCAGCAGACACAAGCATAAGCAATTTTGAAGTCTTTATCTTTTTGAGAGGGCTTCAAACAAACATTGCTTGGGGGGAAAATAGAATGAAAAGATAAAACCATGTTTCCATGAACTTTTGAAGCCTCCTCATATGTTAGTCATAGTACACGTATATTCACATCGACACAGGCAGTTAGTTCAGATTCTTTATTTAGTTATTTTTAAATTTCAGATTCTTTAGCTTAGAACACAAAGCCCCCCAGCTCTTCTGCTGTCCCACCCTTCATTCCAAACACACAGTTTCTCCAGTGTGTCATCCTGTTACATGCTTCAAGCCTTCACCCTGGCTGGTCTCTCTTCCTGGAACACACCCTCTCCCATTATCCTCAATGCTTCTCCACCTACTTAACTTCTAATCATTTAAGCCTCCTCCAGGAGGCCTCCCTGCACCTCCCCAGACTGGGTTAAATGCTCTAGAAATACCTCAGACTTGATCCTGTCACGGCACTGACTCCCTTGTCCCTCTCACCCATTCAACCGAGAACTCCCTGAAGTCAGGGACTGGCTCTGACTAATTTCTGCGTCCCTGAGCTTAGCACCGAGGAGGCCTAGTGGTGGAGTGATTACGAAGTAGGCTACTAACCTCAAGGTCAGCAGTTTGAAACCACCAGCCGCTCCACAAGAAAGACTGGACTTTCTACTCCCATACAGAGTTACAGTCTGGGCAAGCCAGTCAGGGTGCAATGTAGCAACAATGAAACATACAACTTTCCTCTAGTTCTTAAATGCTTCCT
>NW_022111312.1:11400608-11414390 GCF_000313985.2 Echinops telfairi
GGCGATACCGGGAGGGTGGAGGGAAGGTGGGGTAGAAAAGGGGACCCAATTACAAGGATCTACATATAACCTCCTCCCTGGGGGACAGACAACAGAAAAGTGGGTGAAGGGAGACATCGGACAGTATAAGACATGACAAAATAATAATAAATAATAAATTATTATTATTATAAATTATAAATTGGGTTCATGGGGGGGGGTAGAAAATTGTGGAGCTGATACCAAAGGCTCAAGTAGAAAGAAAATGTTTTGAGAATAATGAGGACAACAAATGTACAAATGAGCTTGGCACAATGGATGGATGTGTGGATTGTGATAAGAGTTGTACGAGCCCCCAATAAAATTATTTTTTTTAAAAAGTTAGTCTGGGAAACTCACAGGGGCAGTTCCACCCTGTCCTATAGGGTCACTAAGAGTCAGCATGGACTCGATGGCAGGGATTGAACTTAGCAACAGGCCAGACCAGGAATAAATATGGATGAACATAAATCTTTTTAAATCAGGAAAACATAAACATCAAACAATTCCAAGTTTGGTGAGAATAAGTAGCAACAGAAAAGTTTAGCTCTTGCTGGCAGGTATGTACATTGAGTGGTAAATGGGAAAAACAGAAGCCCATTTCCCAGAGAGGACATTCTCTTTACCTTAGGAGGAGCCTCTGAGTTGGAAGACCTGCCATGGACTCGAATTTGCTCACAGAGAAAGAAGCATATCTAAAAGATTCATTTCTCCTTCCAACAAATGTTTACTGAGCATGGCAGACACTGAGGTGGGCCTAAAGGGGAGACTATCTGCTTCAACTCCAAGTCTAACTGGGCTCCCCAGATAACTACGTTCCCTCCCATCTAGCTGAGTGCTATCGCTGGGAGGTGTTTAGAATGATCTGGAAATCCTGAGTTAGTTTGCCTGGGTAAATTCTCATCCCAGGTGTAAGTCCAGGCACCACTTGGGAATCCCAAGCCTAGGCCCAGCTTCTGCCCCGCCCATCCGGTTTTCATTGTTGCTGTCAGTTGATTCCAGCTCCTGGTGACTCCATGCTTGGGACCACAACAGGGTGGGGCTGCTCCATCAGGTTTGCAAGGCTGTGACCTTTCAGGAGCGGATTTCCAGCTCTGTCTTCTGAGGTATCTCTGGGTGGGGCCAGACCACCAATCTTCTGGTTCTCAATAGAGAGGCACTACCAAGGCACTCCCACCTCACCAGCCACAACTCAGGACTGCAGGTGGCAAGACTGGCTTATGAGGAGCTCTGTTCTTTCACTAGTAGGTTGCCAGGGGGAACCCGCGCCCCATCCCGGAAATGAGTTATGGGGCCAAGAGCAAGGGTGTAGCTTGATTTCCGTATTTAGACATATAGTACGTAGCCTCCATGTGTATTCTTGCCCAGGACACATGAGAGCTTACGGGAAAGTTCTAGATTCTACCCCAGGAATGGCAGCATCCACCGCTGTGGCTCCTTTCCAGAGCCTGGCAAACCTCGACAATGGGTCCCAGCACTCCGTCTTGGAACTCCTCCTCACAGAGTGCTCAGCAAGTCACTACCGGTCACTTGCTGTGAGCATAGGAGGTGCAATGTGTTCTAGAACCTTCTACTTGGTAGGCTGCTCTGCGGTACCCCACCACATTCATCAAAGAAGCCTCATTCGGCACTGTGTAGTTGGCACACCCAGCAGTGCCTCCTCCCCGAGATGCCTTGCACCTCTTCAGCTCAAAGCAAGGGCCAACCTGACTGAAGCTCTCCTGAGATGACCACGCAGCCAGGAGAAAATTGAGAACAAAGCAGAACCCACTGTAGCCATGAATCCCAGTGACCTCTCAGCCTGCAAGCTTTCCAGAAGGCCCTGGTCCTGGCCATGCAGGTGGAAGAGCAGGCCAGCAAAGAAGCCAGCAGCCAGAAGTAGCCCCAGTGATGACTGCAAATACATTTTAACATAATGGAAGTTTCCCACACACTTTGGGAAGCCCCCTTGTATATCTATCACACAACTTTTGCCTGTTCAGTCATTTACAGGTGTAAGCCTTATTGACAGCAATTACAAGAATCTATTTGCAAGCTAATATTCCATGATCCATGTAGCTTTTCCATCACCCCTACCTTCCCCCACCCCCCTTTCTCTATACTGACCCTAGTAACCACTAATAAACTTTGATAGCTGTAAAGAAAAAAGAAGAAGCCTCACTCATGAGTGGAAAGTTGATTTTTTTTCCTTGATGAAAAGAAACTGTTGGTGCCAAATGTTTGTAGAAAGCAGATCAACGGTCCACGCTGTCTTTTGTGTTCCTGGGGGAAGCTCTGATGTTAGGAGGAGAAAAGAGAAACAATGAAAGAATTCTCAGTTTGGGGAAGAACTGTCTAGAAGATTGTTTTAAAAGCTCAGTCGTTCTTCCCTCTGAAGAGACTACTGTCTTGCCATCAGGACTAATCCATGCGGATTCCTGGGACTTCTGGGCAGAACGGAAAACCCTGAGGGAGGGACGGCTTGTTCGCGGCTCATTTTCTTCCTCCCTGTGGCTCTCTTTGCTTCCTCTCTCTGCCTTCCTCCGTCCCTGCTGCTTCCTGTCACTGTGTGTGTGTGTCTTGTGGTCTCTGTTCCACGTCTGTCTGCCTTCCTCTGCTTCAAGCTCTGTGTCTCTATCTCTAGACTTCTCTCTGCAGTCTCTATCTCTGTGTGAATCTCCCTCTGGGACTATTTCTCTTTCTTGCCCTTGGTGTCTCTGAATATGGGCCTCACGCTCTCTGGCGCTCTCTCTCTCTCTCTCTCGCTCTCTCTCTCTCTCTCATGTGTATGTGTCGGACTCTCTCAGCATCCGTCTCTCTGTCCTGTATATCTTCCCACCTCTCTCCCCGTGGGGTGTCTCTCTCTCTCGACGTGAATTTAGCAGCGTCTGTGTTTCCTTGGAGCCCTGGTGGCGTAGAGATGACACGTTGCACTGCTAACTGCGAGGCCAGCCTTTCAAAACCACCAGCTGCTCCTTGGGAGAAAGACAGGGGTTTCTAAGTCTCGACTGTGGGGAAAGGAGGGGGGAGGAATAAAAAAAAGAGGAGCTGATATCAAGGGCCCAAGGAAAAAGAAAATGTTTGGGAAATGATAATGGTGACAAATGTACAAATGTGCTTGACACAACGGATGGATGGATGGATGGATGGATGGATGGATGGATGGATGGATGGATGGTGATAAGAGCTGTACGAGCCCCCAATAAAATGATTTTTTTTTAAAAAAAGAGTGAGTCTTGGAGACCCCCAGGGGCAGTTTGTTCTATCCTGTTCTAACAGGGTCTCTCTGAGTCAACCTGAGTGGACTCCACAGCAGGGAGTTCGGTTGTGTTTTTCTCTCTTTCCACGTCTCTTTCTCTCCGTCTTCCTAGTAAGGGGTGTGTCTGTCTCTCTTTGATCTATCTTTCTGTCTGTCTCGGTCTATGTCTCGGTGTCTAAGTAAATCTCTTCCTGATTCTCTCTTTCTCTTTCTCACTTTCTCTGTGTGTCCTTCTGTTCTGTCTTTCTGTTTCTCTCGCTCTCTCCCACTCCCCCAGCCTCTCTCCGTACTTGTCTCTCAGTCCCTCTCTGCCTTTTCTCATCATCTCTTGCCCCCACCAGCCCATCCACACCCTCCTTTTCCTGTTTCCTCCCATTTTCTCTCCCCCAGAGCTCCCCTGGCTGTGACTATGAAGTGAAAGGTCCCCTGGAGGAGTCCAGCCGCCAGATGTGTAACCTATTCAGACAGAACCGCTGGAGCATGGAAAGGCTTCCTGGTGTCCCCGGGAATGCCGGCTCGGGGACTCGGCCATCTCCAACAGTACATCCATGTGAGAAATCACACGTGTGCGGCTGTGTACCCAAGCTGTGCTCCCTCACAGGGACCTGAGCAACAGTGGCCCGTCCCCTCAGAGGCCCACTTTTATTTATAACATAATCTGGCTCAGCTTTCTACCCTGCTGGCCCGCCTCTCATGTAATAACCCTAGGAAACTCGGTGCAGTCTAAAGCTTCTCAAAGACCTGCTGCTGTCCGGTGATCCCGTGGGGAGGTATTTGGAAAGACAAAGCAAAATGAGGACGCCCTTGGAGAAAGCAGGAAACAAATATTCAGACTCAGGGCACCGCGTTCTCCCCCAGGCCCTGCGTGGGGTGAGCAAACAGTCCAGCTCCTCGGCTGCTCCCCGCGAGATCGGAGGTAGAATCCACTCAGAGACACCTCGGAAGAAAGACCTGAACAGCCTCCGGACACAGCTTTACTCTTGGCACACAGGAGATCACCATGAACCAACTCGTCCCGTGGCAGCTGGTGCCATCCGTGTGATTCTTGGCCCGTTTTCCAGATGAAGAACTCCGTCTGCAAAATCTGGGGCCCAGAAAGTCCGTTCCCATCATGCAACACTGCTGTTGACTCAGTGACCAGCAAGGCCAGCCAAAGGCCTTCAGGAGAGGACAGTGCAGCGGCCATCCTCTCTGGCTTTTGCCTTGAGCAGACAGCCTTGGGTTCAAATCCCTCCCCCGGGCTTAGAAGCTCTGTGGCCTTGTTAGTTCTCTAAGCCCCAGTGTTCTTATCTGTGGGATAGGGACAACGAAAGTACTTACTTCAGAAAAAGGAGCCCTGGGGACCAAGGGAGTGACACACTGGCTCTAACCACAAGGTCAGCAGTTTGAAACCACTCTGCAGGAGAAAGAAGAGGCTTTCTGCTCCTGTAAAGACTTCGAGCCTCAGAAGCCCACAGGGGCACTTCTACTCTGCCCTGTTACGTGCTATCCACTTGGTGCCAGCTCTGTGCTGTAGAGTCACTGTGCGTTGGAATCCACTCAATGGCAGCCAGTGACTTCAGGGGAACCGTGGGAAGTTGCTCACTAATATCAGTATAAAACTGAGACTTGGTTCCCACAACCGCCACTGAAAGACTCACAGTGACCCTATAGGGTAGGAGGCTCTGAAAAGTTCATGGAAAAAATGGCATGAAAGAAAAGGGTAAATTCCCACAAACCTTTTCAACCCCCTTCATAGTACTTGTGTAAGTAAAGGTCAGTAAAGAAATAGAGAGAGAGCACAACTCAAGCGTTTCAAGGGAAAGCAGGGTGTTTGGAGGGACCATGAGGGTGGATGCTGGTGCGGACTACCTGCACTCAAACCCGACCCTGTTGTGCAGCCTTGGGCATGTGTTCATGCTTCCTGGGCCTCCTGTGTTCATCTGTAAAAGAGGGAGCCCCCTCCAACGTGAAGTGTAGAATTCACAGGGTAGAATTGCCCCTGTGAGCTTCTGAGACTGTCACGCTCGATTGGAGTTGAAATCCCCGTCTTTCTCCCAGGGAGGGGCTAGTGGTGTCGAACTGCTGACCTTGGGGTTAGCAGCCCACCTCGTCATCACGACTCCTGCAGGGCTCCTTGTTCCCACAACCAGTCCATGGCGAATCCATTTCACCCAGAGTTTCCTGACCCTTCCTCCCACCCCAAACTAGGTAAGTGAAATAACAATAGTGAGTGACACTTTTTGAGCACTGTCTTTATGCTAGACACCATCCCCACACCTGACATGCAGGCACTCTGTGGATCTTCATAAAAACACTGGGATGTAGACATCCGTGATCCCTCTGTGGGGATTTACCCTTTTCTTTCATTCCATTTTTTCCATGAACTTTTCAAAGCCCCCTCAAACCTGAAGACTCTCTCGATAGGAGAAAAGGATGTGGGAATGACTGATCAAGCTCAAGTCGGCTTGGTTGCCACCCCCACTTCCTGATCACTGCCCACACCGAACCACTGCAGTCAGCGAGAGGAGAAGCTCTCCCGACCCCTCCCCTGAATTCAGAGACGCATCCTGCTGTTGCCCTGGGAAGGTATTGTTCTGTTTTACTCGCGGTCACTGGGCGTTGGAGTCCACTCAGCAGTCCACTAACAGCCACGACATTCCACTCCTGCATTTCTGAACCTCCCACGGGTTCTCTAAAAAACAGTTCTTGAGGCCACAGGAAAATGGTGGGGGCTAGGGGTGGTTCCACGCTATTTTCTAAAGAGCCGAACCAAGCTGTTGCCACAGAGTTAACCTATAGCATAGAGTTGAACGAACTGGCCCTGAGATTGCGAGGCTGTAAATCTTTATAGGGAGCAGGGAGCCTCATCTTGCTCCTGCGGGGCAGTTGGTGCTTTCAAACAGCTGACCTTTCGGTTGACAGCCCAACACAACACCACCAAGGCTCCTTGCTAAAGACCGGTTATCTCTACCTAATCTGAAAGCTTCTGGCAGCACACTCAGACAAGACACAAGAGTCTTGAGTTCTAGCTCAACCACCTAAGGGTTAGGGGCTTCGCTTCCCTGTGACTCCGTTGTTCGGATGAGTAAACGGGGATGATTACAGTAGGCCTGTGTGGGAGAGCTCATGGGTCATTCACATTAAAAAGCTCTACCCAGAGCTGGGCACAAACAAGCCTCTAGTAAAGGTTAACTGTGATGGCAGTGTCATGACCAGGACAGCACACAGGTCCTGCCGTGGAGTCAGACAGATGAGATTCATGTCCCTTTTCTACCACTGACTGTGTGACCCTCGGCAAGTCACTTAACCTCTCTGGGCCTCAGGTCCCTGATCTTGAAAAATCATGGTTACTACTCAGTTAATAGGAGAACGGAGGCTTGGTATATGCTATAGTGTGGATGGGACTTAAAGACATGTTGAGTGAAGTAAGTCACCCAAAAGGACAAATATTGTAAGATCTCACATCTATACGAAGACAAGGCAAATGTATAGAGACTTGAGTTTATTAGCAGTTATCAGAGGTGGGGGAAGGGAGGAAAGCGGGGCTAACAGGGGTGGAAAAATCACACTGGCTAAAGGTGGAACTGCATAACCGATTCTTGTCGTTGTTGTGAAGAAGTTGTACACCTGTACAAAGTTGACCTGGCAAAATGTTGTGTCGTAGTCACATTTACAAAAATGCCACAATAGAAAAAGAGAGCCGTTTCTGAGATCAAGTTGACAACAGAAGCTGGAAAGATTGAACAGAATTCTTAGGGGCCAGCGAGTTTATGTCAACGGGGAGGAACAATTCAGAAACGGAGGGTGAGCATGGCTGGGCCACGTGAAGAAGGTCCTCAGCGTCCTTCCGCTGTACACGGAGAGCCTATTGAACTGTTCCTTTGGCTGGGTAGATTCTTAGCAACGACTCCGTTACATGCAACGGAAAGGAATGAAGCGAATGCTGTCACGTTGTGGAAAATACACAACTGATGTCACTGAGCAATTTGTTAGAAATGGTCACACAAGGACCTAATTAAAGGGGTAAACTTTCACGGAAAACACAGTTAAAAATATATATATGTATACATATATATATTGCTTTTGACAAAGCATGTCACCAGAAACTCCGAAACTTTTTTTTTATCATTGTTAAATAAGAAGATAGATGCATGCAAACTGCTTAGGGAAGCATCTCTAAGCACCGTGCCTGGCATAAAGTCAAATGTGCACTTGAGATTCCGGGAACCCAAGAGGAAAGCGAATTTTGGGAATGATGAAGGCAACAAATGTATAGATGTGCTTTACACAATTGATCTATGTATTGTGATGAATTGTATGAGCCCCAGTAAATTGATTTTTAAAAATGTGCACTTGATACTGGCTATGATTGTGTGTGTTCCGTTTCCCTAGCAAGCAGGAAGTTGACTGTTGGGTGATTCGAAAGAAGTATCAACACTCTGACTGGTCTTTGCTGCGGTTCAGTGTCCTCCAGTCAGTTTGAACTCATCATGACCCCACAGAACAAGAGCAGAACTGCCCCATGGGGTTTCTCAGGCTGTAATCTTTTTTTTTTTTAAATCATTTTATTGGGGGTTTGTACAACTCTTATCACAACCCATCCATACATCCATTGTATCAAGCACATTTGTACATTTATTGCCATCATCATTTTCAAAACATTTTCTTTCTACTTGAGCCCTTGGTTTCAGCTCATTTTCCCCTCCCTTTCCTGCCCTCCCTCCTTCCCTCCCTCAAGAACCCTTGATAATTTATAAAGTATTATTATTATTTTATGTCTTACATGGACTGATATTTCCCTTCACCCACTTTTCTGTTGTCCATCCCCCTGGGAGGGGATTATATGTAGATCATTGTGATTGGTTTCCCCTTTCTCCCCCACCTTCCCCTTCCCCTCCTGGTATCCCTATCAGGCTATAATCTTCACCTCTAACTGATCACATCTTTTCCCTGCACTGAGCAGCTAGTGGGTTTTAACCAACAACCTATTACCAGTTAACTGCTCAGTGGTTAACCATTCTGCTGCCAGGCCTCCTCCATCCCATCTCTAAAACCCAAACCCACTGTCCTTGAGTGGATTCCAACTCATAGCGAGCCTATCTGGGGTTCCTGAGATGATGCATCTTTACAGAAGCAGAGAGTCTCAACTTTCTCCTGTGGAGAGCCTGGGGTTTTAAACTGCCAACCTTGCAGTTAGCAGCCCAGCACTTATTCTACAGTGCTTTCATCCTGCCTCCAGCACCTCCCAAAGGCCTCTAGCTCTTTCCAAAGACCTCTAGTCACACAGAGAAGCTGGGATAGGGACATCCATCAATGTCAAATTGAGTCTGGAGTTGGTGACAGCAAGGGAGTGGTCCCCAGTCCTGATGCAAGGGGATCAAGTTTCTTCCCCTCCGCTTTTCCCTGGTCTTCATTGAGCCCCATTTGGCTCAAAGCAGACCTGCCTATCTTCTTGCCAAGCCCATTAATTAAGCAGCTGGGCCTTTAGAGCCTGATGGGTGCGTTTTTTTGGCAGGAGACACCAGGCTAGAACAGAAAGCAATTTTCTGACTCAGCCGAGGCTGGCCAGGTTTGAGCTTGGAGAAAAGAGGCTACTCTCGCCCTTGACATTCTGGGCTCAGGCCATATGCTGTGTGCTAGCTCCGGACAGGGCCTCGACTAGGCAGCTGTAGGTTTTCTCCACCACCCCCTTCATCTTTTCATCCTTCCTCAAAGAACAGCAGCTCCATCTTCCTCAGGACACCTTCCTCCTCCTCACTCTCAGGTCATTTGGTCTGGGTGATATCACCTCTGTCTTTCAGGTTGTGGTCACGTGCTTCACTAATCCCTGTACCACCCAGGTCTGGGGTTGGATAGAATGTCCCTGCTGGGTTGTGTCCAGGCATAGCTGAAGCCCGGTGGGAAGCCCCTATTTCAGAAACCATCAGTGTGTAGCTGGAATCCTCCGTAAGGGAGGGAAGGGGACCTGCCAAGGTCTAGGGCACTAAAATGTGACATGCACAGGAAGCGTGCCAACTGAGCTCACAGCTCAATTTTGATTGATATTTCCTAGGAGGAAAGACCGGGGCAGTATAAGAAGCGAGCTGGTCTCTCAGGATAGTGGCTTACTGAGCCTCAGCTTCCCCCATGGGTGGTGCTCAGTGGGTTTCCAGAACAGGGTGAAAGCATGGCTGGGGATCCCACCAGAAAAAGGTACTAGATTAATAGGGTGGGGGGAGGACACTGTCAGGGGGGTATTTTGTTACTTATCTTTCTAAGCCATCTCTAATTGTGTACATATTGCTTTAATAAGTTATTTCAGGCACTAACAAACAGAACCAAAAGGTAATCCAAAAGGTGGAAATAACCCAAATGTACATCCACAGCTCCTTGGATAAACAAGGCATGTTGCTGAGTAGAAGAAGCCAGAGACCGAGATCCCATTTGTATAAATAAAGTCGAGGAAAGAACCATCTAAGAGACAGGGAGTGGTTACCTGGTGTTAGGGCTTGGGTATTGGGAAGAGATCAACTGCATCAGGATATGAAGGGCCTTTTGGAGTGATGGAAATAACTGTCTATCTTGACTGGGGTGGTAGTTACATGGGGGTATACATTTTCTAACATTCATTGAACTTGAAACGGGAGTGTTTTATTGTATTTAAATGACACCAAGGAGCCCTGGTAGCACAACATGTGATAGGCCTGCTGCCACCGGAAAGGACGGTGGTTCAAATCCACCCAGCAGCTCCATGGGAGAAAGACCTTGTGACCTGCTCCCTTAGAGAGAACAGCCCAGGAAACCCCATGACACCGTGCTACCCTGTCACCTAGGGCCATTTTGTGTTAACATAAACTCGACCACAACCGCAATCAGCATATGTACCTTGCTGAGCTGAACTGTTGACGGTAGATTAACGTTGTAACCTCTGGCACTTCTGACCATGACCTTGCCTGGAAACAGTCTTTGCATGTATGATTGATGAGGTCGTGCTGCATAGAGCAGGGTGGGCGTTCAGCCAATATAATTCGTGTCCACCTAAGAAAAGGAAGGGAGAAACCGAGACGAAGAGGACTGCGGGGATGCCCATGTGAGGACAGAAGCAGAGATTAGAGCGGTGCAGCTACCCGCCAAGACGCGATCGCAGGAAGCCACCAGAAAACAAGGCTTGCCAATGGAAACCCCCTTGCAGAGGGGTCTCAGGGAGGAGACGAGCCAGTCAGGGGGCGATGTAGCAACAATGAAAAATACAACTTTCTCTAGTTCCTAAATGTTTCCTCCCCGCTCCCACTATCATGACTGGAATTCGACCTTGCAAGTCTGGCTAGACCAGAGGATGTACACTGGTACAGATAGGAACTGGAAATACAGGGAATCCAGGGCAGATGATCCCTTCAGGACCAGTGGTGTGAGTGGTGATACTTGGACGGTAGAGGGAGAATGGGTTGAAAAGAGGGAATCGAATACAAGGAACTATATGTGACCTCCTTCCTGGGGGACGGACAACAGAAAAGTGGGAGAAGGGAAACGTCAGACAGGGCAAGATATGACAAAATAATAATTTATAAATTATCAAGGGCTCATGAGGGAAGGGGGGAGCGGGGAGGGAGGGGAAAAATGAGGACCTAATGCCGGGGGCTTAAGTGGAGAGGAAATGTTTTGAGAACGATGAGGGCAATGAATGTACAAATGCACTTTACACAATTGATGTATGTATGGATTGTGATAAGAGTTGTATGAGCCCCTAACAAAATGATTTTTTAAAAGAAGAAATAAAAAAAGAAAACAAGGCTGGAACAGACTCTCAGAACCTTCCAAAGCAACCAATTTCTTAAAAAAAATTATTTTGTTGTTGAGAATACACACAGCAGAACATATACCATTTCAACACTCGCTCCGTGTATGATTTAGTGACATTGACAACATTCTTCAAGTTGTGCAACCATCTTCATCATCCTTTTCCCAGTTCTCATAGCGACCCTATAGGACAGAGTAGAGCAGCCTCTGTGGGCTTATGAGACAGTAACTCTTTACAGGAGGAGAAAGCCTCGTCTTTCTGCTATGGAATGGCTAATGGTTTTGAACTGCTGACCTCCATGTTAGCAGGCCACCAAGTAGCCCACTATGCCATAAGGACTCCTATAGAGTCACTGTGAGTCAAAATGTACTCTATGACAGAGAGTTTGGCATTTTTTACACTCCTCCCAATTGTTCTTCCCCAATTGACATACTCACTGCCTCCTAAATTTCCTCTCTAAGAGTTGCTATTGGACTGCTAACCACAAGTTCAGCAGTTCAAACCCACCAGCCACTCTTTGGGATAACAATGAAACTTTCTGCTTCCATAGAGATTTATAGCCTTGGAAGCTCTCTGTGGGATTGCTATGGGTCAAAATCGACTCAATGGCAGTGGGTTTGGTTGTCTTTTTGATCCCATATAGTCAGAAAGAACCAATTTTACCAACACCTTGATCTCAAACTTCTGGAGTCCAGAACTGTGAAAGAATGAAATTCTAGCATTTTAAGCTACCTAGTTTGTGGTAATTTGCTATAGCATCCCTGGGAAATGACTATGTATTTCAATAAAGTTTATTTTTAAGAAATCCATCTTACAGAAGGGTGTCAGGTAGGAGATGAGCCAGTCAGGGTGCAGTGTAGCAATGATGAAACATACAACTTTCCTCTAGTTCCTAAATGCTTACCCCACCCCACCCCTACTATCATGATCCCAATTCTACCTTACAAATCTGGCTAGACCAGAGAGTGTACACTGGTACAGATAGGAACTGGAAACACAGGGAAACCAGGACAGATGAACCCCTCAGGACCAGTGGTGAGAGTGGCAATAGTGGGAGGGTCGAGGGAAGGTGGGTAGAAAGGGGGAACCTAACACAAGAATCTACATATAGCCTCTTCCCTGGGGGATGGACAACAGAAAAGTGGGTGAAGGGAGACTTCAGACAGTGTAAAGCATGACAAAATAATAATTTATAAATTATCAAGGGTTCATGAGGAAGGCAGGAGTGGGAAGGGAGGGGGGGAAATGAGGAGCTGATACCAAGGGCTCAAGTAGAAAGCAAATGTTTTGAGAATGATGATGGCAACAAATGTACAAATGTGTTTGACACAGTGGATGTATGGATGGATTGTGATAAGAGGTGTATGAGCCCCAATAAAATTTTTTAAAAAGGAAAAAAAAAGAAAGCCATCTAGCATACTCCTACATATTCACCTTCCAACTTAGAAAATAAAGTCCTTAGAAAGAAAATGGCACACCCAATGTGCCCCTGCCAATCTCTTCCATCACTGCCTCCGCCCCAGCCCCTCCTCTGAGAAAAACACTTTCCAGACTATGATGTGTTTGTTTCTTGTCCATGTCTTTATAGCTTTAATACATAGGTGTGTATATTCCTAAACCACTATTTTTCAAACGACTAGGGACATCCTTTTAGTAGGTTGTAAAATCCATTTTAGAAGATCACAACCAGCATTTTAAAAATAATAATAGGACAGGTTTTCACAGGACCCCCCCCAAAAAAAATCAGAGTGGATCACACCAAGAAAGGTCGGCATTGTCTTAGGAAACGTAGGCTCAAGTTGCACATCTGTGTATCTGTGTGCTGTAGTATGATGTAAAATAACTTTGTTAGACAAGATCATGGCTTCCCCCCCCCCAAAAAAAAAATACAACCTGGGAAAATACCACCCTTAATAACCCACTGCTGGGAGTCAATTTCCAACACACAGCCACCCACGAGGACAGAGTCAAGGAGCCTGGTGGCGTCAAAGTTGTGTGTTGAGCTGCTAACTGAAAATGTCAGCAGTTTGAATCCACCAGGGGCTGCTTGGAATACAGAGGAGGTTTTCTACTCCCCTGGGGGCCTAGTGGTTACGCATTCCACTGTGATCTGCAATGTCAGTCATTTAAAACCACTAGCTGCTCCTCTTAGAAAGATGGGCTAGCTACTCCGTCAAGAGTTACAGTCTTGGAAATTCACAGGGCCAGTTCTACCCAGTCTACCCGGAACAATAGGGGCAGTTCTACCCTGCCCTACAGGGGCTCTATGAGTTGGCAGTGAGTTTGGTTTGGGTTGAAAGTACTACGGTCTCTGAAACCCAAAGAGGCAGTTCTTCCCTGTCCTAGAGGGACACTATGAGTCAAATAAATATAGCTACTTCGGCCCTTGACAAGGAGGACTGACACAGCGGCTGAACAATGGACTCAAACATAAGAATTGTCAGGATGGTGCAGGACGGGGCAATGATGAATTCTGTTGTCTATAGATCACTATGAGTCAGAAGTGACCTGATGGCACCTAACAACAACAACATCAATTAGGCTCGAGAGAGCCCCGTTGGCGCTGTCAGGTCAGCCCTGGGCTGTGAACTCTAAGATCTGTCTTTGGCTCAAACCCAAAGAAAGATGAGACTCTGCTCTGGTAAAGATTTACAACCCGCTAGACGAGCCAGCCAGGGCGCATGATTTGATTTTATTTTTTAAATAATCGTTTTATTGGGGGCTCGTACAACTCTTATCACAATCCATCCATCCATCCATTGTATGT
>NW_022111312.1:11415627-11443297 GCF_000313985.2 Echinops telfairi
ATTAGAATAGATTGCCCCGTTGGCAATGAAATTTTTTTATTTTGGATTAGGCCTCACAGCTGTCAACTTGTATAAAGATTTACAGGATTCCTGTGATACGGTGGAATCAACTCGATGCTGGTGGGGTGTTTTTGTTTTGTTTTGTTTTTTCATTGGTGCAGTGGAGCGCTGGTGTGCACAGTGGTTAAAGTGCTCAACAGGTGAGGACTCAACTACTAGCCAAATGGTTGGCAGTTCAAACTCAGCCAGAGGCTCTTTGAAAGAAAGGCCTGGTGGTCTGCTTCCAAAAGGTGACGGCTTTAAATGCCTGATGGAGCAGTTCTGCTTTGCATACCCCGGGGTCTCCGTGAGTCATATCCACTCAATGGCCGCTGCTTTACTATTGCGAATGTTGGCAGCCAAAGAAAGCATGGGGTCCAAGGGGCAGGCTTGCCTAAGGAACAAAAGGGGGTGTCCCTAAACAATTTCTCTGTAAAGCAGGAATTAAGCAAAGCATGTATGCACAAGGTTAAGGGTGACTGGAGAACATAGTGAAGGCAAAGCCACTTTCCTACAGTCTTCAAATGCTCCAAAGCAGCGGATCTCAAATAGCCCAGGAGACCGATGGCCATGTCAGGAGACATTTTTGATAGCTGGGAGCTGGTAGGGGTGGAGGATGTACTGTCTTCCCGCGAGTAGAGGCCAGAGATGCTGTTCAACAGTCCGCAACGTCAGAGACAGCCCTCACAACAAAGGAAGACCTGGCCCCCAACGTCAACCAGGCTGAGGATGAGGAATCCTGGGCCACAGCGAGCCGCCCTTTGACTGGCCTGATTCCAAATGGCAGTGCAATCCTCACTCCCGCTCCCGGGATAGCTGGTTGTTTTCCTGACAGCGCACTGAGTCATGTTGTGAAGCGAAAGAACATGTAGCAAGGCAATCATCAGTCTATTTTCTCTGTTGGGTAAGCCCCGACGGAATCGTGTTTGGGGCTTTCTCAAAGGAAGGCGCACCCACAGCCAGCATGGACTTGGCAAGGGCCAAGGATGGATAGAGAGATCTTGCCCGACCCATCTAGATGCCCCTCCTTGGAGCCTCCTGCTCGGACTTTGGGGAATGGCTCAGTCCGAAGAATCTGCTCTCTGACCCCCTAAGAGCTCGATTCCTCCGTGTGGAAGTAGGAAGGCTGATCCCCTGGGCTTGAATTTAGATTCTGTCCCTCTCCAGATGAGCTGGAAATATTTGTTACTGTTTGTTCTCCTGTCAATTCAGACACATGCTGACTCTCTGGGGCAGAGGTGAACTGCCCTTAGGAGTTCTTAGGTTGCAATCCAACAAGGAGTTTGACAGGTCTCCCTCCCTGGGGGTTGTAGGTGGATTCAAACCCTTAACCTTTCCTCCTTCTCAAAAGCTAGCTACTAAATGGTGTTAACATTAGACCTGATTGTGCATGAAAGGCCAGGATGCTGGTATACTGTATGCACTTAATAAATGTTAGTTATTATTATTATCCTCATTATCATCATCACTACTATTACTTATCATCTCCCCCAAACACTGGAAAAATAAAACCTACAACAACCTTCTGAGGTGAGTGAGAGCATCTCCATTTTGCAGAGGAAGAAACTGAGGCTCAGAGTAGAGACGTCACGTTGTTCAATAATCTCCTCCCTGATCTCACAGCTTCCCCTCCTGCCTACCCACAGTCCAGTCTCCCCCATCGCCACCAAAGGGATCTTTTTTGAAAAATAGCTTTATTAGCATCTTCTTCACCTATCATTTAATCATTCAGTCATATTAAGAAAGGCTGTGCAGGCGTCACCACAATCAAGTTCACAACATTTTCTTCTCGTACTCGTGGTCAGCTCCCCATTTCCCCCCAAACCTCCCCAGACATGCCCCTAGGCACAGTGATACTTCTGTTGTCTAACTCAATTCTTCCCAAATTCATGTTCCAACACCGAAAAATTCGAGAACCAAACATAGCTTTCCCATAAGAAATAATGGAAAAGCAAATACTTGCTTCCAAGACCCCCAAATTACACTTATAAATTCATTTTCCCAGTACTTTAAGGAGGCTTTTAGCCTCTTCACATATCCCTGTCTCAGATACGCCATTACCATCGAGTTTCTGATTGATATAAATTAACTGTAACTTTCAGCCTCTTCCATAGTCTAGATTCTTTGTTTCGTGGATAACGGTTTCACACCTTCTGCTACAGTATTTCACACCTTCTGCTACATTAGTTACGTTAATCACATTTTTGTGTGTGGTTGTTCAGGAATGTTGATAATGTCGACTGTTGTATTCAGCTGCCAAATCAGACAAACGGCGACCTGATTCAAATCTCGCAATGATTTCTTTCACAAACTCCATCATCTCGCAGTTTTTCTCTTAGCTTTACTGATGGTATCACGAACTTTCTTTGGAGCCCGGATTACAGCATTTTACGCAAATACAACGCGCTCACACAAGGACTGTGTATTCTGTGAGTAAGAGCAGTGCTGCCTTACTGTGTGGCCGCCCACTTTCCGCCGACACTGGTTTTTTTCAATACGGATTTTCAGTTTCCATAAAGATCAATCGAGCAAAGTTACAAACACCGAGCAGATTATTTTATTTTATTTTATTGGGGGGGGGGCTCTTAAAGCTCTTATCACAATCCATACATATATCCATTTTGTCAAACACATCTTTACATATGTTGTCATCATCTTTTTCAAAACATGTTCTTTCTACTTGAGCCCCTGGCATCAGCTCCTCCCCACCCCCCCACACCCCCCTAACAATCTATAATTATTTTTTCATGTTTTACACCAACTGCTGTCTCATTTCACCCACTGCTGTCCGCCCCCCTGGGTTGGGGGCCACACGGTGATCATTGTGATTGGTCCTCCCTGACTCCGCCCCCCCACCCCCCAGCAGATTAGTTTTGAACTTTGCTGTTCGCCAGTTGTGGAAAGTTCAAGCTTGGCGCCATCACTGTAAATGGCTAATCTAGTTATTGTCTCCACCAAAAAAGATTTTTGAGAAATGAATCTTACTTAGGAGGAAATTCTCTCTGGTTCTTGTTGTTATATAATTAAAACCAAAAGAAGACACCCCAAATCCACCACCATTGAGTCAATTCAGACTCACACGGGACTTTTGTAGGACCTCCCAGGCTGCAAATCTCAAATGGGAATGGACAGGTCATCTTTCTCCTGAGGCCAGGACTGGTGGGTTTGAACCACCAACCTTGTAGGGCCTAACCCACAGCACTACCAGGGCTCCTTGTGGAAAATGGAGAGCAATGCCATTATGGAGGAAGATGTTCCCATTGGGAGACACGAGAAAAAAGACCTATGGGCACTCTCTGCTCTAGGTTGTAACTTGTCTGTAAATCTGAAATTATTATAAGACAAAAAGTTTAGTTTAAAAAAAATTAATGGAAAGTTTTTCCCTATCACCAAAGGGTGGGTGGGTGGGGGATAAAGTAGAGCTTGTTATTCTTCTAACTGAAGAAAAATTGATGCATTTGAATGAGGGTACTGGCGAAGAATATTGAAAACACAGTGGACTGCCAGAAGAACAAACAAATCTGTCTTGGAAGAAGTACAACCAGAATGCTCCTTAAGAAGCCAGGATGGAGAGACTTCATCTCCCCTACTTTGGACATGTTGTCGGGAGAGACCGTCCCCGGAAAAGGACATCACGCTTCATCAAAGGAGGTCAGTGTGCAAGCCACCAGAGTACAACAAACTGACAGCCAAGTGGTGTGAATAGTAATAATAAAAACTCGTTGCCGACAAGTAGATTTAGACACATAGGAGCCCCATACCAGGAAAAAAACAAATTCACTGCCAACAAGTCATTGCTGAATCCTAGCGACTCTATAGGACATGGTAGAACTGCCCCTGAGAGTTTCCAGATTGTAACTCTTTCCAGGGATGGAAAACCCTGTCTGTCTCCTGGGGGTGCAGCTGGTGGTTTCAAACTGCCTACCTTGCAGTTAGCAGCCCCATAGGTAAGTAGAACTGCCAAGAGGGCTTCCAAGGCTGTATGTCTTTCTGGAGCAAACAGCTTCCTCATTCTCCCATGGAGTGTCTGGCGGGTTTGGATGCTTAACCCACAGGGCCACCAGGGCTCCTTCCACAGTGACAAGTTCACTTCCATCACATGCTTAAACTGTAGACTCTGGTTCTGCCTTGGCTGACTCCAGAGGGTCAGGAACCAGAATCCCACCAGCTCCCCACCCTCCTCAGCAGGACACTAGGGTGAAGAAAGTCAATGAGAATCCACTTTTCCCATTTCGCAGATAAGCAAACTGGCTTAGAAAAGAGGAAGGAGCATTCTATCATATTAGGCAGTAGCCTCTCTGGCAAATTCTTGCCTCAGACTGGGGTGTGGGTTGGCATTAAAGACCAACAGGGAGTCAGGCCTTTCCGCCCCTTGGTCTGCCCCTTGCCAGGACCTCCCCCCGGAGCTCTGGTTTGGGACCAGCTAATTCACTGAAGTATGTGCCTCAGGATTGGACTCTGGAGGGGAGTTGCCCACGCTTAGAGGGGTATGTAGACAGAGGCCCTCCCTGAGTCCCAGCCCATTCTGAAGTCCTCCAACACATGGATGCTGACAGAGGCTACCACACCTGCCGCTCTGCCTCATGATTCTTCTTGTGACTTGATGCTCCTTGAAATCATCCCATTGGGTTCTCCATTTATTGAGCAGCCAGCGTGCCCTAGAGGTTGCTAAGTGCCAGGGGCTTCACAGTGAGGCTTAACTGACTGTGAGGAAGGGCTTTCTAGACGGCATGCCCTGGCTCTTTAAGTTCTTAGCTGCGTGACCTCCAGCAAGTGTCCCTGCTCCTTGGGGCCTCAGTTTCTTCATCTGTAACCCCATAGGTGAGTGTGAGGAATGGCACACCATTCCCAGGACTGGCTTGGGGAGTCACTACATTTTGGCACAGAGTTTCAAAAGCACAAGGGCAGCGTTTGTGTTTTTTTCCAGCACACTTATCAGAAGCTGATCTTTTTATTTGTGTCTTTGTTTATTATCTGTCTGGCTGACTAGCTGACTCTCCTCAGGGAGAAAGACTTTTGTCTATCTGGCTCACCCCTGCTTCCCCCGCCCAGAACAATGCTTGACACAGAGCTAGGTGCCCTATAAATGTTTGGCTGCCTAATGAAGGCTGCCTTCCAGATTCCTGCGCTCTTTGCCAATGCCAGGACACTCCCTGCCCTGGAGGAGCCCAGGTCTGTGGGCTGGGCGTGAGACACTATGCCCTCCACAGCCAGCTGATCCCTGACTCCGAATGTCACCAACTGGGCTCAGTGCCCTGGACAGACAAGCGACACTCTTGTGTGACTTGTAGCAGAAAGTCCCACAGGTGGTGGGTGGTGGGTGGCGGTGTAAACTGGTGAACCGGAGCAGAGCCCGGAAAGCCTGCACCCTAACTCCCCAGTACCTGCAGGAAGGGGGCAAAGCGCCCTGGGTCCTAGGGGCCTGGTCCCCAGGAGAGCGGAGGGAGCAGCGCTTCCAAAAGTGTGCCCAGGTGGCATCATCACATTTGGGGATGTCAATTGGTGTAGCCTGCATGCCTTGTGAAATAAAGTTAATCTCTCGGCGGAGGACAAGGGCTTTGCAAACGGTCATGCGCTGCAGGGAATGAATGTGTTTTGAAGTGTTGGGTGCACTTCCGAATCCTGCAGCCCCGGAGGTGCCACAATTTCTGGGCCTCGTGGAGAAGGAGACACCGTGAAAGTCTTCTCTTCCGGCCTCCGCTCTGGTGCGCGAAACGTGCAAACTCTCCCTTTATCTGGAGTGCACGCGCTTCTTCAACTTTGCTCCGGCTATTATCAGGGTAATCATTCCGGTCGTTATATAACTTGCCGAGAACAGGAAAAATAATCTAAAGAAGGATGACTCGGGGTGTGCGTGTGAGATTCTGAAACATCTTTTAAAACAGATATAAAAGTCCCAAAAGTGCCCAGAAAAATAACATGCAATCGTCCTACTTCGAAGAAATAATCGACAATAGTTTGATTTCTCTGGGAGAGGGAAACCCCAAGTTGGAATGCAAAAGAAGTCAGCACAAATCTCCCGACGATTCTCTTTCTCCCACCCCAGCCCCCTCCCCATCCCCGTTCCCACAGCACTTTTTATTTTTGAAGGGTGAATTCCAGGACCCCATACAAGCCCCTGCTGGGCTTTCCCATGGCCAGGTCTGCAAACTCCTGACCCCAAAGAACACAACCTCGCGGTGGCAGCAAACCTCAGAGTTCACATCAGGACTCTCCCCCCCAGCAACTCCAGTTCCCGCGTGCAACTTCGCAACTCACTCTCTCACTCACCAGCGGGCCTATTTGCTCGACCCGTTTGGCGGAAGAATCCGCGCGAGGTTGCAGTTATGCTCAACGGTCTCCTCCCCCTTCGCGAGCTCTAGCCACGCCCATTTCCAGAGCCCTGGCCCCGCCCTCTCCCTCGAGCCCTATGGCCCATAAAGAAGTCCCGGTCCGACCGCTGCACTTCCCCCGCGCGCATCCGTCCGCCGCCCGTAGCTGGCTGAGGAGTCGGCGGCCATTTTGTTCTTCTCGTGGTTCCAGTGGGGAGTGAAGGAGGAAGCAGGGAGCGGGGCGGCTGGGGGGGACCCGCCGCGGCTGCTGCCACCGCCGCCACCACCGCCTCTGTGCTCGTGGGGTGGGAAGGAGGTGTGAGTCCCGGGCGCGAGCCGGCGGCTGCGCCGCTGCGGGAGGGTAGGCGGTGGGACGGCGATGGCGGATATAGATAAACTCAACATCGACAGCATCATCCAACGGCTGCTGGAAGGTGAGGGGGGCGGCAGGCGGCCTCGGGGAGGTGGCTCCACGCGCTGAGCAGCCCGCAGAGGAGAGTTGGGAGGCCGGTTGGGCTTGCAGCGCTGGGGAGGGCAGCCGGGCCGGGGTCCCGAACTTGGCCCACCCCGCGGCTCCGCTCGGCTCATTCATTGCACAAGGCTGCAGGCTCCCTCCTGGCCTGGAATTCGGAAACTCCACTCCCCCCACCCCCACGTCTCTCGCCGCGACCCCCGGGTCCCCAGCAAACCGGTCCAGTCTTTGCAGTCCAACCAGGACAGTGAGCTCCGGACTTGCCTTCGGAGTTTTTGCTACTCGTCCGCCCGAAAAGCAGTTTGCCTGGGGGATGTGGGTTCCATTGGCTTTGGAGACCTGCTTTCCCATCTTGCTTGCTTTTCTTTTTCACTTCTTAGTGGAGCTGGGGTCGGGAGGGTCATGTCTTGAGACTTGGGGGACGGATGTCCCTTTCTGGAGTACCGCCTTCCCGGGCCCCAGGAATCCTTTTAAGTTATCCTTATCCCGGGCTTGATCCGCGGGCTTTCCCTGAGCCTGCATCTAGCCGAGTAGGAAAGCGTCTGTAGTCTCATTCTAATCTTTCAAATGGGCCGGGCTCCGGCTTCGCTTTGCCTCCTCCATCGTCCAACACGGCACAACTAGCACACACTCCGACCAGCGCTGCCTCTGTGGCGGGCTCTCTGGGAGCTTTGTACTCGGGTTCGTTCACCAAATTCTCCCCACAGGCTTGCCAGGTAAGTCCTACTGTGATTCCTCTCCTCCTACAGAAAAACCCAAGGCACAGAGGTGAAGTCACATTCCCAAGGTCACGCAGTAAATGGACAACCCGGTTTACAAGCCAGGAGCAGAAACTCCATATTCAACTGTCAGCTTTTATAGGTGACCCTAATGTGTGAAGGAAGCATCCCAGGGATAAACACAGGTTAATGCCAGGCTTTAATTTAACTCGAGGTCCATGGCAGTGGATTCCCTTTAATGAGGGAGAGGGTAAGGCACAGATTTTAAAGGCAGAGCAAAACTGAGCAGCATTTTTGGGGGGTCCGAAGTGGGCCCAATAATGGATGTAAGTGCCTTTTCTTTGACTTTGGAGCAAAGAGATGAGTTATTTATTCTCTTTCTGGATTTGACCGCTGAGTTGCAACCAGTTTGGGGCTTGATTCTGCCTCCCACAACATCTCCCAGTAAAAATGTTGCCAGTGATTGGAATCTAGATTGTGGACAGGTTTGTAGGATTTGCTTGTCTTTTGAAGTAAGTCGTTAATGTACAACTCCTGAAAATACCTATTCTGAAATCAGTGACTTCCTCCCCCATAGAGCACTCTAGCGTAAGCGGCCTGGTGGCACGACTGTTCAGTGCTCCACAGTGAGTTGCTCCACTGGAGAGACTTGTCCCCAGGTGCTTCCAGGAAGAAACCCTGCGGGACACTTCCACTCCGTGCCTGTCCACTTAAGATCACTATATATATATATATACAGTTCTCAGATTCGTGTGAGCCAGCAATTGTACTTTCATTTAAAAAATTAACTTACGCGCATTTGTGTAGGGGGTGTGTGGCTGTATGAGAGTGGCTTTATTTTTCACATGGATTAGAGACTTTAGAATTCCGAGTTGATTTAAGTCTTGATGCTGTGGCTTGCTCAAACCCATATTCACAAAATGGTGATCTCTTTTCATCTTATTTTTTAAAGTGTATTAATATTTGCCCCGGTAAAATTGGCTCACCTAAAATGAGAGTGATCATTGTTTAATTCCAGTTTATTATAAAAGTCAAAAATTAAAAAATGGAATTTAATAAAGCAGAGTATTTTAATGCCTGGGGAGAGGGGCAATAGCCCAACTCTGTCGCTCAATTCCTACCCATAGCAGCCCAGTAGGACAGAATAGAACTGCCTAATAAGGTTTCTGAAGCTGTGAATCTTTCCCCAAAGCACAGCTTCAGCTCTTTACTTGAGAGAGAGAGCGAGCTGGTGGATTCAAACAGCTCCGCTCCTAGCCCATTACACTACTAAGGTTCCTGGAGGAATAGGTTCACTGCACAATAGTCATAAATTCCTCTTTCCCCCCCCCTCTCTCAAAACCATTTTATTGGGAAATAATACAAATAGCATTCCATAGTTCAATCATATCCCCCTCTCCCCAGTCTTATACAATTGCTAGTTTCAAAACATCTTCATGCACTCCTTGTTAGCAGCTCCCCTTTAGCCCCTCTCCTTCTTAAATTCCTTTCCACTGAGTATTAAATTTATAGAGAAACAGTTGAAGATCCGTTGAGATGGTGTATATTTTAAGTTGGAAGGTGTTGACAAAATATATTTGATAGCTTTTGTACTGTTTCGAAAGCCTTTTCCCTTCAAAACTTTTAATTAAGATTTCAGCGTATCTGAAAATGGAGGGAGAGTGGATTTTGCAGCCTTGTTAGTCTTCTTACATGTTCAAAATTGACCATCTTTAAATTCAAGGGCTGTGCAAGTTAGCTGAGAAGAAAGATGGTTAGTATTCAAAGCAAAACCTCATCTCTTTATATAGTCCCTACTGCTTTGCCTGAAGCCAGGCATCACTTCTGAGGCTCACCTAGTTTATCTGCACTCTGCTTTACTGATGACAAAAGATCCTTAGGATAAGTGATGTGCACTGATTGCATAACCGGATCCCTTGGGAGTACTGGGGGCAAAAGCTGTTGCGTGGGTGTGATAGCCCGTGGGTTTGGGACTATGTTCTGAGGTCCTCACCCAACAACAGCCAGCCCAGCGCTTTGCCTGATGCCACAGCCTAGGCCTAATGGAGGCCCTTGCTGACTGGCTCTCTGGCCAGGCACTGCTATGTTGCTTGCCTTCACTTTAGTGATTCTGCCCTGGTCTGTGGAAAGTTTACTAACTTTGTGTGAGTATTCTTTTGAATGAAGATGGTATTGATTTTATGGATAGGGGCAGTTGCGCATTTCTAACTCCCTCCAATTGAAGAGTCTGTTGTGAGGCCCTTCCCCTCCCCCACTCCAGCGCTTCCGAGAGCTCTTCTTAAAAACAGATGATCTGCAGCTTTTAAATTTGGTGGGCCCTTTTAAACCTCCGGATTGAAAGGATTAAAGTCTGTGTGCATTCTGCATTTTGTCTGTAGCACGGTGAATGGACAAGGTCACGCATGCCATTCTGTGGGTGGTGAGAATGCTGTGTTCTGAAAACTAGGGCTGTTGTGACCTGTGATGAAATAGCATATGCCAGTCAGCTTGGCTAGGTGAGGCCTCCTGGTTCCAGGTCAGGGAAATTGCTACAAATATGGATGTCACCATTTTCAATTCATAATCATCAAGGCACTTTTAGCCAGCTTGAAATGTGAAAGAACATTTGGGTGTCAATCGCTGTATAGATGGGTGGGGGTGGGAGACCAGGAAGTCTTAGTCAAGAGAAATAGGTAAGTATGTTGCCCTGGTGTTTACAGAGTTTAATTTTTGTGAACTGGGTCAAGGTTTACAGACAGATTAGTTTTCCATTCAACAATTCCATACATACACTTTTGTTTCATTCCCACAATGCAGCATCACTTACCCACTTCTTCCCACTTACTGAATTTTTGCTTCAGGATTAAACCCCTGTGTTTACAGCACGCTTGAGTAAACTGATGGTTTACTTGGTTCTTGATGGTTTTTCTGGAATCTCCCAGCCACTTTCCCATTGCCCTGGAGTGCACTGCTGGCACTCATCTGGGCGTCGGATGGGTGATGTTAAGCTTGTAAGGAAGTGGAAACCACTCAAAAGGCATAGGGTCAAGTGGGGACTATGATCAGAGTGTTGTGATATTAATGTGTGTTGTTGGAGTTCTCCCATAAACCAACTCTACCCTTGCAGTGGAGAATTTGAGATTACTTGGAGAGAAGAGGAGCTCTAGTGATGGTGATTACCCATTGGGCTGCTGACCGAGAAGTCAGCAGTTAGAAATGACCGGTCAGCTCCTCAAGAGAAAGGTGGGCCTTTCTACTATAATTGAGTTACTGTCTCAGAAACTCACAGGAGCAGTTCTGCCCTGTCCTGCAGGGTCCCTATAAATGGACATTGACTCGATGGCAGTGAGTTTGGTTTATGAGAGAGGAGACACCTTAAGAATTGGTGGCCATCCACTGTCCCTTAGAAATGCCCACATGCAGCAGCAGCAGTAGTTGATAGATGGGAATCAAGGTGTGAGACATCCAGAAAGTGGGTCTTCCTGCTGCTGGCCACTTCGCAGAAAAGTCAGTGGAGCCAACATTTTCATTATTTATATATATATATGAAGCTTGTTTTCCTTCATAAGAAAATTTTAACATTGCTAGTCTTCACTGATCATTGGTTTTTCATGTTGAGGTATGCACTGATCATTGGTTTTTCATGTTGAGGTATGTCCTAAATCTGTCAAATATCAGAAAGTTAACAGTGCTGTCATTGAAACTAATGTGATTTGGCATATACTTAAAGTTACTGACTTAGTATTTACAGCAGTAAGATCTTTGGGCTTATTTTTATGTGTGCATCCTGTGCCGTTCTAGCATTGGTTCGTTATAGAAGTTGAGGTTTTTGTGCCTATGCTGTTCCTTGAACATGCTTTTTCAACTGCCTTGGCACAGCGGGCCAAGTCTTGGCCCCCAATGGCCCTTCGCTGGGAAAACCGCCTGAGAAACCCTATGGAGCAGTTGTGCTCTGTCCTATAGAGTCTAGAGTCTCTCTGCGTTGGAACAACCCCTGTGCTTGTGTTTTGGATACCAAGGAAGGAGCCGTAGTGACACAGAGGTTAAGTTCTTGGCTGCAAACCAGAAGGTTGGCAATTTGAACCCACCAACTGCCCCGTGGGAGAGAGCTGGGACTGCTTCAGTGAAGATTACAGCTCTGGAAACCTATGCGGGTGGGCTGGGGGTGGCAGATCTGCCTTGTCGAGTTAAGCGTCAGAATCTAATCCGAGGCCATGTATTTGGTTTATGTGGCGAGGAGAAACCTTCCTGACCATCCCAGTGCAGTCTTAATTTTTCCTTACAGAGTGTTCACCTCTGCTTTGCTTTTGTCAAATTCAGGAAAAGTTACTGTTGCTTCTGAGAAAAACCTGGGTTGCAGCTACTTCATTAAACACAGTGGTTATTTTATGTTTGTACATCTATTCCTCTCATGTTATCGTTAAACATTTAATATTTACAACAAGAGTAAGAAATCTATTTCACTATTTTGTGCTTTAATGATGTGTGCACCTGACTGTAAGGAACTAAGAAATAGGAAAGAGTAGCATTGGCGGTGGTGGTGAAGGTCGTATGTCAGCTTGGCTGAGTTGAGAGAATTTTAGTGGTGTAGCCATCGGGCTTTACCTAATGACCTGATCTTTGGAAACTACCCATGTGTGCGGTCCTGAGGCATGGATGTATTTCACTTGTTTTCAATACAATTGCATGTAAGCTTTTATAATGCACTCTCAGGTTAGTGATTTCCCAGAAAAATCCAGTTTTCTGTGAGGCAGTCTTTGCTGTTAACTCTCTCAGCATATTTCTGAATCTTTCCAGCCAGATATTGTTTGTCATTGAAAAGCTCTTGCTTGGTGTCTCTGTTGATAATTTTAATATATTAATCATTAGCCTCATGTCCAAAATGCCAACCACCTATTTCCATGCAATACATGGTAGCTGAGAACGATCCCATCTGGAGAGAGGACTCACTGGGATTTCTCGATGCCCACTGGCAGTTATGTTTCTCTCTCCTGATCACAAAGCCCCCGGGTGCTGCAGACAGTTAATGTGCCCACCAGCTGAACTTGTCCGTGGAAATTGGGGTCCACACAGGCAGCAGAAGAAAGACCTGGTCATTGAAAACCGCATGGAGTACGGTTCTACTCAGACACATGGGTCACCACAAGTCAGTCAGCACCATGACAACTCATTTTTATAGAGCAGAGAATGCTTTTTCCTGGGCACCCCAGCTTTTTCTGTGGGGTCTAGTACATTGTAGGTATTGCAGGTAGGCATTTAGTCTCATTTTTGTGAAGATGGTTCTTCTAGTCTTGACCATTTATAACACTTTAATGGTTGTAATCTTCTTTTGTTTTCCTCATTAGAATATGAGCTCGATGAGGGGAAAGTTCTTGTTCCTCCTCTTGCCAGGGTGTGCCCGGCTTTTTGTGTAGGGTCTGGTCCATAGTAGGGGTTCAGAAACAATTTTGTTGAATGTTGACATGTACATTTAGTACCTCTGGGAGTAGACCAAGAAAGACCTGGAGTTGAGGCCTAATGGCCGTTTTGGTTTTTTTTTAATTTAAATAACAGTTTTCTTGTCAGGTATTTAATAATTTTCATTAACATTTTAAAAGTCATTTTATTGGGGGGGCTCTTACAGCTCTTATAACATTCCGTACATCGATTGTATCAAGCATATTTGTACGTATGTTGCCATCATTTCCAAACATTTTTTACTTGAGCCCTTAATGGCCTTGGACAAAGTCGTTGAACCACTCACAATCTTCGCCTATAAATTTCTTAAGACCAGGGAGTACAGCTTATGCTAGAAATTACTTGATACATAGGGGGCCGATACCCAAGAGTTCAAGAAGTAAAAAAATGTTTTGAAACGGATTGTAGTAGCAATTGTACAACTATGCGTGATCTGTTTGAATTATGGAATGTTATATCTGTAAGAGCTCCCCAAAAAATGATTAAAAAGAAAAGATTAATAACATTTGATCACTTGGAATAATGATTATTGAGCATGCCATGTGTAAGTCTTAATGTTTAATGGACTGCCTGTTTAGCTCTTCGATTAGACAACTAAGATGACCCAAACTTTAGCTGTTTAGTGGCTTATCCTTGAATTTTTATACGTTTGAGGGGAAAAGCCCTTGGCTCCGATCGTGACTTCCCCCTTTGTTGAAATGAGTTTTATTGATGGAACAGTTTCTAGTGTAACTTTAAAATGTAAAAGAAAAATATTTTGTTATCTCTTTTTTTCTTTTATCAGTTTGAAACTTGAGTCGCTTTTAAGTTTTGACATGGCAAGTAGAGAAATGTGCCAGATAATGAAAATCAGCACTGTTATTTTGTCATTTGAAGGCACAGAATTTGCTTTTGTCCCTGATACAATTTCATTCATCTGGAGTGTGCGTTTGATTCTCACCTGGAGGCTGAGTCCGACTTGAGCCTTGGGGAAGCACACGGGCAGTTCATTCTGCTTAGTCCCCAAGGGTCTCACTGAGTCAGCAGGATTTCGTGGCCATGAGGTTGGTTGGCTGTTTGTTTTGAGCATCTGCCCACTGGGTGTTGCTCTGCAGGTCCTCCTGGGCTAGTTCTAGTGCGAAGTATGGTCCATAGGTGGTGGTGGTGGTGGTGAATGGGATCTCCAAGGTGAGAGAAAGCATGACTTGTTGAGTGAAGACTTGATAGTGAGATGATTTGAGTGAACTTATATTTGATAAGTTTGTTCCTTGAACTAATGGAAGAAACCTGCTTGTTGCTGTTTTTTAATGAGTACTGCTCTCCAAGGAGAAATCAGTCTTAATGTTTTCTTGAGAAACCATTTCTCCTAACTCCCTTCTTACTACCGATATTACGTGTATCCAATGGTAATTTTAATTCTTTTTTTTAATCATTTTTTGGGGGCTCATACAACTCTTATCACAATCCACACATACATCAATTGTGTAAAGCACACTTATACTTTTGTTGCTCTCATCATTCTCAAAATTCTCACTTTCCACTTGGGCTCCTGGAATCAGCTCCTCATTTTTCTTCCCCTCCTCCTCCCGCCCCTGCTCCTCCCTCCCTCATGAACCCTTGATAATTTATAAATTATTATTTCATCATATCTTACACTGCCCGGCGTCTCCCTTCACCCACTTTTCTGTTGCTCATCCCCCAGGGAGGAGGTTATATGTAGATCCTTGTAATCTGTTCCTCCTTTATACCCCCCTTTCCCTCCCATTAAATCTTTTAGTGTGTTTTTCCCTTTGTCCTCAGTTTGAATAGGAACATGCAGCTACTAGGAAATCAAGAAGTAATAACTCTAAAAGAAATTCCTCTGACAAATTTTAAAATCTTCATGACCTCCTTAGGCAGGTGTGAGGCTACTGAACAGTCTCCCAAAAGAAAGGAGAGTGTGCTCTCGTGCACCTTGCTGCAGAAGGATCCCCTGCTGGGCAAGCTGCTGAGGGAATTGTGGTTGTTACCGAGCAGGTCTTCTGCCTAGTGAAGTGGGCAGCCCATGTCTTTTTCATCAAGCGTGTTTTGTTTGTGTGTGTGTGTGTGTGTGTGTGTGTGTGTGTGTGTGTGTGTGTGTGTGTGTGTGATACTGTGGGTTTGTTTTTTTCTGGTGGGAAAACTTTTTGTGTATACTCAATTGGTTTTCATTTTATTTTATTTATTCCTTCCAAGATTATCACCCTGTTTTTCCTTTTGTATCATTGATCACTCTTTTAGTTCATTCGCATGAACTTGGATCTCTTGGCATGACCCAAGGCAGACTTTCCTCCCATCTCCTTCAGGTGATGCTGCTTATCAGCTCAAAACTTATTTCCTCAAAATTTGAGTGGCCTATTCCTGCCTGTAGGTGACTTCACCTCAGTCAGTAGTTCCCAAATTTGATTATGCTTTAGTGCTAACGAACAAGGTCGGCAGTTCAAAACCAGCAGCTCTGCACAAGACAAGATGAGACTTACCACCATTGTAAAGAGTTAGTCTTGGAAACCTACAGGGACCGTTCTAGCCTGCTGAGTTACAATCGACTTGATGGCAGTGAGTTTGTTTTTGTTGTTCCATGGGGGAGAAAATTCTCACCAAAATCAGGTTTTTTGGTTTGTTTTAAACTGGAGTGATTCTTCTTATACCACTGTTACTCAAAATAATTACAAGCCAAAGCTAGCTATAAACCAGATATAGGTTAGGTTAAATTGTTTTTATTCAGCTTTTAGGCCAAAGTGATTTTACACTTTAAATACAACAAAGCTTCTCAGACCAATATAATTTAAGTTAGTAATGTTGACTTAGTTTATTAGTACTTGTGGATTTGCTTAGGGTCTGTATTTAGTCTGGTTGGTATTTTTGCATCAACTCTAATTCAATGAATACCTGTATTATCAAGATCTTTTGTACAAAGCAAGGTATTGACCTTGCAAATGGAGAATAATCAAGCCTCATATTTACCTAAAGTATCATCAAATAATTAATTCTCTATTGCCAGTTTGGTGAAGGGATCACGTAACTAAAAATAAGATGTAAATTTAACAATTCATTGTTATTCAATGTGTTTGGATGACTAGACTTATAAAACTGGAATCAAAACAAATTTTCTTCCGTGCTTCCTACCACTACCTACCTAGTAAGATGTAACCTATGTACGGGTAATGAACAGGACTCCACCTCTTTACTCCAGTGAGCAGAGAAGTCTATTCTGGTGCCGGGACTTGGGAGTTCAGTGAGCCCTGGTGCTGTGGGAGGCTTTCCTGTTAATATGACTGAAGCACAGCACACCCCTCCCCCAGCCCCCCACTCCCAGCACCTGCAGGTCGGGTCCTGCAGCTGTGCCACAGGAGATAGGCAATGAGCTAGCATCATTTTTTGATGGAATGGAAATGACGACATCAGTCCTTTCAAAAACAGGTGGTTGGTGGGGAGGGGGGTTTGAGCCTATATAGTTTGTACGTTTTAGAACAAAGATTTTTTTAGGACTAATAAAATCTCTTTGCCGTTGTGTAGATGCTGATTCACTTCAGAAGCTGGGGAAAGTGAGACTGGCAGCGAAAGAGCTGGGGGACACTGAGATGCAGAGGGGCAGGTTCTAGCCAATACCCTAGGGAGCCCTAGATAAAAGGAAGACCTTTCTTACCATTGGTGCACTTTTTCAGGACACAAAGGGAGTTTTACTCGTTGTAGAAGATGGAGCTAACTACTCTCCAGAATTGAAGTAGGCAAGCAAACCATGTTCGTAGAATCTTGAAAACTGAACCAGGGAGAAGCCATATTAAACCAAGTTCTTGCCCTTCTTTCATCTGAAGCCTACCTTCTCAGCAGTGGTTCTCAACCTGTGGGTCACGACCCCTTTGGGGTCAAACAACCCTTTCACAGGGGTCGCCCGATTCATAACAGTAGCAAAATGATAGTGATGAAGTAGCAGTAAAAATAATTTTATGGTTGGGGGCATTAGGAAGGTTGGGAACCACTGCTTTTCAGGAATGTTAACACTGCTCATAAAATTCTGTTCTTTATCTGACTAATTGGGACTTTTCTCTGCTGCAGTGAGAGGGTCCAAGCCTGGGAAGAATGTCCAACTCCAGGAGAATGAAATCAGGGGTCTGTGCTTAAAGTCTCGGGAGATCTTTCTCAGTCAGCCTATCCTGCTAGAACTTGAAGCACCACTCAAAATATGTGGTAAGTGCTGGCTCTTGGGTAGCTGGGTCATGGGATCAGTTGATGACGACCTTGTATTAGCCAACAGATTCATGTACTATTCATGAATAAGCTAGAACTGCTTCAGCTTAAGTTGAGTAAGTATAGCTGTAGAATAAGTATCTTTAAATGGACCAATTTTATTTAGACGTGCTTCCGATTGTATTTAAAAAATAGATTACCTGAAAGACAGTAAAAATAGTAGAAGAAAGAAATGAAACCAAGAGTAGAGAGCTAAGAAAAGATCTCAAGGTGTAGGAATTATATTTAATCTTGAAGCAACGCTGGTTTTGATAATTCCTCCTAGTACATTTGACTACAATGTTAAAGCTTAAATGTAAACATATATATATATACATAAATGTTTTTTAAATAAAATGCTCTTGGGTATTACTTAAAGGGAGAACTTCAAAACCAAACATGTTGGTGGCTGCACTATGCCGGCCTATGCTCAAGTGTGTCCAGGCAGGGCTGAGTGCGGTATAGCCTGTCTGATGACACTGTACCTGTGACTGAAGCTGTTGGAGATCTGATACTGATCTGCTAACTTGAAGGAAAGCCATGTTATCTATCAGGAAGACATGAATGCACCTTTCCACAGAATAAATTTATGTGGGCACTGGATGTACATGCACACATTTTATTGTGCTCAATTGAACTAAATATGATGCCTGTCTCTCATTGCCATCAAGTCAATTCTGACCCAGTAGGATATACATGGTTGGAAATACTAAATGCTAGCTTCCAAATGAAGGCTTAAGGACCCCTGATGGTATAGTGGTTGAGCACTCAGTTACTAACTGTAAGGTCAGTGGTTCAAACCTACCAGCAGCTCTGTGGAAAAAAAGATGTGTTCTCTTGCATCTGTAGAGATCCGTAGAGACTGCTGTGGAAGCCTGTGGGAGGACAACTCAACTCTGCCCTTGCAGTGTTGCTGGGAGTCAGAATTGACAAGATGACAATGGGTTTGTGGGGGGGGAGGGGTTGGTGTTTGAGATTTAATGCCGTTGTTCAGTGAGTGTGTAAAGCATGCCTTTTCCAAAGCTTTGAAATAAAATATGGGAACACTTAACAAACTTCTTGCTTCTAGGTGACATCCATGGGCAATACTATGATTTGCTTCGACTCTTTGAGTACGGTGGTTTCCCACCAGAAAGCAACTACCTGTTTCTTGGGGACTACGTAGACCGGGGGAAGCAGTCCTTGGAGACTATCTGCCTCTTACTGGCCTACAAAATAAAATACCCGGAGAACTTTTTTCTTCTCAGAGGGAACCATGAGTGTGCCAGCATCAATAGAATTTATGGATTTTATGATGAATGTAAGTAGTTTCTACATCTAAAGAAGAATTATTAGAATACTCTGTCAAAACCCCGTCACACACTTCTGTGGTTTGGGTTTGTGGGCATTCAGACGCTGTGTTGGCACCCCTGTTGCGCTCCTGTTATCTTACTTTATGTCTAAGGGTTTTAATCTTGGCCTGTCCTGGACTCTTGTATGATGTATGATGCCAGATAGAAGAAGGCTGTGACCACAGTGGTAGTTTTTCTGTAAGGTAATTCCTATAAATCAATATAGGCAACTTAACTGTTATTATTCTTAGTACAGCTCCCAAGAACCTGGTCAAATAGATAGTTTGGTTTTAACAGCTTGTTGTGTTATGATTTCATTCCATAAAATTAATCTGTTTCAATGTGCAATCCCACTGATGTAGTAAATATCTAGAGTTTTACAACTATCACCACACTCTGGGCAACTGCTAATCTGTCTTTTGTTTATAGATTTGCCTTTTGGGGCTTTCCATGGAAATAAAGGGTTGACATGTATAATTAATTGGCTTTTGGAAAATTTTCCCCTTATGGCAAAGAATGTAGGAGAATGGAGAGACACAATTATTTATGTAACAGTTTTATGACCCATTTTTTTATTAATGAGACTACACATTTAGCTAGTGATTGGTAAACATTTTAGTCGTACCATATTTGTTGTCTTATATAACTCTATAATAGTCTCAAAAATGTTTTCAATCTTTGCTGAGCCTGCCCTTTGTGCCAAAAGAGCACTCAGATGGCAGGCGGTAGGAGGTGTAGGGGCTGTGGCTTCTAGTACTTATTAATGTGGTTATAACTAGACCAGCAGACCATTGTCCCAGTGGCCACCTGGAGCTGACCTCCTACCCTTGTGACACCTTTTGACCAGCTCATTTGCTAGGAGTGTAGTGTGGAAAGGGGAAGGGATTGCAGTCAAAGACTTGACGCTCCAGTCACCAGCCTTTCCTACAACTGGATGGATATTTGTTTGATTCGGGCCCTGAGACCCTGCCATCTAGCTGATAAAAGAAATACATGCCACTGGAAGATGAAGTAGGAGGAGTCACCAGGGAGATTCTGGACTGGTGGGACAAATGAACAAGGAGTACCTTTGATAGAGATGGGTTTTTAGATAAATACTCCTACGTGGGGGTTATTCCTTAGGCAGAGATTTTTGGCCACTTCTGTCATATTTTGGATGTTTGTTACAGCAGCTGCTTTTTAGAAGGGGTTAAAGTATCACACATCATTACTTCCAGTGACTGATACACTAATCCTGATGAGACACCATGAACCTTGGTTTTCATTTAATGCAGAAACCTTAAAAAGATATAAAAAGCTGTGATCATTGGGGCTCATTTATCAACATCCATACTTGAGCCCATGACCCTGATTCTGCCTGCAGGGTCATCCTGTCCCTGCCCTCATGCTGCCCCCACCAGCCCAAACCAAAATACCAAATGAAATGCCACCAATTCAGTGCTGACTCACAGAAACCCTATAGGATAGAGCAGGGTAGAACTGCCCCTATGAGTGTCTAAGACTATCTCTTTATGGGAGTAGAAAGTCCTGTCTTTCTTCCATACCCCCCACCCAATCTATCAGGCATAACTTTTTGGGCAGAGGTGGCTTTAAATTGGTCATTTGCAGACTTTTCTCTTTTAAAAGATCTCTAGTCATTAAAAGAATTTTTAAAGGTGTGTTCCAGTAACGTGTGCCTTTGGTGTCACTCCTGTATTTAGCTCTTTACTGTGAGCTTCATGAGAGACTGAGGTTTCTGTGGGAGGGCACTGACGAGGTGACTGCCTGTTCCTGAGAGCAGAGCTGGTAGTCCTGGAGAACTGCTTTAGGGCTGCTGGTTCTAAGTCTTAGGGTTTGGCAGTTACTCAGACTACACCCTTCTGGATCCAGAAGTTCCTGGATGTTTGAAGGGCCTTTAAGGGGGTAGATTAGAAAGAAAAGAAAGTAAGGGGTCCAGGAAGCAACAGGCAAAAATCCTAACTGATGATGGAGGAGCAGGTATGGATAACAGGAATAAGCAAGAAAAGCTGGAGTGTGTTTGTGTGGCAGAAGAATCAAGAAGCAAAGCCAGTTTCAAGATAGCGAAGAGTTAGACAGCCATGGCACATGCAAAGGAAAAAGTTGGCCTGGGGCAGGCATTAGGGAAAATCTGAGGGCACCAGGTGATTGTTCAGAGGATGGGCTGTAGAACCGTATCACCTCACTGGGGGGGGGGGGCCAAGCCCATCTGGATCCTGGTTTATATTTCTTGCAATAATAATTGCTGTAAATTGGACACTGCTGGGGAGGGGTTGGGGAGTATATAGGTTTGTTCCCTGCAGCCTTTTGTAGGGAGGGATTCTGTTATGTTTCTAGAACCTTCCAGTGAAGGAAGATTTCAGACAGAGGGTATTATGAGGCCTTTCCAGAATGCAAAGCAGAATCTGAACTGTGGGAAGAGTGATGCCCAGATAACAGAAACCAGAAACTCTTCAGCAGACAACAACAGACAAGACTGGTCATCCTCTGAAGGGAAACGTGCTGTCTCGACCTCCTGCCCTGCTGGATTTGCAGTCGGGAGAAGGCCTGGTTTGGGACACCTCTTGTAAGAACCAGTTCTCCTTCAAAGGAGTTGAGTGCCATTAAAGTGTTAAATGTCCCTCTAATACCCGGGCCAGAGAACACATTCATGGTCCATTAAAGACTTTGCTTTGACCCTCAGGTTTTCCTGACAACGGGCGGCTATAGGAGACCGACCAATTTGGGAATATTTGTATTTCAATGGCTTGGGAAATAGGTTTTTACTTGAGAACACAATTTCTTGTAAAACAGTGTCTGAAAGTTTGGTTGATGGTGCTTCTGTCAGAATCAGAGTCTTATTCCAGAGTACATGAAGTACATGGGGCCTACCTTGTCAGTGAGGGGGTGATCTTGAGTATGTGCAGCCTATGGGGAGCACTGTCTGGGCCCTGCAAGGGCCGGTCTCTCTGTGCCTGGGATACTTGTGTTTCCTCCTGAGTGGCTGGGGGAAGCTTGAGGGCCAGGGGCTTATCTGGGGAGAGGGGAGGGAAGGCAGATGAGACTCAGCTCTCAGAGGTTGCCCCAAAAGGAAGATGGTAACAGCACATGTATAAATTCTTCACAAATTCACTTCCGAATTAGGGTGCTTAGGTGTCAGTTGAAATCGTGCAGTACAACAGACTAGATTTCAGAGTTCATACAACAAAATATTACTGTTTGATGATAAACCTTAATGATTATCATGTCTGGGACTCTGATTTCTAATTCATATAGAATTTTTAAAAAGTATCTCCAAATATCAAATCCAATTTTTCTAAATAGCTGGGGTGGGGGTGGGTTGTTGGTTAACTTTTAAAAATGGTTTCCACATAGTTTATAAGGTAATCAGAATCTTGGTTTTGGGGAGACTCGCCTGAAGAAAAACATATGGAACCACAATTTTGTTGACCACCCTAAAATGTTTGTAGGTAAAAGAAGATACAATATTAAACTCTGGAAAACGTTTACAGACTGCTTTAACTGTTTGCCAATAGCCGCCATCGTGGATGAGAAAATATTCTGCTGTCACGGAGGTATGTGAGCTGAGGCTGATTGCTAGCAGATCTTCATCCCCTCTGAAGGGTGGACACTGGGACATTGATGATGACCTCCAGGGCCAGGTTCATCTTTGTTGGTGCCTCTCATCACAGGTCTACTCAGACACAACCCAGATAATTTAGATAAAGGTTGTTGGAAGTAAGGAATTAAAAAGCAGGAACTCTAGGCTATGTAAGATTTTAAAATAGAGCATTAAATCTTTTCCGTGGAAAATGAGCAGCAATTGCTCTGCTTGTAACACAGACCTGTTGGCGTGACAGTGACAGGAATTGACTTTCCAGGATGCTTAGACCTTTAGTAAGAAAGGTACAGTCTTCTACCTGTACATTGGAATTGGAATGTGACTATGTTCAGAGGTTGTGCTTTGTACAGTAATTAAAGCAGCAACTGCAGCGAAGGTGTCTTTCCCTCTGTGGTCACAATCAGGCAGCTCTCAAAGAGCTAACACAGTTCACAATGGTGAGCCGAGACCAGGGCCAGAAAATGCAGACAATGATGGTGCAGCCCATCATATCCTGCGCCGTTTGGCAGGAGTAGGAAATTCAGGCCAGGAAACCGAGAAGTAACAGTTCAAGACAAAGCTAAAAGAGAAAGATCCCAGATTCCGGTGTGGCTCTGTGAGCAAGTTAATATGCAGAACAAGGGCTGTCTCATAGGCTTTGCTGATGCAGCAGAGATTCCTTCTAAAACAAAGTCAAGAAAAGCAACTGGGACGGATCATGCTAAGAGGAGATAACATCACTTTGCTATAAAATGTGTCTAACTAGAAATGACCATTGAAGTCACAGGCTGAGGGCAAGGACTCCCCCACTCCACTTTTTTTAAGTGTTCTTTATTAAAGAGCCAACACAATGTACTGTGGTTGCCCCTGTGATCCCTGCCCCCTAGATGTAATAATGGGTCATAATGAGTTGGGCGTACAGTGTTTTAACTCAGATGAAAGCCAGCATCTGTGCTGGTCTGATATACCTGAGACTGGATGTGCCTGTGCATTACCTGAGATTCACATTGTCAGCTATGGGACGGGCAGTGGAACAGTGGTCTTAAAAGTCACTGTTAATTTTACAGTTTTCTAGAGAATCTCAGTTCTCAAACTTACTTGACCCACTGCCCCCTTTTCAGGGGAGAAGAAGCTTACTCCTCCCCTCCAGCAATTAAAAACGTGTACTATATCCATAATCCAAGATAAGGCATAGGTGTCTGCTTTTGCAGCCCCTGGATTGTTCCAATGCCCCCCCCCCCCCCCGGGGGGGGGGGGCAGTATTACCTACTTTGTCAAGCACGACTATAGAGAAACCATCTCCAATGGCTAAGTTATTATAAATTCTAGTTCTTATTTAGCTGAGGGTAGTTTTGTTCTTTTTTAAAGGCTTTGCTCTTTTCTCCTCCCTCTTTTCTGGTTAATAGGTTTATCACCAGATCTTCAATCTATGGAGCAGATTCGGCGAATTATGCGACCAACTGATGTGCCCGATCAAGGTCTCCTTTGTGATCTTTTGTGGTCTGACCCCGATAAAGATGTCTTAGGCTGGGGTGAAAATGACAGAGGAGTGTCCTTCACATTTGGTGCGGAAGTGGTTGCAAAATTTCTTCATAAGCATGATTTGGATCTTATTTGTAGAGCCCATCAGGTATTGATTTTGAATTTTACATGAACCCTTACGAGCATGTGTGTGAGCACAGATTCTCCTTGTTGGTTTTGGTGGGTAGGTATTGGTTATTATATTGAGAGTTTGTGGAAGTGACTTAGCCAGGGTATCAGGTTCATTGGGAAATAGAAGGCTTCTTACTCCACTACAGACTGCACAGGCTTATAATGAAAATCTTTCTTCCCCAAGGTGGTTGAAGATGGATATGAATTTTTTGCCAAGAGGCAGTTGGTCACTCTGTTTTCTGCCCCCAATTATTGTGGAGAGTTTGACAATGCTGGTGCCATGATGAGTGTGGATGAGACGCTGATGTGCTCTTTTCAGGTATGGGTGTCTTTACCCTCATCTCCTGCATCATCTGAGCTCTCTTGCCTCATTGGTTGTTTCTTTCCTTTATGTAATGTAAGCTAAATTTCTGTTTTCCCTTAATGGGATTAAAAAATGAACTTAATCTTCCACTAACTTTTTGTAACCTCTTGTAAATATCATAGGCTGTCCCCTAGTGTTGAGAGTAACTATTTTTACATCACTTAAATGTGGAAAGGTCACTCATTTCACATGCTTGTGGCTCTTAAATGGCAAATCTAAAACCATAGGCCACCGTGATGTTCTACTAGAAATGAAGTCACGTCTCACATGTGAGAAGATGTATCAGATGCTCTGTGTGGTGACTCATGTCTGCCACCATTTCTCTCTGGTCCAGTTTCTGCACAACCTGTGTGCACGGCACCACCTGGCCTTCGCTTGCCACCAATGAATCCTTTACACATCAGGGCAGCTCAGTCTTCCTCATCCTCTGATGATGGTTAGATTTGTACAACCTCAAGCCAGCTCTGCCATAAACAGAAATGCAGCTGCTGAATTCACGTGGTAGGTATTAGATAAATTAAAACAGTTGCTGCCTAGCTATCCTGAAGAACTTCCTGAGACTCACAGGATCCCCTGTGGTTTTGAAAGACACTACTCTGAGGACATTTCCCCTGGTCATAGCAGTGACCTAAAGATGCTACCAGGTACAGACTAAAGAATTTTCCTTTTAAACCACAGGAAAAGAATTTTTCCAGATCATCATAATGTTTATCTTCATAACGTTTATTACCCAAATGGTTACTTTTCAGCGTGGTTTATGTTGACAGGATAGAGAGGCTTTCAGAATTCCTAGTGTACTTAAATAGTCAAGAAATATTTTTAAATCAAAGATTTGAGTGAAGTTCAAGGAACTTTGTTTGGGGAATGATTACATTTTGTAACCTGCTTGCCCTTTGACTCTTTACAGATTTTAAAGCCGGCAGAGAAAAAGAAGCCGAATGCCACTAGACCCGTCACACCACCAAGGGGTATGATCACAAAGCAAGCCAAGAAATAGATGTCCTTTTGACTCTACCTAGTTGGGACTTGTAACATAGAGTATATAACTTTCCTTTTTGGAGCTGTAATGTGTACTGGTCAGCTTGCTCAAATAGATCTGTTGTGTTAGTGGGCCCTCCCCCCAGTTTTGATTACTGAACATCATTTGCTGGTTATAGCAGCAAGTGAAAGACCATCTCCGCTCCCAAGAGAAGTAATTTGTTTGGTTTTTTAATTCTCTAGTCCTTTTGCAGACAACTTGAATAATGGCGTTAAAGCTGCTTACACCCAGGACAGTTTGCCCTGTCTGAAGGGTGCAAAGACAGTTGATTTCCCCCCGCCCCCAATTCAGTACAACCCATGCATAATGTAAATGCATTTTCTTTAGGGCATAAAGAGAGCCCTAGGGTGCTCTGAATCTGTACATGAATCTATGTCATTGTCATAAAATGCATACTGTTGATATAAATCACTGTGAACTTGTTTTGTTTTTAATTTGTTTCAAAGGGATTACTTTTTTCTTCATTGTCTTTTCATGTACAAACTGGTTTTTATGGCTATCAACATATTAGGAGTAACCTTCAACCTTGCCAGCATCACTGGTATGATGATGTATATTTAATTAAAGCACACGTTTCCCTTACCGTATACTTACAATGACAATTAAAGCCATTATTTTAAATGTTTGTGACTCTTTCCTAAAGCCAAAGTTTCTGTTGAAATACGTGTTGACACGATCCTAACTACAAGGTGGTGTGGCTCTGTGCACCTGCCACCTTTAGGGGATTGAAAACAGGTTTTTTATTTTGAAAAGCCATTAGTAAGATAGTGCTACTTAAGCTATTAATAATTGACGTTAGCATTTTGTACAATTTCCATATAGTCTGTTCACTAAGTCATCTCTTTACAGTTGCATCAGGCCTGAACCCGTCCATTCAGAAAGCTTCCAATTATAGAAACAATACTGTTCTTTACGAGTGACCGATTATGCTCTATGTGGCCTACATGCTTTATTCTGCGGTGAAGTTGAGGCTTCTAAGTCAAAACGAAGGAACTAACTATCCACCAGTTTATACAGAGCTCACAGTATCTATGACTTTTTTAAACTAAGATCTGTTAAAAAATGTTTCAACAGATGACCGTGTATAATACCATGTGGTGAAAATGAAGTCAGACTTATTAAATGCAAAACTTGTTCAATCCTCTCAGTGTCTATTTATCAGCACAATACACACAGGAGAACTGTTAATGGCATCTTGAATAGATTTTAATGAATAAATTGCTCTGGAAACCACACGGTCTCGCTTCGGATTTGTCTTCCTTCAAACAGTCTTTTTAAAAACATCCAAAGATGATTAGAGTACCATGGCTGCTCATATTCTTTGAACTATAACCTGGACATAGTTGACGTTCCAGAAATCTAGAGAGAGTGGTTGAACTGTGATGTTACAGACAAGGACTCTACTATTGGAGGAGGAGGGATTTGCTCACACTCTTATGACACAGTTTGTATCGAGTTGCTTGCTGAGATCAGATGAAGTTAGCCACTTGGTTTGTGTTAGCCCGTGTTCTGACGCCAGTGCTCTTAGGCACAGTGCTTGAATCACTTCCGGTTGTCAGACTCACAGAGCACAGTGCTGTGTCGGGTTATATTTGTCGCAGTGTGTTGGGTGCCTGTGAGTATTTGAGTCCAGTAGGAAAGGTGGGGGAAGAGCCTGTCTTCTGTTGTGCACTGGTTTCCCTTGGGGTGTTGGGAGGAAGTGTGGAGCAGGTGATGGGTGGGCAGACAGGGCACTGGATCCTGACCTGCAGTGTGCTGCTCTGACCCTTGGATCCTTCCTGCTACAACTAGGGGAAGATAGGCCATATATGTGATGTCCCTGAATTGGCTGGCTTCAACTGCTGCGGCCAGCACAAAAGCCAGCATCGCACCATAACCTCATGCTGGGCTTTAAGTGAAAACACCACGGAGTAGGGGTGGGTAGCAAGAAGCAAATTATGGAGGTACCAAGCCACAAAAAAGGTGCCAGACTGATGGAAAGGAAGAGAAGTGAAGCTTCCCATTGTGCGACCATGCATGGAGGAGGTTGAAAAGGAACTTGATTTGCTGGAGAGAAGATGAAAGGTCTGCTGGTAAACTCACATGTTGGCAAGGGCAGGCGAATCCTTGCAGGAAGTACTGTGTGAGTGAACACATGACTTGGGGGGTATTGGGGGGACATGGGTGTCATGCTTCCCAGTCCTTCCTGGCTAGTATAGAGAGCAGGATCTGTATGAGGAGAGAGGGGTGTCTTGCTCACATTTTGGGTCAATAGAAGCTGATAGAGAAGAGCTCTACTCAACAGGCAGTGAAAGTAGGTTTAAGGTGTTCAGTGCTGCCCTTTTTCTCATTGTTTGAAAAGAGACCTGCTCATTGAGGGTTTTGCAAGGATGCTTCTCCGCTTTTTTCCCTTGCGTAAATTCAGACGAAAGGATACCCCGCCCCAGGCTTTGGTTTTCTCTTACAATAGGAGTTGAGAGAATTAGCCTCTCCCTTCCCTGCACACATGAAATGGCTTAATAAGGA
>NW_022111312.1:11443397-11473866 GCF_000313985.2 Echinops telfairi
TGGATCAAACTTACTAGCTGCTGCCAGGGAGAATGATGGAGCTGTCCCGGTAAAGACGTGTCTCAGAAGCCCTATAGGGGGTTGCTGGAGGTTGCCAGCAATGAGTTTTTTGTTGTCGTTAATAGTAAATTGTTGATACACGTTAGCTGTCACGTGGCACCAAAATGCATTTCTGTGACTTAAAACCAATGCCAGTATGAAGGAACTTGGTTACATGAAGCAACATTGGTCCGCGTACAAAAAGAAGCCCGTCTGAATTACATGTCAAGAGTGAAAGAGGATGAACAATCAAGCTCGGCCCTAGTCCAAGACTGCAGTACAAGGACTACTTGCACAGCATTCCTAGTGCCCCTGCCATAGCACTTGACTCAGGATTGCGTGCTTGGAGCAACTGCTGCCACCCGTCAGATCAACCAGCAGTGTCAGCTGGAGCAAGGCCCAAGCAATCAGGTTTATGGCAAATACTTGAATGCTTTGAAGCACAGGTAAGCATTTTGATTATGATAATTCTGTATAGACACGTTTCTAAAAATCGTATTGCTTGAAATGGAAATGCTAAGAATATAGTTAATGAATGTAGTTCATTTTTTTTACAGAAAGAAAAGAACTCCAGGGATGCTTGCAGTGATTGAAAAGGAAAATACTGAGTGTTATCTACTGATACTAGGAAGGGGTGTCCTCTGAACAATTACAAGTTTGTAAAACTATTTCAAAAATAGAGAGTAGTGAAGATTAGTTGGCATGACAGTAATCTTGAATCCTCTGAAAATACTCGTCTTGAAGCACTCACAAAACTTGAAATTTGTATGGAATTACATTACTGCCATCAACCACGTTCAGTCCCGAAACTGAGGAGGAGTTTTTATGTGCTACCAGGCCCTTGATTTGGGTGGTCGGGTCACCCAAAACCCAACTTACTTTTCCTCCAATCTTAAGTATAAAAGCAATTGCCTAGCATTGTGTGTAAATACAATGAAGACCTCACCCATAGGAACAAGCCCAGTGTCAAATTGGGGCCAGTGATTGCTTTATCCCAATTGAACTTTTTTTTTTTTGCATGTGGGGTGGGGGTGGGGAGGTGCAATTCAAATTGTTATATACCAAAAGATCCATTCTCTTGACTGTATTAGCTTTGAATGGATACTGATTTTAATAAATCATGCCAAGATGTGTATTTGAGTGTAACTCTGGAAGAAGACTTTTTAAAAGCCATTTAAAGATGCATCTGCCTCTTTTCTTCTAGGTCCCCAATTAGCACAGTATCAAAGAATGTGTCTTCTAGAGAGGACCAGCCCACACACCAGTTGTTCAACTGGTGAACAAGAGAACAGTAAGCCAGCCGTTATGTTCTTGGACAAACAGGCTGCTTGACCTTTGTGAGAAAACTCTGGCAAGTTTAGGTAGGTGTGGCAGAGAGCGGGAGGCTGGGGGAAGTCCCTTGGCCATGTGGGGACTTGCTCAGCACCTCTGCCTTCAGAGGAAGCTGATTCTCTACCTGTTGGTTACCAGCAGGAGAGTGCCACTTCCCACGTTTGCCTTACCTATCCAGAAGCACCCAGTGGGGTCATCCGTTCTACGTGTAGTAATGCCAGCCCTTCAGAAGAACAGACACCTGGCCCTGTTAGGTAAGAATTGGGCTGCTAACTGCAAGGTCAACAATTCAAACCCACCAGCCGCTCTGCAGGGAAAAAAATGTCGCAGTCTCCATCATAACAAGTTAGTCTTAAAAACCCTGTGGAGCAGTTTCACTCTGTCATGTAGGGTCACACTATAAGTTGCAATACGCCAGCAGTTCTCAACCTGTGGATCATGACCCCTTTGGGGGTCGAACAACCCTTTCACAGGGGTCACCCAATTCATAACAGCAAAATTACAGTTATGAAGTAGCAACGAAAATAATTTTATGGTTTTGGGGGGTCACCACAACATGAGGAACTGTATGAAAGGGTGGCAGCATTAGCAAGGTTGATAACCACTGGAATACACAGTGATGAACAGCTCTTGGGCTTAAATATTGCCTTGCTTGTGGGGTGTGAACAGTAAGATGGGAGTGTCCAGTGTGGCGGAGCTTTCCCAATTGCAACTTGATTTGGCTGGATTTCAGGTCTCCCTGGGTCCCCCTCATTGGTGTGTAACCTGTGGATGTTTCCTCATGGCAGTGGGCCCAGCACAAGACAGGCAGGTGAGCAGGCAGTCAGAAGATTTGCTGCATTTGCAAAGTGTTTATTGACGCTTACAAGGGTCATAATGAACGCCCCCCCCACACACACACACACACTTTTAATATCACAAAAGCAGCTCCAATTTTACCGAGGACAACATCCGTTAATTTCAAAATGGAATGAATAGGTTGAGAAGGGCCATACTCTTCCTCTCTTCCCAATTTGCAAAGGTAGGATTCCTCAAAGACAATGTTCAAACTGATTTGACAGTATCAAAGGCATCTTATGTAAAATGAATAAAATCAAACTGTTACATTAGAGATGGGCTGGGGTGCTTGCCCCCCTCCAACCTACTTGTGCCCACCCTACTTGTGCCCCAAGGAAACCACTGCTTCAGGGAAACTGGGCCGGTAAACTTAGAGGCCTGTATTCTACATCAGCTTTGTTTAAGATGCCGATGCAACCTTCTGTTACTCTTTCAGACTGTGCTTTTGTCTAAGGCCTGCATAGCTAAGAAATGGCTTCCAATCCCTCTCTGTGTTAAAAGCCATACAAGTGACCCTGTTCAGAGTGGTCATCTGGTATTTATTTCTTCCCTTTGCATGATGAGAGAGCAGATCAGGAAAACATTCTGTAAATTCTAGTCAGGTGTCCATCCTTACGGTTTTCATTGGAGGGCTTTCACAATAGCAAGCCACCATTTTTGTGTTACACATGTGATTTAATTGGATATACTTTGTTATATGATACATTTTTTAGGGTTTGTTTTTTAATAAATGAGTTTTTATAGTGAATTAAGGTGGGGAGGACTTACATGTCAGACCATCAGCTCTGTTCAGCATTTCAACCTCCGCATCAACATCCCCACTCACATTCTCCCACTCTTGCACCTCCCTGATTTCTCCCTGTTAGGAATCTCTCTTCCTGTTCACTGGAGACAGTACTTGTCAACCTTCTAATTTGTTGCTTCATTTGTCCCTTGCCCTCCCTCTCTTGGGAACCTCCAAGGTGTTTTCTTTTTGATATGCAAGTCTTTGTCTCCGTTTTATCCTTCAAGCAGGCTCTCACAATATTTGGCCTATTATAATTGACTAACTTCACTCCAGGTCCATCCATACTTCCAGCACTGTTTTTCAGCAGTGCCTAGTCTTCCATCGCGTGTGGACCAAAGTTTCTTTATCCATTCTACTGATGGGCATCTGGGTGTTTCTAACATCTTGCTGTTGTGAACAGTTCTGTGACGCACATGGGAATACTTAATGTCTGTTCGTGTTACAGCTCTTATTTTTTAAGGTATGTACCCAACCAGAGGTATTGCTGGCTCGTGGGATTTCTGTTCTCATTTGAAATGGGACTATACCACTTTCCACAAGGGTTGTAGGTACTCTATTTTTTAATGTCCATGTTTTGTGACATACCTTAAAACAAATGAAGAGACGAAACAAACCCTGATGTGCCCTTTGCCTGCCATAAGAAATAGAATGTCACCAATATTGACAGATCCCTCTCCGTCGGGTGTCCTTACCTTCCCCGTCCCTCCCCTTCCCCCATGAACTGCTATCTCCAGGTGAAACTTATTGTTCTCTTGCTCTTCCTCATGTGTGCCCTGTCCCCAAACAATCTGCTAAATGTTGCCATTGTGTGAACTTCACATAAAGAGGATTATACACCACAAAATCATATTGCACATATTCCTCAAAATGGTAAGTTTCCTTCATAAAAAAGCAAAATGCCAAGGGTTTTTCCTGAAACCTAGAGCCTTTGGGATTCGGTTATCTAGCAGCTTGCTTTAATAGGACCCACTTCAAACGGGAATTATCAGTCTTGAAATTAAGCCCCCCTAAAAACACCCAGTTGCCATCAAGGCTGACTCAGGGCCACCCTCAAATATACAGGGTAGAACTGAATCCTTTTAAGCTGAGTTTACACAGAGCATGTTTTTTGGATGCTGGGCTTACTGTTCTTTATTCTCAGGACCCCTGTTGATGTATAGTGCCATTTTCCTTCCTCAGAGATTCATGGAATGCCTTGGTTTCCACACCAGAGAGTGAAGCTGCTGTTGTGTGATGTGGGCAGCCCTGTCGAGACCTGGTGGCAAAGGCTTCTCAGGACCTGTCCTGTGGTTCAGCCCCTGGGATTCTCAATCTGGGTCTCTGAGCTCACTGTGAAGCCTTAGGCAGTGCATGCGTGCATCGGTCTGAGGAAAGGATGTATAGCTTCATCAGTTTTCCATAGAGAGATGTTTTCAAATGAGTGAGTGAGCCCCATCCTACCTAAAACATCATTTGACTTGGAACTGGTCATTCTCATAATTACTACTAAATTCTAGAGATGGTTTTAAAATACAAAGATATACTCTGGGGCCTGGAATTCTGATTCCTCCCTCTCTCAGTCTTGTGATTTAAAATAGTATTTCTGCACTCTTGGTACGAATTATCTCATTCATGCTTTCTTTGCCAAGGATGATGAGAATCCCATTGGTAATAGCTTTCATGTTTCTGTTAGGCACATTCGTGGCCAGACAGAAGAGGCATACATCTTCAACGATCAGGGAACTGTCCTTGTTAATAGTTTCTAAGAGCCAAACCATAAAGATGGTAAGATTCAATTTAAGCTTTCCTTTTAATAAGGAGTCATTTCCTGTAAAAACATAGGAAAACAAACTCAATATTGTAAGGGTTTCTACTAACTATGCTCAAGCTAGTTTTTTTTGGCTTAAGCACTCTGAGCTCTAGGTTTGTTTTACTCTGTCAATATTTTGTTCAACAGTTTTATTGGCACATCATTTACATATCATAGAATTAAATAGTTCGTTCTTTCAAACCTATCAAGGGGGAATTGTACAATCACCCTACATCCATCCTAGAGCATTCCCTCACCTCATGGTGGATTTGCCTCAAAGAGAGCTGTTCAGTCAGGATCAGCTCCAGTGCCCCCTCCTGCCTTCATTCGTTACTCCCAGACTCCCCTTCCCTTCTCAAGATAGTTCTCATAGAGACAGAGATGCCATTTCTGCCATGAGTTTAGGAATCCTGTCGCCTTTTTGCCTGGCAACTACACAGACAACCTGTCAAAGCTGTTCCTCTTGAGAGGCAGTGCTGGGCATTGGTTATAGCGTGGGCTTCGCAGTCAGCCACTCCAATGGGAATCCACACTGCCTCTTCTGGCTGCATAGTTCGTAGCATTTTGTGGATATATTATAGGTGCCTCAGTGTCTCCTTTTGTAAAAATGGGGATAGAAGCAATCTACATCGTGGCTGCTGCCAAAATCAAATCTATTAATGTTGAGAACATAGCTTGACCCAGATCCTTGATGACTGTTGTAAATGTTAGATTTCATCCTCTCCTTATATATCGTTGGACTACTCCCTGCCATCAAATCCAGGTAACTTTGACTAGCAGGTATACGACAGTTCATAGAGAACCCCACCCCCTATCATCATGTTGGTAACCAAAAATGGAATGGGCTTGCCAAAAGCCCTGCTAGGAGATTCTACAAAGATCCATCAAAAACTTGGAGCTGAGCGTAGAGTAGTAGAAAACGTAAGTTTACACAGCCTCACCATATCAGTTACAAAACTAGAGCAGGGTACTTTGACCCTGAGTTCATACCTCTATTTCTTGAGTAAGTGTGCTGCCTGTCCATCACATCTCTGAAATCCAAGCACTCTGAGCTAGCACAGGCAACCTTCTCACCTCTTCCCCTGCCAGCCAGGCCCCCCAGGTGGAGCAGCTTCCTATGCAGGTACCTCTCTCTTTCTTTGACTTCATATATCGTATGCAAGGAGGCCTCAAAAAGTTCTTAGGGAAATGCCATTGGTCCTGAAATTGGGTGCTTGCCCGTGGGAGATTCCTAAAGCAGTTGAAAAGCATGCTGGTGATCTCTGGGCCCAGCCACCAGAGAGCCCAGCATGGAAATGAACCCCCATCAAGTTGTGTATCCAAGTGAGTGTGATGGCGGTGATTCACGGAGCAGCACTGCCGGAGGCCTACCCCACTAAAACACGCACGTCCTCGAGCCGGTGACAAAATCAAGCCTGGCACCTCTACCTATATTAGGCAGCACTCTAGGTGTGACAGGAAGAGCAGTGAAACTGCTCTGCAGTGACTGTCATGTGACCTGAATGGGCTCGCTGTGGGCCAGTGGGAGACAGACCTCAAATGAGCTTCCTAGCCTCCCGTCTTCAGCTGAAGGCTCTGCTCTGCGGAGGCCTGGCTCATGGCCAGCTGGCTGCTTCATGCCGCCCATCAGTATAGAGACACCTGCCCTTGGAGCCATCAGGCTCAGCTGACCACTTTTGTCAAATGGAGGTCCCACGTGGAGCTTTAGCTTCACTGGCCTGGACTAGAATCACCTTTCCCAACCAGCTGGCCTGAGAGGATGGGCAGACTGACAAGCCCCCGCAGGAGGGAGGGGACCTGCTGAAACATTCCCCCGTACCCTCTGAGGAAGAACTGTGGTGGAAGCCTCCCTAACACAGAAGTTCTAACCCCCAGTGGAGATGAAAGGACTGTTTACACCTCTGCCTCCCCACTCCCCAGAAGAATCTCCTTTGGAATTTGGTTCTTGTGATGTGCTTTCCCTTTGTCCTAACTCAGGAGGAAAACCTCTTCCCCCAGAAAGCCTTCCTGGCTCCTCATGTTCCCCGTGACTGCTCCCCTTGGTGCCTCTAACCAGTCCTGGAACCCTCTGCTGCTTCACAGCTTGGCACCAACATTGGACCACTGACTTGGCGTCTCAGCCTTGTTTTTCTCGTGCATACTACTCGTCGTTTCCCAAAGACCCCCTCTTCCATGCTTTAACAACAGCAGACCCTGTACCTGGGCATGTGGCTCCAAAGCAAAGTCCACATTTCCCATCATCCCTTGTAGCTGATGACCCATGGGAATAAATGCTTACCCTGGGATGTGAGCAGTGCCAGCAGGGTCCTTTGGGAACAGCCTCTTTTTCGCCTCTTCCTAAATCCTACCTCGAATGCTAATGACGCGGTAGATTGACCCCTAGACATGGCAGGGTTGAGTCCATAAGCTCCGTAGGCCATCCCACCAGCTCTGGACTCGATGCCTCTTGACTTCCGTGTGTGAAATAAATCCTGACTTGTGTTAACACCCTGTCATCAAGTCATTGTAACTCACTGTTAACGCTACAGGACAGTAGAACTGTGCCAGAGGGTTTCTTGACAGAAGCACTCATCTCTCTCCTCCAGAGCAGCCAACCTTTTGGTTAGCTCGGTGTTGAAGCCATCCGCCACCAGGGCTCTTCCTGCCTTGTCTAGGCCTCTGCTCTCTGGGACTTCTGTTAGAGCTGATGAGTCAGAATCGACTTGATGGCAGTGAGTTATAGCCGAACTTAATCCTAACTTACTTGAGTCAGCTCCCTCATCTCACACAGACTGTGACAATTTAATGAGATGAGTTTAATGTGTCTGCTGCAGTACCTGATGTCATAAAAGTGGCTGCTGTTTTTCTCATAGTGTTTATTACCTTTGTCCATTTCGTTCTTCTGCCTTATATTAAAGTTGACTGTTTACACCTCTGCCTCCCCACTCCCCACAAGCTGTTATGGACCAAGTTGGATCAAATTGGATTGTATATTGAAGTCCTAACCCTTAACCCAGTGAATGTGACCTTGTTTGGGGCTTTAGGATTTTTCCTTTGTAGCGTCTCTTCTCAGCAAAGCGAATGAAGCCCTATTGGAAGGGGATGGATCCTGATCCTGCATGACGAGTATCTTCTGAAAGAGGAAGGCAGACACAGATCAAGTCCCACAGGAAGAAGAGCGAGCACCACATGATAGCGGAGGCAGATGCATCTATACACAGTCAAGGGACACTGGTGGCCAGCAGAAATGAGCGGGGCATGGAGAACCATTCCTCTCGTTGAATCAATATGGCTGAGACCTTGATCTGAACTTCTGGTCTCCAAAACTCTGAGAAATAAATCCCTGGTCTTTGAAGCCCCCACCGGTGCGATATTTGATTTGTGGCCACTTTAGGGGACCAGGCACCCATGCACCATGGCACCTCAGCAGCAGCAACAGGGTTTTCCCTGATTTTCTCCCACAACAAGCAGTGAAACCAACTCAGGTAAACTTGCAAAAAGGGCAGTGGCTGGAAGAAGAGACTGAAGGGCCTTGCGAGCAGACAGGCCCCCGCTGCCCAGAGCAACTCCTCCATGGAAACTGCTGCCAGTCTCCCTGAGCCCTATCCCATCATGAGTGATCGCTGGCCCTTGGCTGTCACTCACTCTCTCATTGGCTCCACTTGGGTCATGTACCCGTCCCTGCAGCTAGGAGAGGAGGGAGTCACACTTTTAAAAAAGTGGGTCTGCTTTTTTCGTTGTCATTGCTAGCTTGCATAGTAAATTAGGTTCCTATTTGACAATTTCTATATAAATTTAGTAACTTTAGTGAACATTTTCCAAAAGATGTCAACACTCTCCTTTATTGCATTCTGATTGCTCCATTTCCAATTCTCTAATTTCCCCATCCCTGTATCTTATCATTGCTTTAGAATCAGTGTTGACCTTTTGATCTCATACTGTTTTCTGAATGGAGCCCTATAACCATAGTAGCCTCCTCTCTGTGCCAATCTGCTATTTCACTAAAAGGTATCCACTGCATAGTTTTTATTTAAAGTTTAGAGCATATCTCAGGTTTTTAGTTTCAACTGGTCAAGCAAGTATAGCCTTTTTAAGATTTTGAGTTCTGGTCTGCATTTTTCTTACAACCTACCAGGGTCTATTTACCAGTGATCTTGTTAAGCATAGTCACTATGGGTAGCTGGGCACCAACCAGTTCTCCTGGTCTCATGGTAGATGAGACTGTGTCTCCTGTAGGTTGTCAGCCCAATAGACCCGTTTCTTCTCCAAGACTTGGGTTTCCGTTTTTTCTTCTTTGAGCCTGATAAGCAGAGACCAATAGCTGTATCTTGGTTGGCTGCTCACACTGAGCTAGTCACTGCTTATTGTGCCAACCTGGCCCTGGGGTTAAGTGAAGGGCAGAGAGATAAATGGCTTTGGGAGCCTCGCCTTTCTAGTTCTCAAGTCTCTTGCTTTGTGATGGTCGGACTAGGGTGCAGCTGCCTTAGCCAGTTCCCTGCTTCAGTTCGCAAGGCTCACTTCCTGCAAGACATCCCCGAGGAGAAGCCACATGGACCTACCCCGATGCAGCCCTGGGTGCTGGAGCAGCGTGTGGAGATCCCCACCAACGCTGAGATGCTTACACATTCACTGATCTGGCTTTCCTCCTGCAGTCAGCATCATTGTGTGTGTTTTGTGGGATGGAGGAGGACTTAGTGGATTGGTGTTGGACATATGGGCTAATGTTGGACTTGTGGGCTTGGGCAGCACTGGGTTGGGATATTTTCTTGATGTGTACTTAACCTTTATATAAAACTCTTATACATATGTGTTTCTATGGATTTATTTCTCTAATGTACCGAGATTAGCACACACACTTTTAAGGTCTCAGATGCCACTTGCTTCATCAGAATGCATAACATAAACTTTATTTTAGTTTTGGTTCTTAATTTTTTTATTAGAAATATGGTCATTATATAACCGGGCTGCACATTTAATCAGATGATAGGGCAAAAGTACAAGGTTTCTGAGTTTGTTTTTTCTTACCAAAAATTAAATGGAATTCAGAGGCAACAAAAGTGTGATATGCATGCTAACTTGTCATAATCCTTTCCAGAAGGAGACAAAATTAATTGATCACAGCACACATTTCCCTCTACCATTATGCTGTTTGCCATTGACCGTCATTTCTTTCTGTCCCTTCATATTGAGATAATTTCTGCCTTGGGATCTATGTTCTAGCTGTGTCGTTGCCTTGAAAACTCTTCTTCTTTCCTATCTTTTTTTAAAAAATTATTTTATTGGGGGCTCTTACAGCACTTATCACAATCCATACATATATCCATTGTGTCAAGCACATCTGTACGTATGTTGTCATCTTTTTCAAAACACTTTTCTACTTGAACTCCTGGTATCATTTATAATTTTTTTCACGTCTCCTTTCACCCACTTTTCTGCTGTTCCCCTGGGAGGGGGGCCATTCGTTGATCATTGTGATTGGTTCCCCCTTACTCCCGGCCCCCCCTCCCTCTTATCCTAGTATCACTGCTTCCCTTATTGGTCCTGAGGGGTTTATCTGTTTCGGATTCCCTGTTTTGCAAGCTCTTATCTGTACCAGTATAGGTGCTCTGGTCTACCCAGATTTGTAAGATAGAATTGGGGTCACAGTAGTGGGGGCGGGGAGGAAGCATTAAAGAACTAGAGAAAGGGTGTGTGTTTCTTCAGTGCTGTACTGTGCCCTGACTGGTTCTTCCTTGTGGTCCTTCTGATGGGGTGTCCAATTGACTACTGATGGGCTTTGGGTCTCCACCCCTCTTTCACATAAATATAATTGTTTTGGATCTTTTGATATCTGATCCCATTGACATCTGGTGTGTTTCTACTATGCAGGCTTTGTTGTTTCTCAGCTAGATGGCTGCTTGTTTATCTTTAAGCCTTTAAGACCTCAGACGCTATATCTTTTGTTAGCCGGACACTATCAGCTTTCACCTTACTTGCTTCTGCTTCCGTTTTGCCTTCAGCGACCATGTCAGGAAGGTAAACATCACAGAGTGCCATGTTAGGAGAACAATTTGTTCTTGCATTGAGGGAGTACTTGAGTGGAGACCCAATGTCCTTCATTCAGGTTTTGATAATTCCTGTCGGCTACGTTGCCCTTAATCGAGGCCCCACCCCACCCCCCCAAGCAGCCTGTGCCCTCACCACCGATTTTAGATCACTTATTCTTCCCATGTCTGTCCCTTGGTTTGTTGGCACCCCTTTCCTTTTCCCCCTTCTCCTGCAACTGTCGGTCCCATTGTTCTCTCTGCTGATGTTCATTCTGCCTATCTTGTCCAGATAGACATGCATAGACAATAATATGCACAGAAACAACACAAAGCAAAACATAACAAATAAGGCAAAAAATAAGTCAACAACCGCTAATACAACAGAAAAAGAAAAACCAACAGCAAACACCAAAAAGCCCTCCAACAGTTGCAGGTCTGTCCGTGGACCTTGATGAGTCTTTTCCAGTCAAGCCCGCTGGGGGCAGGGGGCCCCGCCCCACCCCACAGTCCACCTTTGACATTCCTCCGGGACTTTGTTGCTTTGCTCCCCTTGCTGCTCTGCTGTACACCCTTAGTGTTTCACTGCAGTGGGGTCAGATCAGGCACATCTCCAACACTGTGTCCCCAGTGCTATCCCCCTTAGTGCTGTGTGTTAGTGTGGGATGTCGTGTCTCAGGATGGGGCCCAGGCCTGTGATCCTCTGCATTGGCTGCTCTGAGCCGGAGTATTGTCCTCAGGGCTTGGTGAGCTGGGGTGTGTTCCACTCTTTCCTTCTTCATTTGCTCCTGAACTACTGCTTCAGTGCTGTTCTCTGAAGTGTATTGTTCTGGGGTGGGGTGTACAGGGTACCCACGGGGTTGGGATGGGGAGCCTGCCCCGCAGACCTCTGTTGGTTCTCTGCTTCATGTGCTGGGTTGAAGTCCGGTCCCTCCCTCTCCTGTGGAGATAACTATATTATTCAAGTTGACTGAGTTGTCCCAGGAGATGGCAGTCCTAAGCCTTCATACCCAGAGAGCCAGTCTCACAAGGTGTTTGGCTATGTCTGAAAAATATCTGTAACTGCCCTCTATGAACACGTGGGCAGAAGCACTAATAGCACATCCACAGGGTTTGGTGGATGTGCTGATACCAAGAGTGGCATGGACAGGGTCTGTAGGTTCTGAGCAGTAACCAAAGCCTTGACCCAGGTAGTCATGGAGAGTAACAGCTCCCAAAACTGGACATGTGGTCGTGGGACTGGTGAACAGAGTCCTCCAGAACATCAGGGACCACCTGGTCTCTCTAAGCCCGACCCTCCTCCTCAGGTAGGGAACCTGGTAGTGGTGACAGCATCAGGCCTTACATCCAGACCATCCACAGGAAGAAGAGAGACTCCTGGGGAGGAAGGCAGAAGCTTCCAGAAGTCTTTTCTCAGGTCACATTGGGCCATACATCATTTTCTTCATCTTCCCTGATTTTCTCTGACAACAAGCAGTAGAAACCAACTCAGGTCAACTTGCAAAAAGGGCAGTGGCTGGAAGAAGAGATTGAAAGGCCTTGCTATTGAAGCACAATAGCAAAAAGGGGATTGAATCACCTAGACTGATTTAGGCTCAGCTGATGCCGGCATCACTCCCAGGTCTGCCACTGAATCCATGTTGGCATGGTGTAGTTGGATCTTTGCCAGCTGGCCAGGCTGGCCCAAGCACATTGTTGGGAATAGTTTCTTAGAGTAACCAGTAGGTGGAACAAGGTGCTGCTGCTAAATCCCTTGAGTTTGAGGTTTTGCTAACCAAGATGAGGGAGTGTTCCTAGCATCTTCTGCCCTCCTTTTTTTCAATGGAGTTTCACTCCAGTAAACACAAATTATGACCACCCACTGTCCCTGATATGTAAAAAGGAATTCAAGGATCATGCATTTAGAGCACAGTTGATGGTCTAGCTCTGCCTCTCACCAGCCTTGAAATTGGTTCTGAGTAATTCAGTTACATCTGTGGGATGGGGACAAGTGCCTAGCATAGCTGAATAATGGCAGTTCTTAAATCCCATGCACTGTGCTGGGCCAGGCTGGACTCGGGTGCAGCCCGTCAGCCCCTGCAGCCACAGCCCCTTTCATGAGTCTTCTTTCCACCACTACCCCATCCGCATTCTTCAGCCCACTCCGGTTGGCATCTTGCACTCTGTTCCTTCCTCTTTCTGGAAGTAACTCTTCTCTCGGCTTCCAGGCACCAGCTCCCCAGCTCCTCAGTCTGTCTCTCTTGCAGCCTTTCCCCCAACTGCTCAACCTCTAAATTGGCATGCTCCAGCTCGGCCCTGACCCTGGGTCTCCACCCCTTACAGTGTCAGCTGTATGCTGGTGCTTTCCAGACCACTGCCAAGGGGCTGGGTAAACAAAATGTAGGGGACCCATAGAATGGAATGCTACTTAGCCATAAAAAGGACAAGTTTGGGTTTGTTTGTTTTTAATGATTTTATTGGAGCCTCGTTCAGCTCTTATCACAATCCATATATCCATCCATTGTGTCAAGCACATTTGTACATTTGCTGCCATCATCATTCTTAAAACATTTTCTTTCTACTTGAGCCCTTGGTATCAGCTCATTTTTTTCCCTCCCTTCCCCAGCCTCCCTCGTGAACCCTCGATAATTTATCTTTTTTTTTCAAGTCTTACATGGACTTTAACAACTTACACCCTTTAACCATTTTTCTGTTGTCCATCACCTAGGGAGGGGGTTATATGTAGATCATTATAATTGGTTCCCCCTTTCTCCTCCCACCTTACCCTTACCCTCCTGGTATTGCTACTCTCATTATTGGTCCTGAGGGGTTTATCTGTCCTGGATTCCCTGTGTTTCCAGCTCTTATATGTATCCGTGCACATGCTCTGGTCTAGCCAGATTTGTAAGGTAGAATTGGGGTCATGATAGTGGGGGGAGGAAGCATTAAAGAACTAGAAGAACGTTGTTTGTTCTGTAGGTGCTACCCTGCACCCTGACTGGCTCGTCTCCTCCTCGTGACCCTTCTGTGAGGGGATGTAAGAAGGACAAGTTCTGATTCATGCTGCAACATGGATGGGCCTCATCTTTTCCCCCAACCTTGTAGTTAGTGGCCCTGCGCTTCCCTGACAGCCCCACCAGGTCTCCCTCTTCTAGGGAAATAGCAAGACAGTCATATTAAGACTTATATACAAAGAGGTGTCCATAAGGCAAGATGGAAAGAAAGTAAACGTATAAAGAGCTAATAAATGATCAGTTAATTTGGGCAAGTTCACAAGAGAAAATGCAGATTTGCCAGGAGCTGTAGAGTGTGCTGGTTGGGCTAGGGAGTGACTGCTAAAGGATCCCCAGGGTGGGTGAGGGGGATGGGGGGTGGAACAGACAAGTCCTTGTCACTCCCCTGGATTCTCCCACTTTGTCTAAATGCCAGGCCCTCCTGTGGGCCTTGGCCACACCCCCTCCCACCACTGTATTTCGGGCTCCTCTCACTTTGTCAGACCACGCTCTCCCCTCTCGGGCCCTTTAAATGTGCTGTGCCTTCTGCTTAGGTGTCCCTTTGTCCATGGTTGGCTCTAGCTTAACTCTTAGTATTGACTGGAGCCTCATCTCTTCTGAGGCAGTCTCCAACCTTCCTCCCTCATTGCTACCCTCACATAACCCTCCTGCTCATTTCATTCCTAATACCCGCTGCAGTTTATAATGTAGTCAACTCCCCCACCTAAGAGTATGATTGATGAAGAGAGGCAGGAGCTCTCAGCTCATCTCTATGCTCAGTGCCCGGCACCTCGTAATGAAAGGCTACCCAGCCAACAAAGATAGGGACAGAGGCAGGACTTGAACCCTAGGCTTTGCTTTTCCCCCTGTGCTACATGATTCTGAATTAGGAAGTCAAGGTTTACACGAGGTCTCTGAATATAGCTCCAGGGTCTGACAGGTCCCCAGTCTTGTGCAGTGCACTCAGGTACACTTGTCACCAGGCAAGGTGCCTGCAGGCTCAGACAGCTGAGTCACTCTAGGAAATCTACAGCGTCCCTGTGCCCATCCACTTCTCTGTCCCCACTTCCGCCTTTCGCATTCTCCCAGAGCCAAGGCCTAGCTGTCCCCATAGGAGGGGAAGTGGTCAACTGCAGAATGGAAAGCATGGCCCTGGAGGTGCCCAAACCCGCAGAGGCGGGCTCACTCTGCCCAATGGGTGAAGCCGGGACAGGCTGCAACCCCAGTTCCAGACTCCACAGGTAGTGCCTGGATCTAGCTGCAAGTGCATCAGGGATGTCAGAAAGCCCTGGGATGGGGACTCGTATGGAAGCCAGCTGGGCAGAGGGCTCAGTAGGAGCTGCAGAGAACATTGGGTGCTGCAGGAGAACGGTGCTCCCATTGTCCAAGCAAGGCCTTCCCCTGCATAACCTGGTTCTTTGACCTTTGCGGACCCCTTTTCAGAGGAGTGTCTTTAAATGCAGAAAGTGGGACCTGTGGCCTGGCAAAGACAAGGGTGATCACAGAATGCTTTTTCTCAATTGTGATTAGATAGTACTCAGATTGACTTAGTAGCACATTAAAACAACAAGAAGTACCCTTGGGTTCAATAACTGCTGTAATGTTGAAGTGGTGAACTCAGAAGTAGATCTTGAGGCATCCACAGTATCCGTGAGGAGCCCCGTTGTTGCACTGGGTAACTCTTGGCAGCTAAGTGAGAGATCAGTGGTTCAAAACCCACCCAGGACAACTCAGGGGACCGACAGTCTAGGTCCTTGAAGATGACAGCCCAGGAAACCCTAGGGGGCAATGCCAGTCTATGCTGTAGGTTTTTGTGAATCCGAATACAGCCACCATGACTGTATTGTGATTTGAAAACAGGGTTTTCAATTGAAGACAATGTCATAGGAACTAGGAGTACTAATACCATTTGTTTGCACTCAAGATGGAAGGAAATGCAGTTTAGAGGCTAGTGAAAATCAAGATACCACTTTTCCCCACCCAAATTCAAGGACCTCCTGAATTCTGTGTATGGACCACAGGTTTACACTTTACTCTGGTCTCCCCTCCCCACCTGAGAACAGGGCTGCTCCTTCATCTGGTTTCAAACCTAAATGTCTAGGAAGAGCCTCTCACACTCTTCCCACTTGTAGCTGGGTGGGTTCTTGGATTTGCAGGTAGACAATCACACTGATTGCGAATGATAGCCTCTTCTCTTTTAGCTAGGTGAGGGCCTACCTGCTGTCATCCCTTGCCCTCTGCTGGGGAATGAACACAGCAAAGGGGGTGGGGCATGGAATCTTACCAGAGGTACATCCAATAAAACATTGAGTTAAAGTTTAAAATGGGCCTAACCCCCTTGGGAAAGGAGACCTGGTGGCACAGTGGATTACAATTCAGACTGCTAACTACAAAGCCAGCAGTTCAAAACCACCAGCCATTCCTTGGGGAAATAGACAAGGCTTTCTACTCCTGAAAAGATGTAAAGTTTTTAGAAACCCAATACAGGGTCGTTAGGAGTTAAAATGGACTCATGGGAGTAGGTTCCACTTTGGGGACTGGGATGAGATGGGACTGAAACAGGACTATTGTGGAAGTCAGACCAAGATGTCTCTAAACAAGGCCTCTGCCCAGCAGGGGCGTCAGGGTAGCAGGCCCTGGAAAAGTGGACTCAGTGGAAGCTGATTAGAACAGTACCCAGATGCCCACACTGAATCCCAGGTACCCAGCCGTGAAGACGTTAGTTGTGTGGCACCGGGGACTCTGCAGGTGTGAGTCAGCCAAGTCTTGAGACAGGAGAGCAAGGGGCCATCATGGTGGGTCCGACGCTGTCCCTTGAGTCCTTAGGAGGTGGACACAGGAGGGGCAGGGGTAGAGGAGATGTGGCCACAGAGGCAGTAGAGGTTGGAATAGAATAATTCGGGATCCTGAGTCTAGGAATGCACACAGCTTCTAAAAGCCGGAAGGATTGGACTCCAAACCACCCCCACCACGCCGCCCCCATAGAGCCCCAGCTGTTAGCTCATTGAGGCGCCTGGCAGCCCCAGGGCCGCCAGATCCACAGGAGAGGACATGCTTGTTTTAGGCCGCTCGGTTTGTGATGGTTGGTTACAGAAAGCATAAGAAACGAATACACCACCACCCCTCCAAAGATTTGTGATGCCCCCTGGCACCCAATCAAAATTTGAGGGGTGTGTGAGAGCTGGCCATTTCTTGGGGAGGCCGAGGCTGTGAACTACCACTTCTAGAAATGAGGTAGGAACCTGGGCCAGCTGGGGCGGCTCCACAGGGAGGCCCTCTGGCCTGGAGGAGCTGGCTCGAGCAAGGGGGCCCAGCACCCACCTCCCCTCCCCAGAGGGAGAGCACTTGTTGCCACAACTTTCTGAGCAGGGTGTCTCCCCGAACTCTCCTACCTCCAGCCTCAGCCCCCTCCAGTGGAGCCCCAGGGGCCCAAGGGTGCCCGCTCCCCTCCCCATCCCCCCGCCCGCCCCGGGGCAGAGTGTGCAGGAGACCAGCAGGGCCACTCGGGCCCCCTTTCCAGAATCTGCAGTGGCGCGGGAAGGGGCGGTGGGCTGCCAGCAGCCAGGCCGGACGGACGGACTCCCTCTAAAATATTCAGGGCTGCCCCTCCCTCCCTCCACCCGCCGAGGAAGGAAGTGGCTCCCTCCTCCCACCCCTTTCCGCGGACTGGCCGCCCTGGGCCCCGGATCCATTCTCGTGATTCGCTCCCAGGGCGGGACCTTTGTCCACATGCAGGGCTGCGGGAGGCCGGTGCCCAGGAGCAGCGGGGCCAGCTGGCCGGAGAGTTAGAGACAAGCGGGCTGAGTGACCTAGGGACGGGCGGGAAGGAGAGGTGAGATAGAGACCCGAGCCGAGCCGAGACCAGCCATCAAGTTGGAGGGAGGATGCAGGGGGCAGGCCTAGCGCAGGGGCGGGGCGGCGGGCAGGAGGGCGGCCCCTGGGCGCCGCGAGCTCTACTTGCTGCGGTGGCCGCGGGCGGGTGGGTGCAGCGGGGTAAGTACTCCCGGGCCAGGGGCGCAGCCCCTGCTCCAAATCCCCCCCATTCCCCACCCCACTTGCGCAACACTCAGGAAAGAGGGAAGCACCCTCCTAGCCACCGCCTGGCAATGGGACCCCGGCCCCTGGGGCCCTCCCAGCGATTTTCCACGGGGGACTGACGACGGGGAAGGCAGTGCTTGAGGTCCAGGAGAGGGAACGCCTATCAGCCTCAATGACCTCCTCTGGGAAATAGGCATGTGGATTAGCATCACCCTTATATATTGAGGGCTCACTGGGCCTGTGGCCTTCACCTCATCACTCCTCCCAGCAGCGCGGGAAGCAGGTGCCATCTTCTCTATCCCACAGGTGAGGCGACCAGGAGAGGCCAAGTCGTTTGCCTGAAGTAACACAACCAAAAGAGACCAGCCAGAACCTCTGCCAGGTCTGTGGGAACCCCTGAGCCCTTTTACCCATCACCCCTGCTCTGTGAACTCTGGAGAGAAGTGGGTGTACAGGTGGTGCTGGGTGTCCTAGGAAGAGGCCAAATGAGGAGCTCACCCATCAGGAAGTGGAGAAAGAGGGGTAGCGGGTGCTCATGCCCCCAGAGCATCCAGGGCAGCAAATCCTTCACCTGGAAAGACAAGGGAAGTCAAAAGGTGTTGCTGCTAGGGCCCCCCGTTCACAGGTGCACAGGTGTGTTGCAAACAGACCTGTTTTAACAGGTTTCTGATCAGTGGGTGGCAGCCGGCAAATTCTCTCACTGATAGTCTCAGCAGGCAAAGAGTCCAATTCAAATCGTGGCCGGGCCACTTCCATTCAAGGCAGAGGGGTCAGTTCAGAAAGTTGTGGAGGCTGGGTTTTATCGTTCCAAAAGGGTCATTTTGATAGATTTTTCTTTAAGGGCACAAGGAGGTCCCAGAGGCTTATTATGAAAAACTTTTAAGAAGATGGAAAACTGCCTTGGTGAGGAGAAAAGTCCAGGACATGGTGACAGTACACCCACTCATTTTTCTAGGGTAGCAAGGACCATCCTAGGGGAATTTCAGTGGGGAAACTTTCCCCATCCACCCTGCAGCTCTGATCTTGCCCTTTCAGACTCTGTTCCCCAAACTCAGAGACCACTTCAAAGAACCAGAATTTGCATCCCTGGAGGCTGCCAACACTGCGCTTTTGACTTGGTATCAATGGAAGAGCCCAGAATCCTTTGTGGGAAGAGTCAGAGAGATAGAAACCCCGCCTTGTGAAGTGTAGGTGGAGGATATGTCACTGCCAAGTGATAATAGTTCTGCATTGGGGTATTTTTATTTAATAAAGTGTCTGATTTTGTAGCAATACATTTCCACTTAGCCTGGTACCTTCCACTCCCACCTTGTGGGGCAGGGGGTGCTGAGTAAGCAGCATACTGAGACCGGGAAAGGATAAACCCTAGGACAGAGGAAGTGCAGTGTGGAGTGGGGATCTTCACCCAGGGCCCCCCAGGCAGTCGCCTAGCACCCCCTCCCACCGACTTGGGTGCAAGGGCTCTTGCAGGCTTAGCCGTGGGACTTCTCCCCTCCTGGGGCGAGCAGAGTGAAGGTCTAATTGGCAGGTATGTGGAGTAAGGTAAAGGTGATGTGCAGGTGTAGCCCAGAGTCCAGAGCCCTCCTCCACTCAGGCTGTCCCTCTGGACGGCTTTGACCTTCACAGGTTGGTCAGGGCTCTGGGGGAGCTGCAGTATTTCCGGGCAGCCCCACCAGCAGCTGGAAGCATCTTGAGTAAGAGCAAGGCTGAGGGCTGCAACTTCTCCCCATCTGACTCCCTGGGGAGTCCCAGCTCCGCCAGAGTTGCTTTGAGGGCAGCGTTTTGAAAATCTTTCAGCAGAGGCTTGCACAATTCCAGAGCTGCTCTGCAGCCCCCAGGGCCCTCCCTCTGAGACTGGTTAGCAAGAAGGAGGAAGCCCAGAGCCTGAGCCTCCCCTTGATGCTCAAGCCTAAAACCTCGGCGCCATCTCTGTTCTTTTTCTCTCACGCACCCCATCTCCCTGGTCAAGTTCTTCCCTCAAGCAGATCCAACATCATCCGCACCTGAACCCCATAGTCCAGGCCACTGTCATCTCTTGCCTCCTCACTGAACTCTTGTTGCCATTCTTGATGCCCCAAATCCTCAGCACTATCTACCACAGTCTCCTGCTACTGTCCTCGCCATGGTCTGCTGCAGCCACTCGGCCCGATGGCTCTTCTTTGGACACTCAGCTCTTCTCTCTCTAGCCTGTGCTCAGGCTGTTCCTTCTGCAATCTCCTTGTGACATAGCCCCCTTGAAGTTCAGAGAGCCCATGTCAGCTCCCTAGAAGTCTTCCTTGATCACCCTGGATGGAGGAGCCTCCCTGCCCCCCATGTCTGTTCCCCATCCCATCTTTCTTTCTGCCCTGGGTGGTGTGACCTCATCTGCGCATTTGCTTAGCTCCTTATTTGTCTTCTCTGCTAACACACCAGCCTCCCAGGGGCCTGACTTTTGCCTTGTTCTTCATCTCTGATTTCTCCACGACCCAGCACAGTACCTGCCCAGTAGTGAGTGTCCAGGTCACTGGGCAGTTGCCAACAGAGTGTGCAATCCCCGTGAGTTCTACTTCACTTGCATTCCCTTGCCTAACAGATTTCCTTCTGCGTTGTCCCACAGCCCTCGGGCTGCTTATTCCTCTGAACAGACCACGGCCTTTCTCATCTCTCCCTAAAGTGGGACATGCGGGCCGAGTCTAGGTTTTAGCCAGCATAACCAAGTTTAGCTGTAACCCAGCTTAGCTTTGTCCACATGGTGTGTCTTTTGCCGTCAGATGATTTACTGGAGGTATAGTTCCCAAACTCGAGCCTTCGAATGCAAGGAGCAATCATTCTGAAGGCACTTGCCTCGTATTACCAGGTGCCTGTTCTGGAAGATGACCCCCAGCACCATAGGCACATTTCCATATCGCTCCACAAGCATTGCGTTTTATGATTTTTATCTGTTAGGGCTAGTTTTATGGAAAGGGCATGGTTGTTAATTATTTGCCTCTTGAGTTCGTGAAGCTGAGTGTTTCTCTGGGCGTGTCAGCCATTTCTATTTCCTGTCTGGTGAAGGGAGGTAATCTCCACTTTTCCTTTCACCTTCACTTAGGGGGATGGTTCAGGTTGCGCTCATCCTGGGCGCTGATGAGCGCCCCCAGAGGCTGCAACTGGGAACGCACCCAGCCCAACTCGCCACCTAGCCATCAACTAACTCCCTGAGGGTCCTTTGTACCCTTGGCTTAATCAGGAGGAAAGAAAAGTCTATGTGTCTGTCTGTCCCTCTCTTTCTCTCAAGTCTGTAAGCATCTTTTTTCCAAAGTAGTAATATAATTGTTTTTAATTATAAAAGGATGACTTGGACGCAGGGTTATTAGTTAGAACCCCAGGGCAACAGAAGATAGGAAAACAATGTTGCTTGGCACCGGCACTATACATTTGAAGGGATGTTCCTGCAGTGGGTACCACACTGCAGCTGTTGCCCAAATGGACTGGATGTAGAGTGTACCGATGTGTCATGATCGCTGAGATACTGGAGTAGTTTACGAATGCTGCTTCCCTTTTACTCAGATCCACAGTCAACACTCATGGAAGCAGCCATTGAAACCAAGCCACAGAGGGCACTGGCAAATATGCTGCAAAGGACTTCGCTCTAATGTGGTGGAGAGCAAGAATGGCACTTGAAGACGAAGGTGCACCTGGCCCAAGCCCAGGGTATTTTCTTTCTCCTCATATTCATGGGGAAGCTGGACAAAGCTGGCCCCAAAGAATTGATGCCTTTGAGTCACAGTGCTGGTGGAAAATAATGACTATACTATAGACTACCGGAAGACCAAACCAACCCATCTGGGAAGAAGTAGAGCCAGAAAGTGCCGTGGAAGCAAAGATTACAAGACTTCATTCCAAGTGCTTTGGATATTTTATCAAGAGAAACCCATCCCTGGACTGGGACACGATGCTTGGTCAACTCAGAAACCACAGTGGTTCTACCCTGTCCTACAGGGTCGCTGTGAGTTGGCGTTGACTTAATGGCAGTAAGTGAGTTTAAAGTAGAAGGTCAGCGAAAAGAGGAAGATCCTCAACCCGGCGTATTGGCCCGATGGCTGCAACAGTGGGCTCAAGCATGGGAGCACATGAGGATGACACAGGCCATGACAGTGTTTTGTTGTATTGTACGCAGGGTTGCTATGGGACAGAACCGACTCCAGGGCATGCAACAGCACGGGTGCTGTGACAAATGACTACAAACCTGGTGGCTTAGAACAACACAAGTGTTCAATCTGATACTTTTGGAGGTCAGAAGTTCAAATTAGGACTGACTGAAAACTAAAAACTCCCTGCCATGGAGTCAATTCTAACTCTTAGAGACTCTCTAGGACAGGGTCCAACTCCCCCTGTGGGTTTCTGACACTGCGCGGGAACTGCTGCCTTTGTGGTTAGCAGCCTAATGTCAGGACATCACTGGGCTAAAATCCAGGTGTGGGCAGGGCTGTGTTCCTTCTGGAGACTAGGGGAGGATGTGTCGCCTTGCCTTTTCCAGCTTCTAGACACAACCCACATTCCTTGGCTGTGGACCTTTACCCCTTCTAGCCCCCTAGTATCGTACATTCTTTCCTCTAACGGTAACCCTCTTGTCTTCACCTTATAGGAACCCTTTTGATGACCTGGGTTCACCCAAATATTCCAGGACAATCTTCCCTTCTTAAGATCTTCAGCTTTTAATTACAGCTGCAAACACCCCCCCCTCCTTTTTTTTTTTTTTTTTGCCACATCAAGTACCATCTTCACGGATTCCAGGGAATAGGATGTGCACATCTTTGGGGCCCCTCACCCAGCCGGCCAAAGATATGTTAAGGAAAATAAGCAAGGTTTAGTGCGGGGCATGGGCTCACATCTGCTCAAAACAAAAACAAGAGATTTCAAAAAGGGAATTAAAAGATAATGGAATTCTTCCATGAACTTTTGGAAGCCCCCTTGTATCCATGAATGTTCTTGCATGGCACAGAACACCCCAGAAGGAGACAGGAACCTAGTAAGAATGGCTTCTTCTAGGCAGGAGAACAGAGTGGGAGGAAGACTTACTGGTCATAGTAAATATTTTCTGTTCTATTTAAATTTTTTACTACATACATATGTCACCTATGTTAAACATAAGTAATGTGGAAAAAGTAACACGGAGTCATTATGAAAATGTAGCCCCTCCAGAAACAAGGGAAAGGAAAATAGCTGTGCTTCTGTCCAAGGGGGGAGGGGGGGATGGGGGCAGATGCCAAAGACCCCAAACTCACTGTCATAGAGTCGATTGTGACTCACAGAGACCCTCCCTATGGGACCGAGTGGAGCTGTGCCTGTGAGTTTCAGAGGCTGTTAATCTTTTTTTTTTAATTTTAATTTTATTAAGGGCTCATACAACTCTCATCACAATCCATACATCAATTGTGTAAAGCGTATTTGTACATTCATTACCCTCATCATTCTCAAAACATTTCCTCTCCACTTAAGCCCCCGGCATTAGGTCCTCATTTTTCCCCTCCCTCCCCGCTCCCCCCTCCCTCATGAGCCCTTGATAATTTATAAATTATTTTGTCATATCTTGCCCTGTCCGACGTCTCCCTTCACCCACTTTTCTGTTGTCTGCCCCCCAGGGAGGAGGTCACATATAGTTCCTTGTAATCGGTTCCCTCTTTCCAACCCACTCTCCCTCTACCCTCCCACTATCGCCACTCACACCACTGGTCCTGTAGGGCTCATCCGCCCTGGATTCCCTGGATTTCCAGTTCCTATCTGTACCAGTGTACATCAGAAGCTGTTAATCTTATAGGAGCAGAAAGCCTCATCTTCCCCCAGCAGGGCGGCTGGTGTTTTGAACTGCTGATCTTGTTAGTAACTGACTCATAATCATCCACCACAGCAGCAGGGCTCCTTTCTTCTGGGAGGGGATCCCTCCCTTTTTCCTCAGAAAGAACAACTTGGAAGAGTTTCTAAACTTAAAAAATATGTAGGTAATTTTTCAACATGGATAGGCCTGCTGTATACATCCTATCTTGTCACATGATCTTTTTGACTTACTATATTATTACTATACTGTGTTTTGACATATTTTTATATTTAAATGTGAAAATTTGATAACAGCCTTGTCACTGCTCAGATGAGCTTAATGGATTTAACTAGTCCCCACTGGTGGGCATTTAGAATCTTTGCTGCTTTCTAGAATAATCCCAATGTCATAATGTATACTCTTAAAAAAACAAAAACTGAGATTTGCATAAGTTTTTAACATGAACACCTCAGTGTCTTTTACTATACTTGCAATATTGTCCAACTACTACGTCTTTTCTCGCTCCAGAACATTTTTTGCTTACCCCAAAGGGAAACCCTGTTCCCGTGAAGCAATTATTTTCCCTTCCCCTCTACCCACTGCAACCCTAATCTGCTCTGCACATGGGTTAGCCTATTCCAGATATTACATATGACTGCCTGTGCTCAGCTTATTTCACACAAACTAATAGTTTCAAGTGCACGCTGTAGCATGCTCAAGACTTCATTTCTCTCTCTGTCGGAGTAGGATTCCAGTGGGTGTGGAGGCCACATTTTGTTTATGTAGGTATCTATTGATGGGCTGGCTTGATTCCACCTTTTAGCTTTGGTGACGGTGCTACTTTGAGCACACACCTCCCCGCAGGTGTTTGAACATCTGTTTTCAGTTCTTTGGGGTCTCTTGTATAGTGACCAGACGTCCCGCTTTTGGCAGGACAGTCCGGATTTTTGGCTTTTTTTAAAAGTCCCAATTTTTGGAAAGAATGCACGACAAGCTAGGGAAGGGTCTATTTGGTCCATATAGACCAAATTTGTAATCAAGAACCCACCCCCGGTCAAGCGTGTCCCACTTTAAATCTGCTCACCATACTAGGATGAGTGGTCTTTGAGCCTTAGCCTCCTTTCAGACATTATTACCCCGAGCCAGTCATAGCGCACCACCACAGGGGGACGAATAACAGAAATGTGGGTGAAGGGAGACAATGGACAGTGTAAGACACGAAATAACAACAATAATTATAATTGATCAAGGATTCAGGAGGGTGGGAAGGTGGGTGGGGGAGTGGGGGAGAAAGGAGGAACTGATACACAGGGCTCAAGTAGGAAGAAAATGTTTTGGAAATGTTGATGGCAAATGTACAAGTGTGGGTGGTGACATATCTGGGCAAACTTTTTTTTTCTTTCTTTTATCAGAGCCGGAGGCGGCAGGAAAATGGCCACGTGGAATGAAAAGGTAAATTGGTTCCCCGGGGCTAACGGTGAGACACCCTCTCACCCTTGAGAGAATTTGGCTGGGTGTTTTCAAACTGCGGAGAGGGAACCCGGCCGTGCAGGATGTTTCCATCATCTCCAAGTGTTTAAAGTCACAAAGGTGAAAAACCCTGGAAGAGCCTCGCCAAAATGTGAGCTAGCCTGGTAACGTGAAATCAGAGCGTTGGAGCCCTAGCTCTGGATCTTCATACCCACATGTCCTTACCCTAGAGGCCCTTTTCTCTTCTGTGAGCGAGCACATTCCCCCCCTCCTCCCACCCGTTTCCATATCCAGAAAACAGTTGAAAGATTATCCACCACCCCAGGCCCTGGAAGACTGTTGGGAGGATTCCACGAGATGATGCTCAATGATGAATCGTGGGCACAGAGAAATAAAGCCTCTTGCCCAAATTCACACAACTTGGAGGCAGCTGAGGTGGGATTCCAACTCTGGCCTGACTTCCAGAGCAAAGGCTTTGCCTAATGAACTCGGTCGCTGAACTCCAGGGGTAGGATGGGTTGGGTGTGGTGGAGAGGAAGTGTTGGCTGCTGTCTTCGCTGCTGGCTTGGGACTTGAGGAGTGCTGGCCTAACAACCATCCCAGATGGGGCTAGCCACTCAGGTTGGCTGCAAGTGTAGGGGGTACAGTCTGAGAAGCAACTACAGAGGACCGTCGAATGATCATGATTGCAATCCTGGAGCTTACTAACTGGGTGATACCTGGAATTCTGAGGGTTGCCCTGATTTGGGAAATGAAGAGCGAGGGGGCCCTGGCCCTTGGAGGAGAATGTCATCCCTTCTTCTGACTCAGACATGTCGAGGTGTGGGTTCCAAACACCAGCCTTCCTTCCAGTGTGTAGTTGAGTGCTTGCCTGTGTGTGCCCCCCCAGGACTGTAGTCGTAGTGATAATAAGACAACACACAGAGGTTGAGCAGCATTTCGGCCAGGCACAAACTCGGGGCCGTCCGGGTATTTGTTTTTTAACCCTCACAACGACCCTGTGAACTTATAGGTAGACACACTGAGGCATAGGGAGGTTTCCCTGGTGGCTCTGCCCTGTGCACTTCTCAGAGGCAAATCATTCAGAATCAAGATTGTCTCCTGGGGAAAGAGTCCCACCCAAGTAGGACAGACTGGAGAGCAACCCTTGGGGAGGACAGCCTCCAGGCCGGCACCGCTCATCCATTCGCTCCTCTACCTGAGCCTCGGTTCTCCTTTCCTGTAAAATGAGACAGCAGGCACCCCATGGCATGGGGAAGGTTAGTTCAGACCATGCCCAGGGCACACTCAGCAGGACTCAGCAAGAGTCACAGCCAACTCTTAAAACACAGCGTGAGGGGGCGTTGACTACACGATAGCATTGCAGCCCATCACTGCCCTTTGCCCCATCTCCCCTTCTGGGCACTTGGGAGACCCGGAGGAGCCCTTTGCCTCCCTTCTCAGGAGGCACTTGGGAGACTGGGTGGCAGCCATGGTTCATGTACAGCACTGGCTATGCCAGACCAAGTCCTTCAGTATTCCTGGGAGTCTGAGACTTTGGCATCTCTAGGTTTCAAAGCTTCCAGGTAATTCTAAGTGCAGTCAGACCAAGAGCCTTTTGCCAGATTAGACAGGGCTTCTCATTGCAGCTGTACTCCAGTGAAATAGGCAAGGGGGTACCCTTAACTCTTTATTTTCACCTCTGATCAGCCAAAGTGTGACTAGGACATCCCGGGGTGGGGGAGCAAGCGGTTGATGGGTCTTCCTTTCTCCCTGGGTGGTTAGTGTTGTATTTTTATGTTTACACTCCCTGCCATTGAGTCAGCTCTAATTCAGCGCCCCCATAGGACAGAGGAGAACTGCCCCTGAGGGTTTCCCGAGTTGTAACTCTTTACAGAAGTAGAAAGCCTCATCTTTCTCCTGCGGAGCTGGACGGTAGTCTTGAATTGCTGACCTTGCGGTTAGCCGCCCAGCACATCCCCTATGATGCCCCCAGGGCTCCTTGTGTGTGCTTATGCACAGCAGCTCTTCCTGATGCTGCCCCCTTGCCAGTTGATGTGCCCAGTGGTACAATCGTTGGACGAGTTATTGGGTCTCTGGCAGTCATGACTTCCCCTTCCCCCAGGGAAGTAGGCAGGACATGCATACATGCTTCTCCCATGTCTTCAGGGGCAGGGCTTGAAATCCCATGTTGCACATGGTAACTTCAATGTCAGGCATAGAACTGAGTATCTCCGAGTGTCTACTAGAAGCAGGTGTAAATTGTATTTCTTAATTGAGAAAGACAGGTTAAGTTCCTACTTACCATGGGTTCCATTCCAGTGACTCAGTCTGATGGTGGTTGAATGCCCCCCACCTTTTTTTTAACCTTCCAGTTTTCATTATTGCTTTTATTATCAGTACCTGTATAAATCATGTAGGAGTAAACGCAAGAATAACCTCAGCAAATTACACAGTTCAACATTGTATGTTAGTACATGTTACTGACAGTAAGATGTGCCAAAAAAAAAGACGGTCCTAAGTACTGTTCATTGTGACTCAAATACGTTGTAAGTTGGGGACTCCCTATATGGCCCTGAGCCCTCTGCCCAGGCCTGGATTTGCATAGCTGTGAGCCAGGCCTTAGGCCAGGCACCATCCTGGTCAAGAGGTAGGTAGTACAGGAAGAGCTGGCTTAGGGCCAGTGGCCTGGGTTGGGAGCCCCACTCTACTTCTCATTGTCTGGGTGGCTTTGGGTCACTAAACTTAGTTGCATCATCTGTCATTGGAGCTGGTTCAGGCAGTCCCCACTTTGGAGTAGCTGTGATGTTCCTGGGGGCTATGTTTACAAAAGACTTGGCCCAGGGTGCCTTGTGGGCTCTTACTGTGATGAACCTTCTTTCCCTCATCACGGGCACTCAGCCTCACCATCATCTTGCCAGGTTGTCTACCAAAAAAGGAGGGGTCCTCACCTCACAGGAAAGAGGGATACAAGCGGAGAGCCCCACCTGAGGGGCTCCCTGACCACCAGGCTGAATTCTCAGACCCTCTCGAGCTCCTCAGCCCATGTGCACCCCCTCCCACCTGAACTGGTCTGCCGCTATGGTGGCTGGTTTTGTGAACCTCAAACTTCCTCCCCACCCAGGAGAAAGCAAAGCTTCTAAAGCTATTTAAAGACTTCCTTGATTTTAAAAATAGGCATTCCTCAGAACACAGCTCCCCGGGGGCTGGGGGTGTGGGGTGCTGGGTGGGGTGACCTTCTGCCCACCTTCCCCTCAGCCTCTCAGAGGCAGGCATTCTGCCCCTGATGCCCCTAGAGGAGAGAGTGGCTGAGGGATTCATTCCTTTGGAGGAATGGAGAAGCTACCTATGTGGTGGGGGTCGGGAAGGATAAAAAGATAAGTGGCAAACTGTGGGTGGGGGGATAATGTGTCAGCAGGCATTGTAGGTGATGGAAGCCACCTGTGCAAAGGCCCTGTGGTGGGAGGGACCTACAGGGGACAAAGGCCGGTGGAGGCCTTGTGTAGAGTAGAGAGCGGTGAGGTCAGTGGGCAGGCAGAGGCCACAGCCTCACACAGAGGTGGACCTGGGCCTCAGGAAGGTACTTTGGTCTTGATGGGTTTTTTTAACAGTTTTATTAGCACTTCATCCACGTGTCTTACAATTCAGTAGTCCAATCATAATTTTCTTCTTCCTTGTACTCATGGTTATTCATGTCATTTTTTCCCTAGTTGTGGTGAAAATATACACAACAAAAGATTCTCCAATTGCACACATTCTACATGCAGAATTCAGTGTCATGGATTATGCTCTTCATATTGTACAACCAGTATTGGCATCCTTTTCCAAACCATCCCATCTCCATTAATACAGACTCAGTGGCCCCTAAAGCAACAACTCCTTCTCCTTCACCCTTGGTAACTATTGGTCGAGTTTGGTTTCTTTTCTTTCTTGTTCCTTTAGTAATGTTCTTGATATCATTTTCACATGGTCTTGACTTCTAAGAGCAGCTGGCAGCCAAAGAAGAGCTTTCGGTCAGGAGTCTTTGGGGATCCCCACGACCTAAATGAGCACCCAGTCTATTGTGCTCTCGCCCCCAGCCCCAAATACTCCACCACTCAGTCCTCTGCAGACTGGATCTCACCCCCCCAAATGGCAACTTTGTTGGGTCAAAGTAAATAGAAGTGGACGTTTCTTGTGCCCCCTCACCCCCGTTGAAACCTGTTGCTGTACGGTGAGTTCCAACACCTTGGTTTGGGTTGGTGGTTTTGTAAGATACGGTCCAGTCTGTGACTTGCCAGCGTCTGCCTGACTAGCTCAGGGCTTTCTGGGCCAGCGGGCGTGTCGCCAGCTTAGCAGCAGCTGCATAGTCCTCTGCCTGTGGACCAGCCCGGGTATGTTCACCCACGGCTCTGGTCCAGCTGTTGACTCTTGCCCAGGATGGCAGTGAACATCTGTGTGCTCACACACAGGATCCGAGGGTCTGGCCAGGAGGGTGGCATTTTAAGTTTGGATCGGGAGTGGTTGATTGCCCTGACTCCTTAGGCTGCACATCTGGAGACTCAAATATTTTGGGGAAAGGTGGACAATCAATCTTGCCTAATTGTCCTCCCCAAAGGGTCCATCCACTTCTATGTCCACTGCGGGGTACGTGAGAGTGTCCACTTCCTTAGGCCTTTGGGTTGGTGACACGGTATGACTTCACCAAGTGGCCTTCCCACGTGGTGCCTCAGTTTCCCCACCTGTAGAATGGAGAGATCGTTCCTCCCTGCCCTGCTCACGCAACAGGGCGGAGTCAGAGGGCTCTGTCCATAACCCTGAGCCAACCGGAGCAGTAACTGCTGGGACTGGCCACAGGAGCGGATTTCCGCCAGGTAGTTCTGTGAGCTCTGAGGGAGAAGGCGCTCATAGCCCTACCCGCCCTAGGCTATCGTATGTAAGTATCCTCTAGCGCAGTGGCTCTCCACCTTCCTCAGGCCGCGATGCTGTCATGCAGTTCCTCATGCGGTGGGGACCCCCAAGCATAACATTATTTTAGTTACTACTTCATCACTGTCATTTTGCTACTGTAAGGAATCGGGTGACCCCTGTGAACGGGTCATTCGAGCCCCAAAGGGGTCACGACCCCCAGGTTGAGAACTGCTGCTCTAGCCTCTAGCCGCTGGCTGCCTGGCTTTCTCAGGACCCTGGGTTCTGGAACACCAGGTTCCCAGTCATGCCACCTGAGCTAAGTGTGTGTGACTTTGGAGAAGTCACCTTCCTGGCCAAGGCTGGAATGATGGGTCAGGCTCGGGGCTGGAATGAAGGGGAGCATGGAGAGTACTCAGAAGAGTTTCTGGCATGTGGTAACTGATCATCATGATAGAGGTCACTGCTATTGTGTCTTGTAGGGGTCTTGAGGTGACATGGGTGGTAGCTCATGAGCAAATCGGTGCCTCAAAATGGGCCCGGGGAAACAGCAGTCAAAAG
>NW_022111312.1:11473966-11476421 GCF_000313985.2 Echinops telfairi
CTATTGTGTCTTGTAGGGGTCTTGAGGTGACATGGGTGGTAGCTCATGAGCAAATCGGTGCCTCAAAATGGGCCCGGGGAAACAGCAGTCAAAAGATCCTCCAGCCCTGAGAACTGGGAGCTGGCAGAATTTCCCGAAGAGCCTTTGTTTGTGATTGTTGGGTGACCCTGTCTGAGGGACGCCCCACCCTCCTTCAGAGGACCAGTAAAAAGAAACACTGTTGTCTTCACCACTTCTAGGACACTTTTTCTGTCCCCTGCACCCCCAGAAGTAATTCTGGTCTGACAACTGTCGTGTGGAGAAAGCGGTGAGTGGGGTCCTCCCCTTGGAGGGGTTTCTTATTGTTGCTGTCAGGAGCAATCGAGCAGGCTCCAACCCATAGCGACCTTATGCCCAGCGGACAGAAGCACTGCCCAGGCCTGCTCCATCCTCACAACCCTTCCCCCGCCTGAGCCCATTGCTGCAGCCCCTGTGTCCGCCCAGCTCCTTGAGGGCTTCCTCTCCTTCACTGCCCTTCTACTTTATCAAACAGGATGTCTTTCTCTGGGGACTGGTCTCCCCGGATAATGTGTCCAGAGTCTGTAAGATGAAGTCTCTCCCTCCTTGCCTCGAAGGAGCACTCTGGCCGCACTTCTCCCAAGACAGACTGGTGACCTTTAAGCAGTTGACCTTTTATCAGTCCATAGTCCTCTCCAGCACCGTCCTGCTGTCGTCAGCGTGGTGAGTTCATTCGATAAATGTTTGCTGAACTCCCCTCGCTGGGCTGGGGGCAATAGAGTCCCTGCCTGCACCATCGAACCCAGAGGACAGGCACCTAAAGCTAAACCTCCCCATTTGCAGGGTGCGTGCGTGCTAAAATCCGCTTTTCATCAGCTCCCACAGCGCCTTTATGGACGCACTTGACCTGGCAACAAACTCTGAGTTGTTCATTGGTGTGCACCTTGCCGGGCTGAGGTGGAACAGGCAATGCTCAGCCTTCCCGCCTTGGCTCTCAGACGGTAAACAAGCATCCTTCTCACCTTTCATTTCGTGCCACGTTTTTTTCCCACATTTCTGTGCTTTTGGTTGATGATTGTGCCGTTAAAAAAATGGTCCCCAAGTGCAGTGCTGGAAGAGTCCCTGATGTGCCTGACAGAGACAATAATATGTGTCTTTGAAAAGCTTTATTCCTGCATGCCATATAGCGCTGTTGGGCTTTGAGTTCAGGCTAATGAATCAACAGTGTACGTGAAATATAGTATCATTATTGACTGAGTAATACAAATGTTGGGACCAAAGGCTTGCAGGAACCTAACCCCGTATTCCCACTAGGAGCAATAATTTAGTATTTGCCAATTCAGTGTCCTCGGTGATTTTATAAAACATGACCACAAATAATGAGACTTGACTCCACTCAGGTGTCACAGTACTTGCTAGTTAGAGAGATGATGAGAAAATAGAAGAAGAGCCCTTAGCCTAAGACTGGGAGGTGAATAGATGGGGAACAGGCACCCCACATGTGAGGGGCAGACTGTGGGAAGTCCCAGCAGCAAGCAAGAGCACAGCGCTTTCTAGAACTGCAAGCTGAGTGTGGCTGGGTGCTGAGAAGGCTTGGGGAGCAGGAAGAAGTGAGACTGGAAAGTAGAGAGCTTTGCCTTTGTCCTGAAAGCAGCAGAGGGAAGAGTAAAGCCTCAAGGACTTTTAAGATTGGGGGTGCAGAGAGCAAGAACACAGGTTTGCCCTGGAGAAAAATGACTGTGTATGAAAAATTCTGTGGAGAAAGGACTGGAGGGAGTGCCCAAGTGGGGTTTAGATGCCAAGCAAGGAGGCCGTGGAAAGACATCTAGGCAAAAAATGGACAAGAGAAGATGAGGTGGGAGCAAGGGTTAGGAAGTTGACACTTGATTAGGCATGGAAGAGACTGAGGGAGAGAAAAAAGTCAAGGGTGATGTTTTGGCTCCTGATGTGGGCAACAGAGTGGATATGGTTCTATGACTTGGAGGAGCATGGAAGGAGGAGAGGATTTTGGGAAAAGATTAGTTCAGTTTGGGCATCTTAGGTCACAGCAAACTAACCTGGCAGGCTATCCGACTTCAGACTGTGGATTTTTATTTGCACCTGAACAGCATTTGGAACACAAGTGCATTGAGGCCACCAAACTGGGTGTGGGGGTGGGTGGGATGGAGTCATCCAGCACAAGCACAAGGTCGGATAGGGTCTCAAGGACTTCCTGCATAGCATGGCAGGAGCATGGCAGCCAGGGCACAGGAGGAAACCCTGGAGGAGAAATTACTAGGCAAGTCCGAGTCCACAGCCAGAGGATGCAGTCCATTCAGGTCCATTCAGGGGATGGAACCAAACATTCCTGAGGCGTTGACCAAAAAAGTTGGGTGTATTCGTTTCTGGTGGCTACTGTAATGAAATGTCCCCAACTGGGCAGCTTGAAACCACGGATGCCAGTACTGGAGGCTGGGGG
>NW_022111312.1:11476521-11483033 GCF_000313985.2 Echinops telfairi
AAAAGTTGGGTGTATTCGTTTCTGGTGGCTACTGTAATGAAATGTCCCCAACTGGGCAGCTTGAAACCACGGATGCCAGTACTGGAGGCTGGGGGTCCGTGATCAGGCCAATGGCATGTTGAGTCCTTCTTGGCTTCTGGCAGCACCAAGTGTTCCTGGACTTGCAGCACCAGGTGGCTCCTTCATCCCCCGACCCTCAGTCCATGTGTAGCTCCTCTTTCAGAAGGATATTAGAAATTTGGAGCTCAGCTCCCTCCCACACTCCAGGATGATTTCATGTGAACCTAACCGGCCCCATCTTCAAACACCCCATCTCCAAACAGGGTCATCGATACTGGAGTTAGGACTTCAGCCTATCTTTTCCTGGGTCAGGGGTGGAGGGTGGTGGTGGAGAAAGTCAGGAGGAGGGGGGAGACTCTAACTCATAACAGTGACTTCATGAATGCACTGTCCACGATGGAGTGGGAATGGCAAGAAAGGTGGAGATGACCCTGCTAGTGTAGACTCTCCAGGGGGTAAGCCACAGCAACAAATTCAGGCTTGCTGGTGCAGTAAGCGGAATTCATCCGCTCGCTGCTCATGTAACCGAAAAGTCTGGGCGGAAGCTGGGGCGTGGCAGGGAGTGTGCTTACTGTGGAGGAGGAAACATGGCGGTGCTGATGGACAGACAGACGAAGGGGCTTCCCTGAGCTGGTTGGTCCAAGAGAAGAGAGTGGAGGGACCAGGGTAAGTGGGAGAGTTGGTCCAAGGCATTTCCTGGACCAGCTATGTCTTTCCTCTCTTCTGGAACTTCTCTGCTTCTGACATGCCAGGCTCTTAACAAAAAACCAGCCTTGGTTTCTGCTCTGCTGGGTGCCATAAATATTCTCCCAAGTGACTGAACGTGGCTTCTTCATTGGGCAGAGTGATTCAGAAAGAACTTCTCTTCCTCCCGTTAAATGTAAATGTGGGTTTTGCACAGCCCCAGAGCCTCCCACCATGCTGATAAATCGCACAGGAGGGCTGCCCTCCCGGGGGCAGGTGTTCTAGAGGGAAATTCTGACCAGTAGCTGCCCGGAGGGCCTCTGTGCTTTTGTGGGGCTGGCCCTAGCCGAGCACCGGGAACCCAAGGTGAGTGTCCCAGCCCGAGAGAGACCACAGCCCCGCCCCGCATGTGCAGCCAAGCACCAGTGTCCTCAGCCCACGGGTGCGTGACCGACTGACTCCTCATGCCCTTGGGGCTGTATGGGACTGCGGAGGTAAGGAATAAGTCACCGTTCTTACACAAAGTGTTCCTATGTAGACGTGGTAAACAGGGCTATCGAAGGAAAATTAAGCGTTTAAGGAGAGGTCCCAACTTGGGGGGAGTCTAATTTAGATTTGAGGGGCCACCAAGGGCCTCTCTGAGGAAGTGGAACTTGAACAGAATTGTCAAGCATGAGAAGGACCAAGCCAAGCACAACATGTGGAGAAGGGCATTCCTGGCTGAGGGGACAGAGGGGTGGGAGCGGCAGCCAGCGTGGCTAGGGCACAGTGAGAAGGTTGCAGGAGGGGATGGGGCCACATTTGTCATGTGAGGGCCATGGGTTTTTATCCCAAAGCCATGGCCAAGTGTAAGCAGGGGCAGCGGATGATCTGGTGGTACCATCAACCTGCTGTGGAAGGCCACAAACCAGAAGCTGATCTTGACATGACTGAACTATTGAATTGTATGATATGTGGGTTATATGCCAATAAAACTGTTGGGGTGGGGTGGGGGGCGGTTACAGAAGGCAAATGATAGATGAGGCTGCAGGCAGTGAAAGAGGTACATGGCTTGAACTGGGAAGGTAGGATGGGGTAGAGTGGGGAGGCTATGGGAGGTGAAGGCCAGGTGAAGGTCAAGAGAATAAAGCCTGAGACAAGTCCAGGATCAAGGATTGACAGGAAAAGCAGGTTTCCTCAGGAGGTCCCCAGCCGGCCTTGGACCTACTCCCTCTAAGGCTCCCAAAGTACCTGACCGATTTGAGGGGTAGCAGGGTAGGGGTACCCTTTGCTAGTTACAGACTACCGACTCCCAGGTATTATTGCTCAAGTATTGTTATTTGTGGGTCAACTTGTTCAAGATTTATTTTTAAGCTTAACTGGGTTCCTCTTAGCTTTGTTACTAGCAGGCAGCTCATTGACTTGTGGATCAACTTAATTTTTTCAAGATTTATTTTTAAGCTTAGCTGAGTTAGTCAACAGCAGCCTTGACTTTCAGGATACTTAGCCTCCTGAGTATTTGGGTATCCAATGAGATCGTCCTACTCGGAACGTTTGGAACTCATACCTCTCCTGGATGTAGGACTTGTTCAGCTTTAGTCTTGCTCTGCCCACGTGCCATTTAGGACTCAACCCGAGTCCAATTCTTGGAGCCCCCTCTCTGCACAGCTCCCTTCTCTCTGGTCCACCATCATGCACACTCCTGGGAGAGGAGACTCAGGAGCCCTGAACTACCATTTTTGCCTCCACATTCCAAAAGTTCCTTGAGGTAGAAAGCCAGGGTGATTCTGAGTTTTGCCCGTTTGTTTATCTTTTCTCAGGGCTCATAGTAAATATATAGTATGTACTACCGTCGTGCATGTTATATATTTTGTCCAGTTTATCATTGTTTATGGCAGGAGGACTGGTCTGGTACTGGTTAGTCCACCACGGTCAGAACTAGAACCGCCCCCCCACTCACATATTCCAAAATCAATGCATGGTATGTTTTGCAGATATTTTAAGATTACACTTCAATGGTGTTACACTCCTCAGATTTTCCCTTTTTCCTTCAATTGTTTATTGTAGATGAAGGGTTAACACTTCAGATCCTCAGCTATGCATTCAACATTTTAATGCTCATATTCTTGTGTGTCTTCCTGTATATATTAAAACCTATCCACATTGCTATATTCATGTAGTCACTCACCAATATGTGTGTGTTTTAATGTTAAGTGCAGGGCACTGGATAGACAGCTGCACAAGACAGAAGTCTCGCTCTCATGTCTAGTGGAGAAGACAGACAGCAAGCTTATAGAAAACATCCTGACTCACTGTCAGAGAGCCAGAGTGCAACAAAGACAAATGGCGCAGGGCAAGGGGTTAGAGTGGAACCAGAGATACTGACCAGACAAGGTCTCTCGGGAGAGATGATAGTTGAGCAGAAGCCTGATTTAAAGTGAGGGCAGGAGCCATGGAGATGTCTTGGAGAAGAGACTTTCAGGAAAGAGGACTAAGTGTGATGGAAAGCCATTTGAGAGTTTTAAGCAGGAGCGTGGCATGATCTCATTTATGTTTTGGAAAGTTCTTTCTGGTTGCTAAATGGATATGAAGGTCAGGGAGGGAGGAGGCTGCTGCAAGAATTCAGGCAAGCAGTGACTGGTTTGGACCAGGGAATAGCAATGGAGATGAAGAAGAGGTCCAATTTGAATTTGGAATAAAGTTTAAAGACAAAACCAACAGAATTTACTGTTGGACCAATGTTATATAAGAGAGAGATTATTCAGAATGATGCCAAAGTTCGGGGCCTAAAAAATTGGACAGATAAAATGAAATTACTCGAGATGGGAAAATTTTGGTGGCGAATAGTTCTGCTTTGGACCTAGTAGGTATAAAAGAGCGATTAGATGATCTAAGGGTGATGTTCTGCAAGCAATTAGATATCATTTCTGGAGTTCAAGTGAGAGGCGGGGACCAGAAAGAGTATTTGAACATCATCAACTAGAGATGGTATTGAAAGCCCTGGGATGGAGGAGACATCCCCATTGGACCGAGGCTGGAGAAGAGATGTGGTCTGAGATCTTCGCCCTAAGAGTTCCTCATGTACGGTCAGCACTTCCGTGTCAGGCATTCCTCCGAAGTGGTTGTCCAGCAGAGGAGGTTGCCAAGAATGGTTCCTGGAGGCAGGAGGAAAGCTGGGAGAGGGTGGCATTCCAGAAGCCAAGTGAAGGCAGTGTTTGACAAAGAAGAGAGTGAGCTCCTCTGTACAGCCCCGCTGAGAGGGCAGAATGGGGGAGTCATTGGAGAGAGAGAGATGCATCCATTCATTTTGTCGGTGGTCTCATATTCCATCTTATCCACAGAAAAGATAACACTTCACCCTCCATGTTCCCATGATGAACATGTAGGCGGCTTTTACAGTACTCTTCCAGTCACAGCTATTGAAGTTACGCTTCTTGACACAGACACTTCTTGACATTGGGCACAGGTGGGGAGTTTCTCCACGGAGTCTATCTAGGGATGGAATCAGTAGATCACCAAGTAGGAGACGCACCATCTCACCCTGCCAGGATAATAATACCACATTGCTTCCCCATGTGGTGGTGCCAGTCTTCCAGGTTCAGAAAAACCCATTGTTTCGCACACTTGCCAACATTTGCTAGGGTAGATGCTTTCCTTCTTGCCCATGAAGAAGGGAACTTTCATTCACATTTTCCTGAGTGCTAATCAGGTTGAGCATCTTAGCCATTTGGGTTTCCTCCTACTTTGACTAGCCTTTTTATATCCACTGCCCAATTTTTCGCTTGGTAAGAGGTCATTAATCTCTAGAAATGAAACCTATCTATTAAACACATGGCAACTATTTTCTCACCATCTATGGTGTGTATTTTGACTTTGTAGAGTTCTTGTCTGGTTAGTCATGCAAAACCTTTCCACTTTGAGGTGGGCAAATCTATCCATTTCCATTGTGTATTGTCTTCATAGTCTTAAAATACGTAGCCCTGTATTTTCTGCCAAGGCTTTGGAATTTTGTTTTACATATTTAACTCATGTTATTATTGATGCATCTGAAATCTATTTTGTGTGTGGTGTGAGGGGGGGGTCAGATTTTGTGTTGGACTGAAGGTGAACACCAGATGTTCTACCTCTGCTTCTCCAGCCTTTCCTATTCCTGTGTAATGCCACCACCTTCACACCCGATGTTACACAGGGGCATGGGTCTGTTTGGGGCTCGCTTTCCCTGTTTCTCTGATCATACTGGCTATTCTTATACTCAGACCAGAACTTTTATCATTTAAATGTATACAACACTTAATATTAAGTAGCATACATTGGGAAAGGGGAGGATTATTTGCTTCCTGCTTCAAAGTCTTCTATTTAAACAACTGTCCATAAAACAGCACTGGCTGAAATTGATAATGTCCCTTTGGCCACTTACCTTTCCAGAACTGATGTGGGATGAGATAGGAACCTGATTACTCTTCTGTGAAGGTCTGGGTATTTTCACTTTTATTACACACACATACACACACATTCCTCCCAGTCAACTCTCCCATCAGAGTTTCAGGTCATGAAATCTCTAAACCATGGGGCTCAGCTCTTCACATGAGCCTGTGGTGGGTAGTTGGTGTGGTGCAGCGACAGAACCAATTCCATTGGTAACTGCCAGGCAGACCACAGCAACAGCCCTAATGAGGCCTGGTGTTTCCTGTTCCCTTGACTGATTCCAAAAATAAAATCACAAGAAACCACCGTGACCCTCACGGTCTCTGAGCTCACACCACGCTCCGAGCACCCCGGGGCCATCTTTACCCCCGGCCTGGCCTAGCCTAGCCTGGGCCTGTCTCTTCATCAGCACCAAGGGGCCCGAGTGGTCCAGACTGGCTCTGAAGGCCATTACCGCCTGAAACTCTTGCTCCTCCATCCCCAGTCAGTCACCCGCAGGGCCAAGGTGGCGCCCGCCGAGAGGATGAGCAAGTTCCTGAGGCACTTCACGGTCGTTGGGGACGACTACCACACCTGGAACATCAACTACAAGAAGTGGGAAAATGAGGAGGAGGAGGAGGAGGAGGAGGACCAGCCGCCAACACCAGCCTCTGGCGAGGAAGGCAGAGCCGCTGACCCCACTGCCGGCCCTGACTCTGAGCCCAAGCGAACCCGAGACTTCAGGACCATGTTGCGGAAGCTCTTCAGCTCTCACCGGTTTCAGGTAGGTGGGGCAGAAGCCAGAGACACCAGGGTGGGGCAAGAGCTCTCAGCCAGGGTCATGAGGCCTATGGGGCCATCGCAGCCAAACACATGCCGGGTGCCCACAGTGTCCTGGGCGCATGGTAGGCAGAGCCCACAGAGTGTGTGTGGGAGTGGGAGTCAGAATCGACAGTGCACGGAAGGCCCATCCACAGACAAATGGCAGAACAAAACGTGGTGTATCAGACAGCGGAAGATCACTCAGTCGTAGCAAGCACTGAACCCTGCTGAACACCATGACTGAACCCTGAGAGCAGTGTGCTGTTAGAAAGTGGGCAGTCACCACCGACCACATTGTCTAGGATTCCATTTTCACGACAGACATGCACAGAGCAGGCAAAGCCATGAGCACAGACGAGTGGGGCGAGAAGCTGGAGAGAAGGCGCGTGCGCGGGGGCAGGACTGCTTTTAACGGGTGTGGCATTTCCATTTGGGATGATGGGAATGCTATGGACCTCAGGAGGGGAGACAGCTGGACAAAACGGTCAGTGTGCTTAACGAATTGTACGCTTCACAATGATTGAAGTGACCGTTTTTATGATACACGCGTTTTTTTTGTTGTT
>NW_022111312.1:11484215-11506526 GCF_000313985.2 Echinops telfairi
GGAACTGTCAGTCCCGTTGTTTTCTCCTCCAGATTGTTCATCCAGCCTGTCCTATCCAGACAGGCCTGCGATACACGCGTTTTACCGCAATAGCACAATGACAAACTAAACACTGGCAATGGGAACAAAACACTCATTCGCCCAAGCCAACACTGAAGGCCCCATTCCGAGCTGACCAAGGCCAACGGGGTCCAACCCTTCATTTGTAAAGTGATGCAAGCAATGTCTACCTGCCTGTGCCCCACTGTTAGCCTCAAGGGGTACCATGAGAGACGAGGCGCACCCTCTCTTGGGAGTAGCAAAGGGCCCTGCACTTCTAGACTGGCCCATCCGGAGCCTCCCTGTGCCCCCAGCCCTAGGCGCTGAGGCCCGGGGGCTGGAAGCATGTTTCAGGTCCCTGGAGAATGCAGGTGAGCCAGTCACCTTGGGGAAGTGGGAAGCTCCCATCAGTCCAGTTCAGGGACAGAGCCGTTTTGCTCCACTCTTGTCTACCTCGTCCTAAGCCGGAGTCCACCATCTCCTCCCGGTGCCACTGTGGACAGCCCTTCTGGAAACAGAGGCCCAGCTCTTGCCTCTCATGTCACCGGCTTTGTTCAGGGCGAAACAGGAGAGAAGATGAATTTCATCTTTTTCTCCCTCTTGTGTGGCTGGAAGCACGGAAACCAGTCAACGGCCGCCACGCTCCCCGAGCACCAGCCCGCTCCCTCTGTGGCTGTGACAGGAAACGAAACGTGGTATTAAGTTGTTGGGATTGAAATCCCAAACCCTCAATTTCAGGAGCAGAAGGAAGGAGCCAGCTTCCTCCCAGCTGCAAGAGGGAGCCCTGGACCGCCCCCAGGGTGGGGGTGGGGGCGGACATCTCCCAGCCTGCTTGCTGGAGGCTGACACCCTGAGCTGGGACTCCCAGAGACCCTCCTACTGAGAGGAGTAGGCTACCATCACATAAGTCGAGATGCTTATTCATTTGTCAACTGCTTATCATACACCTTCTTTGTGCTGGAGTAAGGTGCACTGCTGACATTGTGGGCTACACTTTGACCTGCTAACCTCAAGGTCGGCAGTTCAAATCCACCAGTCATCCCGAGGTGACAGATAAGGCTATCTGCACCCATAACGATTTAGTCTCAGAAACCAAAAGGGGCAGCCCTACTCTGCCCTGTAGGGTCACTCTGAGTGGGAAGAACCCCATGTTGGTGAGCTTGGCTTACCTTGGTTTCTGTGCTGGGTGAGGTACAGCCACAAGCCAGGCAAGGACAGTCCCTGACCTGAATGACTCCTGTGGCCCAGAGCGAGAGGACACCTCACTCAACTCTCCTTGCAGATGCAGCTGAAGCATTCCACGAGGGCTCGGGAGATGCTGGGACAGAGGAGACTTGACACAGGACTAAGGTGGCAGGGTGGGTCTCAGAGGAGGCGGCATTTTAGCTGGCATCTGAGGGCTGAGCACAAGTGTGCTCAGTGTGGGGAGAGGAGCTACCCAGGCTGAGGAGACAGGTGGGAAAGACTAGCAGCAGAGGGAGAGCTGGGCCAGCGTGGTCACAGCAGGTCCGGTCACTTGCCCGAGGGACAGGTGGCCAAACAAGGTGCATGTGGAAACAGGCTCTGAGCAGAAACAGGAAGCAAGGTGGGAGAGAGAGGAGTTCAAGGGTTGTGATGTTCCCTAGGCAGAACCAGCAAAGCAGGAGGTTCTTTCTGCCAGCATCCCACCTGTTGGGATGGTGTCACGAGACCAAAGTCTCTTGGCAGATGGCAGAGCGCTGCCACTTGTTGCACAGGGATGACACACCGAGGGGAACAACAGAGGGTAGAATTATGACAGCGGACGGTGGCCCCGAAAAATGAGAGCAGCCTTCCTTTAAAAGAAAAAAATCCTGGTGGCAAAATATTTATCAGATAAGGTGACAGAAACCAAACATTTTTCCATTTTAACAATCTTCACGTGACCATCTCAGTGCGACTGACCACATTCACCATGCGTGCACCCAGCACCACCCACAAGCCCAAATGGTTTTCCTCGCCCCTGATATTCCTAGAGATTTCATCGAAGTGGGGACATACAATATCGAGCCGCCTCCAGCAGACGCGCTCACTCGGTGTGATGCTTTCAGGGTTCAGCCCAGCCGTGGCGTTCCTGGTGCCAGAACTTCATCCCTCTTCCTGGCTGCTTAGGGACGGACCACAGTGTGTTGATTCATCATCTGTGGATGGACATTTGGGTCACTGCCACCATTTGGCTCTTCTGAATGTGGCTGTTTTCGGAAAGGCACAGCTGGCCCTGGGCTTAGCTGACAAGAGGATGGAGTTTGATGACCTTGGGCCTGCCTCTTATTATCTCGATGCTGCGTGTTCACAGTATTAACAGTAGGAGCTCTCGGCTGTAATGCAGCACAAGATGGGTAAACAAACACCAGAGCCTTCAACGGGTGTCTGGGAAAGCTGCGTGCAGAGCAAGTCCCTGTAAACCATGCCATCAAGTACTTTCATGACGTCAATTCCTGGAGCTAAAGGTTGAAGCGGTCAAAAGGGTCAGTACTCCATTCTGGCACAGGCCTGAGCTTTGTCATCTGAACGCTGGGCCTGCAGAAGTTACCCAGAGAGTAGCAGATTCATTGTCAGAGGTCAAACTCTCAACCTGAGGGTGTACAAAGCAAAAGCAAGCTCCTGGAGGAAGCGATGGTCTGGAATGTTCGTGGGGAAAGAGTGTTAGGGTTCTTCGGGGTTCCTTCCACGGCTGCCCTTTCCCTTGCTGTGACCACCTCTCCGTGGTCGCCTCGAGTTCCCTCACCCCAACACATGCCCACCTCCATCACCCTCCCTGCACTGCCCTCAAAACACTCGCACTCCACTTAGCACCCTCCGGCCCCCTCCGCCAGTACGGTACCAGGCACACAGGCACACGGGGTGAGGCCCTGTGGTGGGGGGGCCACATAGCAGTTCTTTTCAATTCTTCAGGAAACCCAGAGTTCTGGCTTCCGGGTGGTCACATGCATGTTGCAGAGTGGGTGTTCCAGCTCGTGGGCAGGAGCTGTTCTATCCATACAGTGGGGAATCATCATCACTCACTGCCCAAAGCAGGCAGTCCCTTCTAGGGCTCAGATCACTGAAGTTAGGGGTGCCTGGAATCGTTTCATGATCATCTGTTCTCCCGGCAAAGAGGACACGTTTAACACTTATTGGCATCTAGGACTTAGCAGTGGGGTTTTGGAGATGCTTAGGAACAGTGAGTGGGTTACAGGGGAACTAGGAGAGACTGCGGGCAGGGAAGGCAGAGTCCACTAGAAGGCAGCAGGGAGGAGGGGGCAGCTGTGGGGGAGAGGCAGCTGGGCTAGTCTGAATCCAGTGTGTCCAGGCCATGCTGACAGCTGACAGCAGGATCCCCGGTATGTCTCACAGTCTGTCCCAAACATCCCCGTTGCAGGTGGTCATCATTTGCCTGGTCATTCTGGATGCCCTCCTGGTGCTCGCCGAACTGATCCTGGACCTGAATATCATCCAGCCTGACAAGAATAACTATGCCATCAAGGTAGCGTGTCGTGTCAGCCACTGCTGGCTTCGCTTGCCCACACCCTAGGCAGAGTGGGGCAGGCGTGCATGCACCACTGCCACCCCATACCAGCCAGTGTACCCTCCCTTCGAGTGGCGGATGCTTTTCCAGATTGAAACTCCAACAGAAGCATCACAGCACCTGAACCAAGGAGGGTGGGCTGTGTCGTGCATACCCCATCAATGGCAGAGAACGCCCCTGGGGTGTCCTTCCTGTTGTATCATGAGGCAGCCCAGGGCCAGTGACACCAAGCTGGGTCCCCTAGTTACGGCAGGAAATGCTGTGCTGCCCCACCATCCAAGTGTCTTTCCCGGTGCTGTGGGCAGTGGTCAGCCCAGTGGTGGTGAGCCGACTTGAGACCCTTACTGGGTCCTGGATAAAAGGGGTCATCTTCTCATCTTGTCTTCCCTCGCCTTCTGTCTCTGAAGCAAGAGCCTCCCGTTTTCTCTAGCTGTGAGCATGTGCGTGTCCCATCGGGGACACAAGCATTCTGTCAATCATAGGCCTTTTTTTTTTAAATTTTATCAGGGGCTCATACAACTTTTATTACAATCCATACATACATCAATTGTGTCAAGCACATTTGTACATTCGTTGCCCTCATCATTCTCAAAACATTTGCTCCCCACTTAAGCCCTTGGTATCAGTTCATTTCCCCCTTCCCTCATGAATCCTTGATAATTTATATTTTGTCACGTCTTACACTGTCCGACATCACCCTTCACCTACTTTTCTGCTGTCCGTCCCCCATAGTGGAGGTTATAATCAATTCCCCCTTTCTACCCCACCTTCCTTCCACCCTCCCGGTATCACCACTCTCACCACTGGTCCTGACGTGATCATCTGTCCTGGATTCCCTGTTTCCGGTTCCTAACTGTACCAGTGTACATCCTCTGGTCTAGCCAGATTTGTAAGGTAGAATTGGGATCATGATAGTGGGGGGGGGGGAGCATTTAGGAACTAGAGGAAAGTTGTATGTTTCATCGTTGCTACACCATAGACCTTCTTTGTGATGCCCACATTGTCCTTGTCACAGTCAGTCCGAGCCCCTAGGAGCTGACCACTCCATCCTTCAGGCAAGGATCTGGGAGCCTGTCCCTGATTTCTGGCACAAGGAAATATCCCAATCTTTGTACTTTTATCCCCATGCACTGCATATAGCAGTTAATTTAGTGCGTACTTTATAAACCAAGATCTGGGACCCCTTTTAGCAGCCAGCCCACCCTGGTGCTCAAAAAGTTTTACTCATCTGACAGCTGGTGCTGCAAACCACCTGACCTGTCTTGTGCACCTGAGAGTTTAGCTGCCGGGTCAACCCCTAGCAGGGGGATTGGTGGGGCCAAGGTGTCTGTCCATATGTTCTGAACCCCAACACACGTGGGGTGGGTGCTCTGCACAGAGAGGAGCAGGGCTTCGTCCATCACGTCTACAACCGTGTCCCCCACAGGGCTGGGCACCTGGCCCATGGGAGTGGACTGTTGGATGAATGGGCGGCCCTGCCCTGTCCTGACCAGGCTTCCCCACCTGCCTGCCTGCAGGTGTTGCACTTCATGAGCATTGCCATCCTGACCCTCTTTATGGTGGAGATTTTCTTCAAGATCTTCGTCTTCCGCCTGGAGTTCTTCCACCACAAGTTTGAGATCCTCGATGCCATCGTGGTGGTGGTTTCCTTCGTCTTCGACATCGTCCTCCTCTTCCGGGAGCATGAGTTTGAGGCTCTGGGCCTGCTGATTCTGCTCCGACTGTGGCGGGTGGCCCGCATCATCAACGGTGAGCCTGTCTGCTCCCCAGCTCACCTCACAGGGCTCCCCCTCCCCCCGATCCCAGAGAAAAATGAGGTCGTGGGACCGAGAGCCCGAGTGGCTGCCATGTGACCCTGCCTTCCCCTTGGGCCACCTTCTCCCCATCATTAAAAGACACAGGAAATGGGCCGTGGGCTGTCCCTAACCCACCCCCTCCCAGCTTGCTTCCCAGAATGCATCTAGCTTTGCATTTGGCATTTCCAAAACCTGTCCTGCCTTGGGACGTGTTCCACCCCCCACCAGCAACAAGTCGGACAGAGCAGGACCGCTCCACATGGTTCCCCCAGCTGTCATCTCTCTGAGACAGACGGCCACGTCTTTCTCCTGTGGAGTGGCCAGCTGGCTCACTATCTAGAGCTCTGCCGCACCAGCCTACACGAAGCTCGAGCTTATTCCATGGCTGTGGCTTGGCCATGCAGCGAGGATTGGGAGCCCCTAGGCTGGGGGCTGTAGGTCACTGTCAGGATGAGTGAGCAACGGTGACCTAGGTGGAGACAGGCTGGTCCTCCAACACTGAGCTCCCCCTTGGTGGCCTCTTCTGCCCACATCCAAGAGCTAGCTGTTCCAGTTACAGAGCCTGGGCCGCCCTGGCTCTGCCTCTGGGTACTGGCTGGCTTCAAGGGTCAATCACCAGCAAGCTCAGGTGTAATCTCTAGAATAAAATCCATGAAGGACACTCACCTGGGCTCTGCTGAGTCGCTATGACTTGAGGGCAGTAAGTTTGTTTTGGTTATGGGGGGAATCACGGCTTATGCTGTTTATGTCAATAGACAGAAAATAACTTGACAAAGACTATGTGCGGGTGACTGTATCAACCACGACTGACTGTAAAGGACTGCGTAACCACAGCTCCTACGCATGCCTCTCACCGTGCCCCCACGCCATGGGATGAAGCCAACAGTCTGAGGTTTGGTGTGCTCCCTGTCTAAGCATGAGCCGACAGAGAGCAGCTGGCCAGTGTCTGTGTGACACTGCTGGATGCTCTGAGTGCACACCACCAACCAGAGGGATCTGGGGTGCTGACTCCATGCCCAGGGGCATTGCCTGTGCGGTAGCATGTTGAGACGGGGGCACCCTCACTTAGATGATGGCATCACTGTCCAAAGACAGGCCACCGGCAGAGTCTTTGGAGGGCACGGTCCCATACTTTGTGGGCATCTGGGAGCCAGCAATGAAGCTGAGGAGGGCCTATCAGCCAAGACGTAGGTTGCTATCTGACACCAATGCTGGCCACCACGGTGGAGGCTGAGGGTCGGGGAATGCTCATCCCACCACAAGCTGTTTTCAGCCCTGGCCTCATGACCTCTGTGGGCACTGCTGCCCGTGATGCTGCTGCCACAGTGCCTTCTGGTCTAGAGCGTGACACCCTGACGGAGGCTATTTTTAAGGATGTCTCAACCTCTGTGGGCTGAAGAGAAGGATTTCACAATTGGGTGCCGAGTAGCTCAAGAAATAATCTGACAGTCATCGTTCTAATGCCTGTAATTAATGGCTACGAGTTTTACTTGTGTCCACTCTCTATAGTATCTGCCTGTTGTCTAGGTATGTCCTTAAAGATACAGTAAAAAGGCTTTTTCTAGTAAGTGTCAAGTAGAAACCAGCCATTGTGTTTTCAGGGATAATTATCTCAGTGAAGACACGTTCAGAGCGGCAGCTCTTAAGGTTAAAGCAGATGAATATACAACTCGCTGCCAAGATCCAGCACCTGGAGTTCAGCTGCTCTGAGAAGGTAAAAGGACTTCCCTGAGAGACACCATCCATTTGTCAGCGTCCCTGCCCTGCTTCTTCTCCTGTGGGCAGCCCTGCTCTTGGCTATGCCCCCTGGGTGTCCCTGGTCACCACGGACACTGCTGCTCCCTGCCCCCTATCCGGCTGCCACATTCTCCTTCAGGTGATGGGATTCTGCTGTCTTTCACCCATTTTATGTCCTGTGCTCAGAGAATGACTGTCAGTGCTGGTGAGGCTCAGAGCAGGGAGTGAACGCCGATGTTTGTCTGCTTTTGTACCAATAGGAGCAAGAGATCGAGAGGCTTACCAAGCTGTTGAGACAGCATGGACTCCTTGGTGAGTGAACTAGGCGCTCTCCAACTCCACCTCGAAGAGAACCGGCCTGGGCTGGGCCGGGCCCGAAGGACGGCAGCCTTTCCCGGGTCAGTTGGGGGAGGTTTGGTTCTGTGCTTCTGACCCCTTCTAAGCCAGCTTTGGTTCCGTGTGAAGTCTGTATTTCTTGGTCCTGGGTGTGGCCTACAGTGAGTGTCCCACAGGCCCAACCCTCACCATACAATCAGTTTATCCTATAGCCCAGTGCTCCCACCCAGCCCCCCTACCTTCCTGTACAATAAATGTTTCCTGGACTGATTTTCCTGTGGGGAACACTTGACTCTGGCTTGGAGAGAACAAGGTGTCGGGCAGTTACTCACATGTATCAGAAATCTCTCATCCAACCTTCTTTTCTAGAGCAGGAACACCTTCCACACCAGCATGCTCAAAGACCAAAGAAAGGTCTGTTTTTATTTTCACACAGTTCTGAGCAGCGTCCTTTACCCCGGCCCCCATCCCCCAGGAGGCCGCTCTAGGGTCCAAGTCCCTTCACCCCACACAGCTGCATCCCCAGCTTCTAGCGGGCCCTGCCTCCTCCCGCCACCTGACAACATGGTTCTCATTACTGTACAATTAATGTACAAAATAAGCCTGCCCCCCCACCCCCACCCCGCAGGGTCCTCCTCCGCGATTCTTCCCAGCTCCCACCCCTTGAGCTGCTCTTCACATCACACCCGCCACCAGGAGATCCCAAGCCAGGCTCAGCCATGGCAATTAGAGCCAGGCTGCTGCGCTGTATAATTACCATGATATACAGGGGTGGGGGAGATCCCCCTCCATGAGGCTTTGTGCTCCGCTTGTTCCATGTTAGATGATAGCCTGCTATTCTGGTAGTTATATTAAGGGGGCCCAGAAAGGCAAGAAGACCACTCATATTGCTAAAAGAAGGCACACTTGGGTGGTGGGAGGACACACCCAGAACCCTGCGCTACCTGGTGCTCTGCTCTCCTTGCTGCCTCCCCGAGGCTATTCCATGTCCACTTTCAATGACAAGGCTGCTGATGGTCAAGACCAGGCGTCTTCCCCAGTCTCCACTCCAACCAAGCTGACTAAAATCCCTCCAACCCCCAATGTCAGGAGCGCAGAGTAGAGGGGGCGGTAGTGGCTGGGCAGCCGTAAGGGCCTTCTGTCCATGTGCCTGCCATACTCAGGGAAACGTCCTCACGGCCACACCATGCAGCATCCTTGTTGAGCGACGCACGTCACACAAATGGGAAGAAGAAGTTGAAGGGCAGCCTGGCATTGATGGTTGGCCGTGCTCGGAAGCCCGCCTCTGCAGGTGCAGACACGTCCACAAACGTGACCCCAGTGGAGATGAGTAGAATCTTTTCACTTCCCGTGTCGGCCTGTAATCAAGTGAAGAGTGAGCCGAGCCCTGCACATAGAGTGGCACCAGAAGAGCTGGGACCCACTTGGTGTCCTTCCCACTCGGCCACTACCAGCCACAGTGGGAGGCTACCCAGCCACTGACTTGGAGTTACAATTGTTACCCAAACTGCTAATGCAGGTCACAAGTCAGTTTTCTAAGAATTTTACAGGTCAAATTGAAACAAGATTGTGAATAAGTAGGATATAAAGCAGGGGGTCCTCAAACATGGCCCGCCGGCCACATGCAGCCAGGTGTTTTTGCCCCGTTTTGTTTTTTACTTCAAAATAAGATCTGTTCAGTGTGCATAGGAATTTGTTCACAGGTTTTTTTAAACTATAGTCTGGCCCTCCAACGTCTGAAGGACAGTGAACTGTTTAAAAAGTTTGAGGACCCCTGATATAAAGAATTCAGATGGTTTAATTTTTAGTACTAAACCTTTGCCAAAAAACAATTCCAAATATCAAGTATGAGTTTTCGTTTGACCTGTGCCAGAAGCTATTCTTTAACATTTGAGAGTCAATCTGTAGGAACAGCCCCATAGCCTTTATCAAGATGTGGCAATACCATAACAACAGTATCATGCTTGGTAAAGGAGAGGATCAATTAAAAAGGGAAAAGCTCCCAACAAGTTAGACTGACACAGTGGCCGCAACCAACAGGCTCACACATGGGCACCAGGGGAGGATGGTGCAGGCCGGGCAGGCCTTCCTGCTCTTGCACATCGGGTCACTGACTCCACGACACCACGGCCAGCCACAACAGTAGGCAAACTGAAATCATCTAAACACAAATTTTAGGGCTCTCCATAACAAAGGAGGCTGAAAAGGGTGAGGGAGGGGAGTCACTTCCCTCAACTTCTCACTTCACCGATCATTTCTAGTTGGACACGTGTTGTGAGAGAGTCGTGGTGTCTCCCTTGGTGTGATCCGACCCAGGTGACAATGAGCCTTCGGATGACTCCCTTCTGCATCACCTAATACGAGCTTCATGTCCTCTTCGAAACCTCTGGCAGGCCTCTATGTGCAGTCATGTGCTCAGAGAGAGCCACCTGCAGCTGGGACCTATTTTACCCGTATGTAAAGATGAGGTTGAAGGACTGCACCATCTCCTTCTGCCCTGGCTGGCCCTGACCACGGGACATCACAGTGGAAGTGCTCGAAGACCCCACTCTTAGCCGGTACTTGTAAACTACATCCAGGCCTACCTCAGGAAACGAGGAGAAAAAGAGGTTTGCTGTCACATTGACGATTTTAGCCTGTGGGTTCACCAAGGACCCATATTTAGTCCACTTCACTTCTATCACCAATGCCACCGGAACCTGGCAAGAATCCTGCAAAAGCAAACGCTGTTCAGTCAGTCTGGACACGACCCAGCTTCAAATCAGAGTGCACCTGTGGTCCAAGAGTTTTAATTATAAAATGTTTCACACGTTGGAGCAGTAGTTCTCAACCTTCTAATGCCATGGCCCTTTAATACAGTTCCTCATGTTGTGACCCCCAACCATAAAATGATTTCACTTGCTATTTCTTAACTAATTTTGCTACTGTTATGAATCAGGCAAGGCCTGTGAAAGGGCCATTTGAACCCCAAAGGGGTCGTGACCCACAGGTTGAGAACCACTGTGTTAAGCGTGTTCTGAACGAGAGGAGTAAACAGACTCAAAGCCAGATAAAACCTGCTTAAGAAAGTGCAGGGGGATGGACAACAGAAAAGTGGGTGAAGGGAGACGTCAGACAGTGTAAGAAGATATGACAAAATAATAATTTATAAATTATCAAGGGTTCAAGAGGGAGGGGGGAAAATGAGCTGATATTAAGGGCTCACGTGGAAAGCAAATGAATTGAGAATGATGAGGGCAACAAATGTACAAATGCGCTTGACACAATGGATGTATGTACGGATTGTGATAAGAACTGTAGGAGCCCCCAATAAAATTATTAAAAAAAGAAAAAGAAAGTGCAGGGAGTACTCAGTGCTCCCAAAGTACTTCAACACCCTGGGAGTTTCGAGACTCCCCAGACCCAACTGGGGGGCCTCCCGGGCCTGAATGGCTATAACTTCACCACGGGAAACTCCGGCCAGGCTCCCTCTACCTCTGAGACATGAGAAGAACACCTGGCAGTGGGAAGGGGATGGCCTTATAAATAGACTGAAACTACACCGGATCCCACCTCACGTCACATGAAGGAGCACTTAGAGGCAATTCAAGTGCTTCTTTTCAACGATCTAATGCAATCAGCTGGCAATTATGATGTCACATTTAGGTGTACAGGCTGTGTATACTTTCTCAGAGATACTAATACGTCTTCAACTGGACCCTGAGGAGGGTACATAAGGTCACTCTGAGTGGGAGCAGCAACTAGTGAGGACAGCAGCTGAACTGAGAGCAGATGGACCACAGTCTTGCTGCCAGGGTCAAGTCTGAAGTGGCAGGAGCCAGGCCAGAGACCTTGGAGAGCTCTGGTCCACCCCAGGGGAAACCGTTGTGTGTGGGGCCTCCCCGACCTTGGTCTCGCCCTTCGAGCACTTCAGTTGGTGAAGTGTGGTAGCTGCAGGATGGGTAATGGGGACACAGCTCTGGTGTGCAGGTGATAGTTTTCCAAAATAAGTTTCTTTAAAAGTCCATCTAGTGAAGGCATGAAAAGCAATCAGGCCAGCTCAATTTGGTACTGGTCCAAAAGGCGTTGATGGAAGGAAGTCTGAGTCTGGAACTGCCTTTCAGGAAACTGCACGCGGAGAAACTCTGGAGGTGAAGCAACAGGCAGCTGCTATCGATTGCACTTAGCAGCTGGTCTCCTGCCTGCTTCTCCCTGGGTTTCCTGGAAGGCTGGTACCCAGGCTGCTGCAGGCCCTGAGTGCCCTGGCTTCTCCTCTCAACCTGTGTTCCCCTGCCCCAAGGGGCCTGACACAATTTGCCTGGTGCACTGAGGTGGCAGAGCAGAGCCAGGGCTTGGCAGCTGAGCAGCAGGGCCTGAGTAATCACCAGTCTCTGCTGGGACTCAGAAGGGAGGGCCGCCTAGCCGTGAGCTCATCCTCACCCCCATTGTCCCCAAGCTATAAATATGCTAAGCGGATAATGAGAGGCCTGAAGAAACCGTGTAAGGAAAAGCTGGGCAATTAGAGGCTTGAGGGAGAACATGCCTCAGTGAGGAGGGCAGGCCCACACGCTGACTGCAGAGACAAAAGAGAGAGGTGGGCAGGAGCCTCACGTGGGAACAGGAACCTATTTGTAGGATGTCAACTTCCCTTAAACTCTCCTAGGGCCTTCTGAATTGAAAGCTCTCAAGTGTGGGCTGCAGGAAGCTGGGAGGGCTGGGGGAGAGGACTCTCCACCTCCGGGAACCAGCCTCAGGTGTGTCTGTCTGAATGATGGGGATGCAGAGAAGACTCCTGTACCACCATCCCCATCCATGACAAGGAGGGGTGTTCCCACTGAGGGCGGACACCTCTCAGCAAGCTTAGCACTGTGACTATCACCCCCATAGCTCAGACCAAGAAAAGAAGGCTACCAAGAGACCAGGTCAATATTCAGGACCCAGGCCAATCCAACAACAAAGTTCGGGCTTCCACCCAGAGCCCATTCAAGGCATCTATAGTAAGGTGACCAGACGTCCCTCTTTTGGTGGGACAGTTCCAATTTTTAATAATTTTTCCCGTGTCCCACAGTATTTTAAAAACATCCTGATTTTTGGAAAGAATGCACAATAAGCTAGGGTATACGGTTTTCAGCTGCCATGTGGCTATTTCGCCAGGATATGAGTTTTATCAATGGTGTCCCGTTTTACCAGTGTTAAAATCTGGTCACCTTAATCTACAGCAATATTCCAGCTTCCCCGACAGCCTCTCGCTCCCCACGCAAAGATGAGGAGCCTGGAAGTGGGGAAGATGTCTTCCAGGGGTCCTTACCTTCATGCTGAATGAATGGCTGAGGACGTGGACGGGCACCCAGTCCAGCACATCCTGGACCTGGGAATTACCAAAAGGAGCTACATAATCGGGGAAGCCCTGGCCTTTGAGCAGGCTCTTCACCTTCTGCGCTGTGAGTTGACATGGGACAGCACTGGCCACCCTGGGGGAGGGAAGACAGGTCAACGCTAAGCTGCTGTACTACCATTTCTAAGGCTCGAGGGCATGCGGTTCTCGCCAGTTTCCTTCCCTCATTCTCAAAAGATGGCGGCGTCATTGGACAGGAGCTACGGTGCCTCTAACTTTGCAGAATCTAGACAGTTGGCCAGGGAGGTGAGGTCAAATAGTGTTTCCCACACTGTGTTACAGAGAGGCTCTGTGTGAGGGTTCCGCCGGGGTAAGTCTGGGAAACGTTTCCCAGCCCACCTCCCTCCTGCAGGCCAGATGTAAGGCTCTGAGAAGCCCGACAACAGTGAGGATTCACATTTCAACTTGAATTTGCTACTTCCCAAACATACTAGGCCCTAGGCCTCCCTGCTCCGGAAATCTTGTGGGATTATATACCATAGAATTGACACTGAGAGGAACTGGTCTAAAGAGATCAGAAGTAATAATGTTGGTCTAACCAAAATCATGATGTAAAACCACTTGGGGATGTGGACAAGGTTAAGTGTGCAGGCTTGGGACTGGTGTATAAAGAAACAGAGCAACCAACTCTTTATCTTTCACTGTGGGAAGTCCACAAATGACTCTGAGAAACAAAAACTCAAGAAGCAGCACTGTATAAGGTCATTTATGGATCTAAGAGCAAATTTACTCCCCAAATCAACTAGACATTGAAATTAGCTGCTTCTAGGGTGGGAAATGAGAGTGGGGCCTTCACTTGTTTTTTATAACAAGTCATGTAGAGCTATTTGCCCTTGTATATTATGCAAATGTTTGACAACAAGAGAAAAAGATAAACTGAGTTTCCTGTCGCTGGTCTTCCCGAGCTGTGTATATTAGCCCAACTCTAGGACTGGCTTGAGGGGCTGAGATGTTTTTGCTGTGCGCTCAAGTGCTTGAGGCCCATACAAAAGAAACACAGAAAGTCTGGAGATCTCTATTCTGATAGCCAGGAAAAATGGTATAGTCATCGTTCTCCTTGAAATATTGGCAAATGGTTTATTGTTGTGCAAGTTAAAGTTAGAAAACAAAAAGCTGCATCATTATATGGTGTTGCTACTACTTCTATTATTTATTAATTAGATGGGAAGCTACATTCTGGCTTTCATGTGGGCTCATCAGCCACCACAGAGGCTTCGTAAGACAGTGGGTGGGAATGCCTCATTTTCAGATCACAAACACGTTCAAACAGAAACAAGTTGTTCCCTTACCGCAGCTGACAGCCGGATTGCATATCATAACCAAATAGCACTGGTGTTCGGATCCCCTCTAGTGCTAAGCAGTCTTGCTCAGTTGTGCTGTGAAGAATGGTAAATTGTCCATATCTATTTGTTGTCTGAATAATCCCAGACATTCACAGGATGTTAAGGGCTAGCTTCCAGTATCACAAGCAGCTGGATTATGGTAAAAAAGACAGTGACATGAGATGTGAGGGAGACCAAGTATCCCTTCTCTGGGCCCTGGGATCGTGACAGTGACTTCTCAGAGAAGGAAGATGGCAGCGTTGGAGCTGTTTCCTTCGAACAGTAGATCCTCAGAAGAAAAATCCTCAGAACTTGGCCCTTCAAAAGTAATCCCAAATTTTCAAAATTCACTGTCTTCCTAAGAGTCTCTGTTTAAATGTGAAATTAAAAACTCCTAGGAGTCTAGTAACTTTTCTGCTTTAAGTACTTCACTTAAAAACATTGGCATTTCATTTCACCCCAACATCCTTAGCCCCCTCAGCTCCACTGACGTGTAGCCAACTACCCCTCCCCCTAGAAGAAAAGCTGGCTCAGCCCTGGCTCTCTATCCCACCAGCAGCCCACAGGGACCTCTGCACTATAGAGAAGTGGGGATCCTGCTTGTGCACGCCAACCACTCCACATAACCAAAAAGGATACCCCTTCTGAGGTTGAAAGCCGGCCACTAACGGGAGCCCCACAACATAACCAGGGTTTCCACTGAGAGGAACTGGCCTTGTGTTTTGCTGAAAGATAATGCAGAAATGGCAGGGGAAATATGAAATGCTTTTCATAATAAAATCTGGAATTATCATCAATAAAAGACAGTCTCCCCACCACCCCACTCAGAGTTATAAATACACCAACGGGCGTGGGAGTTCACCCCGCTGTAAGGGAATGTGCTGCTGAGATGGGAGAGGTTCTCAAGCAGAAGAGGATGCGAGGGCTCTCCTGGGTTTCATCCGCGTGCTACCTGAGCCCAACTCGGGAAGAGAAGGATGTGGTAATACTTCTCAAATGAGACTGTTTTTCTCAGTAAGAAGTTGATTTCTTTGTAACTTTACAATGCAATCTTGGTCCATATTGACCACACTTACCTGGATAAAATGAATTTCAAACATTTGCTGGATCGGAACAGCTCCACTGCTAACTGTTCCCAGAACAAGAGAGAGTCCAGCTTCTGTTACTTCACCAGCATTGGTGTATGTCAGGCTGTATTTGACCTAAATGCAAAAGGAGACCCCCATGACTCCCCATGTCCATTCCATTTCAGTGGCTACATTAATAGCATCTATGAGACCCACTAGGGAGATGAAATCCTTCCCCACTGTTCCACTTGTTTCAAGTTTTTCTCTCTTGTCCAGTTGGCTCAAGAGAGGTGGTACCCAGCTCCGCTGATCGACCAGGGGCACTTGGCTTCTGAGACCCTGTTTTCTAAGTTCCAAAGGAGCTGGCCCAAGCAGAATATGATTAGCCTTTCTGCAAAGGACACATTAAGACCAAAACAACATCTTGACATATTCTTGCAAGTCATTCACTTTGGTGGGGGTGGGGTAGTGGTGGGGAATCACACATGATTATTCCCAAGACCAGTGAAGAAATAAATCCCCTTTGATGAAAAAACATAAAGGCCAGCAGGGAGGCAAGCCAGGAAAGGGGACCCCGTAGCATGGCCAGAGCCCCCTTCAAAAGGTGTCATGTTGCCCCTTCAGGGCCCACGGTTTGAGGACCTTTAGCAGGTTGCACTTTCAAAGCCAACCTGGGGACCTACCTGAAGAACGGCATTGGTGCAGATGTTAAAATTCCCAGCACTGACAAAAGCAGGTTGCAAAGCAAGGTGAGTGTCTTTCAGCCAGCTGACCGTGTGGTTTAGAGATTTGACCACGATGGACTGAACCGTGACAGGAACCTGCAAGGAGAAGAACAACTGGATCATGAGACTCTGCCTGAGAGCTGAGTGACAAAAACTCAAATGTGTCAAGACAGGAGTGGGGGGTGGGGATGGAGGGAGAACAATGGACACCCAGTGGCTCCACATGTGCCAAGATGGGTGTATTTCACACTACATACACACACCTGTCAGAGAGCACTTTGTAAGACTATAACCCAAATGTAAAACTAGTCATCTCTGAAAACATGGATTCCACCGGAACGTGGGCATGGATGCTCACAGTGGCACTCATGAGAGGCTTAGGGGGAAAGCGACCAAAGGCGCATCAGCTGAGGAAGGGATCCAGGCAGAAAACGAACTGCTGTTCACCAGGAAAAGGAGCGAAGCACTGGAAGATGCTACAACCTGGATGAACCTAGAGGAAAAACTGGGGCTGAGTGGATGAGGCCAGTCACAAAAAAATCATGTACTGTATGACTGCATTTCTATGAAATGTCCCAAAAAGAGTGATGAAAAATGAGCCAGAATGAGGTGGTGGTGATGGCTGCACAACACGGTGAATGTACAAATCCACTGAGTTGTACACTTTAAAATGGTCAATTTTATAGTACATGAATTTGATCTGAAAAAGAAAAAGACACACAAAACCCCATCGAACCGTCAAATGCATAGATATACTCTCACTAAAATGTTTTGAGAAACAATGTACAAATGCGCTTTACACAATTGATGTGTGTATGGATTGGGATAACAGTTGTATGAGCCCCTAATAAAATGTTAAAAACAAAACAAAAAAACAACAAAAAACAACTGACTAATCTATATGTATCTGCAACAATCCACCTTCCAGTGCATTCTGCATGTTAGCAAGGCTATTCACTTCCCTGGTCCATAGTCAGGGGATTCACCAGGGGCTTAATCCACTTGTATTTCCCCTTAACATCTTTCAAAAAAAATTGAAACAGCTTTAAAATGGATCTAAAGCGAGATCAAATAAGATATTACATTTTGACCCAACTACATCTGCCATAATTGAATTACAATCTTCTTTGTCTAATAACAGGCCTAGTCACACCCCTAAACGATGATCAGAGGGGTTTTACTGGAGGTCAAATCCATGTGCGAACTCTGCAAATGAATTCTGGGCTTCAAGTGTCATCTAGAAGCTTCTGCAAACCAGGTGTTCACAATTTAAACTCTGATGCCATTCCCTCCTTTAGATTTGGATTATATTATTTATAATCCTTAGATCACACAGGCTGGTGTGCTTTTTCCAGGTGGATTTAGTTGTCACCTCACTTAAGTGTTTGCTTGTTTGAAAACAAGACTGCTAAAGGAGTTTTGGAACATTGCCACGGAGGCCAACCTGCAGGCAGGCAGAGAATAGACTGTCCTGACTAAACAATTGTGTCATTATTTTTCACCTGACTTGTAACCTATTAACTTCCCTAATAAACATCATCTGTGAAAAAGAAAAAACAAAACAAAAAAACAACTGACTGGTTATGTCTACTCACCCAACAAGGGGCCTCAAAAAGTTCCTGGAAAATGGAATTTAAGAATAATGGAATATTTCCATGAATTTTTTGAAGCCCTCAAGTATATATACATGCACATTCCACATACAGCCCAGGATACATATGTAAGCCCCCACAGACTATATACTTGACCCAATTTATACATTGCTTCTATATATACTTGATTACACACACACACCCCTCTGGGGGTATGGGAAAGAATGGATAAGTAAACTGTTTAAACAAAATTAAGAAGCCTTGGTTATCCATATGCTATTAGAGGACATTTTCTTTTTTGGCTGGTGCCAGGAGAGTGACAAAGCAACAAGCAATCCTTTAAATGGTTTGAGTCTCTAACAACAGCTGGGCCTTCGGATCTGTGTGGCAAACCTGCTATTAACGCTAAATTTTATCTCTTGGGCCTTGGGTATCCGTGGGGACTGGATTCACAGCGGCATAGGACACAGACCCTGGAAAAGTGATCTGAAAGAGACACAGCCCAAGAGCGTTTGGCCTCTGACCACAGACTGACAGACCTCTGGGGGAGAGGCTGGCAGCAAACTATGGTTAGAAGATGCCCTCAGATCAATCCCGGAGGCTCTGTGGAAAGGACACTCACTCATTTTCATATTCTATGAAGAAACATTTGCATCTCTACATTGGACCAACAGCATTCTGGGAACTACCCAACTTTCCTGTCATGAGACCAAAACACCTGAACATGCAGAAGTTAGTCACACCTGCTGTCAAATAATTACACCATCCAAACATGAAAATGTGTGAGCGGCAACTATGGGGGGAGCCCGAAACTCTGAAATGTGTTTCCAAAGGGGCTGTCCACCAAGGAGCTCCCCCCGCTTTGTCTTTGCTGGGGTTTTGGTAAATAGTTGTATTGCTGGTAGTCAGGGTCCCTTCTAATCACTCATTTTAAAGGGCTCAGAAATAAAGACAGTGGATGAAGGGACTTCAAAAAGTTTGGAAAACTCCATTATCTTTTCATTCCATTTTTCTCCATGAATTCTTTGAAGCCCCTCACATTATAAACCATCTTCTTTCCTATTAAGTAGTCTTACCTTTGTTCTTGAATTTGGCACCTAGACAAAAAGAAACCACAGATTTTAAGTTCAACAAAGACAAGCATTCCCACTGTCTTTTCTTTTTATTTGATTTAAATCATTTTATTGGGGTTCGTATAACTCATAAATCATACATACATCCATTGTGTCAAGCACATTTGTACACTTACTGCCCTCATCATTCTCAAAACATGTGGTTTCCACTTGAGCCCTTGGTATCAGCTCATTTTTTTACCCACTGTCTTTTCAAACAGGTGGATCTATAGCTTGACCGCTCCTTCGAAGGGCTCCACCTCCCTCCACTTTCTGTACCCCCTACCTTTCCACCCCCACTCACTTCTCAAATTGAACTACACCCTTCTGGGCCATTTGGAACTTTGGGAAGGATGAGCAGACATGTGTGGGGAGCCCTGGGCTGAGGGAAAACGGTGCCTGGATGCCTGAGGGGCCACTTCCAGGGCTGCTATGAGGAATCAAGGAGCTCAAAGAATGAACAGAACTGGATGGCTGGTGTGGCAGTGTGGGGGAGGTGGGCAGGGTGAAAACTAAAGCCCAGAGAACACAGGGTGCCATTGGGCACCCCTATCTCTACCCTACACACACCAACCTCCCCAAAGTGGGAAATCGGGAGGGGAGGGGCCCATCACAATATTCATGGTTTTTAATTATTGAAAAATCCCTTTTCCCGTGTACCCCTCCAAGCGGGCAGGGCTGCAAGCAGAGAGGAGAGGGTCCTTTCCGAGGACAACCTCATCCCCTGGCCCCAGTGGTCCCCTCCTCTCCTGGCTGCTTCCTGCATCTACAGCAGTGTGCAGCTGTTCCAGTCTGGTGTATGAGAGGGAGAAGGAGAGAGATCTTTTTGGTGCTAATATGATTATTTTTGTCATAAGCATTAAAATATTTCTATAATTCCTTAAGCTTTTGGTTATTTACTAAGATTTTTTAATGTGAGAAAAATATTATGGGCCTCCATCAAATAAATCAAAGCCAAATAAAAAGGGAAAGAAAACAAAACATTTTAATGACAATCTCAATAAGCACTGATGTCAGAGAAGTGGAATAATTTAAGCCTGAAGCATAATCATCTTTTGAAACTATTCTACACTTGACCTACTTTCACAGGGTACAAAGAGCAGCAGCTAAAGAACCAAAGTGATTCTTACCCTCAAGATACTTCAAAATGATGCTTACCCTCAGAATTTCAGGGCTGCTGTAAGAAGCCATGCTCAGGGCTTCGATTTCTTCACACCGTTCCAAATCTATCTCTCTGGTGCACTTCACAGCTTGGTTCACCAGAAACGCTGGCCGTCAGAGCGTTCCCAAGGGAAAAACAATACAAACAGAGACACGTCTTGACATTCCATCCAAGTTATAATCCAGGTTTAAGGCCAACAAATAAATGACAGTGCAGATATGCAATGTATTTAAAACAGGATCTTTCTATGTAATACATCCCTAGGGTTCCAATTCTCGCCAGAGGCAACCACCATAAAGTTGCTTATATAGCCTCTGGAGATGCTTTTGCCTACAAAAGTGCGCTCATGCGCGCGCCCATGTTTGTGTATGTGTGTGTGTTTTCTTTCTTTCCCTTGTGGGCACGGAGGCACAGGTGATAGCCTCTTTCACCCTCATTTGCACTGAGCAATGTCTCTTGAATATGAGCTTGTCTCAGGACATGGAGAACTTACTCAGCCTGTTTTAGGGACAATCAGTACCCTATTATAGACGAGTCATCACTTATTCAACCAAGTCCTGACGAATGGACACTGAAGTGGTGTCCCTCTCTCTATCACTCATGCGGGCATTCTCTGGATCACAGCAGTGCTGCACTCTACTCTTGGGTCTACTCTTGGGTCCGTGGGAAGAGTTTCCATAGGATCAATTTCTAGGAGAGCAGCTGGCCAGATGCAGTTCAGTGTCCTTCAGGGAGGCGGCACTGGCTTCACCAGCTGCGTAGGAGAGCACTTGCTGCCCTCAGCCTCACTGTGTTGGACTTGCCGGCCGGAGAGAAGAAACAGGTCTGTTTGGTTCCCGTTTACCCTGTTCCTCTGAGGAGTTTTCCAACCAGGTACAGGCTTCCTTCTTGTATCAAACGGCGTCTTCACGAAGCCACATGCTGTCACCCACTGCTTCTTCCCAGTGAGGCTTCCTTCAGAAGGGGAGCACCTGCCATCTGCCTCCCCTACTGAAGGGGCTCCTCTGTGGGCCCTGGGATGCCTGTGGGTGCAATGGAGCAGGGGCTGCCAGCAGACTTCCTAGGACTTGTCCCCACTCCACTGCTGCCTGAAAGAGCCTGAGCAAACACTGACCACCTCCCGGCTTCTCATCCAAACAACAACAAAAACCGGAGGCCATCGTCCTTCTTCATGGGGAGGGTTAAATGGAAACCCCATATCCACACGAGGACCAGACCCAGCTCATAGAAGGCACTTCACACACTTTAACATACAGCCGAACTTTAGTTCTGCTGAGAGAGACCTTTCCAATGACTGGCAGGGGGCCCCTTCCAGGTAGTGAGCTTCCCATCACTAGCAGGGCTCAAGCAGAGACCGCATGTGGCAGAAGAGATTCCCCCCTGAGGGTGGAAAACAGGCCTGGGTAACGTTTGAGTCTATTTTGGTCATGCAGCTTATGGAATGACAGCCACAAGCCGAAGCTAACAGCGAACTCAGCTGACAGAGAAGTTGGAGCGCCCCTTCTCCTACCTGCAGGGTTCTCGTCGATGCACAGAGAGGATGTAAGGGGAGAGGGAAATCTCAGGAAGGAATCCGGAGTCTGCAGAGGCACGCCATACTGTGAACAGAAGAACCGGGGTGGTGACAGTGTCCCCACTATGTGCACAGTCTCGTAGACACCAGGGGCACAGAGATGAGTCCATGCGCCAGGGAGTGTACATCCAACTAGCTCCGCTTTGTACAGGATATGTGAGGGGTGTGTGTGTGTGTGTGTGTGTGTGTGTGTGTAATTCCTCGAGAAAGATACTCAAGAAGCTACCTTAAGTGTTTGCCTCCCCAAACTGCAGTGAAGGGATTGGGGACAGGGGGTGAAAATGCACCACCTGCCCCAGGTTAACCTGCACTCCTGGTGACCCTGTGTGTGTCAGAATAGAGCTGTACTCAGAGCTGACTTTTTTCTAATGGCTGATTTTTCTGAAGTAGGTTACCAGGTCATTCTTCCAAAGTACCCCTAGGAGGACTTGAACTTCCAACCTTTCAGTTAACAGCCGAAGGCATGAACCATTTGCAACACCTAGGAACTCCTTAGAACAATGGGGACAATTCAAAACCCAGCATCCATCTATACAGTACCAGCACATCAAAACCAAATGCCTTGCCATTGAGTCGAGACCGATGGCGACCCTGTGTGTTAGTGTATTCTGACTGCTCTGTGGGTCTTGGGGCTGTAATTGTTAGGGCATAGGATCGCAAAACAACGGGGTGGGTTCAAAACTCCAACCTTTAGGCCAGTCATCAAGGGCGAGACATCTTCTATGTGATTCTAAGGTACGTTTTTTAACAGCATATTTAAAACTTGGGAACAGCACAAACCCATCTATCAGCAGTGGTTTGCAATGTGGCTATGAATAGGGCAGGAGAGCCTTTCCATTAAAAAAAAATCATTCTACTGGGGGTCGTACAGCTCTTACCACAATCCATACATACATCCATTGTGTCAAGCACATTTGTACATACGTTGCCATCATCATTTTCAAAACATT
>NW_022111312.1:11508030-11525478 GCF_000313985.2 Echinops telfairi
ACACACATCAATTGTGTAAAGCGCATTTGTACATCGTTTCTCAAGACATTTTCTCTCCATTTAAACCCCTGACATTAGGTCCTCATTTTTCCCCTCCCTCCCCCTATTGTTATATATAGTTACATATGCACATGCCTGTTTTAGACCTCCATAAATGTCCTTTGCCTCCTAGTTTTTCCTCTATTTCCTTTTATTTTCCTCTTGTCCCACTATCATGTTTGGCCTTCATTCAGGTTTCAGTCATTTCTCTCGGCTACACTGCCCTTGATTAAGCACCCCCAGGCATCCTATGCCCTCCTTGCCATCGATTTTAGATCAGTCGTTGTTCCCTTGTCTCTGGGTGAGCCTTCCCATTTTTATAGCATCTACCTCTATGCTTTGAACTTATCTAGACTGATCTTATATGGCTTTTATAGTTTTCTCTTTAAAAGATATGTCCACAAAACTTTGTTCAAAGTTTCAACCAAGTTAATATCCATCACATTTGAAAGGTGATTAATGAATAATAATGCTAATACAATAGCACCCATCGTCTTCACTGTAACACTAAATGTGATTATGAGAAGGGGACCGAGTGCCCGACTAATCCACTCCGAGTTCCCAGCAACATGCTGCACGCATCTGCTGTATCACTGAGCTTCAGAAGAGCAAGGAACCCTGCCGGGACAAGATGCACTGCACCCAGACTGAAAGGCCTGCTGAACCCTGTGTCTGGGGAAGCCAGTCTCACTGGTAACACAGTGAAAAGAGGACTTTCGAGGAAGCACAGGCTACGTGACTCGGTGAGTCGGCCCAGCCAGGCTCTGGGCTCACCTCATACTTGGCCAAAGTGTTTGAAGCATCCCCTTGGGTCGCAGAAGAAGCTAATGAAGGGAAACCACGAGATGTTTTCACGAGTTCATCAAAATTGTTTTCATCCGGCACTTCAGGAGTAACAAAAGATAATGCTGGTTTATCTGGGTTTGGGAGAGGAAAAGTATTTTAAATCAGCATAAAATACAATATGTATAGTATGTATTCCCCATCTAATATTTTGAAAAGTCTTTAGTAGCATTAAAACTGATGAGAAAAGACAGAGTCTTTTCTATGTTCATACTGAATCTCTGTTAAATACAGAGGCTCCCCAGCCCTCACCTGCTTCTCCAACAGTGTGGAAGCAATGGTTTCTAGGAGGCTTAAGTCCTGACTCTTCTTCTAGCCCATCCATCCAAGGGGAGTGCTCTCGGATGGTCTGGGAAAGAAAGAATCCCATTTCAACTTCACAGCCCCTTTCCAAATCCTAAGGCATAAAGTGCTGGGTTCAAAGAAGGGAGACGGCTGGTGTGGGCACTGGGCTGCGCTGTGTGTCAGGGGCATAAGGACGACTGACCAGGCTACTCTCGGGCCACGCGCCCAAGTGTTCAATCACAAAATACCCAAGGGCTTCCTAAGGTCTGTGGAAAAATAGAATGGAAAGATAATGCAATTTTCCCACTAACTTTTTTTAAATCATTTTATTGGGGGCTCGTACAACTCCTTATCACAATCCATACATACATCCATTGTGTCAAGCACATTTGTACATTTGTTGCCATCATCATTTTCAAAACATTTTCTTTCTACTTGAGCCCTTGGTATCACCTTCTTATTTTTCCCCCCTCCTTCCCTCCCTCATGAACCCTTGATAATTTGTGTTATTATTTTTTCATGTCTTACACTGTCCAATGTCTCACTTCACCCACTTTTCTGTTGTCCATCCTCCTGGGAGGGGGTTATATGTCGATCATTGTGATAGGTTCCCCCTTTCTTCCCCCACCTTCCCCTTACCTTCCTGGTATCGCTACTCTCAATATTGGTCCTGAGGAGGTTACCTGACCTGGATTCCCTGTGTTTCCAGCTCTTATCTGCACCCGTATAAATGCTCTGGTCTAGACAGATTTGTAAAGTAGAATTGGAGTCATGATAATGGAGGGGAGGAAGCATTAAAGAATTAGAGGAAAATCACAAGGTTCAACCTAGAACCTCCTCCCAGAGGGACAAATAATGGAAAAGTGAGTGAGGGGCGACAGATGACGATGTAAGATATGGGGAAAATAATCGATAACTTATCAAGGATTCGTGAGGGAGGGTGGGCAGGGGAGGGAGGGGGAAAATGGGGAGCTGATATCAGGGGCTCAAGTGGGAAGAGAATGCTTTGAAAATGATGATGGCAGTATATGTGCAATTGTGCTTGACACACTGGATGAATGTATGGATTGTGATAAGAGATATAAGAGCCCACAATACAAGTATTTAAAAAAAAGAAAGAACTAGAGGGAAATTGTATGTTTCATCAGTGTTATACTGCACCCTGATTGGCTCATCTCTTCCTTTTGACCCTTCTCTAAGGGGATGTCCAATTGCCTACAGATGAGCATTGGGTCTCCACTCCACACTCCCCCTCTCCCCCACAAACTTTTTGAAGCCCCTTCATTTAAAGACACTATGAAAAGATAACAAACAAGTTCAATAAATGAGTTGACCCTTGGACTTCAAGGTGTTGATCATGTTTCACACCTACACGTACTTTGGACCCAGACACCAATTTGAGGCAAATGCTCAGATAAAAATAAAAGTCCTGTTTTCATGCAAATATTCTTAGTAAAAATAAAAGAGGAAAAGGAAATCAAAACCACAAGTACCGTTCAAAGCTGAACCTGATTCTCAACCATTAAACCAAGAGTGGGGGGAAAAAGCAGCACCGCCATTTATGTAAGTAAATCTGGGTTCTTATCTGTGGCTACATATTATGAACACTTATAAAATCAAATATGAGATCCCAGAAGGCAAGCACAATTACGTTTCAAGAAGAGGTGTGCACCCACTAGCAGAGTTGACGTCAGCTGTTAAGCGGTAGTGAAGAATTTCCTATGTGAAGTAACACTGTTCATGAGCAAGTAGTAAGTGTGCCCGTGCTTACCTTGCTTGTTGGGACACCCACCACTGTGCGTGACTCACTGCTCTGAGGCCCCTGGCGGGTGCCTATGAACTAACCTCAGAAAATGCACCCTCCCCAAGCTCTAAGAACTTAGCCAGAAAGTCACTTTAAAAGCAACAGTTGCCCAGAACTTCACAAGATAGTCCAATGTCAAATACTTACTATTTGTAATATGAATACAGAAAATCGATGGGTTGATCCTTGTAACAATTTTAAATATCCTTTGGGGTGGACTGGCTGTAAGATTCATGGAGTAGGTGGCTGCTTTCTGACTGCAAAACTGGCTATCACCCCTACAAACAGAGATGAAAACACAACAAAGCCTTAAGGCATACGCACACAATGTTAGCAAGATTATTTCAAATCTGTCAGATACCTACCTGTCCTGTGCTCAGGGTTAACAGCTACACTGAGGAGATTTACGAAGGTGTGATGTGAGAGCAGAATCCACTTGTATTGCGTTTATTCAATGTTGAAATGTTTGGCATTTGAAACTTTTCTCTCTCATGGGGAAAAAAATTTTAAGACCAGGGAAATAATCTGACAGAGACTTTTGGAGAGTGTGAAATTGTTTGAGGCACAATTTCATGTAAATAAACCCAGTAAATTCCAACAGACTCCATTCAAGACATGTTTGAGGAACTTAAGCTTGTTTATAACTACTTGTCTTCAGGATAAGACTGTTTTCAAAGATTGTGAAAAAATGTGAAGTGACCTGGAAGTTTCTGGGCTTAGCACTTTCAGCAGGTCTTGAACTAAGACCAGACTTGACAAACCCCAACCAGATAATCAAATATAATTATGGAAGAAAAGCCGAAGATTTTATAAATATTAGGTAGTATCAAAATAAAATTTTTATTCATTTAGTTTCTACATACAAAGTTACCCATGCACTTTCATGAAGGCAGCTAAGGATTCACCCCTAACTTCTAAACTTTGCTCTTATAAAGTTTTACTGGAACACAGCCATGCCGTTACTTACATTATTGTCTATAGAGGCCTTTGTTCAATAATGGCAGGGATCAGTAACTTTGGCAGAGACTGCCAAATTTTATTTATCTAGCCCTTTCCAGAAAAGATGGCTGACCTCTATTCTGAAAATGCCATGGCTTGGGTCAGGTGAACCTTGTTCCTGTAAGTGACATCTTTGCTTCTGAACACTTTCAAGAAGTCTTTGGCAACAGATTTGCCCAATGCACTATGCCTTTTGCTTTCTTGTCTGCTGCTTCTAAGAGTGATGATTGTAGGTCCAAATAAGAGAACATCCCTGACAACTTCAATCTATTTTTCCATTGATCATGATGTTACTAAAACCATTCCTCTTTCCTGTCTTAGGAAGTACAGGAGCCGGGGGTGGGGGGGTGGGCGGGTAGCAGTGAGATTTCTGCTTCACTCCACGGCTCTTGTACTTCCTCGGGAAGTATGGTCATTCGAGGTCATCCAAGTGGCCAGAACATGAATGTGACTGCAACCCCTAGCTCTCCATGCATCCTGATAATAGAAGAAGTAGACTCAATTTCCTATTGGCCAGTAAGGGAGTACCTCACGGGAAAAACCCATTTCATAAACTTCCAGAAAGGATTCACCCTAGGAAGTATCAATTGCTAACATTTACTAAAGATAAAAATTAAATGAATGATCTCTGAACAATAAATTGGTCCCATCCTGAATAAATTACCCTCTTTTGAGTACTGCCAGAGAACACTTTGGAATCTGAATTACGAGAATCAGAACATTCTGAACAGGCTATTTCTTTACATTATCAACGAAAAGGAATGTCACATGCAATTGTGCTCCCACCTGACGTGAACAGGGAGAACTTCAGGCACAATTACAGAAGAGAAAGGTATGCACAAGCTTTCCTGATTACCTATTTCATTTTTTTGTTTCAAATACTACATCTCCTTTAAAAACTGTAAAATTGAAAAATTAAACTGTACTAATGTGCTTGACACAATGGATGCATGTATGGATTGTGATAGTTGTATGAGCCCCCCACAAAATTATTTTCAAAAAAGAAAAAAAATAAACTGTGCTTTCTGCCCTAGGCTATACATGAGACTAATTCCCTGATATAGAAACACTTTATAAATCAAGCCGATATGCAGTGCAACCTCTAAACCTGGAGAGATTTCACGATGCTCTTTAGAAAAGGCATGCACTGTCATCTGGCAGGAGCCTTGGTAGCATTGTGGGTTAAGCATTGGGCTAATAACCATAAAGTCGATGATTCAAACCCACCAGCCTCTACAGGTGAAGGATGAGGTTGTCTGCGCCCATAAAGATTCATATGGTCCTACAGGCTCACTGTGTGTTGGAATCGACTCGATGGCAGTGGGCTCCCTTCTGTCTGAATCCAGATAAGAGAAAGATGCTCCCCTACACACTGGTTTGCACAGTCCTAAGACCTCGGTTTTCCTGCCTCCATGCCCAAACACTATCCTGGGTAAATTTCCCAGAACTGCACGTGTCAAAAACTTACGTGACAACTGGAACTGAGCAAGCAGAGAAGACACTGAAATCCGTGGGGCTGCAATCAGGATCACAGCAGCAGTTGACATCACACTGTGCTGGGGACAAGTCACACACACACAGAGCAGCAACTACAGTAAGGGGACAGGGGAGGACACAGCATCACCATCAGCAGGTGGTGACTGCCCTCTGCCACTACTATGTACTACAACAGGTTTCACACAAGGGTCTGTTATCTTCCCCACTGTATTTTGAAATTTGTGAATGAAAATTAAGTCAATTTGAGCACTCCTCAATCAGAGAGGTCCCCAAAGTGGCAAGTCTTCTGACTTACTTGGGGTCTGTCGGTCCTACCAACAGATGCTGATTCGATAAGCTGATCATAAGATCCAGGCATCTGTATCTCACAAAAATTCCCCAGGTGGTGCTTACAATTATGACAGGTTTCAGACCCAGCATGCTAAGTGGCTGGGCCTCACCTTACGGACCACTTGACCTTGAAATGGCAGCTTTCTCTAAATCCCCACTCTGGAACGTCTGATTCAGAGGAATGGCTGACCTAGGAAACAGGATTTTCAATCGTGTCCCTCTCACCATCCCTAACCTGTAGTCTTGTAACGGATCCCATCTTCACAAACCACTGGCCAAGAGTCAGAATGATTCAGGATTTAGTAGTTGAGGTTCTACAAATATTTTTGTAAATCAGACATTAAAAAGCCAAGAATGTCAATTTTAGGACTACAGTGTACCTGTCCTAAGCCATGGTGGTTTGAATGATTTTATATGCACATGAGAACTGGACAACGAATAGGGAAGATTGAAGAAATGATGCCTTTAAGTTACGGTGTTAGTGAAGAATATTGAATACCTCATGGATTGCCAAAAGGTGGTACTACGGCAGCACAGTGGGCTGCTAAGCACATGTTCAGTGGTTTAAATCCACTGGCTGATGGAGAAAAATGAGGCTTTCTGCTCCTGTAGATCGACAGCCTCTAGCGGGCAGTTCTACTGTGTCCTATCCGGTTGCTCTGACTTGGAATCAACATGAAGGCAGAGAGTTTGGTTTTGCCGGAAGGAAGTAGAGCCAGATGTGCTGCTCCTTAGAAGCAAGTATGGCAAGACTTGGTCTCATATACTTTTGACGTTATCCCCAGACCCGGAGGACATCATCCTTGAGCAAGTAGAGTGTCAGTGAGAACAAGGAAGGTCCTCACGGAGAGGGACTGACACAGTGGCTGCAAACACAGATGGAGGCATAGCAATGATTGTGAGGGCTGGCAGTGTCTTGTTCTGTGGTACACAGAGCCACTATGAGTCAGAACTGACTTGCTGCCACCTAACAATAACAGCAAATTAAGACAAGGTGTGTGTGTATACAGGAATCCCACCTACCAACATTTAAGTATTAGTAGTGATGGTTATCTGGATTTTTAATTCCCTATTCATTTTGTTAAAACAGAAACCTAAAAAAAATTTTTCCCAAACAATAGCATGCATGACAATGAGCCCCTGAATTCAAGGCCCTGATGACTGTCTGGTGGGACTGAGGGGTAGGGGAGAGGTCATTTGATCCATGTTTTCTTTTTTGTCAAAAGGATCTCAGCAAATATAGTATAAAATTCAGAGTTGCTAATGCTGCCAAAGGATCCACACAAGCATTTTTGTCTTTAGGGTTTAAGTATTTTCATGGACAGAAAGATATGCTTTCAAAACATCTACCCCCCAAAAGCAAAAACATTGCCTGGGGAAATAAAATGTGTTGGTGAGTGGAAGGGAAGGGTTTTATCAGAAAGGAAAGCCTTTCTCAGTCTGAGACACAAAAATTTTCCCTCCTAAGTTTACGTACTTCTCTCTAGCCAAGGACTTCTCTATGTGCTTAGTAAAATGATGATGCAAACTTGTGCAAGCAAATGTAAATAAGAACATTTAGGTTCCCTGACTTATGTGGCTAAGATTACAATCTTCTTTTCTGTAACTTAAAACCCTTGGAAGCAGCTTTAAGACTACTAAGGCAAAGCAATAGTGTTAAATAACTCCACTTGGGGAAAAATGGGTCTCCAACCAGGATGTAAGTGTACTTAATCAACCAGCAAGTATCTGCTGAGCACTGTAAGGGTCTAAGTAGCTCTCGGCTATTCTTCCACACCTATTACCACCTACATGCCTGCTTCTGAGAGAAGGGTGCTAATGAACAGAGCTCAGATTCAAGACCAACAGTCCCCACTCTTGCCTGCCACCAACACTGGCTGCAACCCATTCTGCAAATGACTGTCCCCTTTATTCAGAACCAGCCTCCTGCTCGAGTATTTCCCAGCAGTGTGGCCTTACACAAAGCAGGGACTTCACCCATCTGAAAACCTAGGGGTAACATCATGGAGTGTTATAAGAGAGACATGTGAAACATCACAGATGAAGTATTTAGCACAATGCCTACCATGTAGTCAAACACCCCCTCACTGCCTTAGAGTTCACTCCAGCTCACTGCGGCCCATAGGATGGGGTACAGATGTTTATTAGGGTTTCTGAGATGCTTAGTTTTTATGCAAACAGACACAATGGTCTTCTGAGGAGCCGCTGGTGGGTTTGAAACACGGACCTTGAGGTTAGCTGCCCAACACTTACAAATGACAGTTATCATTCCTGTGGCAGGTCTAAAGAGCCATCCTTTACAAAGACGAGGATAGATATAAATGTAATGGAAAAAGAGCCCTGAACCTAAGCCATTCATTTGGGAAGGACTTTCCTATTAAATGCCGAACACCTTGCCTTATTCTGTCTTAATTTATTACTGATTTAACTTCCTTAGTAATTGGTCATATCAAGTTTAAATACAAAGCAGTTTTGTTCCTAACTATTAAATGAACAAAGATACTTCACTGTATTTTTTTCTTAGGAGCCTGGGTGGTGCTCTGGTATAAGTGTTGGACTGCTAACCACTTGGTGGGAGAAAGACGATCGTTATGAGTTGGAATCGACTTAATGAAAATGAGTTGTTGGGCTTTGGGGGGTACTTTTTCTTACAAACCACTCATAATTTATAATGTAGGCCATTGGGAGAATAGTCATCTGATAATGACTTTTCTAGTTAATCCTGGGAGCCCTGGAGGTGTAGTGGTTATGTAGTTCGAAATCACCAGCAGCTCCAGAGGAGAAAGATGAGACTTTCTATTCTCATAAAGTTACAGTCTCTGAAACCACAAAGGGTTGTTCTACATAGGGTTGCTTTAAGTCGGAATCAACTCGATGGCAGTAAGTTTAAGTTTTTTGAGTTAATACTGAGCCTTATCCAACTTCAGAAGGGATACTGTTTTCTTAAATGGAGTCAAAATATACTGAGGTAGCTCTCAGTATTCAGTCAGGAAATCTATCGCATCTAACCACCTATCTCTTTAGAGATCTAAATGCCTTTGAAAATCTTCTGTTTGCCATGAACTCTCACCCCAGAAAAAAAGTATATACAAAAGAATTTGCACTCAATCTCAGGGGGTCATGGGCACTCCCTAAAGTCAGCCATGGCAAATCAGATTATAAAAGTCATTACATGTAACTTGTTTTACAGCATCCTATTTTGAGATACGTTAATTACCCCTACACAGTTGAACCTGGAACAAAACCCCTTCTCCCTTCACAGTTAACAATCCACATATAACTTGCAATACCCCCAGAAGTACTGATAGCCAACTGTGGACCCTACCAATCATATAAACAGAACGCTAACATCTACTTTGTATATTATCTGTATTAGATACTGCACCCATATAAAAGCTGCATTTTCAATATGAGATAAAAGGTGTCTCGCCAAAAGGGCAATGTTTTCATACCTGCTGCATACTCTTGCAGCAATGGCATTATAAATTTCCTTTTTTTAAAACTGGTCCTTACCCTGGACTCCTTTATCTTTAAATACAGACCTCTATCTATGCTACAGATCAAGCACTTCAGCTTTTTCTGGTAATGCCCTGAGCTTGCTTCTTCGGAGTACTTCCCACATCGCTGGTGACACTTCCTACGGGTCCCAGGTGTTACTCACTGTTTGCGGTAGTGCACTGATCACAATGAAAATACTCAAATACTCAAGGACCTTATGAACTCATTTTACTGAGAAACACAATTCACAGAAGAGACAAGTGGCTCACACAGAGATGGAAGATTCGCATCTAAGTCAGTGGTTCTCAACCTTCCTAATGCCTAGACCTTTCGTACAGTTCCTCATGTGGTGGTGACCCCCCAACCATAAAATTATTTTCGTTGCTACTTCATCACTGTCATTTTGCTACTGTGATGAATCGGGTAACCCTGTGAAAGGTCGTTCGACACCACCATCCCCAAAGGGGTCGCGAACCCGATGGAGAACCGCTAATCTAAGTGGTCTGGAACAATTGAACCGCACGTTGTTCAAAGGTCACTGGCATATGAATCCCCCTAATCCTAACCCTCACCAAATACATTCCTATGACGAACAACACCAGAGGAATCCTGAGCGTTGAAATGTAAAGGCTGTGACCTAGGAAATATTTGTGAACTAGACTTCTGGTATCGCTTTAATACAGTAAGTTAAAGAAGGCATCCTACTACCCATTTGACTTCCGATTCGAATGTATGTCCTTTCGCATTCCTATGACTACTGTTCGAAAATCCTTGCGCCATCCAGCTCTCTGAGCCTCTGTTTCCCGCTTTATATAAAGGGGGTACTCACAGCTAACTCAGGGGTTGTTGGGAGAATTACACAATGCCTAAGAAACATTCGGAGATGCCTGGCGCACAATGTGTTCAGCAAACATTAGCTATCGCCCTCATTAGTACAACCTCTCACGGATCATTCTGGGCCCCAGGAGTTGGCACTTTGTACCCACCGTCGGTGATCGGGGTGGGCCTGGGACCGGATGAGCGGTCTGGCGCCCTAGGGGTGGCAGGGGGCCGAGACGACAGGGAGACTCCGAGCGTGGCCGGGGCTGCCTCGGTGGAGCTGAGGCCCTCCGTCGTTCCCACAGGGGTGGCCCCCGTCTGCGTGCTTACCGGGGCCCAGCGGCCCAGGAGCACGAACACCTGCAGAAGCGGCTGGAAGGCCCGCGGCCCCATCGCCCAGCTGACGTGAGCGCAGGTCAGACCGCGGACCCCGCGTTGCCTGGCAACCGGGCAGCCGGGCGCGGTGCATCACGGGAAGGAGTGCGCGAAGCCGCGCGAGACGGCGGGAAGCAGGGGGCGTGGACATCCCGGCAGCTCTTCTATGCAGATTGCCGGGTTCCACCCTAGGAGATCCTGCTTCCCATAGGTTTGGCGTAGACCCCGGGAATCAGGATTCCTAACAACGTCCTGACGTATCCGGTGAGGAGACGCGACGTTAAGAACGGAGAGGTCAATACTACGTCCTCTGAGTCCTGTGGAAAAACGCGAGCGCCGCACGACCATCCTTGGACTCAAGTCTATTCGGGGGGGAGCCCCCTCGACCTTGGCTATGCTTTTTTTGATGTTTGCATCCCGGGAGGTCAGCAAGTCACTTCTAGCGTGATGTGGTAAGGGGAACAATCGAACGCTTAACTTTTCCAACTGACAAAAAACATTGACAAAAATTAGGTAGAATAATTTTTAAATCTCACAGGAAGAAACAAAGCAAATCTACTTTAATTCTGCAAAGTGATACGGTGACCACGAGACGGAAATCTTTGGATTCTAAACTGGCATAGTTACCAAGGGAACCTGATTATACGTTGAACGCTTAATATCCTTACAGTTCAGAAGCAGATGTCAAAATATTAAAACATATCCTAGTACTTACAAGAAACGTATTTGCCAATTCAGAAAAATGCCAAAACGGCACATACACCTAGTTTATTAAATATATTCCGCAAACCTAAGCCCTCCAAGTAACAGCTTTAGCATCTTTCTGTAGCATTTCAGAGAAAGTGTATAGAAACGTAGTTCGATCTCTCAAATGTGTAACAGAATTTACAAAATTTTTCTTCAACAGATTGCTTTAGCATCTGAAATTCACTTTTAATACGGATGAAAACTTCCCTTAAAAAAACAAATGCTATGTTTTCCAAGCTTGAATCTCATAACTTCTAAATCCAGGACTTATAAAAAAGAAAAAATTTCCCCAGGATTTCATGTTTTGTTTTTTATTCCTTAAACTTCTAAAGACCAAATCATTTTCTGCCTTGATTTTTTAAATTTTGCTTATGGTTTTTGTTGAAACCATATATCTTCAGTAATGACAGGCATTTTGAATAAAATGAAAATTATATAGGAATATGGATTTTCATATAATTAGTAGGACAGATATACCCTAGGGGTCTTGGGTGCAAGGGGTGGAATGAGGCCCCTTTCTTCAGATTCATAAAACTATACAGATCTCCCACCAGGTGGCAACACACAAAGTGGGATGGAAGGCCCCCACTAAACCTGAGAGGTGGACAATGGCAGTGAGCACTGTGTGTGCCCTGGGTCACAGAAGAGTTAACATATATAAACCACTCAACCCTACTTTCTGTTTTGAAATCTCAAGATTAAATGTTGATAAAGTGCCCTGTGACTTTAACATTTTTGTGTTTATGATGATATGACCTCTGAGCTCCTCTTCAAATCTCTCAAGGCCATGACTCCCGCTTTGAGAAATAATCTTATCTCCCCTTCTTGTCCCATCAAACACTTAGTGGATGACCAGTAACATCCTAGATGATAACATATTACATACTTGGAATAACGGTTGCATCCACTTTGTCAGAACCTCTTTGCCAACCTTAGGAAAACTGTACCTTTCCTTTCACAGGTGCCTGGTTTCTGTCAGGTGAGCCAAGCTTTTGAAATCTTTGAACCTAGAGGATCATTCTCTCTTTCTTCTGCCTGCCCTTAGCAAGTTACCTTATTCAGCCTGATATTTTTCCCCCTGTTTTGTCCCACATTGGCACAATGGGTTAGGCGGTGGGCTCCTAACCAAAAGATTGGTAGTTCAAACCCACCAGCTGCTCTATGGAAGAAAGATACAAGTTTGCTTCTGTAAATATAACCTCATAAATCTTATATGGAGTTCTACCCTGTCCCATAGGGTCACTGTGAGTCAGAATCAACTTGATGGCAGTGGGTTCGGTTGTTTTGTTTCTTTACAGCATCTAGGGCAGTGGTTCTCAACCTTCCTAATGCCGTGACCCTTTAATGCAGTTCCTCATGTTGTGGTGACCTCCCAACCATAAAATTATTTTCATTGCTACTTCATCACTGTCATTTCGCTACAGTTTTGAATCGGGCGACCCCTGTGAAAGGGTCGTTCAACCCCCAAAGGGGTTGCAACCCACAGGTTGAGAACCACTGATCTAGGAGATTCATACATATTTGTGATTTAAGATATCCATCTATTTCACTGGGATTGCTGGCATTCTCCATTCTTTACAGCCTGTGCCAACTGCTTTAGGAGCAGTAAAGATAGTTCAGCTTGGAAGTCTCTGCTTAGAAACTGCTGCATATGAAGAGCCTGATAAAGCGAAGACATAGGAGTAGCTAAAATCCACCCAACCCACAGCCACAGGGTTCCCAAGCCTACAAATCCATCTGGAAGCAGTTGGCTTCTTCCTTTTCTTGTAGAGCAGCTAGTGGGTTTGAACTGCTGACCAAATGGAGCCACCCAATACTTAACTCACTGTGCCACTAGGACTCCTTTAGGAGTAGCTGGGGCAGGGGGAGTTATGGCTTGCTTTATAAGGCAATGTTAAGCACTCATCATAATCTTTGGTATAGTCTGAGATGAATGTATTATTACCCCAGTCATGCGAATGCTTATATATTGACAGTTCATTCCTTTTTATTGTTGACAAATATTTCATGATAGAGATACTACAATTTGTATATCTATTCACTACCGAAAGGAAGTCCTAGATTGAGGCAATTACAAATAAAGCCACTATAAACATTCACATACAGGTTTTATAAGAACATTGATTTCATTTCTCTTGGGTACATACTTAAGGAGTGAGATTTCTGGACTGTATGGTGAGTGTATGTTTTACCTTATAATAAACCGCCAAACTGTTTTCCAAAGTGACTGCCCATTTTGCATTGTTCAGCAATGTGTGAGTTCCAGTTGCTCCCTGTACTTGTGAGCACTTTCTATGGTATCTAATTACCATTGTTGTCATTTTTGTTCTTAGCCGTTCTCTAAAATGTGTAGTATTATCAGTAGTAGTATTAGTATTGCAGTCTTACTAGTTGACTTACTAAATCCAATCACCTGTTAAGGGTACATTCACGTTGCACTTTCATTTTGGGAGTGCTCAAAAGAGTGATTTGCTATATCCAAGCATTTCAATGTTAATGTTACTTTGAACGAATCAATGTTATAAGAAGAAAGGAATTCATTTTTCTGTAGAGAAGGTGCTTTAAAAAATGGAAGTGAGCAGTCTCACAGTGTCTAAGCCATGCTGCTCTCTCCTTTCCTCCCCCACCCCCACTTGAGTTTCTAACATTCTGTGTTGTAAACGTGTTTACATCGGTGACCTCAGGGCCTGCAGGTAGTTCCTCTTTTGTTCACTCTTCACCGACATCCTGTTAGTGAGTTCTTCTTGAGACCTGAAAGAATTTTGCCCTGCCATGCGGTCAGGCAGCTCTGCTGCAACTTGTTTTAAAGCATTTACCTTTTGTTAACTTGAATTAGAAAAAATGTGGAGGCCAAAGAAAAGAAAGCACTAGACTGGATGAGCCTGTGCCAAACGCAGCAGCCTCGCAATGTTGAGTATGGTTTTCATGTGCAAAATCAAGAGCCATAATCTGGCAAGCATAAATATATTTCTAACAACAATCAACATTTTGGAATGTTCTGGAAACATCAGAGTTATTACAGCCATTGCCACAGATGGAACAAATCCTACTTCCCAAGTCGTGAGATTCCCCTCTCTCCAACTCCATTATTGTCAGTTTATCCAGGAGGATTAGAAAAAAATGAAGTTTATTCAGGTCTGTTTGAAAGAGACATCACTCACTAATCCATTTCCATCTTCCAGAAAGGATTTGCTATCTTACAAGCAGTCATCTCATCTCTCATTCTTTATGCTGTGGGTTTATACCTTGTTCTTAAGCGTTAGATTTGGAACCTCCAGGTGAGTGGTTCAAACCCCACAGCCACTCCTAGGGAGAAAGATGAAGCTGTCTGCTCCCATAAAGATTTACAGTCATGGAAGCCTAATGCAGGGTAGCTATGAATCAGAACCAACTCGATGGCAGTGAATTTGTTTTGGAGCATCATTTTAGTAGTATTTCAGGACGACATGAAGATCATTTGAGGGGTTCACTCCTCTGTGTTTCCATAGATTTCACTTTTTAGTATCATACGTAGAGAGGCAATGAACTTAACAAAAAAAATCCACACTCTGGGGTCTGTTAAAATCTCCAGTTCTGCCAATTGCTATCCGATCATGCTATTTTGACCAAGCTTTCTGTGTTCACATACACACTCATCTGTACATAATTGTGTGTGTTAGTAGATAAAGAGATTAGAGCTCCTTAATTATTCTGCCTAAATTAAAAGGGGAAAAATAGATTATCTTAAAATCTTCATTTGGAATTAACGGTCTTTTCTTCCAGGTTTAGCAAATCTAGAACCCTGATATTAAAGCACGTAGCAGCTAACCAAGAGGTTGGCAGTTTGAACCCACCAACCACTCTGTTTCCATAAAGATTACAGCTTTGGGAACCCAAGGGGCAGCTCTACTCCGCCCTCTATCTGCCCCAAAGGGCTAGCTATGAGTACAGTTAGACAAGGTTGGTGGTTCAAATCCACCAGATGCTTCTCAGGAGAAAGATGAGACTATGGGCTCCCCATGAGACTATCTGGTCCCTTTAAGATTCACAGCCTCCGGGAATCCTTGTGAGTCAGAACAGACTACTAACATGGCAGTGGGTTTTTTTGGTTTACCAATTCTGAACCCTGCAGTTTCATTTTTACCCTACAGGTGGCAGCCTCTATCACCAAAACTTGGTTAATCTCACCTGACCAGCTGAGAAAAACACTTTCATTGGCTAAGCAACTACTATGTGCCCAGGAGCCAGAGAGAAAGCCATGATCAAGCACCGTGGAGGCACTAGGGGAGCACTGAGAGTGGAGACCACAGCAGGTGACTTTGTCTGTGGGAAACTAACACTGAGGGACATAAGACAAGGATGATACTCCCTAACTTACAACAGAGAGAATCTGGAAAGCTAGGATTCCATAGTAGGAAAGCCTCCACTTTGGTAAGTTAGAGGTAAAGTCCAAGTACATTGTCCTGCTTTAAATATCGTTCCCACAGATTCTCCCCTCACAGCTATGCTGCCTTCAAGTGAGCACATGTTCGATTATATCTCCCTATAGAAGCAGACAGCCTTTTCTCTGTTCTTGCCGTGTCCACCGAACCCCCCTCACACCTTCCCCCAATGCAGGTATTAGGTTTCCTCACCTATGAGCTCAGGGACTGTAATGTAGATACCACTCACCTCGTGACGCATTTAACTACTGAATATGCATGGCTTAGGCTACCTGTAACTGTCCCAAATAAGTAAAGGTTTTTTCTCTTATCCCAGTTCCATGTGAACCATCAAGAGGGGCTGAGGTGAGCATGCTACCATAAATGTGTCTGTCTCTTTTGTTGTTTTCTCTCTCCTATCTTTCCTATCCTCTATGACTTTACTATAGTCTTTATATATTATCGCCGTACCATTGCAGCTACTGGCCCTTCAGTTGCTGGGGGCTGGTTTCCTCTGACAGTTGTCAAAAGAGGTGGCACTAAAATGATGTCCTATAAAATGTTTGTGCAGTGTTTTCAGCACTGTCATTAGTTCTAACCACACACACACACAAAATTTTTCATAAGCCCAGCTTACATGTATAGAAAATCATAGAAGGCCCAAACTGCCCTAGTTTACTTTTTGAACCTTCTTGTGTATTCTGATTGGGGCTGTCATTGCTACCCAATACTTGGAATCACATGGTTCATTTTACATATACCACAGGCACATGCTGTGATCTTCACTTTCATCACTGCCTATACATTTTTTCTTTACTTTTTTCACTGCCTATGTTTTTATAGTTGCTGAGTTTGTCACATTCCCTAGTGTATTAGCTACAAAATTGTGCTAAGTCATATTTGTGAACCTCTATCAATAGCAATTTTGAGAATGAAGTAGTAATTAAAGGAAAAGGAGGAGAAAAATCTAAAGAGGCCTCTCCTCTTGTACTAACGATGATGTTTGACACAGAAAGATTTTACCAAACCATTTCAGTATTAGTATTCATATAAGCTAAGAAATATTACAAATAAGCACTTTATAACTGTATAAAATCTTATTCTATGAATAAAGTGATTGAACATTTCTGAGGACTCTGTATGCTCTGGTTGAGAAGGAGGCCCATGGAGGAGAGGGACACCATGAGTTACTACTGCACCCCAACCCTAGTGGCACCCTTTGCCCTCTCCGAATTTGCAGTGCAGCAACTCTAGAGTCTTTCTTGTGAAAATCCTGGTTTGAGGCAGAAGCCCTCACTGTAGTCCGCTACTTAGTACCAATTGTTGTCCGGGCTCTTTGTACTCATACTTTAAAGGTTTCCCTAAGCCCCACCCTCAGAGAAAACAATGGATGCTCTGGGACATTTCGATAGTAACCCTTGCCGAAAGAAGTTGGTGGGGCAGGTTCTAGGGAAGATTTAGGAATTATAGACCAGGGACAACAACTCTTAAAAGGCCTGTATTTTTTAAAACTTAACATTTCCTTTTTTACAAAAAAAAGTATCAAAAATCAAGACATAGACCAAGAGGGGGCAGCGTAGTTCTTTAGATAGGCATTGTTCAACAGGCCCACAGAGATTGTTTCATTCTCTAGCCTTGGCGGTGCAGTGGGCTAAACATTGGACTGCTAATCCTCAGGAGAAAGACGTAGCTGTCTGTTCCCTTAAAAGATTTGCAATCAAGCCAGTCAGGGTGCGAGGTAGCAACGTTGAAACATACAACTTTCCTCTAGTTCCTAAATGCTTCCCCGCCCCACCCCTCCCCCACTATCAT
>NW_022111312.1:11527737-11542083 GCF_000313985.2 Echinops telfairi
TGCTTTACACAATGAATGTATGTATGGATTGTGATGAGTTGTATGAGTCCCTAATAAAATGATTTTTTTAAAGTCAGTTTTACCATCTTGGCACTTCTCTCTTTTAAAAGTTGCGTAAATTTGACATGTTTTTTATTCCATATTTGAATTAAAGTCACGTTTTCACTTTTGACATCATGGCTACTTTCATTCCCTCGTGATGAGCAAGGAGCCTTGGGATGGCAGTCGTGAAGTGCTGGGCTGCTGTCCAAAAAGTTGGTGTGTGGAACTCCCCGACCACTCTATGGGCCCCAAATCTCCCATAAAGACTACAGCATAGGAAACCCTATGGGACAGTTCTATCATTTTTGTTTTGATTTTTATTTTATTAAATTAATCTTTTTATTGGGGGGGTTCTTACACATCTTGTAATAATCCATCACTCAATAGGATGAAGCACACTTGTACATATGTTGCCATCAACATTTCTAAAACTATTTCTTTCTACCTGAGCCCTTGGTATCAGTTCCTTTTTCCCCCTCCCTACCACACCTTCCCACCCTTATGAATCCTTGATTAATTATATATGATTATTATTTTGTGCTCTATCCTATCTCAGAGTCTTGCAGTGAATCAAAGTGAACTTGGGATAAGGAGAAAAGCTCATTCATTTTAAAGAACCTAAAACCACCTCATTGCCATAGAGATCATTCTGAGTGAGAGCAACCCTATAGGATAAGATAGGACTCCACCTGCGGCTGTAAATCTTTACAGGAGCAGAACACTTCCATCTGCTCCCCCAGAGAAGCTAGCTGGTGGGTCCTACATGCTAACTTTGAACTTGTAACCCACTAGGGTCCCAGGGCTTGTGTTATGGAGGGGAACAAAGAAAAGGAAATTTAGCAACTGCATCCCATTCTTCTGTCAACTACTCAAGGAAGAGAAATCCCCTATGGTGTGAAAGAGGTTTTGCGCTTTGGGCAAGAAATAAAAACAAAGGTGTGTAAAACTTGCCCAAACTCACCACCACCAGCACCAAAAGGGCCATCATTGTTTAGATCTTCAAAAATGGACGATGGGGGAATCATTCTTTCTCACCCAATCTCAAAGTTGATCTCTAGGATCTTGTTTCCATATGAACTGCACCCTGAACTCAGATTCCTCAATTCATTTCTTAAAGCAAGGCTCAAGTTTTGGATTGTATTCAACCCTTCAGTTAAAATGAACCAGACTTGCTTTTTTTCTTCAGCTATATCATTCCTCTGCTTCAACACTCCAATGGCTTCCCATTGCCTTAGTGGAAAGTCCCAAACCTTCACTGTGGCCTGTAAGGCTTTACATGATCTGCTCTCTGTCCACCTCCTTAACCTCATCTACTCCTCCCATCATGCTTCACTGCATACCCCAGCCTCATTGGCCAAATTGATTCCTACCTCAGGACAGTTGCACCTGCATTTCCCTTCCTCTGAAACTTGAATGGCTGGCTGCTTCTCTTACATTTTCATTTAGGATTCAGGCCAGATGATGCCTTTTCAAAGAGATCATCTCTACCTCTTGGGAGAAAGGTGGGGCTTTCTATTCCCTTAAAGAGTCACAGCCTAGGAACGCACTATAGGGTTGCTATGACTTGATGGCAGTGAATTGAGTTTGGTTTGGTCTGGTTTCTACTGCCTTATCTTACTTAGGACCCCTGGTTACTAGTGAGATTTAATATGTCGATTGAACAGTTTTCAATTCTAAAATGTCCCCATTGAACATTTTAAATAACTTTAAGAATACCTTTTTATGGAGTTCTTTCTGTCTTTTTGCTTATTAATGCAAAGGAGTTCTCTGGCTAGCAGTTCTTTCTTGGTATTACAGATTATCTTCTTTCAGTCAGCAGCTTCTCTCACTTTTTTTTTTTTGGAGGAGTGTGGAGACTTTGTCTTATTTTTTTAAAATAATGGTATAATTTGTACAGAAGTTGAGTTTTTTCAAAACCATGTTTGGGGAGCTGATACAGATGTCATATCATCCCATATCTCAATCACATCAAGCACCATTGTACAATCGCTACCACAGTCAGTTTCCAAACATTCTCTTCCTTCTTGAGCTTCTTGATATCAACTCCCCTTTATCCCCCTCCCCTACTGTACCCCCCAGGAACCCTATTCCACTTGTTCATCAGTCCTTGGTTTCATATACCAAAAAACAATAACATATAACAAAAATTCCAAAGGGCTACCCCTAATGACAAAATACATCAGAGATAAGCTCCAATATGAAAGAAAAAAAAACGTTGTTGAAAACCAGATCAGACCCAATGTGTATCAGATGGGGGGATTAAGTGACAAGGTTTTAACTGTTCAAGTCAGGTTTATCATTTTCATCTCCTATAGTCTAATACACTCTCTTTGGCAACCAGTTTATTACCATCCTCCATTATAGATAGAGGGAATTCACCAGAAGCTTATTTCCTTGTAGACCTCATAAATGTATCTTGGGCTTCCACTGTCATCCATAGCCTTTTGCTAACTAGACTCTTACAATTTAGACGCTGATATGATTTCCTCTTTTGCTTCAGAGTATATGACTTACAATCCTTGGGTCATTGATGTTGGTGTGCTTCTTCCATGTGGACTCAGTTGACATCGACTTAGATGGCTGCTTGTTCAGAAACAAGCCTTTAAAACCCCAGATGCATGGGGCCAGGCCCAAGCCAAGCTATGTTGACCCTTCCCCAGAAGAATGTAATACAGAGGACAGCACTGAAGATATAGCCTGTGGAGAGTGGCAGGCCTGTCCAGACCACATGGATGCAAACTAAGAGGGAAAGAGAGAACGGATCTCATCATGGCCCACCAAAGTGTTGGGGACAATATCTCTGCTCAGAGCAGCCAATGCACAGAAAGGACCATAGGGCTGGCTCCACCATGAGACATGATGTTCCCCCACTTACCCATAGTGCTATGGGGGATAGCACTGGAGACACTGCGGAAAGTGCTGCCCCATGTACAGTGGGGTGAAATGCAAAACAGGGCAGCAAGGGGAGCAAAGTAACCAAGTCCCTGAGGAATCCTGAAAATAGACTTCTGACTTGGGGGACAGGGCTTAACACCTCATCAGACTCGACTGGAAAACACTCATAAGGGTCAGCAGACAGACCTGGAACTATCAGTTCTGGTTTGTTGTTTGTTTGTTTTTCTTTTTCTTTTGCCCTATATCTATCTATATAAGATAGACAGGACAAACTATCTGGAGGAGAAAACAACGGGACGGGGGTGGGGGTGGGATTGGAGAGGACAGGGTGGGGAGGGAGAGCAGGGAGCCAACAAATTCAGGGATGAGGGAACAAGAGATCTAAAAATGATGGTGAGGAGGCATGGTGGGGTTTGATCCAGTGCAATGTATCTGAGAGGAATTACTGAGAACTGAGTGGAGGGTGAGCATGATAGTGGGACAGGAGGAAGGTGAAAGGAAACAGAAGAAAGAAGTAGGCAGCAAAAGCTATTTATATTTATAGCTATAAGCATGTATATATGTAAATAGATTTATAACGAAAGGGATAGCAACCAATATACATATATTTATATGTTAAGAATTAAGATAGCAGACAGACTTTAGGCCTCTACTCAAGGCCTCCCTAAACATAAGAACACTTTGTTCTAATAACCTGGCACTCTTTGATAGTCACCTTCCCAAGACAATCACTGAAGACAAATGGGAGCATAAGCAAATGTAGTGAAGAAAGTGGATGGTGCCGGCTATCAAAAGATAAAGCATCTGGGGTCTTAAAGACTTGAAGTTAAACAAGCAGCCAGCTAACAGGGAAGCAAATAAGCCCACATGGAAAGAAGCACACTAGCCTGTGTGATCATGAGGTGTCCATGGGATCAGGTATCTGGTATCAAAAGATCCAAAACAAACAATTATATCTATGTGAATGGGGGAGAGAGGGTTGTAGTGGAGAACTAAAGCCTATCTGTAGACAATTGGACTCACACACACACACAGAAGGGTTACAAGGAAGGGACAATTCAATCAGGGTGCAGTATAATACCAACGAAACACACATCATTCCTCTAGTTTCTGAATGCTTCCCACCCACCCCCAACTACCATTATCCAGTTCTACCTTACAAATCCGAGTACGCACATTGGTACAGATAAGAGCTCTGACACATGGAATTCAGGACAGATAAAACCCTCAGGACCAGTAGTGGGATTATCGCTATCATGAGAGTAGGCAGATAAAGGTGGGGGTGGGGAGAAAGGGGGAACCCATCACAAGATTGGATATATAGTCAAGCTCCAGGGGAATAAATAACAGAAATGTAGGTGAAGGGAGACAACAGACAGTGTAAGACATGAAATAACAAAAATAATATATAATTGATCAAGGATGAGGAGGGAGGAGCAAAAGAGAGCTGATCCTAAGGGCTCAAGTAGAAAATGTTTTGGAAATGTTGATGGCAACATATATATAAGTGTGCTTAATACAATTGAATGATGGATTATCATAAGATGTGTAAGAGCCCCCCAATAAAATGATTAAAAATTAATTTAAAAAGTGTCCAATTAGCAACATGAAAAAAAAAAACCCAGATGCTATTTTATCTGACAGCCAGAGACCATTTAATTTCTTCACCACATTTTGCTATAGCACCCATATAGAAATTTTAAATGTTAATGTAGTCAAATAGATTTAATTTTTTTTCCTTAGCAGATTTTGATTTTCTATCTATTATTCATGCTATTGTTTGTTATCTCGGTATTTTGTATTCTCTTCTAAAAGTTTTCAAGATTTGCTTAGATCCTAAAATTTCTTATTTTTGTTTGGTTTTCTTTCACTTTTTATTGTGAATTAGGTGATAGTTTTCAGAGCAGATCATCGGTCTGATAGTCTGTTCATTCACATTTTGTTTTAACTCAGTGGAATTTATCCTGGTATATAGTGGAGTTAGGGATCAATTTAATTCCTCCACACCTACCCTCCAAGAGAAGGAATTCATATCCTGTCACCATTTCGTCTTTTCTGATCCTCTCTAGCATCTTTGTACTCCATATGGAGTATTGAGTTTCAGTGTGAGGACCCCTGGCAGTTTAGTAGATGATCCATTGGGCTACTAACTACAAGGTCAGTAGTTAGCACTGACCAGCAGCTCTCAGAGAGAGAGAGGGATGAGGCTTTCTGTTCCAGTAAAGAGTTACAGTCTCGGAAACCCACACTGGGCAGTTCTACTCATTGGTATGAGTCAGAATAGACTCAGTAGCAATGAGTTTTAGTTTTGGTTTTGGTTTTAACTTTAGTGTACATGTGGGTCTTCTCTTCCTTTGCATGCTTATGTAGCTGGGCCTTTTAAAGCCCCGTTTCCCTTTTTGATCTGTCTGGGCCTCTGCGAAGATGGCAGCATTTAGTTTTAAACACAGTCTTTACCTTCTTCCTGTTCAGCCTGTGTTCCTTCACTTGTCAGTCGTTCTGCCGGCTCTGTCCTGCTAGCATAACAGAAGCTTTTCTTTTTAAAGTGCTGAATCTTCTTTCACCTCAGGAGCAAGTTTATTTCCCCCAGATAGTCTTCTAGCCCTAGACCTCACAAACTGGCTTCTTAGCGTTGGGGTTTTCATGAGCTTTCTCTACGCCCATTTCTAAAGAAGCATATCTCTTATAACACGAGGAGCCGCTTTTGTTTTTTCCCCAAAACCATTTTATTGGGAGTTAATACAGATATCATATCATTCCATAGTTCAATCACAAGCTACCACAAACAGTTGTGAAACATTCTTTTCCTTCTTGAACTTCATGACATCAGCTCCCTTTCTTTTCATTTTTATAAATAAAATATGCTGTCATTCTCTGGCTAAAATTGGAGCCCAGGGTGCGAATGATGAACACACTAGGGCTGCTTGGTGGTTCGAATTCACCCAGTGGCACCTAGGAAGAAAAGCCTGTCAATCTACTTCTGAAAAAGCAGGCATTGAAAACACTCAGACACACAGGCTTTATGGGTCAAGTCAGAGCCTGGGCTCCTCAAACCCAGGATCAATGTTTAGGCTGTTAACAAGCCAGAGCTAGCTTGAAGTCCCAGAAGCGAGATGAGCCTCACTAGTGTGTGACATAACCAATGGATTCAAGACATCAGCCCTCCACAGGACTCAGAATAACCTGTCGAAGAACAGATAGGGCAGCCAGCAGGCCTGTCTTGCCACCAGACTTGTGTTCACACCATAAGAAGCCACTCTGTAGACCCCGCAGAATTTAGCTGCATTTGCTATTTCAAGTTGCAGCCGAAAGCCTTGCTGAAAACCGCACGCTGCAAGAAGCATGAGCTGCCCTCCCCACCGAGCCTCCATGTTAGTGAGCTAAAGCTCTGCGCGTTTTAAGGTAAAGCCTTCCCAAGGACAGAAGGGCCTTTCTCCCAATAACCTAATCCCCATCCCAGCTGCCTGCTGAGGTTAAAGCTGTGCTCACCAGTGGTGAGGTCAAGGCCTGCCCCAAAGGTCCTTGTACTCAGGCTCCTGCCAGTTAAAATCCTGCTGAACAACTGTTGCTGTCACAAACCCAGGTCAAGAACCCACTTGACCCCCAATTACCTTCCTGCCTAGAGCCCTGGTTGCACCTGAAACTCGATCTCCACGTGCTATTTTAGCGCCTAAATGTCAGTGCTTCTGCCTGCCTCTCAAGGTCTTCTGAGCAAAACTTAACATGTTAGGGGCTTATGGGGGCAATGGTTAGTTATACCCTTCTGAGCGTTTCTAAATTCCAAATCCACTGACATATAGATGCATGAGTCAGGCAGCTAGAGGTAAAATTTTTTTTTTTTTTAAATCACCTGCATTGACAGAGCTCATTACTTTGCAGATAACATCCACTGGATTAAACAGATTTAGCCATCAGTCAGAGCCAGAAGGATTTACTGCAAACTTCCTCCCATTGTGTTTCCTGAAGTTGGTGATACAGCCACCCCTCCCCCTGCTTTCCCCCCCCCCACCATGCACTGGGGCAATCTAGGCTCCAGATACCTACACTTTATCCCAAGTTGTGGGTTATATTACTAATTTTCTTAATTCCCAGGGGGGCGCTGAGTAATTTTTTTCTGAAAGGCCAGATCAGTTTGGCAACCTGCGCTCCAGGGAAACACAAGGGTCTAAAGGTGGGAGTCCAGAAAAGGAGAAAGAGGTGGGCCACATGCTCCACATGTGGTGGGCTGCTAGTCCAGGGCCATCAGACTGACCAATCACTGCTCAGAGAAAAGAGGAGTGATTATTTCCGTCTAGTTTATCCCGAGGAGCAGAGAATAAAGTCTCTTCTAACCATTTTCTTTTGTTTGGGGACTTAACTGTTCGTCCAGTCATTGTAGTCATGAGACCTGGGCCACATGGTGTGTTTGTCAGGATTCATAACATTGCAAGACAAACTCAAAGTGACTGAAGCAAAATAGGGACTCTACAGTAGTTCCTTGCCATGCCACTGTTGGGTACTCTTTGGGCTGGTAACCACCAGGTGAGTGACTCAAATGTATCAGCTGCTCCTTGGGAAGAAGACAAAGAGGTCATCTTCTCCCATAAAGATCTCCCGCCTCGGAAACCATATACTGTATCAGGTTGCTCTGGGTCAGAATCAACTCAATAGCAGTGGGTTAGGTGTTTGATTGAGGAGTTGAGGGAGTGATCCTTGTTCAGGCAAAGCTGGTTTAGGGGCTCAATCACTGCTGTTTAACCATGTCTCTTAACCATCATCCCTAGACTCACCTGTCTGTCCCCTGTATGGGTTTCATTCTCTGTCACTGGCTAGGTCCAAGTAATGTCAATAGATGGCCTGCATTCTGCCAACTTGGCAACAGGTTGGTGAGGCTTTCTCTTGCCTGATACTTTTCTCAATAGTCCCAGAATGAAGTCTCATTGACCTGGCTTGCACCATGTGATTTCTCTCGGACCTGTCCCTGGGACTAAGAGAATGCAATGCTCTAATTGGCCAAAAGGAAACCTCCACCACCACTCATTAGCAGTCAGTCACTCCCCATTTCCCTCTCCCTGCAGTCCTGGCAACCGCCAATTTGCTCTCTGTCTCTATGGATGTAAGCTATTGTGGATATAGTCCATATAAATGGAATCTTTTGGTGACTAGCTTCTTTCATTTAACATGTTCTCAGGGTTCAGCTGTGTTGTAGCAGGTACCAGTACTTCCTTTCTTTCTGTGGTTGAAAAGAGCCTAAACTATTTTTCTGGCTCATTTCTCATGAGACTCAGTCAAGCCTTCCTGCAGGCTACACTAGCCTGCCTGGCCTTCACCAAGCACCCACCGCAGCCCGGAGCTTCCATTACTTCTTCCTGGAATGGAAAGACCTCCTGCTCATACCCACCACCTGTCTCACAAGTGCCACCTTTCTAAGGTCATGAAGTGCCCAAGGCTTTCCATTTCTCCTCCTCGGATCCACCTTCATTTGAACTCATGGTGCTAATGTTCTCACTAAACTTAACTTTCTTTTGATCCTCCTGCTAGATGGTCAAGGCGGCCCAAGTAGCGTGGTGGGTTGCTAGTCCCAAGGTCAGCAGCTGGATTCTACCTGTGGCTCCACAGAGGGAGAAAGATGGACCTTCTGCTCCTGTAAAGATTCACAGCCTCGGAAAGCCACAGAAACAGTTCTACCCTGTCCTATAGGGTCACTGTAAGTTGGAATGGCATCAATGGCAGTGAGACTAGACTTTCAGGCACTCTGATGGTGCAGTGTCTTAAGCGAGGGGCTGCTAACTAACAGGTCAGCAGTTTGGGCCCACGAGCCACTCTGTGAGAGGCGACGAGCCCAGCTGCTTCAGTAAAAGTTGTACAGTCTCGGACGTTCTATGAGGGCTCGGCCCTCAGGGTTACTGTGAGTCAGAGTCCACTCAAGGACAACAGGTTTGGCTTTTGGAGGTTGTGACTAGATGGTGAGCACGGTGAAAGCGCCACTGTTTTTGTTTTCTCCTTTTTGTCCTTAGCCTAGTCCCTCAGACAGAACAAACGCTTGCCAAATATTTGTCCACCAGCATGAAACGAGTGTTTCTAAACTGGAGCTGATTCTACTCCCGCCCCCTGGCCCTGACATGTGGGTGGCACTGTCTGGAGACATTTGGAAGGGGGGGTCCCAAATGAGGAGGTGGGTGCTACCAGCATCTCTTGGAGAGAAGCCAGGGATGTTGCAAAGACCGTGCTGTGCACTGGATAGCCCACCACACCAGGAAGGATCCCCAAGGTCACTAGCACTGTGGTTGTGAAATCCTGCATCAGCGACTGAGGACTGTTCAGCACAGGTTCACCCAGAAGGACGGGGCGATCCCAGCGTCAGATTGGCAGGAAAGTTTTCCCAAGGAATTCATGCTTTTTTAATAGGCACTGGAAAGCTCCTAGGAGCCGGGGGTGACCTCAATGCCAAGATCTGTCCTCAAGCCACAGAGGTGCTGGTATTTTTACCTCTTAAACTCCCCTGAGAGGGGCTGCTGACCGCCCAGGAATCCTGGAAGGGCTGGGAATGTCAGCTGTGCTGCCAAGAAGAACACCCAGGTCTTTGAAAGTCTGGCCACAAGTCAAGCAGGGATTCACACTCCAGGGGTGTGGGGGTGGAGCGCTGTGTGTGGAATGGATGAGTTCAAGGGCACTCAAGGGGCCCAAAAGAGCTCTGGGAAAGGGGTCTATGCACACTGTGCTTCTGAGCAACATATTTGCAGGAAACTCATTTGCTGGAAACACAAGGCACCCACATCATTTCTCTGTGGCAACAGGATCCTCCTCCGAGCAGAAGCAGCCCTGGGGCACAGCTAACTGAAAGGTTGGTGGTTCAAACCAACCAGTGGCTGAGAAGAAAGATGTGGCTGCCTGCTTCGATAAAGATGACAGCCTAAGAAATGCTCAGTCCTGTAGGGTCGCCAAGAGTCAACAGATGGCAGCAGGTTTGGGTGTGATTTTTCGTTGGTTGGGGCAGACGACCTTTAGAGTCACGTTTTACGTTCCTTCTCATCCCACCCAACCTGATCTCAGGAGACAGCATGCAAGTCAGATAATAACAAGCCTTGACAATGAAAGGTAGGAAGAGCCTGAATGAGTTTGACCAGGCAAGGAATAGGAGTTGAGATGCTATTTTAAAAAGTTTGTCCTTGGGGTAGGATTACCTGACAGCCTGGCTAGGACTTGGTAGTGGTGTATGTGTAAGAATAACCTTTAGCCCAGCTAGCAGAGCTGTAAATGCCAGAGCTAAGGACTCCTTAAGGCTTCACCTCTCCCCTAGCTGCTCCCCAATTCATGTGCGCTGGGAAAGAAAGGAAGGCATGATTGCATGACTGCTCTATCTTGTATCCAGTAAACGTGTGTGTGTTTGACCACATGCCATTCACTAGGTGAAATGATTTACCCAGTCCAATATTGGTGAAAAGTCTTGAGGCAGAAACAGAGAATTTTAGGCACACTGTGTAGCATACATCCACTGGTGAAAGTCAGCAGGAAAATGGGGAAATGACAGACTGGCAGGACTTTTGGTATTTTAAGGCAAGCATAAAGAGTCATGCTCAATGGAGCATCCCTCCACAGAGAGGTCGCAGGGAAGGGATGAGTCAATCAGGGTGCAGTAAACCACCAATGGAACACACAGTATTCCTCTGGTTCCTTGAGGGCTCCTCACCCTCCACTATTATGACCTCAGTGCTGCTTCTCACTCTGGATTAGACCAGAGCATGTTCACAGGTAGAGATAAGAGATAAAAGCTCACAACACATGGAAAACAGGAACAGGAATGGGAATAGGGATACCAGAATGGGGGAGAGGAGGGGAGGAAGGGAGAACCAATTGCAATGATCAACACAGAACCACACACACCCCTCCAAGGGGAAGAACAACAGAAATCATGGGGGAAGGGAAGTAGGTGTCAATGTGAGATATGAAAATAATAATTTATAATCTATCAGGGAGTCATGATGGGAGGGGAGGGGAAAAAAGAGGAGCTGATACCAAGGGCTCAATAGAAAGTAAATGTCTAGAAAAGAACAATGGCAACATATACAAATATGCCTGATACAATTGATGTATGGATTGTAATAAGAGTTGTAAGAGCCCCCAATAACATGATCTTTTAATTAAAAAATAAAAAGTTTTAAAAGTCATACTAAGAGTAGGAAGGGGGAATTGATTACAAGGATCTACATATAACCTCCTCCTTGGGGGATGGACAACAGAAAAGTGGGTGAAGGGAGACGAATTATCAAGGGTTCATGAGGGAGGAGAGAACGGGGAGGGGGGGGATGAGGAGCTGATCTCAAGGGCTCAAGTAGAAAGCAAATATTTTGAGAATAATGATGGCAACAAATGTACAAATGTGCTTGACACAACGGATGGATGTATGGATTGTGATAAGAATTGTATGATCCCCCAATAAAATGATTTTTTTTTAAGCAATGCTAAGAATGAGATTGGAATCTCTAGTTAGCATGGTCCAGTCAAAACAGAATTAGAAAAGGACCAATGTTTCAAAGTGACACATATTTATGTTCCAATAAAAGTTATTCTGAATCAGATTATATGCCCCAATATCAATTTTGTGAATTCTATTCATTCTTTTATTTGTGAACTCCTATTCAACCCTGTTTTCTTCAACAAACATAGCATCTCATTCAGTCCTTCCTACCTTTATTCAAAACCAAACCCTAATGAAATCAACTACTATTGAGTTGATTCTTTCATTGTGATCCTAAAGGACAGACTCCAATTACCTCCTTGGGTTTTCCAAGACTTTAATTCTTTCCAGGAGTGGAAACCTCATCTTCCTACCACAGAGCATGGGCTCCAGTCATTGACTTTGTGGTTAGCTGCTCAATGAATAACCCACTAATAGACATCTACAACCCTCCCCCCGCCCCAGCTGTATGTCAGACATTGTCTTGAATTCTAGAAACCCAAACCAAGCTCATGCCATTGAATGGATTTCTGTTCAGAGCGACTCTATAGGACAGAGTAGAACTGCTCCCCAGGGTGTCTGAGTCTGTCAATCTTTTTTTTTTCTTCCAACAGTTTTATTGGCATATAATTCACATATAAGATTCAATTGTTCAATACATCCAGAAGAGTTGTACAGTCATCATCACAATCACCTTTAGTGAGTCTGTAAGAGCTTCACAGGAGCAGTTGGCCTCATCATTCTCCTTTGGAGCGGCTGGTGGGTTCAAGTTTCTGACCTTTAACAGTGTACCACTTAACCCACTCAGACACCAGGGAACCTAATTGAATTCTAGTAACAAATGGCAAATAGTCCTTGCCCTTCAAAAGGTTAGAATCTATAGATGTATTCATTCAGTCACATAAGTATTTACTGTAAGTTTGTCCATATGTTCTGGGGACACAGCACAGTTCATGAAGTAGACACGTAGAATGGAGGAGGCATACAGGGGCTAGGTTATGTTTGGCTCCACCAAAAAACCCAAACTCCTTGCCACTGAGTCAATGCTGATTCATAACCACCCTATAAGACAAGCTAGAGTTGCCCCTGTGAGTTTCAGAGTCTATTAACTCTTTATGGGCCTATAAAGCCCTCTTCTTCCCTCAGAGCGGTTGGTAATTTCGGCCTACAGCCCAACTTGTACCACTATACCACCAGGGCTTCGCAGCTGGCCCCACATATAACATGAATGTTTATATAGGACACTTCAAAAGTTCGTGGAAAAAATGGAAAGATGATGGATTTTTTCCATGAACTTTTTTGAAGCCCTCTGGTATAACATTCATACCCTTTATCATCAAGCTGATCAATTCTAATTCATAATGACCCTACAGGACATATCCTCTTGACCCTAGTGATCCATAGTGACCCTATAGAACTGCTTCCATGGAGTTTGCAAGGCTGTAATCTTTATTGAAGCAGATTGCCACATCGCTCTCTCTGAGGGGGGCTGGTGGGCTCACTCCCAAGTGCTTAAGTACTGAACAACCAAGGCTCCTCGATAGGCATTCGTGTTGTTGGGGTGCCATCAAATCGGTTCCAACCCATAGCAATCTCATCAACTCCAGGTACAACGGAACAAATACTCCCCCAGTCCTGCACCATCAGCCAACCTCATTGTTGTTTGCGGCGATTGTTGCAGCCACTGTGTCAAACTATCTTATTGAGAGTCTGTCTCTTTTCTTCTGACCAAGCATGGTGTTCTTCTCCAGGGACTGGTCCCTTCTGATAACACATCCGACCATCTCGGTAACATGTTCTACATATATCTACAGGTACATGTATATAATGTATGTGTACTTGTGTTTGTGTGTGAGAGAATCTCTCCCTTAAGATGACAAACTTGCTCATTTTATTTAGCTCTTATGTAACCTAAAGCTTCAGAAGAATTTGATTTATAATAATAGTCAAAACCTGGGAAAGGCTACATGATGTCATTGCTAGGGCTCAACTGAGAGTTTTTGCTTTTTTTAATCATTTTATTGGGGCTCATACAACTTTTATCACAATCCATCCATCCATCCATTGTGTCACCTGCGAGTTTCAGAACAAAGTAGGAGTGCTGCCTTTCCTTCCAAGGCTGTTCCTTACACTAGTATTGGAAGCAGCTGTGAAAGGAGAGGAAGGGCCTACGTTTTGTAAAGCTGTGGCACTCCGTGACCTCTCTGGGCATCCAAGCCAGAGGATGGGAGAACACCTCGCTGGCTAGTTGGAACCTTAAGCAAATTAAGATTTGAGGTAAAGAAATTTGGGGTCTGGAACTTTATTTTCCTCTAATTTGGCAGAACCATCTTGCAAATCATAAAATATATCCTCGATAGGAACATAAAACATTGTCTTCCTTTTTCCTCAAGGACTAGGTAAACTGTCTTCTGGCCATCTAGATTGTGGCCCTTAAACCCTTTCGGTATATAAATTATGGAGATGCCACCAGATTTGAGTCCTGTACGTCGGTTTCTCACGCGTTACCAACAAAAGCCAAGCCCACTGCTGTGGAGCTGGTTCTGACTCATGGTGAGCCTACAGGACTAAGAACGGCACCGTAGGGTTTCCGAGAGGCTGTACATCGTTTGAGAAGATAGTCGCAATCCACTCATGTGGATTCTGATCCCTAGCAACCCGATAGAACAGGAGTATATAACTGCCTAAGGGAAAAAATAAGTATAACTGCCACATAGGGTTTCCAAGACGGAAATTTTTCACAAAATAGACTGCCCTTTCCCCCCCAACAGAACTGATGGTGGGTTGGAACCGCCCGCCTTTTGGTTCTCTGCCTGCCTGACACTTTAGCCACCCCACCACCCATGGTTCTTCGAACCCTGAACAGCGGAGTCAAAAGTGACTTCAACTCCCAGGAGACGTACCCCCGCGAAAGCTCCACCCGGGTGACTGCATAGGGCGGCGAGCCCGGGGGGCGGGGCTTGGGCCCAGGC
>NW_022111312.1:11543638-11548331 GCF_000313985.2 Echinops telfairi
CAGTGGTTCGGGAACTTTTCTTCAGTGGCATTTGTATGATGGTCATTATTTCCTAACCTCAGTCTCAGAATAACGGTCTGGCAGCTTGGAGCACATATAATGCAGTCACTAACATGGGACTGAAAGATTATTCTCAAATTTAATTTATGCATGACCCCTTTACGAGGGCAACATTATTCACTTAAGCTTTAAGGGAGGAAGAGAGAGACCGATTCTGTAGAAGGCTGTGGAGCCTGCAATTGAAATTGTACAAACCCAGTCTAAAGTCAGGTTGACCTTGATTCAGTATCTTTTTAAAGGAACTTTCAGGAGCTGTCTTTACCCATGATTTTTACAAGCACTCTTTTCAATGAGCTTGTGACTGGCACTGCTCTTCCAAGTTGCTATCATTGTGTAATAAGATTGGGTTCTTTACTTTCAAACTCTGCCTTATGCTGACTTTTGTGAAAGAGTTGTGCCTTGATTGGTGATATATGGATAGAATATTGATTTTAGCATGTCAAATTACAGTGCTGAAGCTTTAGTTTAGCTTCGTAGGAGAACTTCTTAGTGGACTGGAATATTTTTTAAGGGGATGGGAAAGTTTGATCAAATCCATTCTGAAGAAAAGTATGACCATAATTTCTTGTCAGCCTAGTTTGCTGTTCAGCGTTGCCACTTTCGAGCTAGTTCTGTGATGTGGTTTGGCAAGCTCCTCTCCTTTCCTTCATCTAACCGAGAGGGTGAAAGGAGAGACTACCTGAGTCTCAAGGGCCAAGGCCTAGCAGAGCTTATTTTCTTTTTGTTTTGAAAAGATGGGGCCTTTTGTTATTTTGCACCTGATAACAGGTAGATATCTTAAGTTTTATAGCTAATCTGGATCAGTGGTTCTTGTCTTTCCATAGTTCACATTTCCTGGGAATATTTTGACTGCCCAAGGGCATTTTCTCCAGGAAAAAAAAAATGCTCACCCAGGCAACCGTTTGCATAGAGACTACCCAGGACTACTAGCCATGAGGTTCATCCATGAACCATCTACAGGTCCATGCATAGATATCAGATGGAGACACAGCTTCATCTGTGTCTGAAAGGAATGCCACTAGGCAATACCCAGAAGGTCGGCTATGAGACTCAGGAGCAGTCTTCAGTCAGATTTGACAAAGAGTCATTTTAAAGATGTGTGTGTGTAGCTTATACCCTAAGGCCCAATTTCCATAAGCTGAATATATCATGAGGTTGAATGGTGGAAGCAGGTTTTGCAGGGCTTTGTGGAGAGGCTCTTGTGGGGCATGATCTTGGGAGCCACCTGAAACAGCTTCATGAATTGACCTCGTGTGATTCTTGCCTACTGTTTCATGGCCACCATCCCATCATAAGCTGGTCTGATTATCTCTCTGTACAAAGAGATACAAGAGTCTCCCACATAAATTTTAAATAATAAAGTTAGGTCAAAAAGAATCTTCTGTAGATAATTCCTTTTCTTTGATTTTGACACCATGTTTATTGCATGTGCACCTTCGCGTACTCACCGTGGCCATCCAGGCTTCTTGCCTGTTATGAAAGCTGTTTGTTTATTTTCATATGAGGAAGAGAAACTTTTTTAAAATTTAGAATTTATCTGCCCTATTAGTCATGCAATGATGAAACGTGCTTGCTGCTTCACATTTTCAGAGTTTTCTTTTAGGAAAAACTAACTGCAGTGGGTGTGGTGAGACAAAGGAACCGTTCCTAAGCCCTTGGAAAGTTAGCCAAGGTGCATGCTCTTTATTTGGTCCAACAGGAGTGAACCAGTACCTGCTGGAGCTGTGTCCACTTGCCTTTTTTTATCTTCCCTGGGGCTAATCTTGAATTCTCTTGTTACTGTACATGGCTTCCTGGATACAGAGAAATATGAATTGCTGAGCTTTCCACAGCCCGATGCTACTTGACAAAGACTGTTCACAGTTCAAAGACTTAAGAAATCCTGGAGCACAGTTCTTTCATATCTTAAAGGGGCCCGAAGACTTCCCTAAGGTGACTCCACTCACTGATGGCAGAACTGGCACTCACACATACTGGCTCCCCCCACACAACTCTCTGTTCCTGCATCCTCAAATGATCTCAATACATGAGTCAAAAACCACCCTGTTCTCTGTACTTTTTTATTCTTCTATTTCTTTCCTCTGTTGAGTGTGTATGTGTGTACACTTACAACTTCTTTATTCACTCTGACTCATAACTCAAATGCAACAAAAATTCTTGCACAGGATCCTACAGTTTACTAAAAGGATTTCTTTTTTAAAATGGTAGTATGGGCTTTGCCATGTCAATTCTGACCTCTGAATCTTGAGTTGTAAAATACTTATAACTGTGGGATATTTATCTAAGCTTGGTTTAACTTAAAACCGCCCAAAAAGAAATTAAAACCATTTCAGTTTCCAACCTTTGGATCTGGTTTCAATTGTGGTTAGGATTTTGAAGGTTTTTTTGTGTGTGTGAGTAATGCCAGTCTTAAAAGTTGGCTGAAAGTATAGGAAAAACCAAAAGATGTAAACTTTAAATAGGAAGTGAATGAAGTACCACTTATTGGTTTTTAAACACCATTTAAAAAAACTTTTTATTGTGAATTTGATGGTGTTTACTCCTAATAATTTTATTATTTTTGGTAGAACCTCCATATCTAAAAGGAAATCTGAGTGTTACAAAGGGTGAACACACTTGGCTGTTAATCAAAAGGTTGGAAGTTTTAGCCCATCCCTATGAGCCTTGAAAGAAAGGCCTGACTTTCTGCTCCTGAAAAATTGACCATCGAAAATTTCATGACATGTAGATCTATCCACCCTGATAGGGTCACCATGAATAGGACTCTTCTTGGCAACTAGTGATTCTACTTGAAAGTGAGATGTTCTTTTAAGTAGTCACCTTGGAAGGGTGTGTATGTACTAACTTCAGCCTTTTAACGAGTCCTCTTTGGAATTTTCCTCAGCTAGATTTCAAGCTGTGTTAGAAAAACCCGTCTCATTATTAAGTAGTCATATTTCTATATTCTGAAAGGCAAGATTCCACCTTGATGTCTACCTTGACAGCAGACATGACCCTGACTGAATTTTTAAAAATTGAGATATATAATCCATATACCTCTTACTGGCTTTTAGGATATTTGCAAGTTTATGCAGCCATCCACAATTCCAGAACATTTTCATCATTCCAAAAAGAAACCCCATGCTGTTAGCAGGTACTCCCCACTCTGCTCTTCCTGGCCACCACTAATCTACCTTTTGTTGTTGAACTCTCCATTGTGAATTTGGTGAAGGCTTACAGAGCAGATCACATGTTTTGCATTCAACATTCTTACACGTTGTGATTCAGCTCATCCCTGACAGTCACCTCAATGTACCACTAATCCATCTCCTCCTGTGTGTCCTATGTCTATACTTCCTTTCCCAACCTTCTTAACTTTGTCCTTGTGTAAATGCTGCCTTTTTGAACTTTAATGGTTGATTTTCCTAACAAGGAAGCGAATTCGGTTCCAGACCTGATGTGCCTTTCCATTTTCCTTCCTCCTCTTCTGTGGATGGTGGTTTCACCTTACATGTTTTTCGTGAGCTTTTAAGACCCCACCTAGTTACTACTCAACCAAATTAGGATGTAGAACATTGCCTTTGTGAACTGTGTAATGCTAGTTGACCTCAGTGGCTTCGAGACTATGGTCCTGATTCCCTAGGCCAAGTGACCTGTTTCCTCAAGATGTTTGCTAAAGTTATGAGAAGTTTTTATAACTTTATCTCCTCTACATACCACCACATTCATGGTTACATATGCAGCAAAAGTAAATACACATACAAATATCCCAGTTAAATTGTGGATGTACTCCCACTGTGTTCAGCCTATGTGTCTATCCAGGCAACTACTCCTAGAGCCCCACTGTTGAAGGATTGTGTATATCAGTATTTACCTCTGTTGCCTTAAGCTCTTGCAAACCTTCCAGTGTCTTCTCTTGCCACCATCATTTTTTTTCCTTTGCAGTTACAACATTGTTTGTTTGTTTGTTTCTAATCATTTTATTAGGGGCTCATACAACTTTTTTTTTGCTCATACAACTCTTACCACAATCCATGCACACATCAATTGTGTAAAGCGCATTTGTACATTCATTGCCTTCATCATATCAAAACATTTCCTCTCCACTTAAGCCCCCGGCATTAGGTCCTCATTTTTGCCACCATCATTTTTATCCTAACCACCAATCTACTTTTTATCTCTGGATTTTCTTGTGTGGACATTTCATATAAATGGAATTCTACAACATGTGACCTTTTGTACTGCTTTCATTTGGCACAATGTTTTCAAGGTTCATTCATGTTGCAGCATGTATCAGTACTTCATTCTTTTCTGTAGCCAAATAATACTCTAACCAACCCTTTAGGATAACAAAGCAATTTAATCTTTCATGGTAGAAGGAATTATTTCTTTGGCAACAATCAACTATGTAAATTCTGAGCTGTAAGTAAATTCAGTACTATAAATACTGAGTCAGTACTGTAAGTATACCTTATTTCATATTAATCTATGTGCTTTCAAGAGAAAATTAAAGGCTACAATTTGTGTAGAGCCACATACAACCAATAGAAACAGTAGGGGGTTTTAGGACACCACCTAAACACCTAGTTGCTGTTTGACTTTTCTGAGTAGTCTATTATTCTGTAATCAAGATTAGAAAGCTGATGGTGCCCAG
>NW_022111312.1:11549598-11586525 GCF_000313985.2 Echinops telfairi
TCCCAATAAAATGATTTTTTTTCAAAAAGGTTTTCAGTCTCAGAAATCCTATATAAGGTCACTGAGTTGGAATCAATGAAATTGAAGAGTGTGTGTGTGTGTGTGTGTGTGTGTGTGTGTGTGTGTGTCTGTAAGAGAGAGAAGAAATGTTACAGCACGGCTATCTACAGCCATGCCCTTCGAATATAGTGCTGCTGTCAAATTCAAACAAAATGTTAAGTTCATTTCATACAGATCCCAGGCCTTTCAAAGAGGGCTTATCTGGGGCTAGTGCATTAGGATAAGCTGTTGAGTAATTTACCCACTGCCATCAAGTCAATTCTGATCCATAACGACCCTTTGGGACAGGGTAGAACTGCCCCTGTAGGTATCCAAGACTGTAACTCTTTTTCTTTCTCTCGCAGAGTGTTTTTTCATTTTGAATGGATGACCTTGAAGTTAGCAGTCCAACATGTCACCCATTATGGCACCAGTGCTTCTTAGTGGAATCTTATTTCCCAGAAATTAAAGTTTTAGAAAGGCGTAGGTTCTGAATTTCAGAAAAATCCTTTGGGAAAGTGAGAACAGTATTTTATTCTTTAAAAAAATTAGCCTTTCAGACTATAAGTTAAAGTCAGTTGTAGGGGGGAAAGGTGTGCTTTGTGGGTTTTCTTTTCAAAACTAAGTAACTTTTAATGTCTTTTTAAGAAGTGGTGGTACCTTCCCTTGATCCTTCTTTTGTCATTGGTAGTGAAATTTATGTAATTGGGAGATGTCAACTATTTTTTTAAATCTCTTGCATGTTTTCTGTCTCCTTGAGATGTAAGGTAATTGGTTTCCTATTAAACAGTTCCCAAAATTGCATCATAAATCAAGATTTTGTTTGAAAACCATCCCTGCAGAGGACATTGGGCTAATAACACAGCTAATAATTATTATTTAATTGAGTTGGCAATCAACAAGACTCTTTCAGTTTAGCTTAAAATTTTAAAGAAGAAAAGAGCTGTTAAGTGCTTTTAAATGCGATCACAGCAAGATTTCAGGGTGTGAGGGAGGGAGGCCGAAAAGATGTCCTTAAAGAGTGAAAATATTTCAGATTCTCCTAAGGATTTAGCTAGTATCTAGCACAAAGCAAGATTTCATCATCTTACTAGTGTTTTATATAGTACTTCAGAGTTTACAAAGCGCCTTTTTCTACATTATTTAATCTTTATGAAATAGCTGCTCTTAGCTCCACTTAATCTGAATCTGGTTTCCTCATCTATAAAGTTGACTCATCAGTATGGCTTGTACAACTAATCGTGTTAGGACTTGAATCTAGAGCTCTTCCTTGTGTGGCTAGTGCTTTTAAAGAAACAGTTTTGTTTTGTGCTTACTAGAGTATGAAATGCCTGCAACTCATAACTTTGTTACCATTGATTAATGTGTCCATCTGCCTATGTGTATATACTTAAAATTGTGTGCATACAAAATAGTAAAATAGCCCCCAAACTTAAGACATGTTTGAGTGATGGTGATTATATTTATGAGTATCTTTTTTTTTTTATTTAATCATTTTATTGGGGGCTCACACAACTCTTATCACAATCCATACATACATCCATTGTGTCAGGCACATTTGTACACTTGTTGCTATCTTTCTCAACGAGTATCCTATTTTTATTTTGTTTCTCTTGTGATTTGGGTTAAAGTTTACATAGCCCATTGGTTTTCCATTCAAGAGTTTATACACATTTTGTTTGGTGACATTGATAGCAGGCCCCACAGTGTAACAGCATTCTTCTCACTTCTGCTGGATGTTCCTGTTTCCATTTCTCTTCCTCCTTTCCTGCCCCCTTCTGTCTTCTGAGCAAATGCTGACCTTCTGATCTCATTTGGTTGGTGGTTCTAAGAATGCATACCTTTTGATGGTATTATTCACATATTGTTTGGCTGAAAGTTGAGCCAAGGAGTTAAGTTCTAGATCTGTTTCTTGTATAAATCTTATCACCAATAATATGGTCTGCACACAGTGTGGCAGCACATAATTTGTTTTACTCTCATGCCAGCCCCCAAAGACAAAGATCATATGTGTAAAGATACTGATAGTAAAAGGTAGTAATAATGAAAACTTAAAACAAACAAAGGTATTCCACTTGTTTAAGAACCAACTTGTGAGGAGTTGGCAAAACAGGACCCCTATTTTAAATAAAACTGGCTTAATGTGCGTTCTGCTTTGTATTATTAGTTCTGTTTACTATAAATTGAGCATGTTTTCATATTGGTAAGCATAAATTCATCATAATGTACTGCATGAGTGGTCCATCAGTTATTTAACCAGTCTTCTACTTAGATGGTCTCTAAGTTTCTATTATACATAATACTCAGAAGCCATAAGGAACACCAATAGGTGGCTATGAGTTGGAATGGACTCAGCGGCAGTGGGTTTGTAAGATTGCCCTCGTTTGTAAGTTCACTGTTGATATTGAATCTGTCTAGGTTCATAAACAGTTGTGTTTGTTTAGATGAATAGATTTGTAGATGGGGAATAGTCCCAGAATTGATTGAATTGTTGGTGTGAATCTCAAAGACTATGAAATGATTGCAAAAACTTTGCCAAATACCGAAAAACCCAAACACACTGCCATCGAGTTGATTTCGACTCACAGACTACAGAAGTGCCTGGCTTACTCTAAAGAATGCTCTCTGTTAGAGGGCCTGGAACTATTTTTACTTAAGTTAATACCAACTCATTTTTTTTGCACGGATTTTTCTTTCGTTCATTCATTCATAGGCTAGTTTGCAAAGAAAGTGGGTTTATCTCTTTCTGAACTACTGACGGTATATTTTGACCTTTCTGTGATACCATCATCACACAGGCCTGCTGTTGTTTGAGAGCTATGCAAAGGCTGGCTGTGCTGAATGAAGCAAACAAAAAATGTTTCTGCTTGTACACCAATGTTTGAATAGCAGTCTTAGAAAATAAAATAGAGTTGAACTATTTCCATAAGAGCTAGAAAGCTCTCCATTGCCTATAGGTTGACTACTAAGAGGTAAGGTGATTATTAGTGCTTCTATGAAATGAGAAAGTTAGTGGCTATTTAGTGAACGTGTCGTTTTTAGAAGTCCATCTCATTCGACTGTCAGCAGACACTTTGATCTTAGCATTGTTTTGGTTCCTCTACACTGAACTCCTGAACAATCAATGATCTTTGCAGAACAAGATTAGTGTGCTAGTAAACACATTCTACATATCGCTTATTAGCACATTATTTTAATTCAAGGAAGCCAGTTAACACTACTTTTTATATACCTCTCCTTTTTAAATAAAAATTTCAAATAGAAATCTCTTGGCGTTTTTTGGTAGTGCATTAAAGGGGAAAACCTTTTGCAACATTTTAGTTAGGTTAAAACTAAAGAAGACAGTAATGAAACATCCCTGAAAATACACACGTGGCAGTGTGATAAGGAGCAGAGATAAGTTGGAAAGCCTGAAATGACGTCTTTGCTTCAAATGTGACATTGTATATGTTGTGTGAAGGAAATCATTTCTAAAACATTTTCTTGCAGTGTGATTTAGGATCCCAACCTCTTAGACCTAGAAAATGACTTTAATTTGTCATTGCTCTCTTTGTCATTACCCAGATGAGGAAACAAAAGCTTACCAGTGGTTCGTGGTCCTACAGCTAGTTAGTGGCAGACAGACTTGGGAGTAGTCTGTCCAGGCTCTCTCAGTGCTCTTCCCAGCCTGGTCTGGAAGAGGAGCATCTCTTGTGGAAATTGATGGACCAGCATGCTCTGACCCAGCTGTACAATCTCCTGAATTCATTGCTCCCTGGTTGCCTACTGTTTCTTTTTTCTTTTTTTTTTTTTGCCTACTGTTTCTAAGTCCCTGACAAGTGCTGTGAAGGAGACCACAATACATGAACAAACAGACTTCAGCCCTGACCTTCCTTAGTGTAGGGAGGAAGCAAACCTACGCACAGGAACAATACGCAGAATGCAAGTACAGGGCTTTGGAAACACGGAGTCGAGTATAGAGCTGGATTTCTGAGTAGATGGAAGCAAATGAGGAAGAATACTGGGAGTTTTCACATTACAGACACAGAAATAGAATCCTAAACGCCAGCTGCTTTGTGGCTAGAGAGTGATTTGGGCAGGTGAGGCAAGGAGAAGGGTTTCTGTTGAGAGTTGATTGAGATTAGATTGTTGAAGGTCCCACTTGAATGGTTAGTCATTTCCTATTGGGTAGGAAGTGATACAATATGATTTTGGTTTGGTTTGACTGGTTTTGAAGAAGCAGCACATTCAAATGTTAATGGTACAAAATTCCAAAGATAGAAAAAGGTGCCCAGTGGAAAACCTCCCTCCCCTCCCAGGCTCCTAGCTACTCAGTTCCTCTTCCCAAAAGACAACCAGCCACCAGTTTTTTATGTATTATTTTTCTAAAGGATTTTTTTAACTTACATAAAAACAAGTAGTGAATAGAGACATATGGAAGATACGTCGCTAGCAAAGAAACCTGAACATTGCAGTTTTGTAAAAAATCAAAAATGGATTGATAAAGAAGGTGAAATGGGAGAGTAGGCAACAGAAGGCCTGCTAGGAAGCCACTGCAGTAGTCTTAAAGGACTAGAACTAGGTCAGTGGATGGTAGTTGGGCGTTAGGCATATTGCAGAATAGAATCAATTGGACTTAGTGGTATTTGAAAATGGAGAGTGAAGGAGAAAATCAGATAAAGTTCATTTTGGAGTTTCGTATCTGTGGAAGCGAGGTAGATTGGGCTGCTGTTAGATGGATTGGGAAATTCAAGAGTAGTGTTCAGTTTGGAAAAGGAAAATAGAGGGCTAGCTGGTGTGAGAGCCACGTGATAGGCAAAATCACTAGGGTGCAGGCCACTTGTATCCAGCAGGCCTCCCTGCATCCTGAGTGCTAGGTCATCAATGCGCAAAGTGTGTGACAAGCACTAGAACCACCTCTATGGTCGTTACTCCTCCACAAGGCAGTGGGGTTTGGGTTCTATAGGTAACCTCAGTGTGCTGCAGGAATTGAGAACTGTTGTGATAAGTACCTGGTCAGCCCCTGGCATTAAAAGCTGAATGGCATGTGAGAGAGATGCATCTTCAAGGAGCTCATGACATAGGGAGAAAGGTGAAAGGAACATTCTGATACAGGCACTGAGGTTCTTGCAGTAGCCAAGAAAATGGTCAGGTCCAGTTCTGTATTTTTAGTTGTACAGGACTGGGCAGTGCTTCTTTCTGTTGTGCATAGGGTTGCTATGAGAGTCAATGGCACCTAACAAGAATTGTAACAGTGACTTCCTCTGTAGAGTAAGGAGGCCCTGGCCCATAGTAGACAGCAGGCTCTGAAAAAATATTTGCTAAATATCTTTACTTCCAGGTTACTTGCAGAGAAAATTAAAAAGTCATTTTTGAAAGGACAATCCCCCCACCCCCTATCTATCTCTTTGTGTCCTTCAATACCTGTTTCAAATTCCCTTGTATTTGAAAATGTTACTATTGTGTGTTTAATGAGCTATTGATGGTGGTGAATGTGTTATAGAAAGCCTTTTTATAGTATCCATGAGCAGGAATTGTGGCCACAGACCATTGTTTCTGGAGTGTCCAGAGAGAGTGATCTACCCGCTGCTGTGTGACCTTAAAAAGTAGACACAGCTCTCCTGTGTTGAGCTGTGAACACGGTGGCAGATGAGTTTCAAACATCCTCCACTCCATTCCTCATTCATTGGAGCTCTGCAGGGAAGAAATTATTCCCATTTACAGGTGACTCCCCACAGACACCCTTAGTACCTCTCCTCCTGAGACTGAAGCCTAGCCCCTGGCCCAATAGGCCATATAACCTTTTTTTTTTTTTTTGAGATGGTCATTTAAAATTTTATTTTACCAAGGTGATTTATGTTGTGTCTGAATACTATTTATTCTTAATGATCCCTAGGCCAAAAGGAGCCCTAATGGCACAGTGGATTAAGCATGGGGCTGCTAACCAACAGGTCAGCAATTTGGATCCACCATCCATTCCTTAAGAGAAAGATAACGTGAAACAAAACACTGCCTCCAGGTCTGTTCCAGCTCATAGCAACCCTGTACAAGGTTTCCAAGGCTAGAAATCTTTACAGGAGTAGACAAGTTCAGCTTTCTCTGATGAGGATTTGAACTGCTGACCTTGCAGTTAGCAGCCCAATAGGTAATCCACTATGCCAAGATTTAATCTCAGAAACCCAATAGAGCAGTTCTCCATCATATAGGGTCCTTATTAGTTAGAATAAGTGGACTCTAATGGCAGTGGATTTAATAGTTGACCAAACACCTTCATTAAAACGAGCACCGGCTCGCCCAGGCAGGGTGAACAAATCAGGGTACTGCAAGGACTTTGATAGCTTAGGGCCTGCTTTTCCTTCCTGGACACTCTAAGCCATCAGAACTTTGTGTCCCCGCTGCCACACATAGTTGGGCTGATTGGTAGTGAGAGGTTTCTGGCATGTGTATACTGTAATAGGTATTTATTTCCTGGAGGTCAGGTTTCTGGACTGTTAAGACACCAACCTAACTTCAGTGATGTTAGACAAAAAATTCAAAATCCTAAGCAACAGCTGCAAATGCCTTAACCTCCTCTCTACCATATGCCTTTCGTCTGTCAAGGATAGTCTCAGACCCTTTCTTCTCTATGAATCTTTTCCTGAAATCCCTTCTGCTAGATGTAATATTTCACCCTTTTATTATTGGCACATATTTATTTGCATTGCATTATAACCATTTATCTTAAACCTCTCCAAGCCCTCCTCCCCAGCCAACATCATTACCACTGGATTTTAAGTTCCCATGGGCAAGGAATATTTTATGTTTGAGTCCCTTTAGCTTCTTTTGATGCATCGGGTAAGTGTTCAGCTGCTAAGTGAAAGCCTGGCAGTTCAAACTCAACAGTGGCTCTGAGGAAGAAAGATGTGGTAGTCTGCTTCTGTAAATATAACAGCCTTGGAAACCGTAGGAGGTGATTCCAATCTATCCTGTAGGACTGTTATGGGTTGGAATCCACTGGAGAGCAACAGGTTTGGTTTGAGATTAGCTCCTTATCATCAAAGTGTCTTGTATATACACCACTCTCATTTATTAACATGGTTAGGATTCAAAGGCCAGGTCGTTAGTGAAATTGATGTTATACAAGAGTTGGGAGCTGTACATATGTTCAACACCAGTGTCTATCCCACCTTCAACCTCCCGCACTCAGTCACTAACAGCCCAACAGCCACTCCAGCATATCTTGAGATGCGTGTGGTATGGCACCATCCCCACCATCACCAAGTCTGGTAGTGGTCTGGTGTCCACTGGCACCAGGTGCCTACCATGGGTGAGGAGTTCACTCACCTTTCATCCAACACAGCCCTGAGAGGTCCTCTTTCCTCTCCCCTGTTTACAACCTCCCTACCCTGCAACCACAACCTCCTCATACCTTTGAGATCTAGCCCAGTTCCCCATGCTCACCTATGGCCTCCCACTGTCCTATGTCATGACTAACTGGGAAAAAGTGCCCCATGACTGGTTAGCCACCTCCCTCATGTGTCTGGTAATAGCTGGGACCCCTATTATTCTATGTGGACAATGGAGGGGGCTCCCCGGGCCCCTTGGACTAGAGGCATACCTGAGGATTTTTTCTGTATTGTTGTAAATGTGAAATCATGGATAATGATCAATAAATTAAGAGTAGTAGTAGTAGCAATAGAATTTTAAATATTGACTGAAAATATAGAATGCGGTTCTAGCTTCTGATTTTTAGTCTTGCCATCCCTCCCACATAAGTAAAATATATATATTGCAGAAAAATGGAAAGTATAGTCTTTAAAAAGAAAAAAAAAATTTAATTATTCATTGTCTTACTACTCAAAGATAATTAACTTGAATAAGATGCAAAATAAAAATAATTAGTATTCAGAAATTTAAGAGACAGTTCTACTTCAATGAACGCTTTTCTTTTTTAATATCTTCTAGAGCAGCAGTTCTCAACCTGTGGCTTGCGACCCCTTTGGAGGTCGAACGACCCTTTCACAGTAGTCGCCCGATTCATAACAGTAGCCAAATTATAGTTATGAAGTAGCAATGAAAATAATTTTATGGTGGGGGGTCACCACAACATGAGGAAGTGTATGAAAGGGTTGCGGCATTCGAAAGGTTGAGAACCACTGTTCTAGAAGGTGGTATTTTTATTAAAGCCAGCTCTTTTATACAAGGATGAAGAAACCAAAAATAACCACATCCACTGCCATCAAGTCAATTTTGAATATTAGTGACCCTACAGGACAAGTAGAACTGCTCTCTAGGGTTTCTGAGTCTGTAGATCTTTTGGGGAGCAGACAGCCTCATCTTTCTCCTCCAGAGTGGCTAGTGAGTTTGAACTGCAAACCTTGTGGTTTGCAGCCCAGTGTGTAACACACTAAGTAAGTTGCCAGGGCAAATAGTATCCTCTTTGGGATTAAATCAGGGATTTGGGCTTAATTATCATAAATATTAGGTTAACCTTCAGGACCAGAATTCCAGGACTGATTTTGGAAATTGTAAACAAGGAAAGATTTTCAGTGGCCAAATACCTTCTTATTTAACGTCACTTTATTTGACTTTATATAGCATTTTCAAATACCTCAAAACCTACAGAAACATCAACTGTAATAGCTAAATCCATCGCCATGGAGTAGCTCAAGTAGCAACACTAACGCAGACGAGAAGCGCCTCCAAGGCTGGTGGGTCTGAAACGCTGACTTTTCTGTTAGCATCTGAGCACTTTAACAGGGCTTTAATAGAGGTCCCTAATTCTGTAGCACTTTTTACATCCTGCAAGTTTATGCTGTTTAGAACTCAATAGTACGTGTAATTTCAGGTGGTTTTCTGCTGTTCTGAACTGTTACAGGTCAGGAAGGAGTGAAGTGGCCTTTCTAGTGACTTAACCTTCAACTCTGCACATTTTTGTGGGTAGTAGGCCTGTGAGTCATACCCAAGCCTATAAGTTACACAATGGCCCAAGCCACAGTTTGTTTTCCAGTGCAAATTACCGCCACGTTTCACTGCTTTTTGAAATAAATCAACTGCCCAGAATAATCTGGAAATTAATCTTTTCTAAGTAATGAATTGTTCTGAACAATAGGTATGTGGGTGTACACTAGTGCCAGCAGTTTAATTTGAGTAATTATGAAGTAAGTTCATATTTACTAGGGCAACAAGACATTGCTTAGAATTCTGAAACATAGAAAGAGGCCCATTTTATTTCTGCTTTGATCTTACTTGTTCTTTGCTAACTCAATTTCTTCAGCAGCATTTTCGTTTCGCTTGTAGGTTGCATTATCACAGATCTTATTACAGGGATGGACCTTCTTTTTAATCCTTTCAGGCTTGTTGCCTCAGCTTCAGGAGTCACAGTTGTGCCTAGAGATTTTCCATGCGTTTTTGACGTAGCCTAGGTCTCTGGAGAATCAAAAGATGCAGGCTTCATTGCGAGGAAGGCAACATGGTTGCTCTGGGGATCTTCTTGCAAAGGGAATACGTATAGCCAATTGCTTGCTTGTCAGAGCAGGAAGAGCATCATAATTGCTATAATTTCACCTCTAGAGACCTGAGAATACTGTTAGTCAAAGCAAACCGTACTTCTCTGAATAACTTGACTGCCAAATACATTTTTCTCAGTAATCCTGCTTTTTGTTCCCTTTGGGATAATTACTAGCAGATCCAACATTTCACAGTCCTGAATCACAGGGGAGTGTTCTTAAATGCCCAGATATTTGAGGATTTAAGAGATGTTGATATAAATCTTATCCTTCTGATATAAAATGGAGTTTATACTCTGATCTCATTTTTTGTCTCTAGTTACAATGCTTTTTGAGGTTGATGCCTTTGGGTTGGCTCTCTAAGCACTCAATTACTGTCTTTGAAGAAAAACCTAGGCACCTAAAGAGGAAGTGGTTGCAGCCCTGCTGCAGTGAATCTTGCTTTTGCTGCAGTCTCTGTAAAGCTGGACTCCTTCATCCCTTGTAGTAATCCATAGGGTCTCCTGCTACTTGATTATTCAGTGCCTGAGATCCAGCCAGATTCTTACTCAGTTTCTCCTCTGGAGTTTCAATTGACGATCCTACTAGATAGGAGCTGTGTTTCACTGATGGAAAAAACAATCGTGGAAAATGGTCTGGCTTCGTGAGAGAGTCGAGACACTCAGTGTAAAATGCCAGGAATACATCGACTTGCTTTGGGTACTCCTCTAAGTGTTTGAAATTCTGCCCAGTCTTTTTGAATACATTTTTGGATTAAATACAATTACCTAGATTTTCTGATTTAATGCATCAATCGAAATGGAATGAGTGTTTACTCTCTGGGCATTTTTTTCAAGAACATGTTTCTTTGTAACTAATTGCATGTCTACAGTATAATGAGGGAAATCTTGCTTGGGTGAGGGCAGTTTAAGAAAAAGGGCATCCTCATGATTGAGGGGTGGCGAAGCTCATGCTAATGTTGGCATCATTCAGAAATCTTTCTCAAGAGGCAAACCTTTTGCAAATACAGTTAGGTGGTCATGTGTAACTGGGAAGCTAGGGTGATCAAGTTTCTCCAGTTTGAACTTATTAAACCTTCTGCATAGAACAAAGTTGTTACGTACAATTGTGAAGTTAATAGGAAGCTAAATGAGTAATTTGAATTACATCAAAATTTTGTTTTCATATGGTTATAACTAAGACAAAGACCAAAAAAAAGTTTATTAGAAAAATGGAATTTGACTATTATTTTAAGAATTTTCCTTTTGAAAGCAGTACTCTTAGGTGATGGGACATCAACCAGAACATTTATTTTTCATCTCTTCACTGTTCATTGTAGAATCATAGGAAATAAGCCTATGGAAAATTTATAGAACACGACCTTAAAAAAGCTCATGAGCAACCTAAACATTTTCTAGTCAATCATGTCCAATTTTTAGAAAACGTTTATTTCCACTTAAATGACATCAAAACTAAAAAGGAATTTTCTGTGCCATGGTGACGTGGTGATGAAACATTTGGCTGGAAATCAAAAAAAGCTTGATGATTTGAACCTACCACTAACTCTATGGAGGAAAAGACCTGGTAATCACTCCAGGAAAGATGTACAGCGTTGGAAACCCTGTGGCGCCATTGTGCTCTGCCCACTAGGGCTGCTGTAAATAGGAATTGACATGATGGCACACAACACAGTATGATCGCTGCTTCATTTTATGCTCAGCTGTTTCAGATAGACATTGCCTTAACCTAATAATGGTTCTAATTGGATTTTTGGGTCGAAGGAAATACTTAAGCTAGATGTGGCTGACATGTTATTAATGGAAATATAAGAAGATTACTGAATTAAAAGATACAGCTTCTATACTGAGTGCAAATTCGTTACCTTAGTTTTCAAGGCCTTTCCAGGTGAAGTTACTCAGCACACACTTTGAGCTTCACCTCTGAACAGAGTATATCATTCTGATAAACTGGATTCCTAAGCGGTTTTTAAATCTTAATTATATCTAAGATTGTAATTTGATGCCTGGAGTAAGATACAATTTAGAAATGAACTATTTGGCCAGTGATTCTCATTTCTAAAATAAGATCCCTTCATAATTCCTTACACTTAAGACTCTTTACCCTCCCTGAATATCTCATCTACTCAAAGTCCTGGTCTTGGCTTGTCTTACCAAGCTGCAGGCCCGCTTTCCTGACTTGAGACAAAACAACTCCAGAAAGACATTGACCTGTACTGTCCGGGGCTCATTATTCCCAAGACAATGTTCATTAGCTCCTAAAATAATTTCTACCCTCTTCCAAACCAGAATTATCTAATCAATCCTCTCACTACTAACATTCAGAGCCCTTATTGATTACATGCCTAGATGTCTTTTGTACCCATCATTAACTTTGTGTTTCTATTGATTGTGCTAATTTCAATTATTGCATCTCACACCTGACCTTTCACTTCTCCCAACACATTCTCTTCACTACTCCCTGGTTCATTTTTGTAAAATGTAAATTATATTAAATTCGATTATGTCTACCCACAACTCTGAAACATGCTCTTGAATGTAGAATAATTAAAGTGAACAGTCGTTTCTACCCTCTTCCAAACTGGAAACATCTCATCAATCCTCTTTCTCATTACTTTAGCTATTAAAATAGCTAAATATTACGACACACGGAATCCAGGAAGAGGGAGGAATAGGGGAGTATCGATACCAGGAGGGTAGGGGAAAAGGTGGAGGAAGGAGGGGAGGAAGGGGAAACTGATCACAACGATCAACACTTAAACCATTCCCACTCCCCAGTACGAACAATAGAAACCATGGAGGAAGGGAGAGAGCAGTCGGAGTAAGATATGAAAATAGTAATTTATGAAGAGATAGTACACAAATTAAAAAAAAAGAATGATGAAGGAAACAAATGTACAAAAGTGCTTGACACAATGGATGGATGGATGAATTGTGATAAGAGCTGTACGCGCCCCTAATAAAATGATTTATAATTAATTAACTAAAAAAAAGAAAATAATAATTTATAATTTATCAAGGGGTCACGAGGTGGGGGGAAACTGATACCAAGGGCTCAATAGGAAGTAAATGTTTAGAAAATGATGATAGCAACATATATACAAATGTGCTTGATACAGTTGATGTATGAATTGTTATAAGAGCTGTAAGAGCCCCAATAAAATGATTTTTAATAATAAAAGTTATGTTGATCAACAACAAAAATAAATAAAATACAATAGCTAAATATTTTATATTTAATATAATATAAATATATTTAGTGTAATATACTTAAATATTGAAATAGCTAAAGTGGTCAGAAGAAATGATTAAGGAAAAGAGCTGAGCAGAAGATTTCAGAGGGCAGCTCAAGAAGGCAAAGTATTATAATGAAATATGCAAAGATCTGGAGTTGGAAAGCTGAAGAAGAACATGCCCGCATTTGTCAAGCTGAAAGAATTGAAAAAATCCAAGCCTTGAGTTGCAGTATTGAAGAATTTTATGGGCAAAAATGGAACAACCCAGTAAGGATGCAGATTTAAAATATGAAAGGAATACATAGAGTCAGAATACCAAAAAGAATTGGTTACCCTTCAACCGTTTCAGGAGGTAGAATATGATCAAGAACTGATGGTACTGAAGGAAGAATCCAAGGTTACAGCACTGGAAAGAATAACCGTTGAGGTGCTAAGGATGCAATGCTGGAAGTGGTCACTCTTCTATCCCAAGAAATTTGGCAACAGTTAACTGGCCAGCCAACCAGAAGAGATGAGATCCATCAGGATTTGAAGAAGGTTTATTAACAACTTGTGATATACAGATTGTTTGCTGCATATTGTGTTTGCTGGAATTAAAGAGGACTTGCAAGATGAAAAACTACAACCTTTACAACTGGACCAATAAGCAACATTATGCTAAATGGAGAAAATATTGATGTGGTCAAGAATTTCATTTACATGGATCCACAATTGGTGCTCAAGGAAGCAGTAGTCAGGAAATCAAATGAGCCTCACCTGCCAAAAAAGAAGAGGAAGAAAAAACAAACAAACAATGACCTATTGTGTTTAAAAATTTACTGTAAAAGATTTCTAAGTTGTTAAAAGCAAAAATGTCACCTTGAGAACTAAGGTGAACCTGACCCAAGCCATGGTATTTTCAATGGCCTCAGATGAATGCAAAAGCTGGGCAATGAATAACGAAGGCTGGAGAAAAATGCATGCCTTTGATTTGTGTTGTCATAGCCCGAAGGCTCTTTAGAAAGGAAGATGGCGAAACTTTGTATGTTATTTGGACAATAATGACATATTTGGTAAAATAGGTCAATGAACAGGAGCAAAACCTTCAACACAATGGATTGGCACAGTAGCTACAACAACAGTAAGTTACAATATAGCAGTGATCGGAGGACAGTCCAGAGCTGGGTGGGGTTTGTTCTGTTGTTCTGTTGGTTTGAGTTAGAACGAACCCAATGGCATCTAACACAATAACAGCTTTTATCTGAAAGCCGTAGTGACTTTGCCTTGTCCACAGCAGTGCTGTTTAGTTAGAAATATAATGCAAGCTACATATATAACTGAATGTTCTAGTTTGTTGTGAAGTCAGCTGTGTCTCATCTTGACCCCATGTGTACTTAGAGAACATCTGCCTTAAAGAGTTTTGGCGTTTTTCAAAAATTTTTACTTTGTTTTTGAAAGTTTATCCAGAAAATTAGGTTCCTTTTCAACAGTACCTATACTGCTGAGTGTTGAGAGAAAGCGGACGCTGTCTGCTTCTGTACTTACTACATTCCGAGAAACTCAAAGGGGCTGTTCTGCTCTGTTTTGTAGGGCCTCTTTTCAGTTGGAATCGACTTGATGACAGTGGGTTGGATTTAATGGTCACTAACACCGGTTACATTTTTCAGTGTGTCAACATTCGTGTGTGTGTGTGTGTGTGTGTGTGTGTCAACATTCTTATAACGGCTTCAAAAAGTTGGGGGAGGGGAATCCCATTATCTTTTAATTCCATGTTTCCATGAAGTTTTAAAAGTCCTTTGTATTTCCCCTCTGGTGATTTTGTTCCCATTAATCTAGCTTCTTTGCCCCTCTTTGCTTTAGGCGGTTAGAACCACCAACTTTCTGGTTAGTAGTTGAACGCTTAACCGTTTGCACTTGCCCCCACCCCACCCAGCCCTGCAAGGCTCCTTAAATGTTCTAGTTGCCTTATAAGGTAAAATGAAACTCTTAAAATTGATTTTAATTAATATATTTTGTTTAACCCAATGTACCAAAAATTTTATCATTTCAACATGTTTAATATCAAATATTACTGATGTTTTTCTTTTGGGAAGAAGGGGCACTCACTTTTTGAAACCCAGTGTGTTATTTTATTCTGGCCAGCAACAAAACCACAAAATGCTACTTGATGGCAAGTTGATTTCCAACTCCTGGTGCCCCCATGTGTGTCAGAATAGAACTGGTGAATTGTCCCATAAGCAGTTCACCAGACCTTTCTTACAAGGGCTTGAACTTACAGTCTATTAGCAGCCAAACACATTAGCTTCCACATTTAACTACTCTCAATTTGCATTGGTCATATCTTAAGCCCAGTAGCTTACATGTAGCTGGCTAGTGGCTCTCCAACTAGACAGTGCAGGCCCTTAGCAGACTGGCTAGGTTTTAGACTGGCATTCTGGGCCCTCCACACATTTAACTCCTATCCTTCAGTTTTCAACATCTCTTCACTCACCCAAGCCCCAAACCCAAACTAAACCCACTGTTAGAGAGTTGATTCAAACTCAGTGACCTCATAGGAGGTAAGGTTTTTGAGATGGTAAATCATTCTCCCATCAAGTAGCTGGTGGATTTGAACCATTCACATCGAGGGCAGTACACCAATGTTTAACCCAGTGTTTAGCCAGCAGAGTCCCTACTTAGCCCTAGCCACAACCACACTAATTGTCTGCCAAGGAACTCTGACTTTCCCTCCAGGGCCTAACCTGAATGCCATTTCCTCTTTTCCCATTCTTCCAGTGCTGGGAAGCATCAAACCCTCATCCCTGCTCGCCCTTCTAAGCAGCATCTACAGGAGCCCCTTGTCTACTTAGTGTGGGTTGAGCTCCCCAGTCACCTGGAGCTTCTTGTAGGCAGGCCCTGTGTACAGGGTGGTTAGGCATAGTCTAGTCTTTTGCTTGTTGTTAGCTGCTGTGCTGGGAGATCTGAGATCTTATGCAATCTCTCTCTTAGCATTGTTTTCTTTACCTTTAAATGTTATTCTGAGTGAAAGATCCTTTTATATCTGGATGAATTCCACTTTTTAAGAGGTGTGTGGATTGAAGTTTTGGTTTGTGCAATAGTGGACATATTCATTTCCTTCTAGAATAACTGCTTAATAGGAAGACAACTGGGTTTCGAATGTACAAGAGGTAGGATTATTCTGGCCTCAGGCTGATTCTAATCCCAAACCTGACTCTGTGCGTTATGTAACTTGTTCTTTGTCATAACGAATGTATACTAAGCCTTTTTTTTTTAATTGAGAAATTAACCTGCTTTTTTAACCTTTTTTTCTCCTAAGGAGGTTTAACAAGTGGGATACTTTTTTCCATGTAAAAAGGCAAGCAGGTGTCTGAAAGGTTCTGCTCTATTCTGGGAGAAATCTGATGAATGTCACTGGGCTGGGTCAGGGCTGACATGCTGACAGATGATTTAGTGACTGCCAGGACTGACTGTCTACCTTATCTCCAGTTATAATGAACTTCTAAGGAAGGGCATTTGTAGGTGAAACTAATTTGTATTTAAAGTTAATTGTGGCTGTTAGATGAAGGCTGGTTAAGAGGAAATTATTTCTCTAGCAAGCAGGCAGTCATTTGAAAAGAATGATTCATCAGAAGACTGTACAATTGCATTCCATGTTTTAACATAAACTGTATTTAAATTCATGGTGAAATCTTAAACTTGGTGTTAAAAAAAATCTTCAAAAGAAGATCCTGAAACCTTCCCAAATTCCCAGACTTCAGAACTGCTTGGAAAAAAAAACTGAACTGAAAAATAATACTTGTTCCTTTACTATCTCTTCTTTGTTGTTGTTTAAACTGTCTGTTATGAAACATTTCAAATGTATACTCAAATGTATTCATCAGACACTTCAACAATTATCCATTCATGGCCAATCTTCTTTCATCAACTCCCCCATCACTCCCACTCTGAATTATTTTGACAAGAATCCCAGACAGCAAAAAAAAAAAAGAATCCCAGACAGCATATCATTTAATTAACTAATTTGGAATTGTCCCAAAGTGAAATTGTGCTGATTGGTTGGCTACAGAAGGTGGAGAGACCCCCTGTACTGTAGAAGCTGCTGTTTGTCCCCTTTTTACTATCTTCCCATTCTCTTTCTTCCTACTTTCTCAGGATGTGTTGTTGGCTTTCTGTTTGATAACTGGCATCGTCAGGAATATAGGTTTTGCTGTGTCCATTTTAGGAACCGTGATGGTGCTGTAAGGTAAAGCGTTGGATTGCTAACTGAAAAGTCAGCAGTTCAAACTCACCAGGTGCTCCTTGAGAGAAAGGTGAGACAAGGCTATCTACTCCAGTAAAGATTGACAGTCTCAAATAACTCATATAGGGCCTCCCTGAGTTGGAATACAATTGGTGACATTGGATTTGGGTGTCCATTTTACATTAAGCCAGTTTTTCAGGGAAACATATATATGGATCTTTTGTACCAAATATATTCCTTAAAATGTGTGTGAAAGTAAATGTACAAAAAAAGTGACTATATGGAGAAGAGAATTTGTCATTCTCAGAAGGCCTTAAAAATTATAAAATCCCTAATGAACGTTTTTTATTATAAAATATTTTTAATTGTTTTATTAGGGCCTCATACAACTCTCATCACAATCCATACATACATCAATTGTGTAAAGCACATTTGTACATTCATTGCCCTCATCATTCTCAAAACATTTGCTCTCCACTTAAGCCCCTGGCATCAGGTCCTCATTTTTCCCCCTCCCTCCCCGTTCCCCCCTCCCTCATGAGTCCTTGATAATTTATAAATTATCATTTTGTCATATCTTGCCCTGTCTGACTTCTCCCTTCACCCACTTTTCTGTTGTTCTTCCCCCAGGGAGGAGGTCATATAGAGATCCTTAGAATCAGTTCCCTCTTTCCAACCCACTCTCCCTCTACACTCCCAGTATCACCACTCACACCACTGGTCCTGTAGGGCTCATCCGCCCTGGATTCCCTGTATTTCCAGTTCCTATCTGTACCAGTGTACATCCTCTGGTCTAGCCAGACTTGCAAGGTAGAATTCCGATCATGATAGTGGCGGGCGGAGGAAGCATTTAGAAACTAGAGGAACATTGTATTTTTCATCATTGCTACATCGTACCCTGACTGGCTCGTCTCCTCCCCGAAACCCCTCTGCAAGGGGATCTCCAGTGGCCTACTAATGGGCTTTGGGTCTCCACTTCGCACTCCCCCCATCATTCACTATGGTAAGATTTTTTGTTCTGATGATGCCTTATACCTGATCCCTTCAACACCTCGTGATCGCCCAAGCTGGTGTGCTTCTTCCATGCGGGCTCATGTTAAAAATAATAAAATTCAAACAATACAGAATGTGGCAAAATAAAACCCTTTGTTCATCGATTGCTTCTAGGTCCTTATTTCTAAGCCATCTATGACTAATACTTCTCCCTTGATGGAACTTCAAAAAATTCATAAGACTGTTATCTTTTCATTTTATTTTTCCACCAATTTTGAAGCCCCCTCTTTCAGAAAAGTTAATGTGTGGTTATTTAAAGCCTTGATAATGTAAATGGCTGACATTGTAGTTCTCTCACTTTGTTTGAATTTAATTAGCTAGAACAGATTTGAATGTTGGAAAGAACAAATAACTACTGGTGCTTTGCAAAGAAAGGGTTGGTGTTCTTTTAAGAACTTTACAGCTCAGACTCATTGCATTATCACAAGTGTTAGTGTGCTTTTTTTAAATTCAATTTTCATTCTTCATTATAAAATACAATAAAGTATTATTAGTACAAATACTCCTACCCAAGATGACATTCTTTCTGAAATTGAACTCTTGGCTGACAGGCAATGCCACCCCTGTGGTAGCTTAAAATGCTTATCAGTATATGGAAGACCGAATTCTAATATCTTTACTGTCTAAATATTCCCTTGTAGGTTCATGAGGGTGGGAAGATGTAAGAGGCAGGGAGGGAAAGGGGAGCTGATACCACGGGCTCAAGTAGAAAGAAAATGTTTTGGAAATGATTATGGCAACATATGTACAAATGTGCTTGATAAGATTAATGTATGTATGGATTGTGATGAGTTGTATGAGCCCCCAATAAAATGATTTACAAAAATAAATATTCCCTTGTAACTCAAGGGAATTAGTATATAACATATTAAGCTTGAGAACTTTTATTTCAACTCTTCAGGGCAAACATGTATGGGGGAAAAAACCAGTTGATTCAGATATGACAACTAAAAAACCCACTGGCATCTGGTTAATTCCATCTCATAGCAACCCAATAGGGCAGAGAAAAACTGTGTCCTAGGGTTTGTGAGACTGTGACTCTTTACAGGAGCAGACAGCTTCATTTTCCTATGGAGCAGCTGGTGGGCTCAAACTACTGACCTGGAGTTAGCAGCTCAGTGCTCAGCCAATTACCCTGCAGGGACACGGGGACTAATATGTCGTTGGGTGCTGTTGAGTGGGTGGTTCTGGCTCATAGTAACTCTACACACAGAACGAAGCACTGCCTGGTCCTGCAAGTAGTATGTAATAAAATTGTTAGGCAGAGGCAGGAGTGAGATTCCTAAGAAGTTAAGAATATTCTTTAAATTGTTTTGTTTTGTTTTTTATAAAGGGGTTGCAGATGGTGTCGGAGGATGGAGAGACTATGGAGTTGATCCTTCTCAGTTCTCAGGGACTTTAATGCGAACGTGTGAACGGTTAGTAAAAGAAGGACGGTTTGTACCAAGTAATCCCATTGGAATTCTCACCACAAGCTACTGTGAGCTGCTGCAAAATAAAGTACCTTTGCTTGGTAAGTAGCTTGCCTATGTGCTTTCCTCTTTAAAGAAGCCTTGTCGATGTTTAGGAGCCCTGGTGCTAACTGCAAGGTTGATAGTTTAAAACTACCAGCTGCTGTACTGGAGAAAGATGAGGCTTTCTCTTCCTTAAAGATTTGTAGTCGCAGAAGCACACAGGGGTAGTTCTCTGCCCTGTAGGGTTGTTAGGAGTTGGAATCAACTTGATGACAGTGAATTTGGCTTAGTTTCAGATAGATGGTAAATACTCAAAAAAAAAAAAAAATCATTCCCCAGCCTAGCTTTTTCCTGAGCCTCATCCTACAAAACAGAATTTGACCAAGAATCCATAGACTAACCAGAATACTAAATACTGCTTGGTGGGAATGCAAGTAGGTACACCACTTTGGGAAACAAGATGGTATTACTGAGTGAGCAGGACAAATGACATGCCTCAGAAATTCTTCTTGTAGGTATTGTGCTAGACTGGAGAAAGTTGCCCCTTGGTGCGACCAGCAGATGAGGCAGGGACGTCCACAGCAGCATTGTCTGTGATCCAGAAAACCAAAAACAAACTTGAATGACCACCCACAGTAGGAAAATACATTATGAAGACAGACAACTTAAAGGTACCTGCGGTACACAAGAAATGTTACTGAGGGGGAAAATAAGGCAATTGTAGAATACTGCTTGACAGTATAGTTCCATGTATGTCCAGCCCTCAAACCTAAAAAATTAAAAATACCTTGTTTAAGGATTCTAAAATATGAATTAAAAAAAGCAAGGGAAATATAATTTAGGATAGTGGCTATCTCTGAGAGGCTGGGAGTTGTGTATTTAAAATTCATCTGGTCACCTATGAGGAATTCAAGGTGGGAAAGTTGCCCACTTCTAAAAAAACAACTTCTCACTGATTTCTCTGCCAAGATAATATAGATCCCTCTTAATCTTATATTAGACCATACAAAACCAAACACCTAGTTCTTATTTGGAGTGCTAATGGAGGAGCATACTTTGGCCAAGCTGCTATATTTGTTTGTTAAATGATGCTCTGAGAACAGACTCAGCAACTTACCCAGCCTTCTAAGTAATTTTTCAGCAAAGGTGTTATTAAGTTTCTACTAATTGCTGAAATCTTTCTGGTTACTAGAAGGCTGCCATCTAGGTCCCATCCACAGTAAAAATCAGCCTCGGTTCTTCATTAGTGAAGATCTCACTAGATCTTTTTGCCTTCAATTTCCTATCCTTTTGTAAGAAGGGGCTCTTTTCCTCACACTGCCATCTTCTGTCTCTCCATGTTATTAACCAGCTGATTCTCCTTCTAACTGAAGAGAAATCTTGTCTTGTGGTTTCAGTATGCTGCTTTGTCTTAATTCCTTATTTTCAAAATGTAGTTTGGAGCTGACCTGGCACAGTTAGACACACAAACTTCCACTTCTTGTACCTCTCTTTCTTGTACCTCTGTCAGCAGGCTATATGACTTCCAGCAAATCACTTAAACTCTGACCTCCTGCTTCATCAGAAAATAGAGGGAGAGAGTACCAGAGCAACAGGTCACCAGGAGCTGATACCTGCCTGTTTGCCAGAGGCCTCCATCCCTCAGTCCAAGACACCACCCCTTACCAAGCAGATGATTTTGATTCATAGTAACATAGGATTTCCAAGGCTTTACATCTTTATGGGGGCAAACAGCCTTGTCTTTTTCCCAGGGAGCAGCTGGTGAGTTTGAACTGCCAACCTTGCAATTAGCCATACAATGCTACTGACAGTGCCACCAGAGCTCCTTTTTTCCTCCTTAAAAGGCAAGTTGAAATAATCACTATCATTTTGACACACACATACACCCCTCTCACACTGACATCTACATTTTCCCCAATCTATCTCACTGCCATCAAGTTGATTCTGATTCATAACCATTCTGACTTCTCCAGGGCATGGTAGATCATGCCCCTGTGGGTTTCCAAGGCTGTAACTCTCCACTGGAATAGAAAGTCTGCCTTTTCCCCATACACATCTTTAGGCTGTTTATTACTCACATTAAACATATTTTGGCAAACACAGGCTGCTGAGCTTTACTGAACCTAGATAAAATAGTAAGTGCTAATAAATTTGAGGAGGCGACGGAGGAGCTTACACTTCAAACGCCAGTGATTCTGCCAAGCTGCCCTTGCCTTTGTTCGGTGCTGTTCTGGATGATGAAGCTTCACCAGGAGGGCCATTCTGATTCTCCCTCCTCAACTGGTTCCTCCCACAGGAGGAGCAAAATGCTATCTTAGGTTGCCAGCAAGGGCTTATGAGTCACTGTAAGTCCTCCTTCAGCAAAGTTCTCAGGGCTGTGCAGCCGTTTTTCATTCTCAGTAGAGTTAATCGTGTCAGCATTGAGAACATCTTTTGCGTGGCAGTTCTGTTAATAAGAAACAGTTGAACTTTGGTACCTTGGGCTAAAGCAAGGTTACTGGTGTTCTTAACTCTCTAAGGAGTGGTGGAGCTGATTGTGCGATGGCACTGCCAGTTAGTTACACGGCCTGGTTTGCTCTTTTATTTGACATTTAAGGAAGATAAGATTCATTAATAGAAGATAGCTTCACATTAAATAACACACTTTTTTATTAAGGAAAAAATTAATTGCCTGAGAAAACTTTGAATATTTTAGTGGCTGTGCTCCTTGATTCCTTTCTGTCTATGCTGATACACAGAGTAATGATACAATGTACAGTGGAAACCATGAGAACAGGGCCTCACCACAACTGTGCTATGTGCAGGGTCTCCCAGTTTTCTGCTTTTGACAGGGAGCGGTCTTACTACTGTTTCATTTTTCGTGATTAGTGGGAAATAATTGACATTTTCCTCCTCTAACAGGTTTTTGCCTTACACAGGTTTTGGCTTTCACAAATTTTATTGTGTGCTTACAACAGCCCCATGGAGTATAGGGACTTTTATATCCCCAAATGTGTTGTAAAGGAGCCCTGGTGGCACTGCCAGGTAAGCGATGAACTGCTTACTGTAAGGTTGGTGTTCAATCCCACTAGCTGCTCCTTGGGAGAAAGTTGAAGCTATCCACTTCTGTAAAGATTTACAGCCTTGGAAAGCCTATATAGAGTTGCTCTGACTCAGAATCAACTCAATGACAGTGGATTTGGTTTGGGGTATTGTTAAGAAAGGACCCCTGGTGACCCTTTGGGTTATGTGTTGGCCTGCAGCTCGAACTCAACAGCAGCTCCAAGGGAGAACAACGAAACTGCCCGCTTCTGTAAAGATGTCCAGCTGCAGAAACCGTAGACAGGGCTGCCACGAGCTGGAATCAACCTGGTAGCAGTGGGGTTTGAGTTTGGATTGTGTTGTAAAGGAACTGAGAATGAGGGACCTGCCCGTTGTCACACAGCTAGACAATGATGGGGCTGGGGTGCCACACTAGGGTAACACAGCTGGTTCCCAGTCTAGTTTTTCATTTGGTTTTGCTACTATTTAACAGTTTAGAATTTACCAACTATTACCTGCTTTTTGTTGTACAGTTTTTTAATTTTGATAACACTTTTGTCATCTTTTTGTATTTAAGGAAATTTTAGCACTAGTTTGTAATCTACTTGTCTCTCTCTTTTTTTTTCAAATATATTTAATATAATTTTAATGGTTATGAAGTAGTTAACATGTATGTGTTAGAAGTGTTTGCCATCACTTACCTCATTTAATCCTGCAACTAATTCTAGGAAGTAGTTGTTATAACCACTATTTTTATAGATAAAGAAACTGTACAACAAGAGTTTAAGTCATGTGCCCAGGTCACACTGCTGGTAAGTGGCAGAGCCAGAATTCAAACAGAGACCATCCGATTCTCGAGAGAGCATATAGCTTCCTGTTGTATGGATGCACCGTGATTTAGCCAATCCCCTCATACCGGATGTTTAGGTTGTTTACGTATGTAGATGTTTAGGTTGATGTGTTAAAAAGCAAAGATGTCACTTTGAACATGAAGGTGCTCCTGACCCAAACAGTTGTATTTTTGATCATCTCAAATGCGTGGGAAAGCATGGGGAATAGGAAGATCAAAGAATTGATGCGTTGGAATGTTGAATATACTTGGACTGCCAGAAGAACAGACAAATCTGTCTTAGAAGAAGAACCTGAGCCTGGAGAAGGACATCATGCTCTGTAAAGGGTCAACAAACAAAAGAAGACTCTCAACAAGGACTGACACAGGGGTTGCAACAATGGCTCAAATAGAAATGACTGTGCTGATGCTGCAGGCAGGACTGTGTTTCCTTCTGTTGTACACAGGGTCACAGTGAGTTGGAACCAACTTGATGGTTGTTTTCAGCTTTTTCCTGATCTTAAACAATATTTTCAGTTTTGTTTACATCTCCAGTTTTCTAAATGCTCACAAGTGGAGTTGCTACATCAAAGATTGTGCACGTTTCTCAAGGTTACATTGTTTTTCAGATAGGTCATTTAATAGTTCTCTCACTTCTGTGGAATGATCAGCCCTGCATTATGTTCTTTCAGCCTCTTGTTAAACTAATGGGCAAAATTAGTTACTAGTGAAGTGGTCATGTATTTCTCAATGAACTGCCTTTTTCCCTCTTTGCCAGTTTTTGTGTTTCTTTTTGTCAGTGCAAGCCTAAGTTTTATTACTTAGTGTGATAAATCTACTGGTGCTGCCAGACTTGCTGTCTGTGAAAGACCATATGCAGGAAAGGTGCACTGATGCTGGGGGTGTGGCTCTCCGCTCTACACAGGAGTCGCTGTAAAGTGAGCAGGTTAATTTCCCAAACTACTTGGGACAGTTGGTCTTGTTACTTTGCAGTGAGTCATTCTTTAGCCTCAAAAATGCTTCCTGACCTCAACAGATGGAAATCTGCTTCAGATTTTCATGATGTGCCCTATCTTCAGTGTGAGTGAATTTCATGGAGAAGGCCTCCTGCCAATGACTAATGAGAAATGCCAGGAACATGTCACGTTCTCATGCTGACATTTAAATATTAAAACACTAAGCTCAACAACATGCAGAGCTGGTGAGCATTTGGTAGAGATAACTACACTGCTGGGAAGAAATAGGGTGGCTGAAAACCAGCCACCTTTATTGTTTTCTGCCTTGGGAATGGGAGAATTAGATCATCTGTGGCCTCCAGACCATATAGAATAAATCACTATGGTGACCCTGAACAGGTGGCTGTTGGCATCGTCAGGGTTACGGGGAAGAACTTGGGAAGGTCTTACTTAGGCAAAGGAGATTCAAATCATAGCCTATTACTCTTTGGGGCTGTAGGAGGAAAATGTTTGTGCGGAGGCAGCCGAGGGAGACACCAATCAACAGGAGTTGTTTATGTTTCCAGGTAGCAGCACTGCCTGCATCGTGGTGCTGGATAGAACAAGCCACCGCTTGCACACTGCAAACCTTGGCGATTCGGGCTTCCTGGTTGTCCGAGGTGGCGAAGTTGTGCACCGGTCAGACGAGCAGCAGCATTACTTCAACACTCCATTCCAGCTCTCGATTGCTCCACCCGAGGCCGAGGGCGTTGTCTTGAGTGACAGGTAATCTCCCTGTCCCTGCAACAACATTGTGAGCAGTGGGTGGCTCATCCACAGGTTGCCTGGGGGCCGACATTGTCCATTTCCATGCGAGGAAAGGTGACCTTGAGAAAGTGCTCATCAGGAGAAACCTCTCAGGTTGACACTTAGGAAACAAATTTTGCTTGAACTTGGTATTAGAACCAAATCAATTCTGATAAGCGCTCAGACCATGCAAATGCTATTTCAAAGCTTAGCGATTGGCCAGGTAGTTTTTTTTGTTTGTTTGTTTGTTTGTTTGTTTGTTTTAATTTATTTATTTGCTTGCTTACTTACTTCCTTAATGTGTTTGTTTTTTAACATTTTATTAGGGGCTCATACAACTGTTACCCCAATCCATACACACATCAATTGTGTAAAGCGCATTTGTACATCGTTTCTCAAAACATTTTCTCTCCGGCCAGGTAGTTTTTCCTACCAGTACTGTGTGGTAGTACTTACAGTCGAGGTTGCCAGATTGAGTTGTGCCAGCAGAAAAGAGTTGTTCGTGCATGCCAGTTCCTGTATAAGATTTTGCATACAATCTCAGGGAGGTGCATTCACACAGACACCTGCTTTGTCCCACCACTTCCTGATTTTGAGGGCACCCTGTCACGCTTCAGCCAGACCTTGCCATTTATGCAAAACCTGTCAGTGAAATTAATGTGCAGGAAATGGAAACAAAGTGGCCTCAGATTTGGCCTTCTCTGATGATGCTCTCAGGTGTTAAGCCCTGAATGCCTTCTCAAAGTTCACTGTTAGTGGGCAAGAAGAGACCCTTCCCAGACAGTCAGTACTGGGTATAGTTCATTTTGAGTTTGCTGTAATTCGTTGTTGAGGAGCTGCACAACAGAGCATCACTTTTATCTTTCCTGAGTGTGCATAGGCAGGTGACAGCTCAGATTTCACTGCTGTTCATAACCTCGCAGGGCCTGGCACCCATGTTGTTTGCAAGTCAGAAAGGTTTGATCAATGAGTCACAAGCCTTTTTGCAAAAAATGGATGTATTCTAGCAAATACCTCATGTGTCTGCTTATGGTGCTTACTAAACCAGATCTTAAGTTCCAAGTTAAAATGATGTGATTGTTAATTCCATTTTTTAAAACTGGAATAAGCGGATTGTACCAGTAGAAATTTAGTGTTTTAAAAAAAGGGGGAAAAAACAGTATTGCCCGTATGAAGCCTGCCACTGTCTCGAGGAGAGAGGGAAGTACTTTTTACTTTCAGATGTAGACAGATTACCTGTCTGGAAGATTATTTGACTTAGATAGTTCTTTGTTTGACTATAGTACATATTCGTTTTTACTGTGTTGGGGTGTGGAGAACTCAGGGCCCCCAAGCCTCAGTAGGTGGTAAACTCAGCTAACAGTTTTGCAGGGAGTAGTACTTTACTCACCATTCACTTGCATGGGCTTCTTGAGTACCAGGATAGTACTTGTGTGTTACACACATTACTTTTAGGGATGACCTGCATAGGCACTCTGCATGGTTTGCCCCTGGGGTGGAGATGCCTCCCCTGGTGTCCAGAGCCAGCTCACTAGCATGTGATTTCGGCTCGTGTTTCAGTTTCCAGCAGCACAGTATGTTCAATCAAAATGGGCAAAACTGCAGCTGGCGGAACACCAAGCTCATGGGTGGGAGTGTTGGGAGAAGAGGACAGACTGTCCAATGGGAACAAGTCTCTCAAAGGCAGACCGGCAAAGGACACTGGCAGGGAAAAGAAAACCTCAGCATAAAGTAGAGCCCCTGCGCCGACCTGCTCGTTAATCTACATGTTCAGGACCTGCCTCGTTTCTGAAGGCTGAGCAAACGGGAAGCATCTGGAATGGCTTCTTGTTTTCTTCAGAAGGAATCGACCCGTTTCCCCTCAGTTTAGCAGGAATCTCCCCCCACCCCACCCCCACTTCCTCTGCTACATGTATATCCCTGGGTTTCATTGGTCTCTTATCTGTAAAGTACCATTGCCATTTTAACTTAGCGGTTTTCCTTAGGTACCTGGTTTATAACAAATTATTGTGTAAATGTGTGATTGAAAATCCGTTTGTTCCTTGCATCACAGACTAGAAATGCCATTTCTTTCCTCTCAGACATTTTCTCTTCATAGTTCATGTAAGTCCCCAGCACGTGTAGGCAGTTTCTTTTTTTTCTACTTTGTTTGTTTTACACATCGCCTATACACATTTTGGGGATTTATTTAAAACTTGCTTCTGTGCCCCTTTAAGCCAGCCTCCCTCTCACCTCCTGATTATCGTTCCCTAATTTGGGGTGAGGGGCGAGCTTTCCAGGTGATGACCTGTTTTCACACATCTCCCTTTCCTATCACGTTGGAGGCCAAGCAGCAGCAGCGCTTCTGACGTGGTGGAGAAGCCAGCCTCCGAGGCGTCATCAGCTCTTGGAATGTGTGCTCTTTTTCCCCCACTTGGGATCTTATGCCCATGCCATCAGGCATCATCATAATAAAATAATCTTCCAGCTATGAAAATTTTACCCAAAAAGATACACAGGAAAATTCACCACCTCCCTTCCCCCAGCTGCCAGCCCATTCTTTTCCTAGGGGTGGCCGCTGTTAGCAGTGCCTTTGGGTCATTCCCGATGTCGTGTCTGCACATGGGAGCACCTGCGTCTGTGTGCCTTCCCTCCCCTGGACAGAAGCATTCACACTCCCACCCATACTGATGTGAAGGGTTTTCCCCTCAGTTGCAGAAACAAATATTTTGTTCTTTCCTTCATTTCTTCATTCAACAGATATTGCTGAAAAACCACTAAGTAAATGCCTTGTGAATGGCATGCATTATGTTAGCACTAAGAAACACATGGTCCTTGATAGGCCCAAACCATTGTAGGATCTTAATTTGAAGAGGCTTTTACGGGATCTGTACTTGCCCCCACCCCACTCCATCCCACTCCAGCAGAGCCTTCTGAGAGCCAGAGTGCAGGAACATGAGTAAGAGGGGACAGAATTTGGCTCAGAAGAATTAGGAAATAAAGACTCATTTCCACCTATATTTTGGAGGGACGTTAATATGTGACTCAGAACCCAACATCCTTTCTAAGCCGAATGTGACTAATCATCAGACAGCAGGGTTTCCTGGGAGGGTGACAGGCTTTTGAAGTATTTATATCAGAATTTTCAATGACACTGTTAAAGGATAGGAGTCCTAACCTAAAAGTTAACCCTGGAAGTGACTGGCATTTATTGTCTACCCCATTTTTTATCATCAACTCCAATAATATGAATGGCTTCTTGCTGAGGAAGTCACACTGCGGTGTGCACGTGCCTGAGGAACTTTGACCTGTATCTCTGTCCCTGACTCTCCTCTGTCCTTGCCACAGCCCGGATGCTGCTGATAGCACGTCTTTTGATGTCCAGTTAGGAGATATCATCCTGACAGCGACAGATGGACTCTTTGACAACATGCCTGATTACATGATCCTTCAGGAGCTAAAAAAGTTAAAGGTAATTAATACAAAGGTTTATTGGCCCTTGAAAATAAAGTGACCTTCCCCAAGTGGCTGAGGTCTGTTGACTCAGTTGCAAGAGAATTATTTTATGAATGTTAGGAAAATAATAATAGTGCTAATCTTTCAAGCACTGGTAAATGGAAACGTTCTCAATTAGATAATTTAGGGGTGGAAAAGAGGTCTGTCCCACAAAGCATGTGGGAAAAGTAAGGAAAGTCCAGATGAGAACCGTTTTTGTGTGTTTCTTAACTTATAGTTTACTGGTGTGGGCTCCTGGTTTCCTGTTGGCCTTTAATTCCTATAACAAACCCAGCAGGTGTTGATGCTGAGAAAGACAGGAAATAGTGATGGCAGAGCCATCCAAGGGCAGCAGGCGATCTGAGCTGTCACCAGTCATGAGACTGTCCAGCCCTGTCCCACACAGAGAGGGGAAGGAAGTGAAAACCAGCCTGTCTCTATGCCCCTTGCTTTGTAAAAATAGTTTGTTTTTTTTTAAAAAAGGGTGGGGGGGTCTTCGGGGGAGTCTTTTCTTACAAGTGTCTTTACTGACCAGAATGATTTGGAACAAGTTTCTTGCCTATAAAATGGGAGGTAATACAGATCCCATTCAAAGGGCTCCGTGAGGCCTATCTGAGCCTCTGCAGGCAACATCCTCAGCACCATGCCTGGTGTGTGGGGTTCAGTAGTAAGTGCTTGCTGCTTTCCTGTAGCAGGTTCTATGCTACTTGTGCTGACAATGGTGAGCAGAAAAGAAAATGCCCCTGCCCTCGGGGGAGAAATTCCAGCCCAAAGAAACACATAGCTCATACACTGTTAGTGATCAGTGACAGGAAGAAAGGTCAAGGGGGTAAAGGAATAGAAGAGGAAGGTTGAGGTTTTAGGTGGCTGGACAGGAAAAACCTTCCAGGAGTTGGCATAGAAGTAGAGACCAATCTTATTTATATTGAAATGATTAGAACCACGGACTGTTAGAGCCAAATCGACCTCATTTTCCCACTTTTTACAACTAAGGAATGGAAGTCAGGAAGGATATAAATAGCTGAAAACACTGCAGACAGGAATTTTCTGTCACAATAGCAAATTCAGAAGATATTTTTCACTAAGATAGCTGTCAGTTCTTTAGAGGAGAACCAATGGTGGTTGACAAAGGAATATATTCCCAAGTAGGGGAGTTATTAAGGTCATCCTTGAAATGCTGTCAGATCGATATTTTTAACCCATTCTGTCCTAGCAAGACTTCCTTAAGCATTTCAAAGGAAAATGAAAACCTAGGGGCCCAAACCCATCCTGGCAAAGGGCTTTCTGGTGGGTATTTTGTGCAGGCAGCACTGATAGTCTCTCTTTGTTTAAGTTATGATCTAATCGTTTACATTCTTTAAAAATTAGAATAAAATGTACAGGGTGGAAGACATGGTTCCTGCCATAAAAGTGATATTTATAAGAAGCATATTTGTGTGCAGAAATCATGAGGTATTAACGGTAAAAATAACACTCCCTCCTCCATTTGTTGTAGAATTCTAATTATGAGAGCATACAACAGACAGCGAGAAGCATTGCTGAGCAAGCTCATGAGCTGGCCTATGACCCAAATTATATGTCACCTTTTGCACAGTTTGCATGTGACAACGGATTGAATGTGAGAGGTAAGCATTCTTTGGGAAGGGCATAGGGACTAATTAGGGAACTGTTCTTAGTGGGATAGGAGCATGTGGGGGTTGGAGAATGAGGTCAGCTCGAGTGTTGGGGTGAGACCCTGTTGGTGCCCTGTCCCACTAAGTAGCTTGTGGCTTGGAGCAAGGTCAATGGGCCTTAACCCTGGAGGCCAAGAGCAAATGTGTGTCATCACTCTTTCCCACAGAGAGTGTCCTTCAGAACGAGGTGCAATTGGCTGCACAGGCAGGCGGAACCTGAAGCCCTTTATTGTCACCAATGCACTGCTTGGACTTAAGCCCAAAAGGCCTCCCTTCAAGCTCTGCCTGGAAGGCCTACACATTCCTCCCAGTTTAGCATTCTGCCCTTCACGTTTTTTACTTCTCCCTTCCTCTGGTTTTGTGAGACTCTGACAATATTTGCCGGCCAAATTGCTACCGCACATTTTGAAAAGGGAAGCAAAGTTAAGTTGTCCTTGACTAGAGAGTCCTCTGGGTGATGTGTAACAGGAATACAGTAACATGTTGCTAGTCGCGTATCAGACTTAAAACTGGGCAGTTTCTTGCTTTGGACTATTATGACGTGTAAAACATCTTAGCCCTGTTGCTAAATAGAAAGAAGCACATACTATGGCTGTTTTACAGCTTAGAATGCAAGCTTAAGCCTACTTTCAAAACATTGATATGTTTGTCCAAATTAAGATTGTGGGCAGAGACATGTAACTTTCTCAGCAGGCAGAATTTATCTTAACTAGATGTTGTCTTTTCTATGACTGATATAAACAGAGACTGGTCAGGGCCATTTTAACAAATCTCTGGTTGAAAAAGAACAGGAAAGATTTCTAAAACTTCCCTTACATTATATGAAATTTGATATTTTTTGTGTCTCAAGAGAGGGTGTGTGTGTGGGCGGGGGATGTTTTATTCTTTATTGTAACCAGGTTATATGGACAAAACCAAGTGTGCCTTGAAATGTAAGCATTTGTTTCCCAATGTTTACCAGATCATGCAAATAATGTGCTGTAATGCAGGTTTTTCAAACTATAATCACCTGTGTTCTATGCATGTTATATGCAAAAACGTGGTGCTTAGTTGTACTTCTTGACTGCCTTTTCCTTTGTAATGTAACTACTCCGTTTTCATTGTAGGGGGAAAGCCAGATGACATCACTGTCCTTCTTTCGATCGTGGCTGAGTATACGGACTAGCTTGTCTAGACGTCAGCTCCTGCCTTGCCTGTTTGCTGTCCCAAGTTCTCCCCTGCCGTGTGCTGATCCTGCAGGCAGGACCATGTTTCTTTGCCACTGATCTCAATGGCCAGTGATGTGAGCTTTTTGCCTGTCTTGCTGAGACCCAGCTGAGATTCTTGTTAAGAACCACTACTGTTGTTCACTAGCTTGTATCGATTGCCAGCAACAACTGCAGAGAATCAAGAGTGGAAGGTTGGCCTTCATGTTTCCTCAGCCTCTTCTACAATGGGATGGGGATTTTCAAAGTCAAGATGGCAATTCCCTTTCACAAGTCATCCAAGTTGAAAATGAGTAATGTTGGTACAACGATTTCAAAATTACATTATGTAAAAGGGATTTTTAAAAATCTTAACAAATCATCTGTTGTGATAAATCGTCTAGAACTGTGCATAAATCATCCCCCAATAGTTACTTGTGTACTACACAGGCATAGTCTTTGTTATACCAATTGACTGTGGCTGTATGTTTTTGTTATAAACTCCTGTTTTTTTCAGGGGTTTATAATTCTGCTCTAAATCATTGATCTGGGCTATGAAATCTTGATCCCCGGAGCTTTTTGTTAGAAATTGGGGGTGGCCTGGGATTCATTTAGTTCTACGGATGTATTTGTGCCATGCCTCATTGTGCTCCCGTGATTCAAGTTTTAACCGTTGATTAGTCCAGACCACCGGCTGATAGCCTGTTCCACAGGAGGGGGAGGGGACTCCTTACCAACATATTTTAGTGGAAATACTCCTCAAGGTGATAAAACTCCTCAAAGCCTGGAAATTCAATATAATGTTATGGCTGAAATGCCTCCCAGCTGTCTGGTATGATGCCCCACTACCAACCACCAGGGGAGCCTCAAACCCACAGACCTAATAGGTTGAATGGGCAGCTATCACTTTGAATTTTGTTGGCTTTTGATGGTCGTGCCACCCATAGACTCACCCTTGGGCCTTTTTATCAGTAGCCTTGCTTTCTTTAGCGCACGCGCCAAATCCCCACACCATGTGGAAAGAGCGCTGTGTGTGGTGGCAGCAGCACAAATGTCCACAAGTAAAACTTCTAGCGATGATCCCATATTTGCAGTTGCCGACACAGACACTTAGGGGTTTTTGAATCAAGCTTAATGTTTACAGTTTCCAAATAGCCATTTTTGCCGTGTAGTTTCCTCAGAAACCACCTGCGTGCAGTTTTCCATTTATCTGCAAGCTCAAACTCACTTTTAAGGTTTGTGTACAAGTTGACTGCTGTAAAGATATATATTTTTGGGTCAGTTTTTTTCTTCATTAACTTGGTGGTAGAGAAATATATATACTTAGAAATCCTTAAATTAAAGCCATGTTTTATATATGAGTCAGGTAACATTGGTGTATAGATAAGAATGCAGTGAAACCTGGTAAGAATCTACTTAAGAACATAGAAAGTCTGTTTCTCTAAAGGAGATACTTCCTGGTTTATTGCATTAAAACTTCTGTTTTAGGTTACCTCACTTGTTTTAAAAGATTTTGTTTTGTGAATTTGTACTGTATATTTGCATAACTGTCAAGCTTTTGTTTTATTTAAAATTATTTAACATGTACCATGTACATGTCATTACATATTTCAATGCATCATGCTTGTAACAGGCATTTCATTTATAATAAGAATGAGTTATTCATTTGTAAGCCGTTAAGTAATTTATCTACTATTCCTAAATTGGCATAATGTTAGATATCTGTTTTGAATCACCTTGAATTACATGTCAGAATGCCTTAACTACCCTAACTTAGAAAGTAAGAATTCTTCACTAAAGGAGATGGGGGTAGGGGTTGGGGGGTGAGGATGGAGGGAGACTCGGTTGAAATAATGAGAAATTGTAGTGCAATGATAAAACAAGGGAGCGTGAATGGCACTTGGGGTATTTATTTTGCACAAACTGATTGCAGTTGTGTGTTTAAACCATGAAGAAAGTTGCATCCAGAAGGGTTTAGTTGGGAGGAATACATTTATACTTAGGCAGACATCTTCGGTTCTTTTCATTGGGATTTGTCATTATATCTGCTCAGAGGTGTACAGCCTTATTGTCAGGATATATTTTGCATTAACTTTCCAATGCCTACACTTAATTTCTGCAAAGATCGGTGCTGGTCAAGTTGGGTTTCTTCTGCTCTCGTCTAGCCCATCAGATACAGTCTCCATAGTGCTGGATTGGTGATTTTCCACAACTCATTTTGACTAACTTTGTTTTTGAGAGATGAGTTATAGAAATGGACAGGTGTTGCAGTGCGATGTGGAAAGTAGCGGGACAAGAATTGAGTTGCATAGTGGAATTGAGGTTGGACCTGGCCTGTGGGTTAGTGACAAAATATTCTTGTTCTTTTCTTCTCCACCCTTTGTCTGTTTTGTGTTCTGCACTTCATTTTGTGGCTGCTGGGGCTTTGTTGGAGTCTCCCTTCCCTCTCAGTGGTCAGAGGCTGTACTAGAGCCAGACTAGGATTCCCAGTCACAGGACCCCAGCCTCGGAGGAGTGTGGCTGTGCTATACCACTTGATGGGTCTGGTTCTGCACCTGGTGTGTGGGTGGGGGTGTGTTTGTGTGTGCGCATTCTGTTTTAAATCAAGCACTATAAACACACACACACACACACACACACACACACACTTGCCTCATGTAATGAACTTTTATAACAAAATGAGAAAATTTGGATTTCTAATTTACATATGGCAAATTATTTATCCCTCTCTGGATGCACCAAAGACCAGTAAAGTTTATAGCTTTTCCATCTATATTTATAAAGCAATACTGTATTATAAAAATCAATATTTTTATCACATGCTTGAAATTTTTATTTTGTTCTGTTTTAAAATGTGCACTCTAAACATATCAGAATCTTATTTCTTCCTATGAACTTAAGCTGCCTGCGCACAAAAAGAATTTTTTTACTGAATGGAGACGCAGTAGAGTCCATAGCCTCTTGAAAACTGAAATAAGAAAAGGGGGGGGGTGATTTGTCCAGAATTACTCTCTTGGCTCAGCATGATTGATGGGTACTAAATCATAAAAAAGGATCCATTCCAGGTGTGTGTGTCTGGGGGGTGCTGGGCTGTATTGAGATTAGAAACTAAAGATCAAGCTTTGCATGCTGGGAGAGTGTTTCTGATGTGCTGCTTTTGCTCTGGGTAGAATAGTAGCCCAGACAAGGACACCCCCTTCAGTTCCACCAGCCTACCACAAAAAGTAACAGGGCAGGGATTGTGGGAGTTTCCCAAGTCCATTTTGATGTTTTGAGGGTTGTAGACAAGATTGCTTAGCACTGTCAACGTTTGTACTCTGGGCATGAGTTCATGGTTCTTTGTTACCTTATACTGGGTGTCTTTGGTAGAAGCTACAGCATCCAATTTCCCTGGAAACTATCACATTTTTCATTTAATGAATTTTACAATATTAAAAATGTATATTTATAAAACAACAACTCTGAACACAAAGCACTTAAATTCTATTTACAAAAATAAATGACTACACCACAAATTCAATCCTTTGCAGAATTAAAATTCTCAATTAAAGTGTCCATGTCAAAATTTCACTGTTAATTGGTAGTTTGTGTCAAAGATGGCCAAATAATGAAGCAAATTTGAATCTGTATAATGAGCTGCTTTTTTCTGTTGAGACTATCATTATTTGTCTTACCCAAGAGGCAATTACCTGAATTGGATGTCTGAAATATAACTTATGCAGGAATAGTTCTGTAAATACATTTAAATAAACTGTAAAAATATTTAATAAATATAGTATTTATACTAATGTGTGTTTGTTTAATTTGAATAGTAGCTAATAGAATATTATCAAACAAAACCCTCATCCCTTGATACTTCCGGTGCTTATTTCCAAGCATCTTAGTAATTGCATTCTCTGTCTTCTGGGTTATCTACCTTAGCTCTTTTTGACCAGCTGGTTTACCATTGACCTTAGCTTCTGCAGAAATCCATTAATGTGGACTCATTGGAACAGCAGGAAGAACACCTTCCAGGTAGTATGAAGTGAGCCACAGAACAAGCCTGGTGTCTTTTGAGTTTAGCACTCTGATCCAAATTGAATGCACTTTAACCGTATGGCGTCTTTCACACCAGTGCAGTGTCATGGTGGCTGCTCATGATGACGCTTGCACGGCCTCACTCTTCGCCTGTTGATGGGAGCCAGAAACTTAAGCAAAGAGCCATACAGTTATTTTTGTGTATGAAAGTTTTTGTCTCATCGTTATCTTTTATTAAGGATATTAGAATTTCAGTGTTAATCATCAGGGTAAGCAAAAGACACACAAACGTTCAGCCTACGGTATAAAGCAGCTAAGTTCCAATTTTGTGGGCATTGCTAGTTTCCACAAAAAACTCAGTGAGAGCCCATTTTCATTCACTGTGGAACATGTTAGTTTGAGCTTGAGTTTTTATTAGGTTATTGTGGGTAGCTATGACTCATTACTAAGCCTCAAGAGCCAAATTTGTTTGGGTTTCAGAACTCTGCACAGTTCTAAAAGTGGGTGCCCAACCACCTTTGTGTATGAATCTCTCCCCAAACCTGAAGCACAGTTGCTTGCCAGTTAACATTTCCTTGTGATCTGGTTTCAAAGACTTAACAATGAGATGTTACAGAAGTCTAGTGTGTGCACTTATAATTAATTGACTATAAACAGGACTGAGGGAGGGAATGGCACTCACAGTAGATGTTACATAACAGTGTCTTAGGGCCAGATTCTGTAGTCTTTTTTGCAGGTAAGAAGCTAATTCTTAAAGGGGTAAAGCACAGACTATCTTTGATCTTTTACCTTCCAAGTAAAAGGCTCTCTTGCAAGTAGAGGTTGTTGCTCCTATATCAGATCATATAAACCTCCCCCTCCAAGAACAACACTAAACCTTCAGGTAGGGGAAAGGAGCCAACTTACCACGCCCACACGGAAGCAAACCAAGAAGGAAAAAGAAGGAACAGTCGGCCTAGACTCCATATTGGCACACCAAGCTAGAAGATGATGTCCCTGCACAGAGATGACTGTAGGACTGCCAACAACTCAAGACATGCTGTCCCTTAACTGGAGTGTACTGCAACAGAGGACAATAATGGAGACACGGCAGGGAGATAATGTGGCCTGAATCCCCCACAGTGGGACAAACCAAGAAGTGAGCATAACAGATCAGCAACTGGGGCAAAGCCAATCCACAAAGCCCCTAAAGAGCCCCCCAAATAGACTTCAGGCTAGGAGGGGCAGCCCCGGAACACCCGCAGGACCAGGGGGGAGAGATCCATAAAGGCCAGCGGACCGACCTGGAACTAGATGGTTTTTTTCCCCTCTACTTTTTTTCAACCTTTTGTTTTCTTATTGTTTGGACTAGGACATTGCTGGTTTGCCTACTTATATAAGACAGACAAGGGGGACGGATAACAGAAAAGTGGGTGAAGGGAGACGTCGGACAGGGCAAGATACAACAAAATAACAATTTATAAACTCAAGGGCTTATGAGGGAAGGGGGAGCAGGGAGGGAGGGGAAAAATGACCTAATGCCC
>NW_022111312.1:11588129-11589535 GCF_000313985.2 Echinops telfairi
GGTCTGGCCTTGTCAATCTGCGTGGCACCTGCCCAACCACTTTTCTTGTTGGAGAAAGGTGCTTGCCTTAGCTCTGTCCTCAGGCAGCTCCTCTGACCGCGGCCATCGCCTTCTGAAGGCTCAGAAGTTGGCTGCCCTCCCGGGGAGCAGTGTGGCCCTGCCTCCAGCTGCTTTGGACCCTCGGCATCTTGCTGAGGGGCCAGTTGTGCGCAGGGAGGAGCTCACTTTTCTGGGCAACTGTACCTGAAAGCCAGGTAAGGGTCTGTTTGTTTGGGCCCCTCCCTCCTGAGCCCCAGGTCCCTGGTTCCCTCCCTTCCCCTCCTGAGCCCCAGTCTTAGATGTGAATAAAATGACAAGAGACCCCCCCCAAAAAAATTATTTTCATTCAGTTCTTTACTGCAGCCCAATGGGGAAAAAACCTTATCTAAAAATCAGGGCAAGTTAAGACCAAGAAATAAAAGTGTACCATATGAGAGAGCTTCAAAAAGTTCATGGAAAATTTCCATTATATTTTAATCCCATTTTTCTACAAATTGTTTGAAGCCCCTCCCCCAGATATAAAAAGATTCCAAAGTGAGGTAGGTGGTTGTACATTTTTGTTTTGTACCTTCCCTCCCCAGAACCAGAGTTATTTTATTTAAAAATTTGTTAATAAGCAGTGGACAAAAGCTCTGGCATTGCATTGAGAAAAGGTTTAATTATTTTTAACATTTCTGAAAGCACTAAAGTTTACATTTGCAATGAAGTATAAAATATACTCATTTGTTGATCACAAAATTGTTTTCAGCGATAATAAATGCACTTCAAAGATTGGCTGATGGAAGGTTAACTGACAAAACGTGAAAAGCTCTAGTGTGGGCCTACAGTAAAGTGAAGAATTCCAGTGCTCTTTTTCCTTGCATAGAAAGAAAACTCGGGAGATGTCCAGGTAGTATGATGAACGTAAGGTAAATGATGTATGCTCGCTAAGCAGTTATTTCCAGATAAGGGGATGCCATTTAGTGAGCAAAAGTGCCTTTTCCACTTCCTCTTGGAAGTTCAAGACAATGTGCAATGTGTATAGAGCACAAAAACATGTCTTTGAAGTGCAAGTGAGTCAATGAATGAGGGGGGGGGAATGGGGATGGGGGCATCTCCTTAGCCATGATTAAGTGTTATGCTGTGGAGAAACTGCCATTAGTCATCCCCTCTTGACTGTCGTTTGCCAGACTGTTGAAAGGGTGGCTGGCTGACGTGTTCTTGTTGATCAGAAGAAACCGCTCCAAAGGACACACTGGAAAACTAGCAAGAAAAAAGTAATTGCGATGTTCATTCCAGAATAAGAGTTAAACACAAAAGCAAAACCAGTTGCCATAGACGCCATTCCAACCCCTTGATGATCCCACTGTGTTGGAGGGTTTTAATGG
>NW_022111312.1:11590842-11592519 GCF_000313985.2 Echinops telfairi
AATAATGTTTACAGCACTCTGTTAGCGTAGAAGGAGCTCTGGAACATCCTTGAAAAGCCTGTGAGTTCTATTCTATTCTCTAATGTGGCTGTGAATCGGAAGCAACTTGATAGCCACAGGTATATATATATTAGACTAGAATGCTTAGGTTAACTTTTAGGTCTTTGAACTCTGCTGTAAATTTGTTACTGGCTTAGGGCAAATGCTACTTCCCTTGTTCCTACCTTCTCTTCAACTTTTACATCTTGTGTATTTGAGGCCTTCCCTAGCATCGAACAATCTTCCCAGGTAGAGAGCATAAAGTGCAGCCATGCAGTTGGGGATTAGCCTCAACTCCAATATAAAACTGGTTAGGAAAATAATGACAAAACCTTTGCTTGCTTTATAGTCCACATATTTGCCCCACCTCACTGACCCTGAGAATGGTTTATAAAAACTCCTTATTTAAACTTATTAATTGAAAATCCACAGTGGAAAAGGCCACTGGTGGTCATTATTTAAAACATGGTCATATTCTATGAGAATTAAATTTTGAAAATCCCCTCCCCCAAAGTTGATTTTAGTTTTGACATTTTGTTGTACTACTAGAAGGGTTTTTAAAAAAATATTTCTTAGGGTGTCTCAAAGTAGAGCTGGAGTCTCCAAGCTCAACACTAGCTAGGAATCCAGAGATGAGTAAGCTTCAGTGAACTAACAGACTACCTCACGGGAGTTTTCATGAGTAGGGAAATGAAATGCCTGAGTAAATGTGAAGCTTCAGGGAGCCATATGTCATTTGAGCTGGGCTTTTAAGGGTGGGCAGAAGAGTGTGCAAACAAGTGTAGTGTTTCTGGAGAACTCTGGTGGTCCCTAAAAGTGCTGCATGTCCACTGACAAGCAATCTCACTTTTAGGAGTCTCCCTTGACAAAGGTCTTCACAAGAATAGGAATATAATGTTCTGTATATAAAGTTATCCAAGGACTGGGGAGGGAGGGGAAAAAACAAGGAGCTGATATCAAGGGTTCAAGTAGAAAGAAAATCTTTTGAGAACGAGGATGGCAACAAATGTACAAATGTGCTTGACAATGGAGGGATGGATGGATTGTGATACGAATTGTATGAGCCCCCAGTAAAATAATTTAAAAAGTTATCCAAATGCAGCATGTTTTATTCTTGCAGCACACTGGGCAAAAGTCTAAATGCCTACACACAAGAAAGTAGTTGGTTAATAATGGTACATTAACACGTGGAAAACTCTGCTGCTGTTAAAAAAAACCCTAACTGATAGAGTGATTTCTAGTATATATTGTTAAAGTGCCAAAGAAAAGCACAAAACAATATATACAGTGCAAGAAAAATGGAATGCGCAGGATATAATAGGTATTCCATCAAATGCCATTGGACAAAATAGTATGTAGATTTTACCATTCAAATTCTGTCCACAATACCTTTTATACAGCTTTAAAAAAATCAAAGAACCCAATCCACTGGCATCTAACCAAGTCTGACTTGGAGAAGGACTACCCTGCAGTGTTTCCAAGACTGAAAATCTTTATAAAAGCAGCCTGTCTCATCCTGCTCCAGTGGCACAGTGGGGTCGAACCATTGACCTGTGGGTTGGCAGACTACTGCATGACCAGCATGCCGTTTATAATATAGCATATGGTGATGGCTTATAAAAATATTACTAAAAAAAA
>NW_022111312.1:11594143-11596174 GCF_000313985.2 Echinops telfairi
AGACAGATGACAAGAATCTTGCCTGAGGCGTAGTTCCACCTCAGCATTTTCCTTTTACCTTCTTGAGGTTAGGGCAGCCTGGTGCCCCCTCCGTGTCACCAACACTACTCCCTAGAACCTCACTGCCGGCTCCGTCTGTCCTCCTCCTCCTCGGGCTGCCACTGGGGTCCCATGCAGGGCTGTTCTCGAAAGTCTCCTTAGGATGGAGCCTTTTGGAGGCTGCTTTTGCTGAGATGCACTCCGGGCCCTTGTTAGTCACTTTTTCACCAACCTTTGATTTTGACTGGATCGCGTCTGACCTGAGGGATAAGCAGAGACTGAGTGAATGAACTGTTTGCCCTGCTGTGTAGCCTAACAAATGGACACTTATGGGATGACCATGAGGGCCCTGGTTTGGAGAAGGCATTGAAATAACCTGGAACCAATGGTTGAAAGCTAAGATTCATGGGTGTGAGCATTTAAATATTTCTCTCAGCAGATTCCAGTTTTTTTAGTAAAGCAACCTACTGTGCATGCCACACCTGGTGATGTAACAGGGCCATACCAGAAACATAGGTAAGCCAATTCGGCTAAGTGATAAAATGTTATACAGGCATTAAAAGTCATGTTCTCAAGCATAGCTAGTGGTATTGAGACATATGTACAATATCTTTTGTGTCTGGGGAGCAGGAGGGGAATAGGATAGGCCAAACAACTATATAGTAAATTACTATAGCATTATTCACAATAGCCCACAGGAGGATACAATAAATGAATGAACAAAATGCAGATGAATGAACAAAATATTGTCTATCCATGCAACTGAACCTAAAAACAAGCAAGCAAAAACCAGTAATAGAACATGCTATATGTTCCCAATTGGGTTTTCAAATATAAATAAAATAGGACGAAAAACAAGTGAACCCCAAAATGTTAACAGTTGCTATGCATCTGCATCAACTCGATGGCAGTGAGTGAGTGCAATTATGAGTTAATTTTCTTTTCTGTATTTTCCAAATTCCCAAAGTATACTGTGCATTACTTTTACAATGAAATGCCCCCGCCCAATAAAGTTAGGTTACAAATGAAAGAAAACGGACTGTCCCCATGTCTGAGAAAGAGAGTGTGAGGCTGTGAATTACAGACCTTCTCAAACACATCACCACTAACATCTGAGAGAGGGGTCACATTAGGAGGTCCAATGAAATCATAAAGACCAGGCTTACTCATGGAACCCCCTAATCTGAAAGAACTCCCAAGTCTAAAGACCTCTCAGGTCTGGAACTGAACTTCACCCCCTAGGCTCAATTCTCAGCCAAATAATAGGTGCTCTTAGGGGGCTAATAACACTAGGGAGGTAAGCACTTCTTTGACTAATCCACCATGTGATAGCAAAAGGGCAGCCTTTCCCTAAGGGCAAAGTTCAGAAGGGTTAGGAAACTAGGAAGAAGGGAAACAAACCCAGGGAGAAGCAGTACAAGTAGTTGTGGGGATTGCAATCAAAGACAAAAAGCAAAAAAAAGACATAAAGCAAAAGGTGTTGGAATTGTTGAACAAAAAATTATTTTGCTTTGTAAACTGTCACCTAATTCACAAGTGAGAGGTTAAACAACTACCGTTTGGAATTGTCTTATTGTGAGAAGAGAATAAGGGAAGAGCTCTTCCTCTAGCTGATCTTTCATGTTCCAGTGCTCAGTGTGCCCTGTGTGCGTGCCACTGAGTTGTTACAGGATTGTGTGATGACTTTTCCAATTAAAGTATAGCCTTACCTGCTTGATGCTTGTGAAAGACACAACTGTGGCGAAGATGTTGTACTCGGTATGTCCACTAATGTAGCTAAAATAAAGCTAGCTTCCAGTAGCATGTCATCAATACATAAAGCCATAGGTCTGGAAATACAAAGTTAGAACAAAAATGACACTCGTTTTCTGATGAACGCTAGGAAAATGTTAGAAAATTACATTCTAGAGTTAAAAAAAAGTTGAAGTCCTATATATTTTCACAAATAAACATAATTTTAGGAGTTGGAGGGGCCCTTATAAATAAGTTTCA
>NW_022111312.1:11596615-11598101 GCF_000313985.2 Echinops telfairi
TTTGTAACAATTAAAATACATCCTGCATATCAGATATTTACATTACGATTCATAACAGTATCAAAATGACAGTGATGAAGTAGCAACTGAAATAATGTTATGGCTGGGGGTCACCACAACATGAGGAACTGTATTAAAGGGTCACGTCATTAAGAAAGTTGAGAACCATTGCCCTAGTTAATTTTCTGAATAGGCAGTGTATGTCAAATCTACAAATATTTTTAGTCTGCAGAATATCTTTCTCAATCAAGTTACCAGTTTAACAAAACACCTTGGTAGAGCAGACTTTAGATTTTCAGTTTGCTACGTGCTGCTAGTACAATCTCAGAATCTCCGAAGTGTGAATTATTTTCAAAACAACCCAAAGAGGTGTATTATAAACACAGATGAGGTTGTCGCTCCTACTAAGATGTCTAGTCACAGAAACCCTGTGTAGGGTTGTTATGGGTTGGAATCAACGCTATGGCAGTGGTCACTTTGTTTCATTTTTACAAGTCAGAGTCAGCCTCCGGGCAGTGAGGGCTTTTTGTTTGTTTGTTTCACATCTAACAAAAGAAAATAACTCAGAAAATTTTTCAAGAACCTACTTTCCAGGAAAATCAAAATAAATGGACATAGGAACATGTATAGCTTCTGAGAATGTCAGTATTCCCTGAAAGAAGGAAAGAAGAATACTTTAAATCTTGAAGCTACCAGTGAAAATCAGAATTTTAATTTGACACAAATACTTTGTTTACCTTCAGTTCTTTGACGCAAAATGTTACCTCAGTGTCAACTCCGATTTGGAAGAAGTCAAAGTCATCTGGGCCAACAAACATCTCACTGTACACAGAATTTATCAAATCTTAAATATTATAGAAAGATAAAGAATAAACACAATTAGCCTCATTAGTATTTGTTGCATTTTTTAATGCTGAAGTGATAGGTTAAAAATAGCTACACATTATTTGACACCCACTTCACTGTGTAAAGGAATCCAGGTAGCATAGTGATTACAAATTGGCTTGTGAACAGAAAGGTCCACAGTTGAAAACCACCAACATGTCCAATTTCTACTCCCATAAACAGTTAGTCATGAAAACACAGGAGCAGTTCTACCCTGTCTTGGAGGGTCTCTATGAGTCGGTATCAACTTGCTGGCAAGGAGTTAAGCTGAGCTTTGGACTGTGTAAATCTAGGTGGGGCCTATGACTGCTCTGACCATTGATATGGCAAAGTGACCTTGGCCAATTTCTGGGCTTGGGCCTGAAGAGATTGGCAACCACTACTTCCTGTCTCTTGGAACACTCTTGGAACTCAGCCGCCATGCTGTAGGAAATCCAAGTTAAGTAGAGAGGACTCATACATTTATGTGCAAAAACACTGGTTGAACTCCCAGGCAACAGGCAGCATCATCTACAGCCATATCAGTGCTTTACTGGACATCTCCAGATGACTCAAGCCCTAGCCACTAAGTTCAAGAAAGCCCCAGCTGAGCCCTGTCAAC
>NW_022111312.1:11598844-11604899 GCF_000313985.2 Echinops telfairi
AGAAAGCAAATGGTTTGAGAATGAGGATGGCAACAAATGGACAAATGGGCTTGACACAATGGATGGATGGATGGATTGTGATAAGAGTTGTATGAGCCCCCAATAAAATGATTTTTTTAAATGTACAGAATGTGAAATCCACCATTTTAACCATGACCTTTTTGGTCTGATTTCTTTCACTGAGCATGTTTTCAAGGTTCTTACATATACGTTGTGTAAGTGTCCCATTTTTTATTGACAACGAATGTTCTAGTGGCACTGTTGGGTAAATGCTGGATTGTTACCATCAGGTAAGTAGTTCAAGCCTATCAGCCACTCAAAAGGTAAGGCGATCTGCTTCCATGAAGATGCACAGTTTATTACCTCGATGGCAGTGGGTTTGATGGAGATTACCACCTTTCATTTCTCTGTTATCAGTGGGTGGATATCCTGGTTCTTTCTACTGTGTGGCTCTTAGGAGAATGTAGATATGGACACTCATGGATAAGTTTTCATTTCTCAGGAATATACTTCTCAGTGGAATTTTAGAGCCAGATGGTAACTCTGTTCAACCTTTAGAGAAACTGCCATAGAAGTTGCTTCATGTTTACATTCTCACGAGCAATGTGTGTGTGATACCTAGATTGAGCTAGAAACTGTCAGCATCTTTAATACAATCTTGTTACACAAGGGCATCGAACGATGACCATATCTAGAAGATAGGGCCTCTTTTGTGAGTTCCTGGGTGGTGCAAATGGTTAAATACTCAGCTGCTAACCAAAAGGTTGGTGGTTCAAATCCACCCAAGAGAGATCTCAGAAGAAGGTCTTCCAGAAAGACAGCCATTAGAGCCATTCTGCTCTTGGCGCCCATGGAAGGAGAACCCCTTGAGGGCAGCTGTGACCGCTAGGTAGGGCCTGGAGTGGAGATCACACACTACTTTCAAACCTGTCAACTCAGGCAGCTTTTGTTTTGGTCTCACATGTCTGTCTGTCTGTCAGCACCAGCCAACCAGTCATTGGTGTGTCCTCAGGGTGAGGCATAACCAATTGCCATGGTGGAGACTCACATCACCTCTCCATAGTGGGATTTCAGGTGGCTTCATAAATTAGTGTTTCTTTGTATTTTACACTTTGTGCGTTGAATGTGAACTACACAAGTAGAACAAAAGGTAAATGCTATTTTTTTTTTGAAAGATTCAAACAATACCCTATCATGGGTCTTAAACAAGAAGGTCTATGCCACTCCCAGTGCGTTAGCATACCATCAATTCAATAGCAGATTAAACCATGGACTCCCCAGCCAAGCATCACTGTAACTACTCATTAGAAAGCTGCTCACTAGCAACTACCCTGTTTCCCCAAAAATAAGACAGTGTCTTATATTAATTTTTGCTCCCAAAGATGCGCTAGGTCTTATTTTCAGGGGATGTCTTATTTTTCCATGAAGAAGAATACGGTACACATTTATTTATTGTTTTACTAAAAGAGACCTTGCACTTCCTGTCTGCTCCAGCTGCGCTGTGGCCAACAGTGAGCTGCGGGTGGCACCCGCTGCTACGGTCCAGGGTCCAGAGTCCAGAGTTACAGTAGCTTCAGGGGGCCTTATTTTTGGGGAGGTCTTATTTTCTGGGGGATGCCTTATATTTCAGTAAGAGGCAAAACTGTAAGTAGATCTTATTTTCGGGGGATGTCTTACTGTCGGGGAAACGGTATCTCCTGGTTACTAATTGGCCATCTTTGTTCAGTGATGGCCATCTTTATTCATTAGGGAAAAGAAAACACCTTTTCGCTAGTCAGGCATAATGTTTTCCAGACACAAAATCAAACCCACTGCCTGAGTGGATTCTGACTCAGTGACCCCATAGTAGGATTGCCCCACTGGGTTTCCAAGGTGGCCAATTTTTGGAAGGCAGACTGCCACGTCTTTCTTCTAGGGAGTGATTGGTAGGTTCAAACCACTGACCGTTGGTCAGCAGTTGGGCACTTTTACACTGTACCACCAAAGCCCCTGCCACTGAGTTGGTTCCGACTCACTGAGAATCTACACAGGATTTGAGAGGCTGTAAACCTTTATGGGCACAGGTAGCCTGCCTCAACTTTCTCCCTTAGAGAGACTGGTGGGTCTGAAGCTTTGACCTTGCGGTTATCACTCCAACCCTTTCCCCAAAATTCAAACTCGCTGCCACTTACTCAATGCTGCCTCCTAGCAAGCTTTATAGGGCAGGGCAATAACTGTTCACAAGAGTAGAAAGCCCCATCTTCCTCACTCAGAGAGACTGGTGGTTTCTAACTGCTGATCTTTCGGATCGCAGCTGAACGCACAAACACAATACCACCAGGGCTCCTGAAGGCCAAGCACTCCTAAAGACCGGTAAAGAACGTTGGCGATCCGACCGAAGCACTAAAAGCACACTGGTCTGCAACTTGAACCCAGAGCCACACCACTGTCCTCCATTCCTAACCCACCACTTCCAAACTGAGTGCCGTGGGCAGTTCCCTTAGCTTCTTGGTTCTTCTATTTCTCCATATGTAGGATTGGGGTGGTGGCAAAGAGCAAAGAAATTTCAAAATGTAACCATTTTGAACAGTACCTGACACGTTCAAAGCACAGCAAACATTAACCTAACGGAAGCCCTGGGTTTACTGGTTTCTCATTTGAAAATACAACTGCCACTTCTTCACATCCTCCCTGTGTTGCTGGCACTTCAAGGAATGGCTAACAGCTTGTACCAAAAGACCTCACAAGTTTTCTTGGCCTCCAAACTCCCGATTCACTTGTGCCTTAGTTTTTCCAAGGAGCCCCAGTGGCATTGGGAGTTACTCTCTGGGCTGCTAGCTGAAGCCCATCAGCGTTCCTTAGGGAGAAATAAAGCTGTTCGCTCTGGTCAAGATTTACACACTTGGAAATCCAAAGGGCCAGGTCTACTCTGTCCTACGGGGTCACTGTTGAGTTGGAATCAACTTGAGGGCAACAGGTTTGGTTTGGGGTTAGATTTTCCATTTCTTCTAGATAAACTGTTAGGAGAGGGCTGATGTGAGGGCATTCAGATTTTCTGCCCTCTGGAATAATTTTTACATCTCTAAATCCTTTTTTTTCTGTGGTCAACAATCCTATCAGTTAGATTGCTAGCCTCTTACTTTTGTGTGTGTTTTAATGCTAAACATGAAGGAAGGGTGGGGTTGGGACAAAAGATGAGACACAGATCTTAACATCTTAACTGAAAATAGGTTTTCCTCAGCCACCATTCTAATTTTAAATCAACCTGAATTTCAAAGCCCAATATTTTCATTGTTGATGGGTTTGGCTTCCTGGATTTGTTTTGATTTCCTTTTTTACACCTTACTGGCTTTGTAGACAGTAATAAATTCCAGGCCGTCACTACTTGTTGTGCATTAGTGATCAAGAAGTCATAAACCATCCACATACCACGACAGAGAGACCTTCCTTACCCATCGGTTCCTCACTGGAACTCCTTAGGCAAACGGTCCGTGGAGTAACAGCCAGGGTAACCTCCTCTTGAGGAGACGTGAAGAGAACAACAGCTTCAGCAAGCAGTCTACGGAAGGTCAGAGACACTGTTAGCTCGGTGGCAAGCAAGCCACAGAAAGGAGGAGAAAACCCTTTCACTGGGTCTCCGCGGTGGCGGAGGGCAGGTAAAGGGAGGCTGATCTCAAGGAGTTCAAGAAAGAAGAAAAATAAAAAGCAAAGACAAGAAAATGTTTTGAAATTGATTGCGGTAACAATTGTTTGATACTGTTTGGTGTGATTGAATGACGGAATGGTATGGTAGCTGTAATAGTACCTAATAAAATGATTTTTGGGAAAACCAAACAAAACAAAAAAACCAACTGGGACTCCAATCTTTCAGCAGGAAAGGAATAGGTCAGCTGGCCTGGGTAGAGAACATTTTGCCTGTCCTGTATTGTCTGTGGGCTATTATATCTGTAGACTGCCTAGGGAGCAGCATTCGGAGGCCAAGAGAGCAGCAACGTAAATGCTCACTTTAAATTAAAGAGGTGGGAGAGCTGCAGCAGGATGGCCAAAACACCAGAAGAAGACGTGAAATTCTTCGCTTGTGTATGCCAGGTAGACTTGGCCTGGCACCATACTTCACAGAGAGAAGAGCTGGTCAAACGCAGCTGGAGAGAACTACATTGAGAACCAGTTTAAGGGTGGAGGGTAGGCAGTGGTCAGCTGCCTATATTGTTTTCCTCCTTGCCTTCTCCTTGACTATTATTGTAACGGTTCTCTTCACATCCCAAACGAAACTTCTTCAGTGGTTTGATTTGCACTGTGGTTCAAGTGCTTCGCTATGAACCAATCGGTCGGCAGTTCAAAGCTACCAGTAACTGAGAGAAAGCTGTGGTCTGTTTCCATAGAGGTGACAGCCTTGGGAAACCCCGGGGGAGGGGGCGTTTTGCTCTGTCCTATAGGGCTGCTATAAGTGGAAATCCGACTGGAATGATAGCAAGCAGATTGGTTTAATGATATATGATGTTGAGCATCTTTTCATAAGCTTCTTGCTTGTTCTTGATATCATCTCTGGAGAAGTCTATTCAAACCCTTCCAACATTTTCAGTTGAGTTATTTTCTGTTGGTGCCTGAGTTCTGGGCTCCTTGAGAAAGAAGGTGCTGTTATCTAACCTAGAATCTGCTGTCAGATGTTAACTTTGTATTAACTTGGTGCTAGACATTAGCCTAGCAGTCCTTCTTGGTGCCAAAATGTTAACAACACCTACCAAACTTGTCTGGGACCGTTCCCAATATTAAGAGGAACATTTTTGGTACAAGATGCCAAAAGCTCAGAAAAAGAGGTCATTAAGACCCTTCAAGACAAACATCTTTAAATCAAGACAATTACACCTATGTCCTTAGCCCTTCTTCCTGTAGTTGCACAGGCTTTTGTGACAGGATTGGCTTCGGTGGGAGAGAATGACGTAGAGTGTGTGAGTGAGGGAAAGCCCTTGTGTGAGCTTACTTCTCCGAGTTGGACTTGGCCTCACCATGAGGCGAATCCTGCTTCCTGAGATTCTGGAAGACAGCCTGGTCTCTGGTCTCAGTGCATTCTTCTGAGACCCCAGAGAAGCTATGGTTATCAACAAGGATCTTGACAGCAGGCAAGATACAAAATATAGGAGGAGGCCGCTTTAGGCCTGGTCCCATCTCTGCTATGAACTAACTCTTTGACGACAAGTCAGGCACTTGATCTCTGTGGGTTTCAATTCCTTCTTGAGGGAAAAGGGCCAGAATGAATCATTTAATATGTATTTAGAATCTGTGCTAGGCCAGGCTCTGGGCCAAGGCTCTGCGAATCCAAGAGAAAAGAGCCCTGTCTCTACTCCACAAAAACGAACAGTGGCTGCTGGGTTTGAACTGCCAACTCGACACTTACCCAGCCCAGGGCTCCTTGTAATGTTTAAGGCTTAACTGGAGGGGGTGGGGGGGAAAGGCTTAACTGAAAAAAATGACAATCAGGTCTCACTCTAAGACAACAAAACCAAGACGGAAAACAGCTCTCGCATCAGAAACGTTAAGACGCCCTGTGCTTTGTGGGCTCGGACAGAAGGCACCATGCAAACACAGAATATTATTGACATTAGGTATTTTTCTCCTTCACTGTGGCCTAACAACGGAGAAAGTCACTGAGGGGACGTTTGTAGAACCACCTTGGCTGCTGGGTCATTATTGATAGCATTGGGCTATTATTATCTGCTATGTGCTTTTCTCAAAATGTCCTCCCTGACCCTGTAAGGTGATTCCTGAAAGTCAGATTTTAACTTAATAGTAAGTGGAGAGAGTCTGTGGTCACACAACATTCAGAAAAAGAAAGCAGAGGAGTCAGCAGTACCTTGGTCGAACTGTCAGTACATTAGGGCATCTCTTCTTTTCAAAAAGCACTTGCAAAGGCTGACTTTCTTGAAAGGACAGGTTGTAAGTCTTTTTGATACCTTCAAAATAAGAAAGGACTCTGTGAGTAAGTTTCAGTCCAAAGTGAACTGACTTGAAAAGTCTTTCAATTCCAGACAGGTAAAAAGAACAAAGTGAAAGTAAAGGTTTCCTAGTTGGCAGGTGT
>NW_022111312.1:11606469-11620403 GCF_000313985.2 Echinops telfairi
CAAGGACTGGGACTGACTAGCTCTGTGGCGTGGGCCCATCCCCAAGCCTTTTTCAGTCTCAAACATGATACCATGAGGAAGTTTTGAAAAGTTAGTGGGAATATGGAATGAAAAGATAAAGGAACGTTTCCATGAACTTTCTGATGTCCCCTCATATCTGCCTGATAGGAGGCTTTCAAAAGAGTATGCTATCAAGAAAAACAAAACAAAAAAAGACTATGCTACATATTCTTCAATAGGTAGGTCTTATTTTATTCAGTTTTTACCAAAGAGTATTTGTGCTTAAGTCAACACATACAAAGCATTCTTGAAGAATAACACCAAGCAGCCAGACTATTGTTTGAATTAAAACAGACATTTAAAAATTAACTGGTGTCTATGCAGGCAAACCTTATGCCTCTAATAGTCAAAAAGAGGAATCGACTATTTACTACCAAATATCTTACGATATCTTTAAGGTCACAGGTAAAATTATATTTTTTTCAAGTATTTACTATTGTTCCATTACAAACTATACAAATTCTAAGTAATAGTGTGACTGGAAAGTTAGACATGAAGTTTGAGTGCTGAATCCTCCAATATAAAAAACTATTAAGAAAAAAAAACAGTATGTTAACCTAATTTTAAAAGTACTTACCATATCTACAGAAGAATTGAATAACTACTTGGGATTTATCAGACTTGGCGAGTATTTTGCACTTCTCTACGTTTCTCTCAAGGGAATTCAGACACCTAAAGATGGGCAGAATTGACTGGAACACAAATACATAGAAGAACAGCACTTACTTAATGTGGTTTATTTCCTTTAAAAAAAGAAATAGCAAAACTAGATTGTGTCTGGCTGCCACTACCAACTATTCTAAAAGGAGGTCTGGGGTAGAGTGGTAGGAAAAAGTGGAATAAAAAAATGTAAAAGGCACCAGGCCTACTGGTCAGATAGAGAGAGACTGGTGGAACCTTTAGACTGTGGACTTTAGCCACCTTTCCGGTCTGGAAATGAACTCATTTCCTTGGAATAGTTTTCAGCCAAACAACAGACAGGCTTATAAGGGGAATAGGACACTAGGTAGAGGTGTGTATACTTTAGAATCAAACATTTGAAATCAAAAGGGCAGCGTTAGCCCAAGGACAAAGTTCAGAAGGGTCAGGAATTGGGAAGGACTTGAGACCAAAACACAGGAAGGAATTGGGGTCAGTGATGTTATGTCAGGGGAATTGCAATGGGCGAGATGAAAGAAAATGCGGATGAAATGCAGACGGTAAACTTGATGATCTGCTCTTTAAATTTTCACCCAATTTGCAGGAAAAGTTTTAAAGAAATAAATAACAACAGCCCTGCAGTCACTTTATAAGGTAAAAAAAATAACTCCAAATATGAGTTTCAATTGTAACAACTTTCTATTGTAAAACTTAAAAAACAAAACAAAAAACTCTTAGTAACCATCAAAGGATGTTTGTTTCTGTGTGCAATTTCTAAAAAAAACACCAAGCTCAATGCCACCGATCCTGAATCATAGTGACCCTCTAGAATAGATTAGAACTGCTCCCTTGGGTTTCCAAGGCTATGAGTTTTGGCAGAGGGAGAAGAAAACTTCATTTTTTTCCCCAAGAAGTAGCTGGTGGTTTTGAACTGCTGACCTTATGGTTCTCAGTCTAACATGTAACCCACAACAACTGTGTTAATTCCAGTGAAGAAAAAGGCAACACATAAGATGAATAAGTCAGCAAAACATGACCAAGGAAGACATGGAAAGGTACATAAGAATAATGGACAGCTATGGTGAATGAGCTCCTTAGAAATGAGGATGGCGACACTTTGTCTCAAGTAGTTTGGACATGTTATCTGGAGGGACCAATCCGGGAGAAGGATATCATACTTGGTAAAGGAGAGGGTTAACAAAAAAGAGGAAGACTGAATGACAGTGACACAGTGGTTGCAACAGGACAGGACAGTATTTTGTTCTGTTACTTAAAGGATTGCTGTGAGTTGGAGCCAACTTGACAATACCTGACAACAACCTGATGGAAACGAACATATACAATCATGCAACAACAGTAATGACAATAATTTATCAGTGGGTATATAGGTAGATACGTATGCTAAGTAGTTGTGGGAAGTCACAGGGGACAACACCTGAGTGTATATGTAGGTATAGGTGTGTATATTTTTATGTACATATATGCATGAGCTGCATGTATGTTCCTATGTATAACAGAGGACATAAGGGGCACAGATATGAAAACTTCTTAGGCATAACTAACATCCCATGGGACTGAGTTACTGGACTTGAAGATCATTGTCTCAAGGGGCCATCTAGGTCAACTGGCATAACAGAGTTCACAAAGATCAAGTTCTACATCCTAGTTTGTTAAGTAGCATCTGGGCTTTTTTTTTTTAATCAATTTATTGGGGCTCATACAATTCATCACAATACATAGATCAATTGTGTAAAGCACATCTATACATTTGTTGCCCTCATTATTCCCAAAATTTGCTTTCCTCTTGGGTTCCCGGAATCAGCTCATTTTCCTTTTTTCCCCTCCCCCTCCCTTCTGCATCTGGGCTTTTAAACCCTTGCAAGTGGCCATCTAAGAGACAACCATTGACTCCTCCCTGCTCAGAGCAAAGGAGAATGAAGAAAACCAATTAGCCTAAAGGACTGTTGAACCACAGCTTGCCTCCAGCCTGAGACCAGAAGAACTAGATAGTGCCTGGCTACCACTGGTGATTGCTCTGACCTGGAACACAATAGAGGATCCTGTTAGAATGGGTGATAATGTAGAACCAAGTTCTTTCTACCTTAGAACTGAAGTCACTCCCAAATATTAGCTTGATGTAGAGAATGAACACCCATGAGGAATGTGCTTCTGAGGATGGTCAACTGTCTGAAAACAAAAGGACAATAGATGCCCAGGCAGGGAAAGGAAGATGGAAGGGCAGAGAAATGGAATGCATGGAAATGGGGAGCCCAGGAGGAAAGAGCAGAGCGCTGACATATTGCACGGATTGCAACCGATGTCATGAAACAGTTTGTGTATGAATTGTTAAATGGAAAATAATTAGCTGCGAAAAGCAATGAACTACCTACAAGTTCATTTTTTAAAAATTACCTATCTGAGATCAAACAAAAGTCACTTTAAAACAAAGATGAGAATGTAAGAGGGCAGGGAAACGAGGAGTGGAAATGGACCAACCAGAACAAAAGTACTGAGAATGTTCACACTTTGTGACGAATATAACAAATACCACTCAATAATTTGTGTAGAAATTGTTGAATGAGAATTTTGCCTACTTTTGATGAAAACACAATAAATATATATAGTTCTAGAAAACGAACAAAAGAAGAGTATGAATCAATGAACAAATGTATCTTGCATGCCATTTAAACCAGGTGCGGAATTGAAATTGTGTCTTTCAGAACACATATTTACGCAACAGGAGAAAAACCAAGGCCAGTTCTATTTACCTTCATTGCCAGTTGGCAATTTAAAGGTGGTGGTGGGTCTTTGCCATTCATCCCCACTGGAGATGACCATTGGTAACGTTGAAAATACAAAGAAGAGAAGAGGATACATCCATATGCTGATCGACAAGAATTCACAGATCTTAGAGCAAGCTGGGGTGGGGAGTAAGGGGAATAAAATAATGATTATTTAGATGAAAACTACCTTCTTTTAAATAATAATTTCAAAGCATCTATTTTGATTCGCACCACAGTTACCAGTTGCCATTGAGTCCGTATCAACTCCTGGCCTTCTCATGTGAGTCAGAGTGGAAAGGTATCCCACAAGATTTTCAATGACTAATTCTTCATAATTAGACCTCCAGGACTTTCTGCACTGGTGCCTCTGGGTAAACTTAACTCCCCAGTGTTTTGATGAGCAGTCTGTTAACTGTTTGCACCACCCAGAGACTCTACATCACAGTTTAAAAAACCCATTGCTAGCGATTCTGACTCAGGGCAGCTCTGCAGGACACAGTAGAACTGCCCACACTGTAATCTTTCTGGAAGTAGGCTGCCACATTTTGCCTCCACAAAGTGGTTGACTTTTTGGGTTCCATCAAATTTTCTTCATCACACTTAATTTGGACACATTACAGGATGGACCAGTCCCCGGAGAAGGGCATCCTGCTTAGTAGAGGCTCAGCAAAAAAGAGGAAGATCTTTGGTGAGATGGATTGACACCGTGGCTGCAGCAGTGAGCTCAAACCCAGCAGCAATTGTGAGGATGACACAGAACTGGGCAGTGTTTATTTCTGTTTTATAGACGGTCCTAATGAGTTGGAACCAACCCCACGGTCCCTAACCGCAATGTATGCCCTGTGCTATATAGTGTGCATTAAACCTGCAGATGGACACAAATGCTCATATATGTACTTATCTAAACTACATTACATATATGTATTAAATCTAAAATCTTCCAAGTATAACATATATGGATATATATTATGTTTTATTTTGTAATGTTGTTTAATAAAACTATGTATAGCATAGTTAACATAAAAGCATGAAGTGGCAAAAGGCCATACAAATGGAGAAAAAGAGCAGCAGAGCAGACTGACATGCTCCTACTTTGTCTGGAAGAAACTACTGCTCAACTTCAGCAAAATGCTTCCTTGTGGGAGTGCAGGCTCAAGATTGTCAGGTCTTCAAGAAAAACAGGAAATCCAGATTTTTTAAAACGGATTCTCCCAAATTACAAGTGTTGGGGATGATTTCAAATCTATTTTTTTACAATCCCAAACGCAGTGTAGGCCCCACCTGCGGCTTCTGGGCCACCAATTAGTGGCTTCCGCTTTAAATCACTTCAGTTTATCTGCCTGATTCTCACTGTGCTCAAACATGCGAGAGAAAAGATGAACAGGGAAAAGCATAACAGCAACAGCTGGGTTGTCTGGAGAACAGTCAGTCTGAATAAGAAGCTTTCAACATCTTTTACCTTCAGAGATGATCTATGAGATAATGTTTGCAACTTACACCATTTTCTGACGGGTCTAGCCAAAATTCATCACTAATTCTTGATAGAGCTTGGATTGCTTTCCCAAATACTACAGAGAAAAAGAAAGGTGTTTACATTTCTCTCTTATTAAGAATAAAATGAAGAACAACTATAGCTTTCAGAGAACACAAGACCAATGCATAAAAAAGAGTGCTTTAAAGCAAATTTTGTTTGTTACATTGCTTTCCAGAAATACAGTTAGACATCTGTAACAGAATACCAGACCAATAGTAGTACTGACTCAAAAACTTTGCAGACTGCAACACAGTGCTTCATTCCTGTATGTTGACTGTGGTGAATGGAGATACTGTGGCAAGCTAATTTTCATACTGCTGTATTTTTTAACTTGGCTTTAATGTATTTGCAAAACAAGAGAAAGCAAAAGTGTGAAAACAGACGTGGAGTGTGTGATTGAAGGATTTCATGAACTTCACAGGGAACAAAGTCAAAACAAGTTATGGGAAAGAAAGTGAGGACAAACATATTACATGCATCACCGATGACTCTGAGTGGCATAGAAGATAACAGGCTTTCTCACCAAACACACATCGGTGCCCTGTCAGAGAGGCTAGGGCTGACCTAGTAGGGGGCTGTTCATGCTTTTTAAATGATTATGAAGAAAGAAACGTAGCAACAGATGTGATAGACTATGAAGGAATAAAAATGGACAGCCATATAAACCCATGGAAAAGTATTTAGGGGAAAATGTGGAGTTGATTCCAAATCATGGCAACCCTATATGTGTCAGAGTAGAACTGTGCTCCATAGGGCCTGCCCCCTGCCCCCAATAGGGTTTTCATTGGCTGATATGTAGAGAGTAGATGTCAGACCTTTCTTCCACGGTGACTCCAGGTGCTAACCTTGAAGTGCTAACCTTCTGATTAGTAGCTGAGTGCATTAACTGTTTACACCATGGGAAAACAGGAAAAAATAACTCAAGGACTCTAAGACTGTACACTGAGAAAAATAAAAAACCCAACCAAACTGTGGCTAATGAGTTGATTTTGAACAGAGCTACCCTAAAAGCAGAGGGTAGAACCTGCTCCACAGGGCTTCCAAGGCTGTCCTATTTAAAATAGGTACGATCTCTGCTGTCACCGGTTTAGCAGTCTAGGAGGGAAAAGTAAAACTAAAAAATTATACAAAATTATACTGGTTGACAACTGAGCCACACATTGCAGAAGAGAAATCGCCCCTGTGCTTGCTCATAATAGCATTCGATGCTTTCCAGTGGCCATTTTCAGATTATAGTCTATAGCAGTGGTTCTCAACCTTCCTAATGCTGCGACCCTTTCATACAGTTCCTCATGTTGTGGTGACCCCTCAACCATAAAATTATTATTTTTTAATCGTTTTTCTTTTTTTTTTAAATCATTTTATTAGGGGCTCATACAACTCTTATCACAATCCATACATCCATCCATTGTGTAAAGCACATTTGTACATTCATTTCCCTCATCATTCTCGTCCATAAAATTATTTTCGTTGCTAACTTCATCACTGTCATTTTGCCACTGGTATGAATCAGGCGACCCCTGTGAAACAGTCGTTCGACCCCCTAAAGGGGTCGCGACCCACAGATTGAGAACCTACGGGAAATATTCTTCTCTATGAAGATTTCTTGAATATCTTCTATTTCTAAAGTTCTATTTGCATAATCATAGTAGTCCCTGAACGGACAGTATTTCTTTCTGTTGTACATACCGACACTAAGTCCATCCCTAACCCCGTACCCTCGTTTACTACCGGGTTCTTGACCATTTCATTCCCACACCAAGTGACTTAGATGCTGTTTTCCCCATTAAACAGCCCAGGCAACTAAAACGGAGCCAGTTAGATTTAGGCTCCTCCCAACTCCTCCCCAAACACTCCCCACTGCGAAGCCTGCACCCCAAATCCGTGTCTCCGAGGTGCAACTTCATTCCCTCATGGACAATCCCTTATTTAATTTTTTTGCATAAATAAAAACAGATGGGCCTTCATCCACCCATCAGAAGCTACAGGGGGAAAATTGACCGTGTCCAGTTCTTTCGTCTCGAGTCGATTTGCATGAAGTCGGGGAGAGGCGTGGGAAGGGGGGGGGAGAAGGTGGAGATGCGCCCATGAACTTGATAAGTTCCCCGCTCTAAATAGGAAGGTATGAAAGGCCACTTCACCTTTCACCTGACTACCGTTCATTTCGCATTTCAGCATGGCTGCAGGGCCTAAAAAGCCAGGCGATAGATGCGCCTCAGCTCGACGGCCGGCCCCAGGTGCCCGGATGTTGTCCGAAGCTTCGAGATCTCATCCCTCTCTCTCGCTACTCAGCCTCCAATTCCTAAAACGCAACTACGCTTCCCGACGGGGTTAGACCCGTGTGGGCCACCGTAAGGCCGTCGCCAGCCCGACGTCGCGTTTCATTGGTTGTGGACGAGGTAGGCGGGGCGTCAGAGAGCCTGAGAGGAAGAGGGTGGCGGCGGCTGCTGTGACTGAACGGAGCCTGGTGACAGGATGGTGAGGGCGGCGGAGGCAGCCACCGAGGCCCGTCTCTCGGCCGAGGGGCTGCGCCGATCGGCGCCGCGGAGACGCTCTGGGCGAGGGCTGGGGCGGGCGCGGACGCCTTGGCCGGCGCGGCCCTGGCCGGCCTGGAAGAGGCCGCAGGAGGAATGGGAGCGGCTACCTCTCTCGGCCTCTCGCCCTGGCCGCGCCTCGCCGCCCCCGGGGCCGGGCCGGAGGGCGTCCCAGTGGAGAGGGCCCCCGCTCGCGGCTCAGTTTGTCACGAGACGCGCACACCCAGTCGGGGCAGGCCTTGGGCCTGTGCTTCAGGAAAGGAGCATGTTCTTCCGTCTCCAGATGTTCCCCAGCTTCTTCCTGGCCGACAGCACGCCCCGCTGCTGCTGCTGCTGGCCGGGGTGCTGCTGCCCACCCCCACGCCGCCACGTAGTCCGCGTGCAAAACGAGAAGTAGCGCGCAGAATTCCCCACTTGTTTTTAAGTCGGCCTCCGGGGAAAGCGGATAAAAAACGAACTCCCCTTTGCCCCTCAAATAACCTGCTAACCCGCTGTTGAACTGCGTGGTGTGCCCTCAGAGGACTGGATTAGGCAATTAAAATCGAATATCTTTTTTTTCTTTTCCTGGAGACTGCGACTCAGAGACTAGGATTCTTTCCTCGCCTGTGAACTCCCTGAAATTGCTTGGCAATGTTTGTGAGCGTGCACGTTCTGATGGGGAGAGGGCCAATCTTTGCACCAAGGGTTAATTTGAGGCGCTTTACTTCCCTGAGGCCATTACCCCTGTACCCGGAGGGGGCCCCTAGCTGCTGTCAGATTTTCTGGCTGCTCTTGAGCCCCACCTCCCACCCCACCCCACCCCAGGAAAAAAGAGAACTGTTTCAGAAAGAGCCCTGATGAATTTAGTATTAATTTTAATAAGGTTCATTGTAAAGGGACTTCTCTCTTTCATAGGCATCGATTGCATGTTTAAGATTGTCAGGATTCCGCGACTAACATTGCCCTTTCAAGAAGTGGCTTATAGAAGAAATAGCCAAAGATAAATGGCTTGTGCTATTATCACTTCTTTAACAGTATGAAAGCTTTAATCCCACGTGTGGTTTTTGCTTCTAGACAGACACCCTCTGTCGTTAACCCTGCCCACCTGTCACTGTGGAGCCAACAAAGAAGCCATAGAGGCATTTGGGACTTAGACAGATTTGAAATAGCTGTTCATATTTACAGGATAACTGTGCAGTAACTTCCCATTTGTTGGGGGCAGCAAATGCATTGTCACATTTGGGTTTCCTTTGGAAACAGTTATCCCTGTGAAGGCCTGACCTGTGATTCAGGTTTTGAGAGGTGAACACACTTTACATACAGGTCATAGTGTTATGTGAAGGAATTGTACAGAAGTCAGTCGCAGCAATTATTTTATGATTAGAAACATCGTTTGACAAAGGACCCCACAGACTTTCAAAACTTAGTATAAAATATCCAGTTTGTGGATGGCAGATTTGGGTATGTGGAAGGCCCAATTCTAGTTGGTAAAAAAGGGTGTTTGTTTTTACTATCTCTGCCTTTTCAATAAGGAGCCTTGGTGAAACGGTGGGTTATGCATTGGGCTGTAAACCTTAAGGTCAGCAGTTCGATTCTACCAGTTGCCTCGAAGGAGAAAGATGAGACTGTCAGCTCCCATAAAGACTACAGACTGGGAAACCCAAAGAGGCAATTCTCTGTCCAGTAGGGTTGCTATGAGTTGGAATTAACTGTGGGTTTTGTTTGAGCATCTTCAGTTGGCAGTTTCTTTACTCGATCATGTATTCACTGAGCTGTGTTAGATCCTCTGTAAAAAACAGTGACCTACCTGCAGCAGCATTTTCCAACTGCTAAAAATTTTTAAACAGTTTTACTGACATATAATTCACATACTATACAATTTGGTGGTTTAAATCTTAAAAGAGTTGCGCAACCAACTGCTAGAATTTTGAACATAAGATAATTAAAATAAAAATATCTGAGGGATGACTAGATCCTATGAATCCAGAAAATGTCAGCCTTCGTTTAAGCTATTACTGGTGAAATTTTCTGATTTTTATGGAAAAGTCTAAATAGAACAGGGAACAAAAAAGATGGGAGTTAAGATGAAGAACAAGAAAAATGCTAAAAGAAAAATCTAACAAGGCAAAAAATTTTAATACCTGTGTATGTGTCTCTAAAATTACAGCAAATTGTTCATTTGTTATTATTTGAGCAAAGCTGATTTTTAACATTTTCTTTCATAACACTTAAAAATCATTAACAATTGTCTGCATTTTTATTTGGATAAAGGTTCTTTTTTATGTTGTTGTTGGTTCCTTTTGTTGCTTTTTAACATTGGTCATGTTTCACCCTTTTTATTTTTCATCCCCTGTCTGCAATCAACTTCTCCATTCCACTAAGGCTGGGCACAGAGTAAGTTTCTTCTCTTAGCTCCTACTAACAGTGGTGGCTGGGTGGCTGATAACTGGGTTTCTTACCCTTTTAAGGTCTTCCAAAAAAGCCAAATTCCCATGCTTTGGTTGTGTTGGTTACTTATTGAATTTAACAAGACTGCCATTTCTAGGATCTTTTGTTATTAAAAAAATAAAACACAATCTATCCTGAACCTGACCTGTCAGAGTGTGTTAGATTTGGAACAAGGATATGCTTTAAAGTAATACCATTTGTTTCCCCTATAACTTGGCCCCTACTGGAAACAAAGAATTCTGTTCTAATAAGAACATTTACTATTTTTGAATCATTTGTGTGGTCATGCATACAATTTTAGGCTAATTGTTTTGTTACACATGGTGATGATCCATAGCCTAAATAGAATTTAGATAATTCTTATAGTGTGCCATGTTTTCCTAATGTTCTTTCTAGCACGTTCAGATTGACTGGCCCGGTCATTATTAGTCCCAAACATTTTCAGATATCTGTGGAGCCCTGGTGACATTTGGCTGCTAGCTAAAATGTCAGTGGTCTGAGCCTACTAACCACTCCACGGTATAGAGATATGGTTGCTGTCAAGTCGAAATCAACTTGATAGCAACAGTTTTGGTGGTGGTGGTAGTTTTTGGTTTTAAATGGAAATTTACCCTTTCATGAGTTTGTTTTCTTTAATATACAAATCAGTGTTTTACCTTTTTTCCCCCCAAAAAACCAACTCTCCACATTAACTATGTCCCTCAATCCATTTCTGAAGGGACCCGTCCCAGCTCAATGAAGATTTTTCTATATCCAGGTAGTCTTGTATTGATTACCAGCAAGGAGGAAAGTGTCATGGCAGTTCTTATTGGTGTACCCACTAGGGGTTATACCCAGTAAGATCTGCATGGGACACTGAGCAGGTGTCACAGAACTACCCAGTCTTATTAAAGAAGAAGCCCATTTCACATTTTCCTTGAAAGGGTGCTTATTCTGTAACCCAGCGTTGACGCTGTCTTTATAACACTCTGTCCTCTGTGCTCATTTTGATTTTTGTTGCCAAGTGAAGCAAACTTGTTTTAGTTAATCACTGTCATTTCACACCTTTTATTTTTGATTCATTTCAATTTGCAAAGTTTTCGGTGGCAAATTTGTTTTCTGTTGTAGATATTTTGTTTTCTCTGATCCTTTGAGGAAACAGTCATGCCTTCTTCAAATGTAGTTAGGGCCTGGTGTCCTGGTGGTGCTAAGGGTTAGGTGTTAGGGTATTAACTGCAAGGTTAGTGGTCCAAACCCACAGCTGCTTCAAGCAAGAAAGTTGAAGCTATCTATCTGCTTCAGAAACCCCGTGTAGGGTTGCAGTGAATCAGTACTGACTCGATGACAGTAAGTTTTTCATATAAGAAAATACCCTTTTATAGAACTGAGGTTTTGCTGCTAATAAACATGAAAAAATTGGTTTGGGTTGCCCTTTGGTAGACAGCATTTAAATAACCCTTTGACAATATTCATTCAGTTAAATGCCTAATTTAAATAATATATGTCGGATCTTAAGAAACTTTATAGATTGTTTTTTCTTTTATATTTTTAAGTAAAATGTATGCCATCCAAGGTGATGTTACACCTCTGAACCATCTACCTGCTAAAATTCATCAGTTAGCTGACCCTTCTTTTAAGAATACTCTTAAAAAAAAAAAAAAGCTCTGTACCCATGAAAGGTTATAAAACTGAGTTTTTTGTTTTGTTTTTAATTTGAGACATACACTGAGGATACATGGGCCTTTTAACCCAGGCGATAAAAATGAGGCAGAGTGAGGACTGTTAATACTGAACAGGTATCAAAGACTATAAACCAGAAGCACATATTTAGTCCCTCTGTCATAAATGGTTATTAGGTTTTTTTTGAGGGGGGGGTGATGGTGGTGGTAATAGTTTACTGAACAAATAATGCCATTTTTTGGCTATTTCTGCAGTGTCAGACTAATAAATACAAATTATCAAGTAAGCTCTTTAGACATACATACATATTTAACAATACCCTCTGTGTTCCTGGAGTTTTTATGAAGTTTTGCATTATAACTGCAGAAATAAGAAACAGACTATCAGTTTTCCAAGATACCAAATCTCATAGGGCCCAGTAGTATATTTTCATCCTGAATTTTTTTTTTATTCACAGTATTTTTTAATTCTCTAAATGAATCCTGTTAACTGAAAGCTTGACAATTTAAACCCACCAGCCATGTACAGAAGAAACCTGTCTGCTTCTGTAAAGATTTAAAATCTGTGGAGCAGTTCTATCCTGTCCTAAAGTGTCAGTATGCATCAGAATCAACTCGATGGCAGTGGGTTTGGTTTCAGTTAACGGAATCCTTTTAGAATGCTTGATTTTGTTCTTGCTAAAGAGAATGACAAACTATTGTTTATGCACAACTATCTGACCAAGGAAAAAAAAGACGGATTTAGAACAGAGTATGTGTGCTCAGTTTGCTTGTTGCAGTGGTCACGACAGGAATGGCACAGATAACTTCTGTTCTCTCTTGAGTTCTGGAATCTCTGAGAAGTTTACTATAAAAGGGGGAGTGATCAAAGGATGATGTGGACGTGTAACTACCTCGGCATAGTGTGGGTCATATTTTGACATCCTGTTGAACATTATCTGTTATCTCACTTGGCACTTTCAAGTTGGTGCTGGTATTAGGAGATCTGCACATCCCCCACCGCTGCAACAGTCTGCCAGCTAAATTCAAGAAACTGCTGGTTCCGGGAAAGATTCAGCACATTCTCTGCACAGGAAACCTTTGCACCAAAGAGAGCTACGACTATCTCAAGACGCTGGCCGGTGATGTTCATATTGTGAGAGGAGACTTCGATGAGGTGATGGGGCCCAAATAGTTCCCTTTCCTGCTTCATATATGGGTTTACATCTAAATGTGTATATTAGCTCTATCCTTCCTCAAATATTTTTGTTTCAAATTTTCCAAAACAAAAGTTTTGAGTATACTTTTTGAACTGCACATACCCCTCCCTTACCTTTTGAAGTGCACTAATTTGGATTGCCCACTCAACATTAAATACTCGTTCAAATTAGTCCTGCGCCACCGAGTAGCAATGGCTCTGTTCTGTTTTATAGTGACATCACTTCGTTTCTGACATTGCTTTCTGCACTTGTCACCTCTCCACCTGACTGCCCTGTCCTAAACCATCATTGTCACTCTCCCATATCACTCTTTCCTGATTCCATCTTTCCACATTCCCAAGTTTGATCTCCAGATAGCAAACAGGATGATCCTTGTGAATGAAGTAAGATCACATCATGATTCTGTTGAAAGCTCTCCCCTGGCTCTCTGGCTCCAGTGGACATTACAAGGACCAGAGGAATTTAAGAGTGACTGGGTGAGTGAGTGAGTGACGTGTGTGTGTGTGTGTGTGTGTGTGTGTGTCTGTGTGTGTGTGAGAGAGATATCTGTATCTTGCTTTTGGTGATGATTATATGACACGTTTATCAAGAATTGTTGTTATATACTAAAAAGGGTCATTTGACTGTATGTAAATTGTACCTCAACAAACTTGATTTAAAAAATCATTAGGGTTCTGAAGTTATATCTTGGCCCTTTATCAAATAAGGAGATCTTAAGCAAATTATTGCCTCTTTCTGAACCTTTGTTTCCTCGTGTAAAATGTGATTGGACTCCTGCCAGTATTAGAAGTTTAATTTAGCATGCTAAACTTGATTCCAGTGTAAAACACATTTTAATGAAGGACTAAGAAGGCCAAGACTGATGAAGCAAGACTCTATTGATACAGACCTCCTAGAAAAAAGGGGTTGACGAGAGTAGCCCTTATTGGAAAGTATTACAGGGCTGCCTGTATTACCAACATTTGGAAGGGGGGAAAAAAAAGACAATTTATATTCCTGGAAACATGCTGCTTTATAACTTATTTAGCCTGGTTGGTGCTAAAGACACATGGCAGTATCTTCGTGTGTGTGTGTGTGTGTGTGTGTGTGTGTGTGTGTGT
>NW_022111312.1:11621919-11622157 GCF_000313985.2 Echinops telfairi
AGAACCTGAATTATCCAGAACAGAAAGTCGTGACTGTTGGACAGTTCAAAATTGGTTTGATCCATGGACATCAAGTTATTCCATGGGGTGACATGGCCAGTTTAGCCTTGCTGCAGAGGCAGTTTGATGTGGACATTCTTATCTCGGGACATACCCACAAATTTGAAGCTTTTGAACATGAAAATAAATTCTACATTAACCCAGGTTCTGCCACTGGAGCATATAATGCCTTGGAAAC
>NW_022111312.1:11622515-11633829 GCF_000313985.2 Echinops telfairi
AAACATTATTCCTTCATTTGTGTTGATGGATATTCAAGCTTCTACTGTTGTCACTTATGTGTACCAGCTAATTGGAGATGATGTGAAAGTAGAACGAATCGAATACAAAAAATCGTAAAGCCAGGCCTGTCCTAATATTTCTGTTTGTTTGTTTGTTTTCTGTCCCCTCTGTTTAAATCAATTAAACATTTAAAGCCACATTATGCCACTTTTATAATTTTTTGCAGTAAAATATATCTTCTCTGTTCTTAATTGCTGTAAACTCCCTGTAAGATCTAAGAATATATTTAGTTTAGTCTTTGATTTCTATGAAAAATTGTCTACCATGGAGTAAATGACCAGCTGTTAGGAAAAAGTTTATCATGATAAATACCTTCAAAGTTGTTACTTGGAATTTTATTATGAAAGTGCATGAGGGCAAAGAATATAGACTTCCTTATATACACTTTATTCAGAAATAAACCTTAATCTTCCATTTATGCTTTCTTGATCACTTGTTTTTAATTTTAAAAACCTTAAAAATGAGAGACTAGATGGGGGCAACAAATGCACAAATGTGTTTGACGTAATGGATGCATGTATGGATTGCGATGAGTTGTATGAGCCCCTAATAAAATGATTTTTAAAAAAATAGACTAAGTGAAACTGTGGAGAAGTATTCAAGTGATGAAGTTGACAGAGGAAGAGAGCTCCCTTGCATCCTCATGTGAACTTGTATTTTCTAAATATTTTCTACATAATAGAAAATGTGAATATGAAACCCATTGTGATTTTTAAAAAAATAATCATTAGGGGCGCATACAACTTATCATAATCTGTACATACGTCATTTGTGTCCAGCACTTTAGTACATATGTTGACTTCATCATTCTTACAACACCCACTTTCCACTTGAGCCCCTACCATTATGATTTTTTAACTGTTGCAATAATTGCCTTCCTCTCATTTTTCAAGGTTCAACAAATTATTTTTAAAACTTTAGTAGAGGACACGTGAATATAGTAAAAAAATCCTCTTATCATTGCACGTACTCCGAAATTAATGTAGTTAGTCTAATTATATATATATAGCATTTTCATGAAGTAGGAAAGATCAGAATTTCCATATTTTAATTGTATTTAATCAGCAAATATTTTGTAAGTGCCTACTTTGCAAGCCAGGGTGTTACTCTCTATCCCGATGCTGTTGTAGGAGAGGGTACCCCCCAAAACCAGAATTCCTCTGCACACCACCTCCCTCCCCCGCAAAGCTTTTTTTTTTCTTCACAAAACAACCTTAACACCTTCAAAGTACTCTCCATTACACTTAATACATTTGTCAAATCTACAATTCCATTCATGGAAACATTTTTCTTTTTATTTTTAAACATTTTTCAAACTCATGTTTGTGTGGCTGACAGCACCTCTCTCATTAATCACTGCCCTTTCCCTCTGCATTCTCAGAAACAAAAAGTCACACGGAGCAAGGTCAGGTAAATAAGGTACATGGGGCAAGAGGCATGCTTTTTTTTTGCCCAAAGCTGGCACACTGAGATGGCTGTGAGTAGGTGCATTGTTGTGTCAAAACTAGTCTTCCGTCTGCCACAAACCAGGCCTTTTTTAGTCACACACAATTACTCTAAATAGAAAGCTTGATTAACAGTCTGATCTGGTGGCACAAACTCCAAATGCATTATGATTCATCCGTTTGGGAAGTTGACAGACGTCCAGAACAAGGTCTGTCATCAATCGACAATTTCACCTTTTTTGAAATGAGGAAACCACTTGAGTTTTAGGGCGTTTTTGTAAGCTGTGTTCAACATCACAACAATTTCTGGACATTTTTCCCGAGCAGGAAACAATATTTCACAACCCCACACTGCTCTCTTAATCATCACAAAAATGTTCAAGCAAAACTGTTTTTACGAACAAATTCACTATGACCAGAGATACCTTCCCAGGCAACGCCACTAGGTGCACTAACTCAGCGGGTTGCTCAGTGCTCTACTACAGAAGCTCCCCAGCCTGGCGCCGTTCCAGGGTTGTTGGGGGTATCCCCTCGTATGTCAGGGTATTGTAGAGTTTTGCTCGGATTAAAGTATTCTAATTGCTGAAGTTTTAGAAGAAAGGCACAAAACGATGCATTCGTTAATCTGAGAGAAAATAACTCCAGTTTAATGGCAAGAAAAAATTGAATAGTGGCAAACTAGAAAGACAAGCACATTTTAAGTTTATTACACAGCTACCACAGGCACAGTGAACTACATCAAACCAATTACATTGCTGTAAAAGGTTCTGAACACTTTTTTTTCAAACAAATTTCTTAATGACCTCATGGTAAATAACACCATTCTAAACTGAGGACACAATTCACAACCCCTCCCCCCACCTTTGGCACATTGTCTGGATGAAGTTGGTGTTTAAATTCAAAACAATGTCAAGTCAACATCAGATGTTCTCCTTGTTCTTCAATTGACATTGATTGCATACACTTATTTAGTAAATCGTCTTCCTTTTTTTCTTCAATCATACATGATTCCAAATCATTTGTAGAAGCTGAAGAAAAAAATAAGAGTTTAAACTATCTGATTTGGAAGTAAAGTTCAATTTCATCATGAAAATTCAGAATTTTCAAAATGACTTAGCTTAATAAGCCTTCAGTAAGGGCAAATTACCTGCAATTTTTAAAAAGCTTAAGTCTACCCTAGATCATCACCAATAAGATATAAAGTACTGTATTATAACATTCTCTGTTACTAAATTTCCTTTTATAATTGATTTTAGTAATAACCTAAAGTAGGTTTAGCCAAAATCTTTTAATCAGGAAGGAGTGGAGTTGGTCAGCATCTCTTCATTTCCCGTTAGTTTCTCCTCTCCTGGGCCCCTTTCTCCTACCTGAGGTTTCCCCTGACACTTCTCTTTGTACCTGGCCTTCCCTTCTCTCTCTAACTGCAGTTGTACGGGAAAGAAGGCATAAAACAGTGCATTGGCTGCCTGTCCTCACTGGACAGGCAGAGGTGGTATCACCCCAGTGCTGAGTGGCAGTGCCCCACAGCATTAGGGTTGTAATGACTTCGCTATCCACTAGGTAGTAACTTCAGAAGATTATTCAAATCCATTTAATCCTTTCTACTTGATCAAATCTAAGGAACACTTCAGAACATTCCATCTCTCTTCCTCTTCCTGACTGATTTTGTGGTGCTGTGGACTGAAGGTAGAAGGATCCTTTACACGGATCCTTCCCAAGTTTGGGTTTGTTGGAATTGCATCTGTTAAGTTTGGGTATCACTTGCTTGACTTGCCTCCATTGCTTGACTACCAAACAAAATAGAAGTGATGTGTAACTCATTCAGGCAATTCCAACTCATGGTGATCCCATATATATCAGAAATGTGGTCTATAGGATTTTCAATAGCTGATTTTTTGGGAAATGAATCACCAGGCTTTTCTTCCTCTGCACATCTGGGAGGAATTGAACCTTCAACCTTTCAGTTAGAAGGTGAGCATATTAGCCATTTGCACTATTCAGATTCTTATAAAGTGAGCCCATTGTAAACTATTAGATGCTATACAAAATATGTCAATCACTCAAACAGGGCAGTGTCCTAAAAACTGCTGTGGCTTAAAGTCACGCTTTATAAGCATCAACCCTTGGAGATCTGCTTCCGAAAGTTCACAGCTTTCAAAACCTGTGGAGAATCCTACTCTATACATAAGGAGTTCATCATGAATTGGAAACAACTGCAACTAACAACCTTGATGTTAACAATCTGGAACAGGGTTTCCCAAAGTGGGCATGACCACCCCCTGGGGGATTTCGGAACCATCCAAACCAAAACCAAACTCACTGCCATCGAGTCAATTCCAACTCGGCCTTGTTGTCATAGTGGGTTACCTGTTGGGCTGTAACTGCAAGGCTGGAACCTGGAAACTAGTTGCCCCCTGGAAGAAGGATGAGGCTTTCTACTCCCATACAGAGTTAGGGCTTCAGAAACTCAAGAGGCAAGTCTACCAATTGGTTACCAATTGGAATCAGCCAACGGGCTGCAAAAATAAATACTGTACCCTGGATTGTGGGCCTCAGTGCAAATGTGTTTAATTGCCAAAGGGATGCCGAGTTGGTTTGTTTTGTCTTGTTTCTGAAAAGGTCAATTAAGCCTTATGAACCTATGTTGAAAATTAAAAATGCCTTAAATTCCATTCCTCTGGGTCGTATATTATTTCAAAAGAAAGCAAAACATGTATTTCTTTTCTTTTTTTTTATTTAGGGGCTCATAGAACTGTTGTTGCAATCCATACACACATCAATTGTGTAAAGCGCATTTGTACATCATTCTCAAAACATTTTCTCTCCACTTAAACCCCCGACATTAGGTCCTCATTTTTGCAAAACATGTATTTCATCTGTTATTTGAATTTACTTAGATCCTTCAGTGGCACAAACTATTTGCTAGTGTCAGTTGCTAACTAAAACATTAGCGGTCCACCCAGAAGCATCAAGGCAGAAAGACCTTAACATTCCATTCCTGTCAGATTGAAAACCCTCTGGAGTTCAGTTCTTTGCTGACATACTTGGGGTTGACCTGAATTGAAATTGATTGGCACCAGCAGGTTTGGCTTTGGGGTTCAGTCATGGAAATGAAACTGTCTTTGTGTTCCTTGTATTTTAAGCAACAGATCTGTGCAGATGCCTTTTTTTTTTTTTTTAATTCCACACTTACCTGGTTGCATGAACGGTCTGCTTGGTCTTCTAATGATCTTCAGTGACTTACATCTTGTTTTGGCTGCATACCCAGTTTTTAACCTGCAAGAAAGGGGAGTATCTTACTTGGAGCCCAAAAAGTGAGCGATTCTCTGATCTGTGTGAGAAACCATGCCAACTGCATGCTTCAGCATCACCAAGAATATTTTCTCAGCCCCCCAATTCTGCTGGGACTTCTTAACCCAGACATGCAGAGCTCACTATTACAGTGCAGATTCAGTGCTCAAATCTTCATTTTCCCCCTTTTCCTTTTTCACCTTATTACACTCCTCTGTGCAGAAGCAACCATATGCTTTTTCCTTTTGTAAGTTTTTGTATTTGAAATTTGAGTAGGAGTTATATTGAAAAGGGAAGACTTCCCTCTCTTTTGCTGATCAAGAAGTGTTTACACATCCAGAAAATACTTTCAAAAAGAAGTGGCATATTCCAGTCAGCTCTGTGAAGAGTAGGAGAGCAACCTTTTGTGCTTTTAGTCCAACCTGGCCTATGTTTAACCAACTGAATTAAAAATAATGGACTTTGGCCACGAACTTTCTGAAGCCCCTCTTATTAGGGAACACAAACTTTAGAATCATTTAGCATTCAAGTAGAACTAGGCATTTCCTCCATTGTAAACAAGAAACAAACCCGTCTTTGTTTCTCACTGGTCGCCAAAGGAAATGGGGTATGATCATTTCAGGTGCACAGGCCATGGAGATGCTGGATGGCCCCAACTCTTCTCTTTCCAGTTGGTGTCGCCATGTGGTGCAAGGATAATGCTGCCTCTGGGAGTAACATGAGCTGAGGCGGCTCCTGTGGTGAGTGAGGACACCTGTCATACAAAGCACCTGTTAAAAGGCCAGACCACTCTTGGGAGAGCTCCAGAGAAGTGTGGGGAGGTGAACCTGCCTGGCTTCTGGGAGCTGTGCCGAATCACATGCATGTACTGCCTCTTCATTAATGTCCTCAGGTAGCTGGCGTTGTAGAGCTTAGCGATGCTGCACAGATAGCGCTTCTGGCCGATGGTGAGGTCGGGATGCTGAAACACAAGAGAAAGCAAGCGGAGTTGGCCAGTGTTTTGAATGGAGGTGAGCATCATGACGTATCTGAAAGGATGGATGTATTTGGTGACTTTGCACCTGTGCACACTAAACTTCTGCAAATGTAATGCTGCTGACTTGCTAAAACGCTGGTAATTTGCCAAAAAGAAAGAAAGCTGTGTCACCAGGGGTGGTGGTGGTAATTGCCACTTCACTTAGGGGACTCCGACCTGTTCTGATAACCACTGTTTCTGACAAACCAGGAGATGTGAAGCTGAGTTCCCACGGGCCTCTGTGGGTGCGTCTTGCCATCTCAAATGGTTTTAATAGGAGGAGCTTCAAACAGGAGAAAAATTCCATTTTGCCACAAAATTTTTGAAGTGCTTTCATATTTAAGGTTCCAAAAAAAAAGTTTAACGTGATATTTACAAGCAACCCAACTACTCAGCTTCATCTCAACTAAAATAGCCCTCACAGCCTCAGCTGGGCAGGAGGAGGAACGGTTGGGGCTCTCAACATAGGTCGTTTTCATTCTCCTTACTAGTATAAGTAGTGCAGCTAACATTCACGAAGAGACAGGGCTCCACTGTGTGCATACCAGGCAGCTCCAAAACGTTTGCAGGAAACGTAATTTAAGAGAGAATGGAATTTTTCCATGAATGCTTAAGCCCCTCATAGATGTGCATGGGTACGTGCACGTGCGCACATACGCACACTATTTACAGAAATGTTATAACACCAGAGAAGATTCAAAATGTTCATTAGAAAAGTTGCCCAGATTGCACAGATGTTTAGTAACCAATTCACATTGTAAAAGAGATGACACTTCGGCAGTTAGGATCTTTGATGGGCAGAACAGGTCAACAGCTATTAAATGTTTGCTTATTATCCTTTTGCTACCAATTATTCAGTCTGAGTAATATTCTTTATGAGGTTGGGGTTCCATCTCTAGGACAGCACTTTCCTTAGATATCTTTGTGCTTAAGATATTAAACTTTCAGAGTAAAGGTACTTCTAAGTCTCATGAAGCCCCACAGGAACTCATAGGTTAAGGAGAATCTATAATGATATTTATAGGCTGCTGGTATACCTTATTATCTGCCAAGCCTTGCCCTTGAATTAGCTTATCTTTCATAAAAACTTCAGCTCTGAATACATAGTACTGGTATTTAAATAAAGCACCACATTTTGTTAGCATACCTTCCGAAAGGATGTATCCTTCATTGATTTAGGGATGTGAATTGCTTGAATTTGAGGAGTTTTCCAGAACTCTTGCAGTGTGGCTGTGTGTGAGTCCACCTTGTGTCCATCTTTGAGTCTCTCTGTGGGCAAGGACATTTTCATGTAAATTCCATAAGTCAAGGTCAGTTCAACAAATTATTAAAAGATATGTTGGTTAGATATTTGTCAACTACAAGGTTGGCAGTGCAAACGCACCAGCCACTCCTGGGGAGAAAATCAGGGTATCTGCTCCCTTTACACTTTTACAGTCTCAGAAACTCCCTGGGGCATTTCTGCTTTGTCCTGTAGGGTGATTATGGGTTAGAATCAACTTGATGTTAGTGGGTTATATCTATTTACATGTATCAGTGATTATTCTGGTATATGGTTTTAAGTATTTTACACCAGATTGTTAAATTTGAAGCTGCTTATGTCATTTACTTTCAAAGGTTGATACTTACTATGTAATGCTAACATAATTTTTATTCATTGTGATTCAAAGGGGGCAAAGCTGATTCCTTTTGTTAAATTATATGTGGGCAATATTATTTTGAACTCAGTTGAGATGCAAACTGTTGACAGTCACTCCATCTTTCTATTTGTGAGGATATGAAAGCATTAATAGTAAAAATCAGTCAGAATATACCATGCTCACATCCATTTAATCTTAGAAATAATACATCTGATAGAATCAATTTTTTTGGTGAAGCAATAGTTTGTTTAGTCTTATTACTGTTGAGCATTCTACCATTAATATGTCATTTTTTAAATAAATCATTTTATTGGGGGGCTCATACAACTCTTATCACAATCCATACATACATCCATGTGTCAAGCACATTTGTACATGTTGCCATCATCATTCTCAAAACATTTACTTTCTACTTGAGCCCTTGATATTAGCTCATTTTTCCCTTCCCTCCCTCACGAACCCTTAATAACTTATAAATTATTATTTTTTCACATCTTACACTGTCCAATGTCTCCCTTTACCCACTTTTCTGTTGTCCATACCCCAGGGAAGGTTATATGTAGATCTTTGTAATCGGTCTCCCCTTTCTCCCCCACCTTCCCCTTATCCTCTTGGTATCGCTATTGGGTTTGAAGGATCTGTCCTGAATTCCCTGTGTTTCCAGCTCTGATCTGTACCAGTGTCCATCCTCTGGTGTAGCCAGATTTATAAGGTAGACTTGGGATCATAATAGTAGGGGGATAGGAAGCATTAAAGAACTCGAGGAATATTGTATGTTTCATCAGTGCTATACTGCAACCTGACTGGCTCGTCTCCTCCCCACAACCCTTCTGTAAGGGGGTGTCCAGTTGCCTACAGATGGGCTTTGGGTCTCCACTCCGCACTCCCACTCATTCACAATGATATGGTTTTTTGTTCTTTGATGTCTGATACCTGATCCCTTCGATACCTTGTGATCACACAGGGTGGTATGTTTCTTCCATGTAGGCTTTGTTGCTTCTGAGCTAGATGGCCACCTGTTTATCTTCAAGCCTTTAAGACCCCAGATGCTATTTCTTTTGATAGCCAGGCACCATCAGCTTTCTTCACCACATTTGCTTATACACCCACTTTGTCTCAGCGATCATATTGGGAAGGTGAGCATCATGGAATGCCAGTTTAATAAAACAAAGTGTTCTTCCATTGAGGGAGTACTTGAGTAGAGGCCCAATGTCCTCTGCTACCTTAATACTAAACCTATAAATATATGCACATAGATCTATTTCCCCATCATCATATATAAATATATTTACATATATACATGCCTGTATTTAGACCTCTATAAATGCCCTTTGCCTCCTAGTTCTTTCCTCTATTTTGTTAGAATAAATTTTAAGTGGTTTTCCTAGTATAAGACTCAAGACAGGATAACACATATTTTCTCTCTTTAATGGTACCTAAGTTCATTAAAACTGATTTTACAGAGTTTCAGTTATATCATTGTTTTTCATAATGTGGGCAGAACAAAAGAATAACCTTTTAATTTTTTTAATGAATCATTTTATTGGATGTGCTTTTTCAAATCTTGTAACAATCCATCATTCAATAGGATTAAGGACACTTGTACATGTTGCCATCAACATTTCCAAAACAATTTCATTCTACTTGAGCCCTTGGTATCAGCTCCTCTCCCACCCTCGTGAATTCTTGATTAATTAGATATTATTCATTTTATTTCCTGTCTTACACTGTCCATTGTCTCATTTCAACCACCTTTGTTATTTGTCCCCCTGGGGGGGAGCTATTTATAGAACCTTATGATGTGTTCCTCCTTGCTCCATCTTCCCCCTCCATCCCCCTACCCTCATGATATCACTACTCCCACTACTGTGCCTGAGCCTTTTATCCGTCCTGAATTCTATGTCCTGAATTCCAGAGCTCTTATCTGTACCAATGTGTGTACTCTTGTCTAGCCAGATTTGTAAGGTAGAACTGAGTCATAGTAGTTGGGGGGTAGGGAAAGGAAGCATTCAGGAACTAGAGGAATGAAGTGTGTTTTGTCAATGCTATACTTCACCCTGGTTGAATCGTCCCCTTCCTAGTAACCCCTCTGTGGGGGGATGTCCAATCATCTACAGATGGGCTTGGGTCTCCAACTCCCCTCAACCCAATTCTACCTTACAAACCTGACTAGACCCGAGCATGTACACTAGTACAGATAAAAGCTTGCAATACAGGGAATCAAATACAGACAACCCTCAGGACCAATAATGAGAGTAGTGGTACCAGGAGGGTGCGGGAAGGTGGGGGGAGATCACAATGATCGACATATAACCCCCTCCCAGGGGGATGGACAACAGAAAAGTGGGTGAAGGGAGACAGCGGTTGGTGTAAGACATGAAAAAAATTATAATTTATAAATTATAAAGGGTTCATGAGGGGGGTAGGGGGAAGGGAGGGAAAGAGCTGATACCAAGGGCTCAAGTAGAAAGAAAACGTTTTGAAAATGATGATGGCAACATATATACAAATGCGCTTGACAATTTATGTACGTATGGATGGTGTTAAGAGCTGAAAGAGCCCCAAAAAATGATTTAAAAATAAATAAAAACTCATTTCATTATGTTTCAGGTGAAAGTTTATATAGCAAATTTGTTTCCCATTCAAAAACAATTTATATTTTTGTTCAATTCATAACAATTTCTGTTCTGCTCAGAGCATTTTAAGTCCTGTTCCCTGACTTTGTTTGCTAGCCCCACAGTATGTCATCACTATCCCCACTTCCACTCTGCCTACCCTGATTCTGTCCCTCCAGTTTCCTTGCTCTTCCTCCATTTTTCATGTTTGCTTGGGCAAATGTTGCCCGTTTGGTCTCATAGTTAACTAGTTTAAGAGTTGACTCGTCTAAACGTCACATTCCTCTTTATTAATTAAATGATTTATTTATTTTGGCCAATCTAGTATTTGGCTGGAAGGTGTCCTCTGGGAGTGACTTCAGATTCCGATAAAAAGAGGGTCTAAGGGAGAGAGTTGAGGGGATTCCTCCAGTTCCATCAGTCCAGTAAGTCTGTCTTTCCTATGAATTTGAATATTGATCTACATTTTTCTCCCATCCTAGCCAAACCTATTGTGTCCCTGGGTCAGAGTGGTCCTCAGTGGCAGTAGGACACCAGATCTAGCTCTTCTGATCTTAGGTCAGAGGAGGCTGTGGTGGTTCCTGTGGACGATTAGTCCTGTGGACTAATTTCTTCCTGGAGTCTTTGGCTCGCTTCCCTCTCCCTTGCTCCAAATGGGGAGAGACCAGTACTTGCATTTTAGATGGCCACATGCAAGCTGTTAAGGCCCCAGAGGCTACTCTCCAACGAGGATGTCGAATGTTCTCTATTCGTGCATACCTTTCAGTGTCTTCCTTTGTCTGGTCATGTTGGTCCCCCATACTGTGTATTGTCTTTCCCTTCCCCAGAATTAACACATGTCTATTAGTGAGTGATACTTGCCCCCCACCCCTTCCCATCCTTGGTTACCATCGACGAATATGGCTTTCTTTGTGTAAACCTACCCTTGGCTTTTTATAATAGTGGTCTCATACAATATTTCTCTTTTGTTATTGACATTTCTCTCAGCATAAAAAAATCCCAGATTCATCCAATTACAAGATGTTTTTTGAACTCGTCGCTACTCTTTAGTGTGAAAAAAACAACAACCCACTTTTCAATAAAAATCAAAGTGAAGCACAATTCCCAGAAGAAAAGGAACTAGTTTTCTAGTTTCAGACATGTTGAGAACAGATTAAAAAAAAATTTTATTGTGGGCTCATACAACTCATCACAATCCATACATCCATCCATTGTGTCAAGCACATTTATACATTTGTTGCCATCAT
>NW_022111312.1:11633929-11635531 GCF_000313985.2 Echinops telfairi
CTCATTTTCCCCCCTCCCTCCCCGCTCCCCCCTCCCTCATGAACCCTTGATAATTTATAAATTATTTTGTCATGTCTTACACTGTCCGATATCTCCCTTCACCCACTTTTCTGTTGTCCATCCCCCAGGAAGGGGGTTATATGTAGATCCTTGTAATCGTTTTTCCCCTTTCTACCCCCACCTTCCCTTCACCCTCCCAGTATCGCCACTCTCACCACTGGGTCCTGAGGGGTTCATCTGTCCTGGATTCCCTGTATTTCCAGTTCCTATTGTACCAGTGTACATCCTCTGGCCTAGCCGGATTTGTAACGTAAAATTAGGATTATGATAGTCGGGAGGAAGCATTTAGGAACAAGAGGAAAGTTGTATGTTTCATCATTGCTACATTGCACCCTGACTGACTCATCTCCCCTCCGCGACCCTTTTGTAAGGGGATGACCAATTGCCTACAGATGGGTTTTGAGTCCCCACTCTGCACTCCCCCTCATTCACAATGGTATGATTTTATGGAGAACAGATTCTTAATCTAGGTTAAGCACTTTAATTTGAGGAAGATCAACATCTGATAAAATGTAATCAACAAAGCCCTTTTTGTACCCCTATCTTCACACGGCCACTGATGCAGAGATTAAATGGTATCTTCTTGAGTTTACATAAATTAACCATATAGTATGTGACCTTTTTTGTGGGACTTCTTTCTCTCAGCACAATTATTCCTGAGATCCATCCATTCTACATGGAGTAATAGTTGATTCTCTTTTAATGCTGGCTAGAAGTCTATTACACATATATTATACCTCAGTTTAATTTTCTTTCCATTTGTTATGAACACTTGGACTTTTTTAGTTGACTACTGCAGATAAAAGGGCAGATTTTAAGTTATATGCAAATAGCTAGTGAATGTAATTAGCAGTGTCTTGTTTCAGTATTATCAATTAATAAAAGGCCACTGTAATTTGGTATTTTAAACCTTAGCTATTTCTTTAAAATTTTGCCAAACTGGATGCTTAGTGCAGATAGCTAAGTTATATTTGCATGCTTCAGGTCGAACTACTTTGTTTGCTAACAATTGAAATTGACCCCGAGAAATTATATTGTGATGACCCTTGAGATATTATTTGAAATCTATAATCATAGAAGGAATACAAATATAACATTTCTAAGGTTTATTTTTTAAACCTTTTTTTCAAGTTAATAAAAACCTTTTTCAAATAATAATAGTGAGCTCATTATGTAAGAATTATCTCTTGTTCCCTGCTGAGACATTATTTCTGAGGTGCATATTAAAGAACTAGAGGAAAGTTGTATGTTTCAACGTTGCTACACTGCACCCTGACTGGCTTGTCTCCTCCCTGCGACCCTTCTGTAAGGGGATGTCCAATGGCCTACAGATGGGTTTTGGGTTTCCACTCTGCACTCCCCCCACCATTCACAATAATATGATTTTATGTTCTTTGATGCCTGATACCTGATCACTTCGACACCTTGTGAGCTCACAGGCTGGGGTGCTTCTTCCATGTGGGCTTTGTTGTTTCTCAGTTAAATGGCCCCTTGGTTATCTTCCAGCCTATAAGACCCCGGATTCTATATCTTTTGACAGCC
>NW_022111312.1:11635917-11638074 GCF_000313985.2 Echinops telfairi
AATATATTTGCATATGTACATGCCTGTATTTAGACCTCTATAAATGCCCTTTGCCTCTTAGCTCTTTCCTCTATTTCCTTTTACTTTCCTCTTGTCTCACTATCATGTTCAGCCTTCCTTTGGGTTTCAGTAATTCCTCTTGGTTACATTGTCCTTGATTAATCCCTACCAGGGCTCTAACACCCTCCTTGCCACTGATTTTGGATCATTTGTTGTTCTCTTGTCCCTGGGTTGGTTAACACCACATTCCTTTCCCCCACTTCCCTTTCTCCCATGTCCCCCCCACCCAAACATGTGTCCTGTTGTTTTCTCCTCCAGATTGTTTATCCAGCCCATCTTATTAGATAGCCTTCAGAGATAATAATATGCACAAAAAAACAAGACAGAGCAAAACAAAGTAACAAAAGAAAACAAAACAATGACAAAAAAACCCAACAATGACCAAAAAAAGAAAAGCCTGTAAATAGTTCAAGGTCTGTTTGTTGACCTTTAGGAGTATTTTCCAGTGGAGTCTGATGGGGTGCCACGCCCTGGCCCCAAAGTCTATTTTTGGTACTCCCTCAGGACTTCCTTGCTCTGCCCACTTTTCATTTTTATCTTGATGTTTACAAATTTTGCTTTTATATAATTAATTCAAGCTACTTAACATACTGATAATTGTTAAAAGTTCTTTTTTTTAAAAGAATTTCTTTAGACAAATTATTTCTTTCTACATCTTGGATGAAAAAGTATTAATTTTATTTTTGGTATGTGTGTTGTTTCTTTTTAAAATTTAACTCTAATAATGTTTAGGCAGGAATCTAAATCAATGAGACCAAAAATGAATGCACATAAGATGACCATATTTTAATATAAATATACACACAATATACATACACACAAAGCACACAAATATATGAGGAGGTTTCAAAAAAATCCCTGGAAAAATTGAATGAAAAGATAATATATTTTTTCCGTGGACTTTTTGAAGCCTTCCTCATAATACATGTATGCATATATGTTTTTTTCATAAATAACTACAAGGATTGTAAAGTTTTCCAGGAAAGACAAATGTGAGTCCAAGTTCATATAGAGGTGGACTGAAATGAGACATTTTAAAACCACTATCATTGCTGTGCTTTATTTATTTATTTTACTAAAAGGATAAAGATTTTTTTCTAAGAATAAAGATTTTTATTAAGCATTGGAAGTTGCGTTCAATAGCCTTCACATACACCACAATCCAACCACAGCTAATCAAATTCAACAGCAGTTCATTGTAGCACAATCCATAAGTTAGGGCAAAACTTCCTCCCACTTACAGTAAGTTCCTATTTAGCTCTTGTGAGCAGGGAATGGGTTCTTACACTCACTTCTGATCACTAGTGTATGATGACGAGCATGGGGATATTTATATAAAAATGAATAGGAAGTGATTCTGATTTCAAAGTACATTGTTGGACAGTTCCTGTGATATACATAAAGTCACTAAATTCTTCCTCCCTTACCCTGTGGTTGTTAAGTGTCCTTGAGTCAGTTCTGACTCAGAGTGACCCTGTACAATGGACCAGAACAATGTCTGGTCCTGCTCCATCGCTAAGTTGTTATGTTTGACGCCATTTTTGCTGTCCAATGGGCTCCCTCACCCTAAAACCCCCCCCCCAAAAAAAACACCCCACATCAATAAGTAAGAGGTCTTTGGGGGCCAATCTTACTCTGTAAACTCCAGCAGAGAACTGGTGAGTACTTTGAAAGCACTGTCATTTACTTCAAGTGAGAGGAAAAATAGCAGCATTGGGAAATGTTCTCTAAAGCTGTTCATTTTTAGAATTTTTTTCTTTAATCTGTATTTAACCCCAGGCTGTATTCTGTGCTATTCAACTGACATCAAGTATAATGGTACCTCTTTTTGATTCAGTGCTACCTTTGACATACCTTTTTAAAAATGTTTGATGTGATACTAACAGGAGATAAAGAACCCGCTGGATTGTTCTTTGAAAATCTTAAAGACTGAGTTCACCAACTATGCTAATGAAGTCTATTTTGAAAGGTCCATTCTGTCAGTAGTTACAGGCATACTGGCTTCTCTGAACCAGGTCATTTACATGTATTATCTGCTATATATACAGTACTCACCAGTACCTTTAGACTTCTGGCAAAAAGAATGTCGTGCTGACC